>NC_042615.1:438342765-439029011 GCF_901001135.1 Rhinatrema bivittatum | reverse complement strand
ATACCGACGTATTTCTGCTTGGGGAGAAGAGCAGGAAGCCTGCCTGAACAGCCGTAGCTGTCACCTACACAGCAGACCATGAAGAACCTAGGGGGAAACTCCAGGGCTGCAGGGCTGGTGATGGTCGCAGCAGGTCTGCGAGTATAAAGCCGCTGTGACCAATACTGACCTACGTGATTGGCCAGACCGCACCCCTCCCATCCTGACCTGATGTGGAGCTCTGGACAGTTGGTACCCTAAGCACAATGCATTAGGTACAGAACCTCAAGTCTTAGCTCTGGTAACATGAGGAATTGAGTCAGATGAGGCAGAAGCTGCAGTGGCATTTTTTGGGGGAAGGCTATTTTTTGCCGCCTCAAAATTCTACCACCTGATGGTCCATTGCAGCAACTTTTTAGTTGTAGATTTCATTTTTTTATTATAAGAAAACTGTATTTGAGCAATGATACATGGAAGATCCTATTTATTGATGAATGCTCTATTTTGTTTGGTTCTTCGCATGATTTGCATTCTACATTTTTGACTCTTCTCTATTTTGTGATTTACAAGCATTTGTGGTCATAACTTTCCCACGTTCGTCCCTCAGTCATAGTCACCTTTTCTGCTCCTTTGCTTAAGTGTGTAATGGAGAGCGTATTGATTTTGATATTATCTACTCTCGCTTCCTGTATTGCTTAAGGGGTGACATTGTATAGGTGATTGATAAATATTAATAAAATAAATGAAATTGTGATGTGAAACTGTATTATCTGAAAATATTAACGAGTAAGTCAGCAGAGATGTAATGTGTAATACAGCGGCTATTGTGCAATTATTGTGTAATTAATTATAAATGACAACAATTGAAGAACCAGCCATGCTTTTTGAATAGATGCATGATTCCATTTTTTATATCAGAATATTATATATAGATTAGTTGAATTTCTGTGTTTATTGTACTATATTAAAGAGCATACTAATGGATAACTTGGAAGTTGTTTTTGTTGATAGTCTAGACTTGACAAAATATGCTTAATAAACACTTATGCTTATACTTTGCAGGAAAGTTTTCTGATTAATTTTTATATCTAGTAGCACAAAGCTTTTACCCATAGTATCGCTATGTTCAATCAAAATACTTTGAAACTCTGCATGTCTGTTTGGCAAAAACAAGGTATTATCAAATAAGTAGAACAACTGGTTATTCTAGCAGAATAATTTACAAGGAAACATTGCAGTAGCTTCCCTAAGGCAACTGCATTTTAAAACCAAGTTTTGCTAGGAATGAGAAACAAGAAATAAACTTTTCAAAGGTCTTACATTTCAAAATGAAGATTTTCTCAGATAAAATCTGAATTAGTCTTACCCTGAAAAGGGGAGAAAGGTTTTCAGATAGAGAAAAGATGAGTTAATCAGGAGACATATGGTCTATAAACTGTAGATGAGTAAACTCCAGCTTCTACCACAACATAATTTTGTGATTTAATAAAATATATCAGTAATAGATAAAGACAATATTTTTTGATTATTTTCTATGCAATAGAAGTCATGCAAAGAATTTTTTTTAGCATGCATTTACTAAAATAGTTAATATGCAAGCTAGGGTTGTACGAGGGTAAAAAATTTGTTTTGCTTTTTTGTTTGTTATTGCGGTGTTTTTCCCCACAATTTCATTTCATTGAATATTTAGTTTACAAAACAAAATAACATTAAAAACTAGGGATGTGAATAGTTTTTCTGACGATTGAAAATATCATACGATATTTTCAACCTCGTCAGAAATCGGGGGCTCCCCGAAACCGATAGGAAACCCCCACAAAATTGTTTGTGGGGTTCTCATCATTTTGGGGGAGGGCGGGAAAAATGGCACACAAAAACAACCCCTAAACCCACCCCGACCCTTTAAAACACATCCTTTAGCATCCCCCACCCTCCCGACCCCCCAAAAACTTTTTAAAAGTACCTGGTGGTCCAGTGGGGGTCCCGGGAGTGATCTCCCACTCTCGGGCCGTCGGCTGCCACTAATCAAAATGGCACCGATGGCCCTTTGCCCTTAGCATGTGACAGGGTATCCGTGCCATTGGCCAGCCCCTGTCACATGGTAGGAGCAATGGATGGCCGGCGCCATCTTTTGCCATTTTGATTAGTGGCAGCCGATGGTCCAGTTCCCCCACTGGACCACCAGGTACTTTTAAAAATGTTTGTGTGTGTGTGGGTGGGGGGGTCTGGAGGGTGTGTTTTAAAGAGTCGGGGTGGGTTTTTTGTTTATAGGCTCGGGCGCAGCCAATAAAAAAAAACCGATCGGACCACACGCAAAAAATTTCCCGATAGTCCCCGAACCGGGAATCAGTACCGATTCCGGTTCTGATTCACATCTCTATTAAAAACACCCCCAAAATGAATTAAACAAGAAATGAGGCCTCCCAAGGTTGCCTGTCCCACCAACCATTCCTGCAACCTGAAAAAATGCCAGCGCCTTTAAACTGCTATACACCAAATTGTGCCCTCTGCTGAAAAGAGAAACCTGGAGATAATTAACTTCAGTGGATGCTGTCATTTTAAAAAGCAAGACAGAAAAAGATGGACAACACAAGAGACCTGGGCTCCAACCTCCAGGCCTGGGCCTGGCTTCTCGCCTAAGTCCTTGCCAAGACCCCAGCGTCAGGCTTGGCTCTGGGGCGAGGCCCCAGCATCAAGACACAGCATCTTGACCAGGCCCTGATTTTGAGCCTGGGCTCGGTTATTGGGACCCAGCCTACCCAGCTGGCTGCGGTGTCGGTCCTGTACATGGGCCATGACATTGGATCCACAATGGAGCAAGTATGTGAGGATAATTTTTGGGATCTCAGCAAGGCCCAAGCATTAGACCCAGGCCTAGACCATGACTTCATTGTCACGCTCTGGCCCAGGCTAATGCTCCTGCCCAGGATCAGGCCCCAGCATCATCTCAGGCATAGGCCGAGACCCCTGCTTTGGGCCTCAACTTATTCCTTATGTGAGATTGCAGCCTCAGGACTGGGTCTGGGCCAGACATATCACTTTTTGTTTTGTTTTTGTTTACAAAACAAAACATGAAACCAACAATATTTTGTCAGATTTTCAATTGTTTCGATTTAAGAATGAAATGAAATGAAGTTAGAAATTTCATAATCATTTTCTATCTCATTTCTCCTGAATGGCATCCCTAATCAAACTAAAATGATATTTAACAATTGATAACCTATATGTTTTAAACTGTCCTACCCATTAAAATGTAGCATTATTACTGTACACGCTATTAGCATATCTGCTAACAAAAAATGCAGCCAATTTTTCAAAGGGTTTAGGGGCTTAAATTTGTGATTTATTGGTCACTTTGAAAACTGACTAGAGCTAAGTTGCATATGGGTAAATTTTAAAACCTGCACCTGGGCATCCATGTGCACGTGTACATGGACACGCCGACTTTATAACATGCAAGTGTCGCTGCACGCATGTTACAAAATCTGATACCCACATGCACATATGCAATTTTATATCGGTGTGTGCATGTGTGGATGGGTGCCGACTTGCATGTGCAAGGGGAGGACATTTTTTAAGAAACACACACTGATGCGACTAGGCCTTTCCCCAGTTCCCTCCCAGCCCTCTCCAATAGTGGAGCAGACTGGACGGGAACTTCATAAACCCCTAGCTAACCTTCCTCCCTTTTCTCCTCTCCACTCTGACCCCTAAATCCATCTAACTAACCTAATTTTTTAATTTTTCAACTTACCTGCTCTCCTGAGCATCAGCAACTTGAACACGCTGGCCAGCTGCCGGCATGCGCTTCACTGGGATGGCACCCAATGATGCTGTTCAGGCTGGCCCCCACTCCACTCCTTTTTTCCACAGCCTGCTCTTCCCCGCATACCGCGAGATACACACATGGCTGTGGGCATTCTAAAATCCCTGCAGCGTGCGCATGGCCACATGTGTATCTCATGGCTTTTACATGCACCAGCAATTTAAAATTAGGCCTTTAATGTAAGTGCCAATTTTCACTAGGGTCCTAAATTTAGGAGTCCAAAATATGGACAGCTACAGGGGTTTATTTAGGATAAAGATAAAAAAGTTTGATTTTCTGCCTAGGTACCTAACTACCAGAACAATTTTAAAAGCATTGCGTGTGCACTAAGAAAAACGTGTTAGTTGGAGCTCGCAGCAATGCTAAAGTATTTTATATGTGTGCGAGCAATGTAAAATACGTGTAAGGTTTTGGTGAAAAATACACACGAGTATACGTGTAGAACCAAGCGTGTTCTACAGGGGCATATAGGTGTGTGCGCTTCAAGCAAACACAAGGGTGGGACTTCCTGTTCTTGGGCGCACTAAAAAAAATGCCGGCAAGAGCAAGGTAGCCCAATTTCACCACCAGGGACGTCGACCATCTGGCGTTCCTGGTGGTGTCTGCCGAGGGGCGACTTTTCCCCGTGCAATTATCTAGCTAAATTCTAGCCGGCTAATAAAATAGCCGGCTAGAATTTAGCCAGCTAAGTTTGGGGTGTTCTGAGGGAGTAACTAGGAAGAATTGAGTTAGCTAGCTAACTCCAATACTGAGAATTAGCAGGATAATCTAGTTCTGGCTAGACCTTCCTTCAACATCCTAGACAAGGAACCTTCCCACAACATCCTAGACAAGGAACTCCTTAAGGCCTTCCATAGCATTTACCCTGACAAACCAGGGCCATGTAGGGGGAGGCCTAGAAGGGGGGGTACTGTTGGGCGCCCCGTCCGAGTCTGGCCAGCACACGGGCCTGCTCACCTCTCAGGCTCCTCTGCAGGTCCTGGGTAGGCCTCCCCAGCGGCAGCCGCGAGCTCCTCCAGGCCTCGGCATCCCACGGCGACGGTCGCCGGGCCTTCCACTGCGCATCAGGCCTCACGCCAGAGTTTGGCATCTATTGTGGCATTAGCCATGCCCCTACGCATGCATGCGCGGACCACCTGGCCTTTTGTAGGGCCAGGGGTGGGTCCTAGCTCTGCGGCGCGCCCTGATTGAAGGAACTACATAAGGAAGTTCCAGCCTGCACTTCCTTGCCTTGGCAATCGGGTCGGCATTTTATTGTGTGCTAGACTGTCACTGTGTTCTAAGCCTTGTTCCAGTCTTGTTCCAGCCTTGATCCAGGATCCTACTGTTCCAGCCTTGTCCTGCACCCTACTGTTCCAGCGTCTTTCTGTTCGTCTCCCAGGTAGTACCCTTGGACTGTCTCTATGTGTTATGGTTATTGATGTTTGGGTGGATCCTTGAACTCTGTGGCATCTGACCACGCCCACGGGGGGCAGTCCATTGAGGGACCACAGTGCCAGGCTAGACTCTGGACACACAAACACAGATTGAATCTTTATTTAAACAGCTTTAAATACCACCAGAGGTGGCAGTAGTGAGTAGTAGATGTTGAGCCCAGCTGGCTGAGTATCCCACAGGATGCTGGAACAGTGAATCCTCTGCTTGGCTATGCTGTAGTGGAAAGAGACTGAGAGTTATGAGAAACATACAGAGTCCCAGGTAGAATAGGAGAAGCTCCGAGACAGGGAGAGCAGGCCCTCGAGTACCTGATCCCTTAGAGCAGGGAGACTCAGAGGTATTGTGCTCACACAGCGATTCCACTAGACAAGAGGTCTGGCATTGGAACAGAGGGCAGGCCCTCGAGGAACGAGTACCTGGTGCCAGGGAAGCAGTACTGTGGAATAGATGGTAGTTGTACTCACAAATGGAAACTGTTAGTGAAGTCTTCCAAGTAGAAAGGATTGTAGATGCAGGCAGCGACTCAGGGAACATGGGCCCTCAAGGAGCGAGTACCGGTTTCCTGATAGCACCTGAAAGAAGCAGAAGAGGCCCCCGAGGAGCAGGTACCCCATTAGTGATAAGAGTTCCAGATAAATGCTGGAGTGGCAGAGTAGCTTCGGTACGGAGAGCGAATCCCATCCGTAGTAATCCGAGAGAGAGTTGCTAACTCGATTAGCTAGCAAAAGTGGTAGGCTTAAATATCCGGGCAGCGTGACATCATCTCAGGGGGACGCCCCTGAGGTTCGCGCCAACGAGGAAATAAAGATGAGGGCAGCATGCGCGCGAGCGCCCTATGGTACCTTGGAGGAGCATGGCAGGAAGCAGCACCAAAGCCGGTCTGGGACGCCATAGAGGTCGGCAGACAGACGCTGCGGCAGCCAGTAGTCCGAGGTTAGTGGGAGGAGCCTCAAGAAGAGTAAGGTAGGCGGGGAGAAGCCGTCGCAGACCGACGGTCGCAACACTCTGGTACTGACCTCGGCCTGCTCCTTGACCTTCCTGTCTGCTGCCTACATCTTGACCTCTGCCTGCCTTGTGACCTCGCCTGACCTCCGGAACCTGACCTCTGCCTTGTTGACCACTCCTCGGACTGACCCTGGGATTCTGACCTCTGCCTGATTGACCACGTCTTCTGATTCTGGCTTTGTCCCTTTCCTTGTCATCATCTACGCTGTTTGGGTCATCCTTGCTTCTCCAGACCAATAGTGTGAAGCCCGACCACACTCCCTTGTTGATCGTGGTCACATCTCTCTACTACCTCTCTGGGAGACCCTGCGAGGCCCACCTAAGTCCAAGCGGCCCGGGTCCCTACGGGCTCCATCCGGGGGGACCTCGGGCTTCCAGTGGTGAAGCTCATCCTAGCCCAGCAGTTCTCAACCTTTATAGTTCTGCGACCCTTTTAATACAATTCCCCACTATGTGGCGACCCCAATCATAAAATTATTTTTGTTCATAGGCCTAAGTAACTGTACTGTATATACCATATTTTCCGGCGTATAAGACAACCCCCAACTTTTACAGTTAAAATATAGAGTTTGGGATATATTTGCCGTATAAGACTACCCCTCTTCCAACGCATTCCAACATTTACAGCAGGAGGGAGTGACTCGAGGAGTGAGGGCGCGCTGCCCGATTGGCCGGTGCTGGGCAAAAGGGGCTTGCCGAAGCAAGCCCCTTTTGACCAGCACCGGCCAATCGGGGAGCAAGGGAGTGCAGAATAAACTTTTTTACTGCATCCGGTGAGGGGAGGGAGTGACTCGAGGAGCAACAAAAAACCCATATTTCCGATGGTCTCTTAGGCGACCCCTAGCAAATAGTCATTCGACCCCCAAAGGGGTCGCGACCCACCCTGGTGGGTGGGTCGCGACCCACCCACCAGGGTGGGTCGCGACCCCTGATAGGGGCAGGTGCTTCCTGGTCCCTATCAGGGAGCCGTTCTCCGCTGTCCCAGGACAAGGGTCCACCTCCAAGCGCAACACTAACTAAATTATGAAATGTGCAATATTTTCAAAAGAATGAGGAAAAATAAATGGATAGGGCCAATTCATTTATTTCAGGAGACCCTAAAACAAATTGAGGGCACCTCCCTGATTTAAACAAATCCTATTTATTTAATTCATTAGAAAGTAAAAAAAACATGTTCTCTCGCCCTAGCTTGATGGGCTCTATACCAGGGTACTACCAAGCTAGGGCAAGAGATCATTGTAGAAATCTCAACTTTGTGAGACTTTCCTCATTCCAAATGACATAAAATCTTCACTAAGGTCTACTGTGCTGTTCGCATATCTCACTCTGCATGTCAAACTGGCTCCAAAACCCTAAACCACCACCGCAACCTTACCTTGAGTTATTAGTTGGCCCTCCTAGAGTGTTATAAATAGTTGACTACTATGAAAGCCTTTAAAGAGTCTCTCTCTCTCTCTCTCTCTCCACTTTCCATGTCACAAAATACAAGTATCACAGGGTATGAAAATTTTAACACACCTTGCAAAATTACCTATGCCAAGCCACACATGGTGTAGTAATTCAAATATTATCATAAAAACACATTTTTTTCATATCACAGGTATTATCCATGCAAAATTATGGCAGTATGATGAATCTAGGGGAAGGTGTAGTTATTTCCAGCATTAAAACATGTGATAGCATGGGTTATGCTACCACACAGTGCGATATTGCTCCTCATTTTCATTAATCCTGCCTAAACTTCTCCTGATCTCACTCCTTCAAAAAATTTGCATTTGTGCCATGCTGTAACACGACTATCACATGCGTTATAGCATTAATGCATGGTTTAATGCATTATCGCATGCATTAACGGCATAACACATTTTGATGACTGACCCTATTTGATTCTTCTTAAATAATTCCATAGGTGACAATAAAAATGATACAGGAAAATTCAATAAATGCAGATTTCTTTTAGCAAATAACTTTCTCTAACTTCTCATATTGAGCATGAAAATATAAGCTATATTTAACATGAGTATTATTCAAATTTTGACCTACTGAAACTTGAAACCCTATAGTGCCAACAACTGATCTCAAAGATCCAAAGATGTTACTCTTCTCTCAAGTTCACTCATTTTTAGCTTAGTTTCAGTACGAAGTTTATCATGTTGGTTCAAAGATTTAGTAAGACTCATCCATTTTGGAAATTACCATCCACATATCTACAATTGTGATATATATTGGGTTCGTTATATTACTAGAGTCTTGATCAGGAGGTAAAGGGTTAGTGGAAGCCTCTGCCATCTCAGAGAATCTATCTGCTAACGCAGACATAGAATCTTTGATACAAATCCTACCAAAGTCCAAACTATCTCCAGGTGGTCTATTTAGAGCCATAGATGTTAAAGGCTCAAATGGCAACACAGTCAGTTGTACTGCTGGCTGGTTCTGACCAAGGCTCAAAGATGCCCCAGAACACTGAGAGGAATAAGATAAAGTATTGTCCATGGAGCCCACTGCCCTATGAAAATGCACATCAATAGCTGTTAGCTGGAGAGGAAGCCAAGATTTTCAGCTTTTGTTTTCTCCCCATTACTGAAGATTCAAATAAAAGTGCAGAAATCAAATTCTCCAGAAGGGACGCGCCCCTTTGGCGTGCAGCTTTGCCTGTACACTGTAGGCTGCATGCCGCAGGTGTTGCATTTCCGGCCCGCGGGGGTCCGCAGGCCGGTCCCCCTACCTTCCACAATGCTCTCTGGTGCTTCCTGTGCACGTCCGGCCCAGTTGGGGCCTTCTCACAGTGCTCCCTCCACGAGGGAGACGCCGCCGACTCCCAGCTTTTGGGCCCGCCCCTTAGGCATGCACGCGCGAAGGGGCTGGCAATTTAAAGAGACTAGCATGGGAAAGATGGCTCCGCCCTAAGAAATGACGTCAGATGTCTTCCTGTACTTAAGCCTGGCTGTCAGCTTCCTTCTCTGCCTAGCAACGGGTCGTCTTGCTTGAGTAGCTAGTTACTTGTTCCTGTTCCAGCTTGTTCCTTACTCCTGCTTCGTTCCAGCCTTGTTCCTGTTCCAGCTTGTTCCTGACTCCTGCTCCGTTCCAGTCTGTTCCTGTTTCCAGCTCCGTCCTCACCTGTTCCTGTTCCTGACTCCCCTTGGCTCATCTTCCTGACTGCTGACTTCGGTACGTCCTCTGGTTTCCTGCTTCGCTGCCCTTCGCGATCCCTGGCTTGTTTCTGGTTTCTGCTGTCTGCCGCCTGTCCTGACCGCTAGTCTGTCTCCACTTTTTTGCTCCATTGCTGCCTGCCTCGACTCGGACTTCTCTTTGGACACTTCTCCAGGAGGCCTCACCTAAGTCCAAGTGGCTCGGGTCCCCAAGGGCTCCTCCCAGGGCGATCTCGGGCTTCCAGTGGTGAAGTTCCTGTTGGTCTCCTGGTTCTGATCCACCTCCCGGCTACCACTTCTGCTGTGGGCCTCCCCTCAGCGCATTCTCATCACCTTCTAGCCGGCTCAAGGGTCCACTATCATAACAGCAGGGCCCGATCTTAAATAAAGGCTGGTAAGCACCAGCTGATGATGTCACTCACTGCAGGGCGGGAGCAGATATCTCCGGCAATCAGTTGCAGCCCTCCAGTCACATGAGACGTCATTCTCTCACACTCTCTCACTTGCACATTTTAGAGCCCGATCTTAAATAGAAGCAGGTAAGCGCCAGCTGATGATGTCACTCTCTATGGGGTTTCAAAACAGCACCAAAATGTTCTGGGGAATTGGTATGTAATAGTCAAAATATATAAGAAACACCCCAGTGAATTTTAAATTTTTGAAAATTATTAAATTATTATTAACAATTATCTGCTCGCAGCCAAGTCCTGGTTTAAGTGACCATTAAAAAATTTTTTTTGAAAGGTCAACTGCAATGTGTGGTGAAACACTTGCAAGCTGCCTAATTTACTGAAACACAAAAATTTTTAAGCAAGTAGAGGAAGGGTTTCATATATAAATTTTTCAGCCCAACACAAGGTCTGCCAGATTTCCATGTATAATCATCAACCAATCCTCCTCCACCTGTTATATTATTTTTAACTCCGTGCAACCCTAGTGAAAACTGCAACACATTTTTTATCCCGTTATTCCTTAAAAACGGTTTTCTTTATATATATGTAATTCAATTAAACATAGCTTTCAGAGTCCCGACTTATCTGATGATGTTAAATCCACCCGACGTAGCTACGTTTCTGGTTCACAACGGAACCTTTCTTCAGGGGACGTGTTCTCCTAAAGCAGTCGGTGTAACAGTCACTGAAAATGAAGCATCAAAAGAGATTTTTTCCAGGCGCCATAGAGCGCTCTTGCTCTCTACAAACCTCTCGCTAACGATCCAAGCTTTTAAGCTAGAGGCACAGATGATGTCGCTACCAATCACAACACACATCGCTATGACATCATCACGTATTCATTCAAACTAAAGAGCCCCAATCAAGAGCTTCATTCATTCCCTGTGGGGCTTGCGTGTTCAAGGTAAAAATCCAAAACGCTTCGCGTTTGTTCAGCAATTCTTCCCGATTCCCTCCTCGCGACTGAATGGGTATATGGTCTATAACGGTCCATCTCAACATACTATACGAGTGTCCATGCTCTACACAGTGTGCAACCATTGGAGCAGATAAAGTAGATGTATTTAATTTAGATTTATGTTCATTCAACCTCACTCTGATCCTACCAATATATAGCCCTGGGCACGGACAAATAATTGCGTAAACAACGTAATCAGAATTACATGACGTATTGTGTTTACGGTATACACAATACCCTGTTACCGGTTCTTGCCAATGTAAGCCCTCAATACAGTTCACGCAATGAGAACATTGCCCGCACTTGTGATGTCCTGTGATTGAAACCTGTACATTTAACGGGGCTTGAGCATGTACCAGCTTGTCTCTAATATTCGCGCCCCGTGTGGTGACAATTAACGGAGTGTCTTCAAAAATCTTATGTAAAGCTAATACATGCCAATGGCGTCGAATCGATGATGATATTATGTTAGTAGCCACTGACTGTTTTAGAACACAAACTAATTGTGGACTTTCTTTTGAGGGTTTGTACTGTAATAAGCTTTGTCTGTCCGAATATTTAGCCCTTTTGTAGGCTTTT
This sequence comes from Rhinatrema bivittatum, assembly GCF_901001135.1. NCBI lineage: Eukaryota > Metazoa > Chordata > Amphibia > Gymnophiona > Rhinatrematidae > Rhinatrema > Rhinatrema bivittatum. The sequence goes on along the minus strand of NC_042615.1, from coordinate 439,017,626 downwards.
CTGATTGCTGATCTCGGATACCCCCGTTCCAAGAATCGATCGCGCAAAATTGCTGCTTGGACTTCAAAATCACTCGTGGTGGAACATATACGCTTTGCGCGAAAAAACTGACTGGCAGGCAGTCCGCATTTGAAAGGGTGAGGGTGATGACTATGAAATTTTAGTAGATTGTTTTTATCAGTGGGCTTACGATACATAGTAGTTCTGAATGTGTGTTCATCCAAACTAATTAAGACATCTAAGAATGCTATCTGTGATGTCGAATATTGTATGGTAAATTTTAGATGAGAATTCTGACCGTTGATCCAATCATAAAAACTAAGCAATTGCTGTTGAGTGCCACTCCATACGAGCAGAATGTCATCTATATAACGAACCCATAGGGTGATATATTGCCACCATTCAGCTTTATACACAACATCCTCTTCGAACTTCATGACATAAATATTGGCAGTTGTCGGGGCCAAAGGTGATCCCATAGGGATTCCATGGGTTTGCCAAAAAATTTCTGTATTGAACATAAAATAGTTGTGATACAGAACTGTCTCCAATAGTTGTAAAATTACACCTGTAGATATCCGTTGATGATTCAATCTGTGCGTGAGACATTGATTGATGATGTCAAAAGCTTGTGTCTGCGGGATGTTGGTATAGAGCGCAACAATGTCCAAAGTAACCAAGATATAATTTTGAGATGTCTCCAATTGGACTGATTGAAGTTTTTGCAACAAATGTATGGTATCCTTAATGAAGGATTTAGCTTGTATGACATAAGGTTGCAAAATTTTATCCAATAATATGGCGGGAGCTTCCAACACAGAATCATTTAGAGACACGATGGGACGTATGGGTGGCTTAGTTAAATGTTTGTGAATTTTGGGTAAAGAATATATAACCGGTATGCGCGGGTGATCCACTAACAGAAATTTTTTTTCTTTTTCTGTTAAACCAGAAGAAGATTCAACTATGGTACATAAAGTAGATGACAATGTCTGTGTTGGATCTGATGTTAACTTCTGATAGAACTTTGTATCATTCAAATGTTGCAGCATGGTTTCCTCGAATGTACTGCGGTCTTGCAAAACCACTCCTCCGCCCTTGTCGGCCGGTTTTATAATAAGTTGATCATTGGTTTCTAAAGATCTTAAAGCAGCTCTGAGAGAAGGGGTTAAATTGTTTTTCCAATGGTGGGTCTGAGATTCAAAAATCTTTAAATCTTGTAACACCAATTGTTCAAAAGTTTTGATATGGGCAACCATGGGACCCGGAGGATGCCATTTAGATTTTGGCCAGACTAATGAAATATCAAGGCTGTTACCTACATTCATATCAGAAAAAAATAGACGCAAATTCAATTTGCGAATGAATCGATGGATTGTGATGCGAGATTCAAATGGAGAATGATATGTAGTAGGAACAAAAGATAACCCATGGTCTAATATGGCTGATTGATCTTGTGTCAAAGTGAACGTGGATAAGTTTACCACTGCTGATTCTGTTTGTTTCTTGTCCTGGTTTTCGGACCTGTCTGAAAAGATTTGTGTGTTGCAGTGTTGTCGTTGTAACGTCGTCTTCCTCGCGGACGTGTATTGTTGGTGCCACGTGTGGATAAAAAATCCTTTTGTGGTTGATCTGTTTGCGCAGAACTTTGGTTATCCACTTCATCCGATCCACTTGAATTTTCATCCAATGAAAAATTGTATCTTACACGTCTAAATCCACTTCTATTACCCAGCCAATTATAAACCTGTTCAGCTTTGTAATCTTTCTGATCACGTTGAAATTTGCTGATTTTGGTCTCTTTGATGTTACTTTTGAATTTGTCCAATGCTGTCCGGTGTTCTTGAAATTGCTCTTCAAACAGACTTGGTTCAATGTCCTGTTTGAGTTGATCAATTTGTTGTTGTATAGGAACAACCAGTTCTTCGGTGAACTTTTTAACTTGACCCACAATTAACAACATGAGATCTAAAGCACATTTGTTCAAAATGGCTGTCCACGTTTGCATGAAGGTTTTGTCTTCTGTGAATAAAAGGGGTTCTTTTTGGACACGCAATCCTCTGGGGATCATCTGTTGTTTGATGTATTCCGTGAGTGTACAACCGTGTAATTCAGCACGGATGCTCTTTTTGTTTAAGCGAATGAACTCATCCCATGATGTATTGATCTTAACTGTCTCTGAATCTGATAGCAATGAAGGTTGTGCCTTCACATCTGCTACCTGGGCATCGGAAAAGCTAAAGATTTGTTTCCATGTATCCATGGTTTAAGGTGCAACTATGCAATGTAAGATACCAAGAATTTCAAAACAGCACCAAAATGTTCTGGGGAATTGGTATGTAATAGTCAAAATATATAAGAAACACCCCAGTGAATTTTAAATTTTTGAAAATTATTAAATTATTATTAACAATTATCTGCTCGCAGCCAAGTCCTGGTTTAAGTGACCATTAAAAAAATTTTTTTGAAAGGTCAACTGCAATGTGTGGTGAAACAGATGACATTCTGCTCGTATGGAGTGGCACTCAACAGCAATTGCTTAGTTTTTATGATTGGATCAACGGTCAGAATTCTCATCTAAAATTTACCATACAATATTCGACATCACAGATAGCATTCTTAGATGTCTTAATTAGTTTGGATGAACACACATTCAGAACTACTATGTATCGTAAGCCCACTGATAAAAACAATCTACTAAAATTTCATAGTCATCACCCTCACCCTTTCAAATGCGGACTGCCTGCCAGTCAGTTTTTTCGCGCAAAGCGTATATGTTCCACCACGAGTGATTTTGAAGTCCAAGCAGCAATTTTGCGCGATCGATTCTTGGAACGGGGGTATCCGAGATCAGCAATCAGAAAAGCCTACAAAAGGGCTAAATATTCGGACAGACAAAGCTTATTACAGTACAAACCCTCAAAAGAAAGTCCACAATTAGTTTGTGTTCTAAAACAGTCAGTGGCTACTAACATAATATCATCATCGATTCGACGCCATTGGCATGTATTAGCTTTACATAAGATTTTTGAAGACACTCCGTTAATTGTCACCACACGGGGCGCGAATATTAGAGACAAGCTGGTACATGCTCAAGCCCCGTTAAATGTACAGGTTTCAATCACAGGACATCACAAGTGCGGGCAATGTTCTCATTGCGTGAACTGTATTGAGGGCTTACATTGGCAAGAACCGGTAACAGGGTATTGTGTATACCGTAAACACAATACGTCATGTAATTCTGATTACGTTGTTTACGCAATTATTTGTCCGTGCCCAGGGCTATATATTGGTAGGACAACCCGCAAGATCAGAGTGAGGTTGAATGAACATAAATCTAAATTAAATATATCTACTTTATCTGCCCCAATGGTTGCACACTGTGTAGAGCATGGACACTCGTATAGTATGTTGAGATGGACCGTTATAGACCATATACCCATTCAGTCACGAGGAGGGAATCGGGAAGAATTGCTGAACAAACGCGAAGCGTTTTGGATTTTTACCTTGAACACGCAAGCCCCACAGGGAATGAATGAAGCTCTTGATTGGGGCTCTTTAGTTTGAATGAATACGTGATGATGTCATAGCGATGTGTGTTGTGATTGGTAGCGACATCATCTGTGCCTCTAGCTTAAAAGCTTGGATCGTTAGCGAGAGGTTTGTAGAGAGCAAGAGCGCTCTATGGCGCCTGGAAAAAATCTCTTTTGATGCTTCATTTTCAGCGACTGTTACACCGACTGCTTTAGGAGAACACGTCCCCTGAAGAAAGGTTCCGTTGTGAACCAGAAACGTAGCTACGTCGGGTGGATTTAACATCATCAGATAAGTCGGGACTCTGAAAGCTATGTTTAATTGAATTACATATATATAAAGAAAACCGTTTTTAAGGAATAACGGGATAAAAAATGTGTTGCAGTTTTCACTAGGGTTGCACGGAGTTAAAAATAATATAACAGGTGGAGGAGGATTGGTTGATGATTATACATGGAAATCTGGCAGACCTTGTGTTGGGCTGAAAAATTTATATATGAAACCCTTCCTCTACTTGCTTAAAAATTTTTGTGTTTCAGTAAATTAGGCAGCTTGCAAGTGTTTCACCACACATTGCAGTTGACCTTTCAAAAAAATTTTTTTAATGGTCACTTAAACCAGGACTTGGCTGCGAGCAGATAATTGTTAATAATAATTTAATAATTTTCAAAAATTTAAAATTCACTGGGGTTTTTCTTATATATTTTGACTCTCTATGGGGTGACAGCAGATGTCGCAGGCAATCGCAGCCCTCCTGTCACATGGGGCTTCTCTGTCTCATTCTCCCTCTTGCTTCATCTTTTTCTATAGGGGATCAATGTCATCAGAGTAACTTTGTGTTTCTGCAAAGGAATAATAAGGCTTATGTATATTTAATATGCTCAATAATTCATTCCATGGCTCGTATCCAGATCTGTCCATAATGTTTCATTATGTGCTCATTAATGGCCAGTTCAGTGTGGGAAGGTGAACTGCAGTGTGAAAGCATACGTTTTGTGACTTTCAATAACTGATGGCACAAGTTATCACCTGGAAAAATTGTGTGCTACAAAGGTAGCCCTTCATTTAAAGTTGGTAGTTTACAAGTGCAATTAAAGGTCAAAGCAGAATCAAATTGTTGAGCATGACTAGGAGGATTATTTCTTGCTACAAACAGGAACTGAAGATTGAATGTTTAACCTCCAAGTTCAGCGTATTTTCCAAAGTGCTTTGGTATTTCAGTTGTCAAATGTCCAAATATAAATTTCCTGCTCCCTTATTCTCCCCCTTTTCCAATAAACATATATTCTGCCTATGCAATCTCCTCTGCTGCACTCTCCCCCTCCCCCCCACACACACATATATATACACTCGTACCTATATATCACAAAATATTTCTATTTTGTTTGGATCTCATTTGTGCCTAAATACTTGTCTTTATTTTTCTAGGATGTAGGAGGAAAATTGAACTTGTTGAGACTGAAATAAAGCAGGCCCTCCATAGTTCAAGCAGGCTATTCATTTGCGTCTTTATATTTACTTAAGCCTCTGTCCAACTCTCTTCTTGAACTTTCTCCATTTAATTTACTGCGCAAAACATTTATACAGAATGCTTAGTACTTACTATGCACTAAACACACTGATGATGACATCCAGTTTTGTAGTCCATAATCATGAAATTCAGACTCCCAACAGAACTGCCTTACTGATCTATCACAAAAAAGTTGACAGATTGTTTTTCCATGCTAACATATTGTTTTTTTATGGTTTTTAGAAAAATTTTATTAATCATATTCTTTAAAAAGTAATCTTGGTAGTCTCTGTTCCAAAGAAAAAGAAAGGTTATGAGATTACTCTGTTTGGTGTCCTATTCATGCCAAATTTTCAGCACATTGGGAGTGGGGGCGACATGAGGATTCTGACAGGGATGCATTTTTTAATGAGAATTTCTCACTAGACCAATGATTTCCATATGGTATTCTGTGAATATTTAGTAGCCCTTAGAAAAAAAAACTGTTACTTAAGACTGAAACAGTAATAATTCCAACCTAAGCCCATGTCAGAAAGAGATGTTATGTTTCTTGGTTTCATAAATTCAACACAATGCAGCCCCTGGGAACACATATTAGACAAGGCAACTTTTGGGACAGGAATAAAGAAAACAGAACTAAACCGTCATCTCATAATTACTTGAAGTTAAACCATCAGCAATGTACTAGTACAGGGGTAGCCAACCAGCGTCTCACCAGCTACATGCAGCTCTTTGGCACACAATCTTTGTATCACGTTTTCCGATGCCTGCGATTCTCCCCGTTCTCAGCAGCCAGCTTGTAAGTTTGCAACTTCTGCCACAGAAGCTGCCCCTGAGAAGGGAGAGAATCACAGCTGCCTACCACACCCACATCCTCACCCCCAAAATGACAGATGAAAATGAAGACTGGCTGGGCCACCATGGAACCCATCCTACGGTGGCCAAAGAAGAAGCCGAGGTCACCAAGGAGCACATCCTGTGTTGGCCTATGATGAGGTCCTGACAGGCCGCTGTAGAATAAGAAGGGTAGGTTGCCTCAGATCCCATCCCACAGTGGCTGAGGACAAGATCCTGAAAGAATGCTGCCTGTGTGCATGTGCCTGAGAAAGTACCTTCCTACATGTGTGTGAGTGTCTGCATGCATAGGTGTGTATCTACTTGTGTCTGAAAGAGTGTCTTCCTGCCTCTGTGTGTGTATATGTATATGTGCCTGAGAGACTGCTTTCCTGCTTGTATATCTGTATCTGAAAGAGTGCCTGTGTGCTGGACTGCATGTGTGTGAGAGTGTCTGCCTGCATGCCTGTGTGGGTATACCTGTGATAATGCTTACCTGTGTGTATGAGTATGAGTGCCTGCCTGCCTATATATGTGTGTCTAAGAGAGTGCCTGTGTCTAAGAGAGTGCCTGTGTGCCTGTGTGCTATTAATTGCATCAGTAGCATGGGATCTTCTTTGTGTTTGGGTAATTGCCAGGTTCTTGTGGCCTAGTTTTGGCCTCTGTTGGAAACAGGATGCTGGGCTTGATGGACCCTTTGTCTGACCCAGCATGGCAATTTCTTGTTCTTATGTTCTTATGTATGTGTGTGTGTGTGCATGCGTATGTGTGTGTGTCCATGTATCTGAGAGAGGGCCTGCCTACCTGTGTGTGCATGACTGAGAGAGTGCCCATGTGCCCATCTGCAAGTGTGCATGAGAATGCCTTCCTGCATGCATGTGAGAGTGCCAGACTGCCTCTGTGTGTATATATGCCTTAGAAAGCACCTATCTGCCTGTGAGCCTGAGAGAATGTCTGCCTATCTGTGTCTGCTGAAAGAGTTCCTGCCTGCTTATCTGCAAGTGTTTGTCTGTGAGAGTGCTTGCAATTTGTTTGTGTCTGCCTGCCTGTCTGCCTGTGTGTGTAAATACCTGGCTGAGTGTGTGTATTAGCATGTGAGGAGAGAATGAATATTGTGTTTGTGTTTGTGTGTGTGTGTGTGTGTGAGAGAGAGAGAGAGAGAGAGGATAAAGTTTATGTGGCAATGCTCCCCACAGTCCACAACAATCTTAGGGTGAATGACCATCAAAAGATCCCAGATATGGAGAGCAGGAGATTTTAAAAATCTTTACATGTTTTAATTTTTGAGTTTTATTTTGTCTGTTCTTTTGAATATCTTATTGGTGTTTGGGAAAATATTAAAACAGCTATATGAGTTTTTATTTATTGGATGTTGTATTCATCAGCCTTTCTGAAATATTTATTCTTTTTATTAGTATGGTTTTACTAATATGTTAGTTATATTAATTACATTAATAGTTAGTATGGGAACTCCATCCCCCCAGATCTTAGAATGGAACCCAGCCTCTCAACCTTCAAGAAAAGACTCAAAACCTGGCTGTTCTTGCAGGCTTTTCCTAACTCCAATATTATTTAACTCCTAACAATCAACACACATCTCCATCAATATCACTATTAGCTACCTCTTACAATGTAATTATATGTAATTATCTGGTTTTCCTTTTCCTTCTTACTCCAAGTTCTATTTTTCCTTGTTACATGTAACTGCTTTTCCGCACTATTGTTCAAGTTTAAGTTTATTTTGCACTCATGTTTCATGTGAACCAGCATGATGGGACTATTGTCTTGAATGTTGGTATATAAAAAACTTAAATAAATAAATAAATAAATAAATAAATAAATAAATAAATAAACTAACTAACTACAGGGTGGCCCATGGAAAAGTAGCCCGCCTCCAATACCAGTACATTGGAGACCGGCTACTTTTCCAAGGGCCACCCTGTATTATGAATCAGGCCAATTCAGTACGGTGCGCTCAGGCCGAGCGCAACGTTAGCCCCCGTTTGGACGTGCGTTTTTGATGTACTATTATTATCCATTATACAGTAAGGGGTAATAGCGCTTGGAAAATGCGCATCTAACCACCTCGAAACTAATAGCACGCTCAACATGCAAATGCATGTTGATGAGCCTATTAGTTAGTCCCGCTCGATACAGAAAGTAAAATGTGCAGCAAGCCGCATATTTTACTCTCAGAAATTAACTCCTGCCAAAGGCAGGAGTTAATTTCGGCCAGCACCGGGAAAGTGTACAGAAAAGCAGAAAAAACTGCTTTTCTGTACACCCTCTGACTTAATATCATAGCGATTTTAAGTCGGAGGCCTCAAAAATAAAAAAAATAAAAAAATCTTTAAAAAAAAAAAAAAATTTGGCCTGCTGGTTGTAAAACGGATGCTCAGTTTTGCCGGCACCCGTGTTCCAAACCCGTAGCTGTCATCGGGTTTGACAATCGACGCCGGTAAAATTAAGCGTCGGCTGTCAGACCCGCTGACAGCCGCCGCTTCCGCCAATAAGGAGGTGCTAGGGATGCGCTAGTGGCACTGCATTTATGTCCTACAGTCTTATGAAGGGTGATTAAAAAATGTGATGAATGAATAAATAGATAAATAAATAAATAAACATTGATATATAAAAGTTGAAAAGGTTTTACATTCAAAGGATATAGAAATGAAATTGGGTTTTCTTTCATTCATGGGACTTAGGTAGTAGTGTCCCCTCCCTTTTTACCCTGTGTTGACAGTTTCCACTAGCACAATGCCCTCTACTTGATCAGACTCCCCAGGTTGACCCATGCATATGCCCAAAACCAGCTCTACAGCTCTGGATGCCAGCAGTCAGTTTCCCATGGCACAGTGCCCTCTGGCATTTGGTCTCTCCAGCCTGCAAGAGGTCTAAATCTGACTGTTGATTTCACAACCACAGGTGCCAGCACTCACTTTTCCCTGTGACAGTGCCCCCATGTGTCTGGTCCTGGAGTACTACAACAGAAACAACTAGGCATTTTCTTGCAGAAAGAATGCCTAAAAATGTGATTTAAAAAAATCATACAGCTCTCTTGAGAGAAAAGACATCTATTATGCTGCTTTGTACAAGGACTATTGTACTGTCTGCTTTCAATTGTATGCAAATCTATCTCATGCATATTCAGTGTGGATATCCTGATAATATGACTGGCTAGGTTTGTCCTGAGGACTGGTTTGAGAACCACTACTCTACAGCTATGGATTCTGAATTTAGTTTTTCATGAAATACTGTATAGAGATATGTACTTGTTTAAAAAAAAACTGCAAAACACAATAAATAAGGCTAATTTGTTTCATTTGAGGGTTCCAAAACAAATTTAGGGGCCCCCAAATGAAACAAATATTATTCATTTGTTTTCTTTTAAACTAATTTTTTGGGCCTAGGTCTAGGCCCAAAGCCGGGGCCTCACCTAAAACACAGGCTAAGGCCCAAAACAGGGGCCACAGCCTACTTCCAAGTTCGATGACAGCGCCTTGGCCTAGGCCTGGTCTAGGCCCGAACCCGGGTCCTTGCCTAGGGCATAGACTGAGGCTCAAAGCAGGGGCCGCAGCCTAGGCCCGAGCATGATACTGGGGTCTCGGTGGAGTGACGAGCCAATGCCAGGGACTTGGCTCAGACCCAGACCCGACACCACAACTCAGCGCAGAGACTGGGTCCCCACTGGGGCCTCAGCCCAGACCCAAGCCCAATGCCAGGGCCTTGGCCAGGAGGCCAGTTACCAACTCCTTGGGTTTGGCCCAGGGTCAGACCCAGGCCTCGGAGCCTCTTCTTCCTCCTCTTCTTTCTTCGGCACTTGCAAGCCAAATGACGCCGTCTGCTGGGGCCATGCCAGAGTTAATTAACTCTAGTGCATTCACATATTTCTCACCAACTCATCCCAAACACACTTTCTCCCCACTTACACTGTCTATTCATATTCCCATTTAACTTCTTCTTATGTACAATGCTTATCAGTCAGTGTCCATACCAAACTCCTCACTACTACCTACACCGTCCATCAGTATTATTCACCGTCCAAAGGTATTATTCATTATTCCTTGCTGACAATGTCTGTCATATTATTTGCTTAAACGCCTTTCATCTTAAACTCTGAATTTTTGGCTTTCAAAAAGAGTAACTACCATACCATATTACCACTAATGACCTGCCAACTGGATACCCAGATTCAAATTCTCAACAGTTTTTTTTTTATTGTTATTTAAAGGGTTTTTTTCAGGCAATAAAAACTCTGACATAACAGATGATTCAATTTGGGATTTGAATAGAAAACAATCTTGCAGTGTCCATGAAGCTGACAAAGGATTCTGTCTGTTTTCTGTGATGGGCTCACTTGCTTTACAGTCTGCCAGTTAGTGTTTTAATAGGCTCAGTGGGTCATCATTTGTAATGGAGATCTTGGTTTATTTTAAGTTATTGCTTGACTTACTAGCCTTTTTTTCTTTCTGGTGTACAGCAAAAGTAGATCAGAGTGGATAAGGTGATCAGATCTTTTTTTTCTTCTGTTTTTTCAATTTTCTTGTTTTTTTTTAAACAATTTTAGTGATGGGAGATATGATAGTTAAAAAAGCTGATTTCCAGATCATGAGTATACTTAGAATCCATTGCAGTTTTGGTAGATTTTGTTTTCTCAGTGATGTCTGTTGATGGAGAAGCTGCTACGAGATTGAAAAGACTATTTATTTTTTCATATTTTCATGAACATGCAGATAGGCAGTTGAACCAAAATTGGCCAGCTGCCTGGATGCCTTTGGTGGTTTAAATGCTGGGATGGAGTTGAATGTTTTCTAGTTTTTATGTTTTGTTTTTTTTTGGGGCTGCTGTTTCAACTAAGTCTGTGAGTTTAATACAATTTTGTTTAAAAGTGCAAATACAGATTTGTGGTGAGATTATGAATGAGGCTATATATTGGAATGTAGGAACGTGATGGTTTTTTTTTTTTAGAAAATATGAATGTTTTTCTTTAGTGAGTGACCTGTCGGTTGATAATGCATATTTACTAGACTAGACTAGGCTTGCATGTTTGAGATTTTAAAAATTTTGGCCTTTCCCGAAAATTCCATAGTGTGATTCAGATCTCTTTTTTAAAGCTCAAATGTATGTAGTCTAAATGGTATGTTATTTGCCTCTTTTCCAAATCTTAAAGGTATGTGCCAAGGCTGTCTGCTCTCTCCATTACTTTTTATCTTGATATCATACCCTTGGAGCAAGAAATTAACTTTTCGCTGATACCTGTGGATTTAACTATTATGATATATCTCATTACATATCATTATACGCTGACAAGGTATTACTGGTTTTGACCAGTCCAAAGTCTTCTCCTCTGCTGTAGATCAAACTGTTAAACAACTATAGTGCACATTCAGGCTATAAAATTAACAATTCCAAATCTTCTCATTTTCAGTGTGGACCTAAAGACTAATTTACCACAAATTCTGCAAGAATTTAGGCTTACTTAGCTACTTGAGTATTTAGGGAGTCAGATTGCTCCCAGACAGCAAGACTTTTTTAAAGCATAATATACTTCAGTTGTTCACAAAATTAAGTGAGACTTGGTGGGATGGTCCAACTTATATGTATTATGGACTGGCAGAATCAATCTGTTATAAATAAAAATTCTTCCTCACCTGCCATAATAACATATTTCTTGCCATTTTCCTGCAGCATTTGCTCAGTTCCCCAGGTTTTATTTGGCAGCATTTGCATAAATGCTGTGTCAGGATGACACTGCCAAATTTAAAGTTATGTTATTGGTCTATGAGACTAAGCTGCCTTAGATCCTTTGGGGCGGATTTTCAAAGGCCCGCGCGCGTAAATCCTTCCGGATTTACGTGCGCAGGGCCCTCGCGCGCCGGCGGCCTATTTTGCATAGGCCGCCGGCGCACGTAAAGCCCCGGGATGTGCGTAAGTCCTGGGACTTTTGTAAGGGGGCGTGTCGGGTGCGTGTTGGGGGGCAGGGCCTACTGATGCGGCGTTTCGGGGGCGGGCCGTGGCATTTCGGGGGCGGGCCCGGGGGCGTGGTCGAGGCCTCCGGACCAGCCCCCGGGACCGAAGGACGGAGCGGGGCTGCCGGCCGACGGGCGCAAAGTTAACGGGGGGGTTAGATAGGGCCGGGGGGGTGGGTTAGGTAGGGGAAGGGAGGGGAAGGTGCGGGGAGGGCGAAGGAAAGTTCCCTCCGAGGCCGCTCCGAAATCAGAGCGGCCTCGGAGGGAACGGAGGCAGGCTGCGCAAAATCGGCAGCCTGCGCGCGCCGACCCCAAATTTTATAAAATCAGGCGTACTTTTGTTCGCGCCTGCTGTGCGAACAAAAGTACACGCTTGCGCAACTTTTTTAAATCTACCCCTATATGTAGTCCAAACACCATCCTTCTTGGTTATCTATGGGAAGGTTTCAAGCAGGTAACACAAATGGATTCTTTGTTATCCTCAGATACTTAAATCTGATAAAATCCATCACGTTTGTAGGTGCAGACTTATTTTTGGCACACACTTTAAAAGTGAGCACTATGCTACAAAAGTATCTGGGTAGACCCTTGAAGATCTTCTCTTGAAGATTCTTATGCCTTTTTGGAATAACTCAGCCATGTCATTGTGTTTTCACCCCTCAGATGGATGCTTGAGATCAGAGCAGGCTAAGTTATATATGGCATGGCAGTTTTGGAATGCAAAAGAGAATAAAACATTTCCAAGATTTTGTGAATAAATTCCAGATCCTAAACAATACACATTTTACTTATCTATAACTTAAAGAGGGGGTGGCGGGGCTTACAAAGATTTATAAAGCTGGGATCAAATCCCAGAAGTACAGATGGAGTAGAGGAAGCATTGACACTTTAAGCAACAAATGATTAGAATAATTTCCTTTTTGTATTACCATCAGTGTGAGACAAGTTCTGGAGGGGAAAGACACTCCATCCACAACTGTTCAACAGTGGAACAGAGAGCTTAATTCTCGATTTAATCTGCATGATTAAAGGTTGATTTGAAAGAAAGCAAATATATAGTCTTTATGCTATAAAAGAGTGGAGTAGTGTATCAGAGTGCTTTATAGTACATTTAGGGGTCTCACTTTTGTTTTCTGTAAATTAACTCTTCAGTTAGTCTGCTGTGCTGGAGGGGTTGTGAAGAGAGGGCAATATATTTATATATGTGGTAGCTGTTATATGGAGCTTTAGGAATATGTTTGATACAGAAGTCAACTGGGAGATTACTCTGTCTCCTCAAATATGTTAGCTGGGTTGGTCAGAGAATGATCCCGAACCTCTTCCATACAGAATGCTGATATTACTATTGATATTGATATTGGCCACTAGGTTCAGAATTGTCCGAGTCTGGAAATCAATACATGGATTCAATGCATGGAAACAGCATATTCATGAAACGGCATCTGTTACTGATAGGTTGTCTTACTCACTTAGAAAAGAGGGAGATCTCTATGAGAAAATATGGGGGTCCTTAATGGAGAAGATATGCGATTATTTAAAATACTTGACTGTTTTTGTAAACGTTGATGATGGAGTTAATCCTGACTGTTGACATCTAGAAGCCTGTATCTGTGTACCACCTTTCTGTAATGTATTTGCCATGCTCTGTGTCTGATAAATAAAACATTTAAAAAAAAAAACCACTTTAACACCCCCCCCCCCCTCCCCATGGTCCTCTTCCGACACTGGATACAACCAGGTCATGTGACCTGCCAAAGATAAATTATTCCCTGGTTTTCTTTGATTAGTCTCACTGCAACTACATAGGAATGACAGTGGGGAGGTTGATGGCTGAAACAAATATAGATGGAGATAATCTTTCATGAAAAAGTAAGATTGCAGGGCTGAGGCAAAGCACTGTGTGGCTGCTAAGTCTCAATCCAATGCCCTGCCAGAGAGCTGTAAAGATCCTGATATGAGGTTGCGAGCTCTCATGATAAAAAATAGCACAGACATGTCAGAAGGGTGGCCAGCCAGAACTACAGAGGGTGCTATACAGATGGAGGTAGCATAATTGAGAAGGAAGGAAATGAAAATAAGAGGCAGAAGAGGCTGCTGGGTTTTGTTGTTCTGGAAGGCCAGGACATTGATACAGCTGGAAGGGAGTGGCATTTGTCAATTCAGATACGAGCGATTAGGAAAAGCTTGAAAGAAGAACAAAAGCCACCGGGCAGGGAGAAGCAGGGCAGATGCCATGATACATGGGGGATAACATGGGGGTCTCGCAGGATGACACTGCCACTGAGGCAGTTAGGCCAGAGAAACAAAAGTTGGCCAGATTGGACACGGGTGAGACTGAACCATGGTTATAGGGAGACAAGACTGCCCAAGACCACTATTAAGATCCTCAGTTTAGCTAGCCTTGAAAGGGCAGGGTATAGTCGAGAGGGAAACTCCTGATTTGGTACATGGAGCTTGGGGTCAGCCTATATAGAAATGTGTATTTGGAACATGACACCACTATCTACTGGAAATAAAAGCTGCTGTTCCCATCTGTCAGTCTGCAATTGTGAGCCTTTGGACCATTGGGTGGCAATTCAGGACAGAAGTGTGAGTGTCATTCTGTCACACTGGGCTTGAAGAGTAAAACTGGAGCTCTGGTTCTCATCACCTTAGAAACCTTATTTATTTTATTTATTTAAACCTTTTTTACACCGACATTCATGATGGGTATCATATTGGTTTACATTGAATGAGGGTAAAAGAGAACTTTAACATTAATTGTAGCTAGGAGGCTACTGGAGGAGGTGGGAGAAGAGAAACAGAGAAAAGTTACATTGAACGCGGGTTACTGGAACTTGGAGGTGGAAGAGAATAGGGGGGGAGCAGTTGCATAATAATAATAATAAACATAAGAGAACACTTGCTAATATATATGAGATAATATGTATAGGGCAACCATGGCAAGAGGAACAGTTGAATAAATATGATAAATACAACAAAACAAGAAATTAAAATGAAAAAAAGAGAAATTAAACAATGGTCAACATTCGATGAAGTATCAGAATTGGAAATCGAAGTTATGTTAAAAAAAACTAAACCCCGCCCCCACATGCCTGTGACACAATAACAACCACAGATATAAAAAAAGTAGCCAACACTGTATCACTGACACTGACACTGGCAAAGATCATTAATATATCCTTAGAGGAAGGATCCATGCCAGATACACTGAAAGGAGCAATCGTAAAACCTATTTTAAAGAAGAAAAACTTCGACCCGCTTAACCTGAGCAACTACAGACCTGTTTCAAACCTACCCTTAATTGCAAAATTAATAGAAAAAACTAAACAAAAGCAACTAGCTGAACACCTAGATAATAACAACATCCTATATCCCTCACAACATGGATTTCAAAAACATTATAGCACAGAATCACTCCTACTGGCACTGACAGACAACATTATGAGGGGATTCGACAACGGTAAACATTACATTCTAGTGATGCTAGACCTCTCAGCAGCCTTTGATACTGTAAATCACAACATACTTTTAAATAGACTAGAAGAAATAGGATTAGGCAACAAAACGATTAGCTGGTTCAGATCATATCTAAGCAACAGATATTTTCAAGTGCAAATCAAAGATTCCATGTCAGAAAAAATAGACCTTCAAACAGGAGTGCCACAGGGTTCTGCCCTGTCTGCTACACTTTTCAACATATACCTGCTGCCATTATGCCACCTGCTAGCCGGGTTGGGAATCACACACTACATATACGCAGACGATATCCAATTCATATTACCCATTGACGATACAATTGAGAAAACACTAAACATAGCGAACATGTATCTAGACATTATCAAACAACTATTAAATCAAATGGAGCTAGTAATTAATATAGAGAAGACAGAATTCCTTCATTTAGAAAGAAAAAAAAACATGGAGATCTCACACAACCCAATCACACTCAATAACAACAATCAAATAATATTAGCAGAGAAAGTACGGAATCTAGGAGTAATAATCGACACTGAACTAAGCTTAAAACAACATATATCCATAAAAGTAAAGGAAGGATACGCCAAACTCATGGTCCTCAGAAAACTTAAACCACTTCTAACAACCGCCAACTTTCGATCAGTACTACAAGCGCTAATATTTGCAAGCACTGATTATTGCAACACCCTTCTACTAGGTTTACCATACACCTCCATAAGACCACTAAAAATATTGCAGAACACGGCTGCAAGAGTATTAACTGGAAAAAGGAAAAGAGACCACATTATGGAAACACTGGCTGAGTTGCACTGGCTACCCATTGAACAAAGAATACAGTACAAAACACTATGCACCATACACAAATTAATACACAACGAAAACGCAGACTGGCTTAACACAGCCCTCCGCGTACACATACCCAACAGAAATCTAAGATCAGCCAACAAAGCACTTCTAACCATTCCATCAGTCAAAACAGCAAGACTAACCCAGGTAAGAGAAAGGGTGTTATCCCTAGCAGGACCCATTCTATGGAACTCCATGCCCTTGGAATTAAGACTACAAAGAGAAAACAAAACATTTAGAAAAAATCTAAAAACTTGGCTATTTAAACAAGCCTTTCAGAAAGAGAAGGGAGAATAGAATCCAGGGAAATACAAGGTTCAATTCAGGGAAGTTCAAGATATGAAACACCCGCACAAACAGGAATCACTAAGGGAGTATGTTTTTAATTTAATTAATTGAATTCATCACTAAAGATAAGTTACATTTATAGAATGAGTCCTAGACTCAAAACTGCTATAGAATCGACTGGACATGATAGTGCTCACACTCATTTAACAACTAACATTGATTAAAAACTATGTTACCGAACCTAATGGCACCTGTGTAAACTGATTTTAATAGCATTACTTTTGTGCCTTACTGTAAACCACTGTGATGGTACCCACTTTAACGAAGGTATAGAAAAAGATTTAAATAAAATAAAATAAATAAATAATAATACTATAATAATAGTATTATGACAAATAGCAAATGACAAAAGTAACATTACAGATTATACAATAATAATACTATGACAAATAAATTATATAATAATAGTATTATGACAGATAACAAATGACAAATGTAACATTACAAATTTTATAGCACATCTACATTACAGAAAGGTGGTACCTTCTCTGTGGCCGTTTGTTAAGCATCCTTTACTGGGTTTATTTACTCTTGACTAAGGTTTTCTGCTATGTCATTGATTATCTGATCCCAGGAATCAAATGCTGAGGAGGCATTGGATTGATTTAGTTGAAGGAGCTTGTTTTCTAAAGATTCTGCAAGTACCTCTGTGTCTATCTTTTTCCTCAAGATAAAAGTATGATTATTATCTACACTTTGGTGTGTTGAGTTGCAGAAGGTTATTTCTGCCTTTATTGATTGGTGATCAGACCAGGGCAGTCTGTTGTGCAAGGTTTTGATTAGACAGTTATTGGTACTGGCAAATATTAGGTCTAGAGTATGAGTAGCTTTGGAAACAAATTGGGACCATCCCAATGCTTCCATTGTCTCTAGAAACGTTTCACAAGCTACGGTTCTCTGTACTTTATCAACATGGAAGTTAAAGTCTCCTACAATTAAGGTGGAATTAGGTGATGAAAACACCTTAGCAAACAGTTCATCTGTGGTGAGCAATCTTTTTGAAGTAAACCTGGGAGAGACAATACACCAACCCTGTGTTTAGTTGCAAAGATTTTAGAATTGCCACTTCATAGGGAGGGTTAATCTCTACTTTGCAAGGTACTAGATTAAGTTCTTTTTTTCAAATTATTAATAAACCCCCACCTTTTTGTTTGGTCTAAGAAAATGAAATGTCTCCTGGATAGGGTGGGAAATTTGGTTTCAGAGTCAGTTTCTGTCAGTCATCCAGGTTTCCGAGATGCAAAATATAGTGGGGCGTAAATCTTGTAGTAGGTCATTAATCAAAGGGATTTTTTAATACAATGACTGAACATTTAATAGGAGCAAAGTAAACATTAAGTAGGAAGAGATAGCAGAAGAGTTTGTACTTATCTTGGGAAGACCTATTTTGCATAGGCCGCCAGTGCGCGCAAAGCCCCGGGACGCATGTAAGTCCCGGGTCTTGCTAAGATGGGTGGTCCGGGGGGCGTGTCTGCAGTCCAGTAGCGTGTATGGGGGGCGTGTCTGCAGTCCAGTAGCATGTATGGGGGGCGTGTCTGCAGTCCGGTGCAGTCCGGGGGTGTGGCTGAGTGCCCCGACACAGCGGCCTGGTTTGGGGCCTGGCCAGCCAGCGGCAGGCGTAACTCCATTGAACAAGGTGGGGGGGGGGATTTAGGTAGGGCCGGGGGGGGGGGTTTAGATAGGGGAAGGGAGGGAAAGGTGGGGGGGGGGACGACAAAAAAAAAGTTTCCTCCGAGGTGCTCTGATTTCGGAGCAGCCTCGGGGGGAATGGAGGCAGGCTGTGCGGCTCGGCACAAGCAGGCTGCCGATTTTGCGCAGCCTTGCGCGTGCCGACCCCGGATTTTATAAGATATGCGTGGCTACGAGCGTATCTTTTAAAATCCAGCGTACTTTTGTTCGCACCGGTTGTGCGAACAAAAGTACGGGCGCGCATATTTTTTTAAAATCTGCCCCATGGGTTTTAAAAGTTACCTGACTCAGGGTGTGGTCCATTCTTCATTGATGTTACAGCTGACTCCATCCCCCAAAAAACAACACAGGGGAAAAAAAAATCCCTAGATAAGCAGAGCTCTGACTACCTGACTTTATTTCCCTTTCCACCTACCCACTAAAAAATACCTCTCAACTGCAGGATCTCCAAAAGTGGGCTGGCACAATCTGTCAGGGTCTACTTTAAATACAATACACAGTCACACTTTTTCAGTGGTGTTTAATAGGGGTGTGCAGAAGAAAAAGTTTTGTTTTGTTTTGTCCATCCATTTTGTGAGGACGCCCCAATCTGTTTCTTTAGTTTCAAAATGAAAAATATATATATATTTGTTTTTCAATTGATTAGCTTTTTGTTTCAAATTAAACTCGATGGGGGAAGCATTTCCAGCCTATATTGAGCTCCTGAATTGGGGTTTTCTCGTCAGTTCTCATGGAACTTGTGGGAAGAAATGATCAGAAGGGGGAAAGAACTCCACCTAGACGGTGGTAAAGTGGCACCAAAAGAGGCATGAATAGCCTAAGGCTCTGTAAAGAGGCAAAGGGGTATCAGCATTGGCAGGAGCTCTCCCAGGGATCATCAGAGGAGCAAAGATGAAAGTTAGTGTGAGAAGAATACCCCAAGGCTCCAAAACAGAGCACCAGCTACAGTAATATGAACCCTTGATGGCAGCATGAGAGGCAAATTGGCACCAAAAGTGGCATCAGGATCATGAGGAACCCATGAAGCTTTTATTACATTCCCTGCCTGACCTTGATCTAGCTGCTGGGTGGACATTTGATTTTTTTGTGAAGAGGACTTTCTGAAGAAAACTGTGATCACATGGAGGATGTGTGAATTGTTTCTTGCCTCTATGTTTTCAGTTCTGCCTGTATTTCTTCCTTCTGAATAAGGGCTTTTATGGACATGCCACTCTAGTATAATCAACAAACGAGCAGGATGGGAGAACCAGGTTGGAACTGTGGAGGGTTAGTAGAAAAGGAAGAACTATGCAACAGGTGCCATGGGAATAGAAACTTGTATCTTTTGTCTTTTTTCACATTATTGTTCTGGTTACAAAATACACCAATCAAGAAGAAATCTAGTGTGGGAAGAACAACCCAAGGCTCCAAAAAGAGGGAATCAGCAACTGTGGTATGTACCTTTGATGGCAATATGAGAGACACATTGGCACCAAAAATGGCTTCAAGATTTCCTAAGGCCCTATGCAGAGGGAATGAAGCAGAAAAGGTGGAAGGGAAAACTCCAAGCCACTGATAAAGGGGTCAAGTAGCACAAAGAATGACTTCAAGACACCAAAACTGCATGAGAGGTTCAAAACAGGCCCCCAGGTTGGTAAGAACAATTCAAGGTGTAAGGTTTGCAATGTGACAGTAAGACAGAAAGAACTCCAAGGTGTTAAGTCTAGGTAGGTATGGCAGCAAGACTGAGTAGCTCAAAGACCCCAAAGGTGTAGCATGAGTAGTATAGCAGCAAGGCAGAGTAGCATGGGAGATGTCAGTCATTCTGTTGAAGCACACCTGCTAATTGTCAGATTCAGAACAAGAAAATGAACATAGATAAGTATTATTTTCTTGAAATAAGCTTTTATTACAGTCCCTGCTTGAATGTTATCTAGCTACTGGGTGGAATTTTGATTACCTTTTAAAATGGGCTTTCTGAAGGAAACTGTGATCACATGTACTTCAAGTACATGGTTTCTCTTTATGTTTTCTGATCTGCCTATTTTTCTTCCTTCAGACTGAAGGCTTTTGTGGACAGATAGGTTTGAGGTAGTTAGTCCTCTATGGTGGAATTAGAGGTATGGCAGATAGTCATAAGGCAGCAAGTCCCCTATGGTGATATATGGGGCATTGCAGTTAGACATGTGGCAGCAAGTTCACTATGGTGGAATTAGGGGTATGTTGAGTAACATCATCCTCCCAAAACAGTGTCTACAGATGAAATGCACAATCTCTCTCATGCACAGATTTTAAGAGCAGCACCACTGGATCCGGAGAACAGTGATAGGCTAGATCACTATGATATGTTGTCTCTGTGCTGTGGTTTCCTTGTCAACAGCTCATAGCCTCACATACGGCTCCCTGGGAAGGGCTAGCTGCTTAATTGCTATATAGTAACAATTTGTAACCAACACCTGCTTCACATTGATTTCTAAGGAATGGCCACAGAAATGAATGGGAGATGAAATGAATGGAACAAATAGGATTGGTTCAATTTGCAAGCCATCTTCCATTTGCTTTGGGGACCTTTGAAAGAAACAAATGGGGTCCCATTCATTTCAAAATTCCTATTCATTTTAAATGAATGCACGTCCCAAGTGTTTAATAAAGAAAACAAAAGTCCATATGTGACATAAGTTCCCTGACTTACAGACTGCCGAGAACAAATAAAGTAGGCCAGCAAAAGTGAATTCCCTTACTGGGCAGCCAAGGAGAGAGAGAGAGAGAGAGAGAGAGAGCGCCTTACTATAGTGCCTATGCCCTAGACAGGTATTTTAACCCCTATGGGAGGGCCACCTACTAACTCGGGCCCGAGTTAGTAGGTGGCCACCACTGGGGAAAAGGATCTTGGAATTATTGCGGGCAATATTTTGAAATCCTCAGCTTGGTGTGTGGCTGCAGTTAAAAAAAACAAGCAAACATTATCTAGGAATTATTTGGAAATGAATAGAAAATTAAATAGAGATTATCATAATGCCTCGGTATTGAACTGTGATGTGTCACCCAAAAAATCAAAAATCACTCTAAATGTGATCCTGTTCCACTCAATATATTATTAGCATTCAGCAGTAATTTTCCATTAAAGACATACATCAGTGTGTGTATTGCGGCAGGACCCTCATAAACAAGGTTAAGGTATCAGGCAATTTCAACCTTATTTAGACAGTTATAATTTATAATCATCGGTCCCCAATATTATATATCATATTTAAAAATTTTAGTTCTCTTTTTTAATTGCATATAATATTTCTTAAAAACTTCTTTTATTGTGCAGGTCTCCTGCTCGACATAATATCATGTTTCGAGACATCTGTCTCTGCACCGGGTGATCTAGGCAAACTCCAGGAACCACTCTTCCCGCTGCTTAGAATGTTATGGCACTGACATTTTTAACGTTCTGGCTAATCTAGGAAGCAATGTGATTGTAAAATGTGATATTAAAAAGTTACCACCAATAGGATTCTGAGACATGACACATTATTATTATTGGTATTATCGGTAATAACAAATAAACACATCCCATTCAATTGCTGCATTTAAACCTTGTGGATGTATCATTTGAATTTTAAAAAATCCACTGTTTTTCATGCCAGATTAATTTTAATTCCCAATCCCTACCCCTCCGTTCAGATGTCATATGTTCCAAAATTATCCATTTTATATCATTAAATAAATGAACATATTTGATAAAATGTGACACCACTGGAACATCTAATTTGCGTGCGATAATACAACTGTTCTGTTCCATCAGGTGCGTTTTCACGATACGTTTTGTTTTCCCGATGTAATACAGATTGCAGGGACACAAAATTAAATACATTACATAAATGGATCTGCAATCCACATGATGTTTGAAAAATACCCTGTGTCCTGATGGCATCACTAAATGGTAATTCTCCAATACCAATAGACACACGTCTCATTTTTCACACAGACGTGTGCCCATACAATTTCCAGCAGAATCCAAAGCTCCTTTCTGCTCAAATGAAGAATGCACAACAAGATCTTTTATATTTTTCCCCCTGGAGAAAGAAAACCTGGGCGGTTCTTTACACACTGTCCAGCAGAATGTAAAAGCCCTATTTGCGCCAAAGCTGGGAGGTACACATGACCCGGCCAGGTGAGCGCCGCTTGGATTTTAAAAACTGCGCGAGTACGCACGCGTCTCCTGGTATGTGCACAAATCATACCATTCAAAACGGGGGTGGGCGTGGTCTGGGCAGGGAATGGGCGGGACCTGGGCAGGCTGAGTATGCAACATGGTGTCTGCGCAGAAATATTTATGCGCACAAGCATTTTCCGGGGTCCCCTATGGACGGCGTGTAAGTAATATAATAACAAAAACTAGGCTAGTCAGCGGGGTTTTAAGGGTTGGACTAATAGGTTAAAAGGAAGGCAAGTTTACTAGACAGTTAAGGAAGTCCTTTCCTTTACCGGGGTGAACTGGAAATGAACTGGGCAAACGAATAATTGTGTCGGCTTGCGTATGTACTAAAATCCACCCCTCCCCCCCCCACTTATGCGCTCGAGGCAGAATTTGCACGCACATTCACGCATCTCAATATAAAGTTGTGTGCACATGTTCACGCATATAGCCGATTTTATAACAAGTGCACGCATACGCGCATATATGCACGTATGTTATAAAATCGCCAAGTCCATGTGCACGAGCCGGCAAATGTGCGCACATGAAAGCACGCAGGTCTTAAAATTCACCTCTACGATCTCTCAAGATGTCCCAATATTTTCATACAATCCTACATATTTTATCATCCAGTCATATTCCTCAATCAAAACAGGGTCATTTATCAAAAAGCGTTAGCGCCCTAATGCGTGTTAAATGGGGTCTAATGCGTGTTACGAGCGTGATAAGTATCACAGTGCAAGTTAGCATGCAAGTGGAAGGAGTTAATGCAAATTATGGTCTCCTACTGCATTCCATGATAGAGTAACACACAATAGGCAGGATTTAACATCAGAAATAACTATACCTTTTTTTTTTTTTGCGTTAGAGAGGAAAAAAGGTTTTTATCATGCGACTGCGACTATTATCGCAGATGACAGCTATTATCACATGCAATAAAATGAGGCCTTCTATCAGGCACACCATCCACAACCTCCTGGGCTAATAAAAACACCTTTTCTTACCTGGCCTGTCTTCCTAAACCTATCATGTTTGTGGCAAGTTTAGCTGTTGGGGATACTGGCAGCTTCAGGATGCTCGTCGCAGACAACAACAAGAACAACCACCACTACAAGAACAGGCAAGGGAAGTTCCAACCCCTCCTAGGAAAGTCCCTGCACCAAAGCCTGAGCCACTGGCCCCACAGGGAGAGGGTCATGGGTCAGGGCAGTGCTTGGCACGCAGGTGAGCATGGCGGAGGAGATACACAGAGTGCATCTTTCCTTCACGAGCCTCATTGCTGGGCATGCCAGAAGATTATGTGGTTAGCAGGTATCACCTCAGTGCACAGGCAATCCTGGAATTATATGAAGAAATCCAAGGGGATCTGGATCTGGTTGCAGAAAGATCCCACACTATACCAGGGCTCACCAAACTATTGGCCACCTGCATTTCCTGGTATCCGGTTCCTTCCAGATGACAGTAGGGGTTGTCAGGGGAATGTACCAAACCACTTTTTCCCCCCTTCT
Source organism: Rhinatrema bivittatum (assembly GCF_901001135.1). Lineage (NCBI taxonomy): Eukaryota > Metazoa > Chordata > Amphibia > Gymnophiona > Rhinatrematidae > Rhinatrema > Rhinatrema bivittatum. The sequence continues at coordinate 438,993,746 of NC_042615.1, read as the reverse complement.
GGGCCAGGTCATAAAAGCTGTATCTGGCTGCATTAATCGCTACACAGCATTTCCTCAGGGTGGGAAGTTCTTGATGAAATTGAAGAGAGGCTTTTATGCCATTGATCACTTTCCCAATGCTCTGGGCGCTATCAACTGCACTCATGTAGCCATCATCCCACCCCATGATGGGGAGGAGATCTTCTGCAACTGAAAGCTCCTCCACTCCATCAACGTGCAAGTGGTCTGTGACACTCGACTGCCCATCCTCGACATGGTGTCCAGGTACCCGGGAGCCGTGCACGATTCCTCTATACTTAGGCAGGATCTCGCTGCTCACCCCCATTGCTATTCCCAGTATGTCAGTGGAGAAGAGGTACAACGGGGCCTTATGTTAGAATGCACCTTCAGAGTTCTCAAAAGTAGATTTTTCTGTTTGGACAAAATGGGGGGAGCTTAAATGTATTCCCCACCCAAAGTAGCAGATATAATGCTGCTCTGCTGTGTATTCCATAATCTCGCTCCACGCCATGGGATAGCAATGGAGATACTTCCTGATCTATCTGAGGATCCCCCATGTGTACCCACAGAAGCAGAGGACATCTCTCTGAGTGGCAGCCAGCTTTAGCAAACCTCATAGAATGCTACTTTGCCTGTTAGGCCTCAACTACCCCCTTTCCCTTCCATGGAAGAGAGGCCAGTAGAATGCTTGCAGCTGTTCTCCTCTCTTACATCTTTCTTTAACTCACTGGTCCTCTGTCTGGGTCAGTGTGTAACAGAAATCACATATGCCTAGTTATACTTCATCTTGACAATAGAGCAATAGACTGTAGTGGAAAAATTGTAGTCAAAGTAAATATAACACAAAATAACACAAAATATATGTGGCTGGCATAATGTTTTTTGACTGCTAGTGAGTCTAAAAGAGGCATGTGTCGCAATAGTGTTTGTATAGGACTGATATCACAGTGTCCATAGCTTGGTTTAGCTTGCAGCGTTTTCCTTGGTGGCCTATCCATAGGAGCCTCTCCTAGCCATCACATGTGAGTGAGATAGTGCCATTGGACTTAGTTTTTGGGTACTTGCCAGGTTCTTATGGCCTGGATTGGCCACTGTTGGAAACAGGATGCTGGGCTTGATAGACCCTTGGTCTGACCCAGTATGGCATTTTCTTATGTTCTTATGTTCTTATGTCTGAAGGAACTCCATCTGGGCCTTAAACATGGAGAGCAACTGCTCTAGAAATCCTATAAGTCACAAATAGCTCTCAAACTTAAAGATACAGCCTAAAGCTACAGGTAAACAGTTCAAGGTTTCAATCACAGTTCCCATTTTACAGCCTCATCCCATAGCTGACAACCATGGCTGACAACCGTGTGCATGTGAAGTAATTACCTTCACATGCACATGGCTTTGCAGGCTTTGTGTCACATGGGCCTGCAAAGACATTGTTGACAGCAATGCCTCAGCTGTTTCTGTTGCGTGTGCTGGCCATGGCAGGCCCGCTGCCAGGCCCACTTACTCCCAACTGCTAGCTCCAGCTCCTGGTTCCTCCTCTCTTGCGGCAGTGGGCAGCCGCCTGTGCACCTGAGCCACCTCCATCGTCCCTGGCTCCTCCACGGACTCCTTAGCTCGCGGCAGGTCTCCCCGCGTGGCCCGCGGGGAGACGCCGCCGTCCTGCGCCATGCCGCCTCCTAGGCGCACATATCTGTTCCTGCTTTAAAGGGGCCATGACGGGAAACCAACCCGCGGCCCTGGATGATGATGTCACTGGGTCCCGGTACTTAAGGCCGGGCCCAGCCAGTGCTTCCTTGCCTTGGCAATAGGTCTCCACGCTTGTCGTGTGCTCGTTACTTGTTCCTGCTCTCTTCTGAGTTCCCAGTTCCTGGTTTGTTCCTGTTCTCGTCTGTGTTCCTGGTTCTTGGTTTGTTCCTGTTCTTGTCTGTGTTCCTGGTTCCTGATCCTGCCTACTCTCCTGGTACCCATTGCTGTTCTTGCTCCTGGTTCCTGTGTCTACCCAGTCCTGGTTTTTGCTACTGATTGACTCCTGGTTTGACCCCTGCTTTGTCTGACTACGCTACTGATTTACTTCTGGCTTGACCCCTGCTTTGCCTGACCATTCTCGGACTGTCTCCTGGTTTTGACCTGTTCTCATTTGATCGCTTGTCCTTGCTTGCCCTGACCACAGTCTGCTCCTCTATACCTCTATTGGTTACTTTCTGGCTTGGCCTCTCAGGCTTTGACCTTCTTGTACTCGGGCGCCACCTGTCTTGCCTTCCATTCCCCATTGGCGCCTGGGTCTCTGGAACTCTGCCTTGTCTGGACTCGTCCTGCTAACCTTGCTACAGTTGCTGACTTCTGGCTGATTCCGCCATTGTACCCTGGGAGTCCTCGGATGGAGACCCAACCTGCAGGGAATGAGGGCTGTTATTGATGAAGCTCCAGATGGCCTCTGTCACTCAGCCAGCTCTGCCTACCGATGGTGGGGACCTGTAGGGCTTGCCCTGCAGGTAGTGTCAACCCCACCTTGGGCCAAGGATCCACCTCCAGCACAACAGTTTCAGAGTGAGTGCTGACTTCAGAGTGCTCACCTAGCAGGCCTTCAGTTACAGGCATTAGTAAAGCATGGGTGCAACATTGTGGCATTCCCACAATGCTCACAGGTCAATGCAAACTAGCATACCTCTTTGTGGTTGCATGCAGCCATACACAGATGCATCCTGCTATACCTACCTATGCAAAATGTCAAGTATCATGTACAGATAGTGAGGGCCGTTGCCGTTGGGATGTCATGTTTGTTATGTTAGCTTTTTGGGGCGGATAGACAAGGATGCTGGTCAGACTGTGTTAAGACAGGATTGGGAATCAAATGGTGTCATGCTTTCACTTGTATTTGAGAGTCACCTCTGAAATGTCAAGGACAGAGTCTACTTTTTAATGACTCTAATAGCACCCAGATGTCTCCTAAGAAAAGGCTCACCTCATTGAAACCAATGCAAAGGTGATAGCCTTTGTGATATGGAGATGTTGCGGTACTGCAAGGCCCTTGGCTGGTGCAGCTCAGGGATAATCATGTGGTACTGCTATATGTATGTACCTAGAAAATATGCAAAGTAGTATGTTTGTTGCGCTAGCTAGCGTCATTTATACTCCTTATGCACAGCTGATGACCTGAGGAACCAACATCCTACCTTGTTCTGAAACCTGCCACTGTGCTGAATGTATTGGCCAACTGCTCCGAGAGGTCTCATGTGTTTGTCATGATGGCTTAGGCACTTTCTGTGTTGTTATCTTGCAAGGCAAGAATTTAGTGACACCTGAGGACTTCAGGGGCCCATGTCAGTACCTCTGACAATGTGCTTATCATATATGCTTCTCACAGATATGTATCATGCTGGCAGTGGAGGATAATCCTCTGTGTATAGTTAGGACTCTGACTCCCCTTATTAGCAGTTATGAACCAGGCAGCCATAGACATCAATGACGGTTGATTAGGAACAGGGCAGGAACCTACACATTAGGGGTGTGCATTTGGTCCCTACGTATTGGCAATCCGCAACGGATGTTGCCATATTCGTTCTATTCATGGGGAAGCGAAACGTATCGTGATTCCCCACAAATACATGAATCTTCGCCGAATTATTCGGCCGCCTAAATAAATCAATTTAAACAAATCCCCCACCCTCCTGACGCCCCCCCCCCCAAGACTTACCAAAACTCCCTGGTGGTCCAGTGGGGGGTCCGGGAGCCATCCCCTGCACTCTCACACCCTCGGTGCCGGTTTCATCATGGCGCCGATAGCCTTTGACCTACTATGTCACAGGGGCTACCGGTGCCATTGGTCAGCCCCTGTCACATGGACATCGGCGCCATCTTGTGCTCCTACCATGTGACAGGGGCTGACCAATGGCACCGGTAGCCCCTGTGACATAGTATAGGCAAAGGTTATCTGTGCCATTTTGATTACTGGCAGCCGATGGCCCGAGGGCAGGAGATCGCTCCGGGACCCCCGTTGGACCCCCAGGGACTTTTAGCCAGCTCGGGGGGGCCTCCTGACCCCCCAAGACTTGCCAAAAGTCCAGCGGGGGTCCGGGAGCGACCTCCTGCACTCCGGCCGTCAGATGCCAGTACTCAAAATGGTGCCGATCGCCTTTGCCCTCACTATGTCACTATGCCCTCACTATGTCACAGTGAGCTGTGGAGCCTTTTGTAGGCTGAAGAAGCGGATCCAGGAAGATGATGACATCAGGGTGAAGCAGGAACCACTCCCTCACTGGCCCTTTAAATCAGGCCAGGAGGCACGGCTCCTTGCCTAAGAGAGGAAGCAGGAGAGATGTAGGACCCTGGACAGAGATTCTGCCGGAGAGGAGGAAGCAGAGTGGAAACTCGGTCTCTGAGCAGGCCCCAATATGGGAGGCAGCTTCCCTGCCATACTGGGAGGTCAGGGGGCAACTCCATGCTGCGGACAAGGCTGAAGACTGCGGCCTCCAGGCCACGGGATGGCGGCAGCGGTGGCTGCATGCTGCGGCCGAGCTGGAACTGAAGGAGGTAGGCAGCGACACCCTGCCATGAGGGAGACCCCAGAGTGGCGCCTGCCGCGCCGGCAAGATGGAGGCCTCCGGGCCACATGGGAAGGCTCCAGCGTGACTCCTGCCACAGGTAGGACGTGTCGGCAGCCTCCGGCTGTGGAAGCAATACCGGAGTGGCTCAATGCCGTAAATGAAATCCTCCTGCCACGCTGGCACAATGGCGACCTCCTGCCACTGCAGGGAACCCCAGCATGACTCCTGCCGTACCAGTGATGATATCGGGGGTTGGGCCAGGCCAGCCTGAAGAAAAGGTAAGAACCTGCTCATGGACCTGCCTCGAGCAGGATCACAACAACCAGAGAAATTAAGGTGTTGTTAACCAACTGAAATACTTTGGTTCATAAAATATTTTTTTGTTTTTACATGCACTCTGGGCTTATCTGACTTCAAGATAGACTATAATAATCCAAACCTAATAGATGGATATTCTTATCAATAAACTCTAATAATGTACGAAGTTGTCTTTCTTTTCTTTCATGAACATCACACATCAACTTCTTTCAACAGTACCCTTTTCTGTAATAAAGCTGATTTCTAGAACACCAGGTTCAGCCAAAATCTGCTTTTTAATATCCTGTTCTGAAAATCTTACTTTGAATAGTATTTCACGTTCAAATAAATATTTTATCAATCTTGGCCACACATACATCTTACAGGCAATGTTCCTGGCCTCTCTGTGCTTTTAATTGTGCTTTATGAGCAGCACTTACTGTGAAAGAGACGGGATAGTAACCCTTCTGCTTTGCTCAAATCTTAACATCTCTCTGGATTCTCTCACAGTGCCAACTGTAATTGATGCTCAAATCATTACGCCCTTTGATGTCATGTACAAATAGTTCCTGAGGGTAACTGTGTAGTGGATTTTAATAACTAATAAACCACCATAACTCTAGGTTAGGAGGATTAATAATGATTTTTAGTAACATAGGAGTTTATGTCAGCACTTTCAAGGATGGCAGAGATGATTAGAGAGCATTGCTAAAGGTACCGGCTTCCATTAAGCAGTTTCATCTCTAGCTGAAATTCAAAAACGAGCTTTTTTAGTTGCAAGCCCAGATGTTTGGAATAGCCTACAGGATGGGGTGAGATCTGTAACCTACCTGAAAGCTTGTAAGAAACTTTTTAATAACCTTTCTCTTTGAGCAGACATTTTATTGAAGATATCTTCCTTTTGAACTTGTTTTTTCTTTAAATTTATTCCCCTCTGTATTTCAACTGTTATACTTTCACTGAACTGCTTTTGATTTGCTTTTATCATATTGTTTTTATTATTGTGAGTCTTGTTTTGCCTTTTATATGATTTTAGCATGCTTTATTCATGTGCTTTTAGTATGCGGTATTTTTAATGTATTATGTATGTACAGTTGAATGGGGTTGCATATAAATAAAGTTAACCATAACCATAATCAAATTAGTATTATTCTACTGACCACTTTACAGTAACCTTTCTTTCAGTGTGGCATGAGGCACCCAGATAACTATGGTTATGCTTCACTGACAATTTTTCAGAACTGAGAATACTTTTGTCGAGTCCTGAATCTGGTGTTTTATTTTTACTATTTATATGATTTTTTTGTAAATTGTGATATGTACTTTTTATGCTTTTCTTCACCAAGGACTTTTTGGATAGTAATATTGAGAATTAAAAAGTGTTTTAAATAAATAAAATAGATAAATAAATAAATTTAGTATATAACTTTCCTAAATACAATTCAATATCACGATAGAGAATTACAGTAAATTCATTGATTAAAACAATTCTATTGAATCCCTATTTTTGCTCTAATTCATATCAACAGCATATTGGTGCTTCGTATGTGTCAGTGCAAACTCCTGGACAAATGAGTCTGCACCTGATATGGACTCTTTCTGACCACTTTAGATCTCAGATATGGTCCTACTGATTTGCTAGTCTTCTAGAGTTGCTGCATGTCATATCATATCCTAGAATATTATACCATAAATATGTAGTAAATGTTATAGTTGGTATATTCTTAGATATTGCTATTGTGTATATTTTATTTGTTTATTTGCATTTATTATCTGCCTTTTTGAATGAGGAATTCATATGAAACACACAAAAAAAATCCCAAATTACTATTATTAATCTCATATGTTTATTACATTTTACATGACATCTCAGCTTGTTTACATTTGTTTTTACTTTTCTCATGCTGTAGCTTGTGTTTTGAATGCCTAGGCAATGGTGGTAAATAACTGAAATTCCTGCAATACTGTTCACTGCCCAGTCCTGCTGTAGAAGGCTCTGCCTAACTATAAGAGTCTGTGGCTGAGCTGTATATCTTTTCATCACATGCACCACATTTGTCATAAATATTGGAATCCAAGCAAGTAAACTTTGGGTGAGCCACAAAGTAATTTAATTTTTTAAGACTTTCAAAATATGGGCCACTTTGTGTTATCTTTTAGAAAAAAATATACTAGAAGAGGGAAGTTTAATTATAAGAAATATTGTACCTTATATTGGTTGTTATAAACTACAAGCATGAATATAATTCACAGATTTGAATGTGAAGCACTGAATGCTAATTAAAATATTTTTTTTTATATTACTGTAATTCAACACTAGCATTTCTTTCCTCCTTCTACATTCCTTCAAGCTAGTCATCTCCTTACCTCCATTCCCATCAACACCTCTGGACAGAGTATATTTATTTGTTTTAGTTTGTCCATTTACTTCATAGGTCACCTATCTCTGTTTTGTTCGCAATACATAAAATTTTAAAAATGAGTTTATTTGTTTCATTTGTTTTTCATTAACAAATGAAGTCAATGGGAGAAACAATCCATTCACCCCACTGATTTTATTGTAAAACAAAAAATGGGACAGGCTGAACCTAGAACCAGGCCTGACACCAGGGCACAGGTCCTGAAGCTGGCCAGGTCCTGAAGCTGAGGCCTTAGCCTAGACCCAAGCCTGACACTGGGTCTGGTCAGAGGATGGGTCCCATTGCTGAGACCTGGACCTACACCTAGGCCTGATGCTAAGGCCAGGCCCAAGGATGGATCCCATCGCTGAGGCCCAGGCTTGGGCCCAATGTTGGAGACCAGATCAAGGATGGGTCCTTTTGAAACGTCCTAGTCCGAATTCTGTGGATCAGGCCAAGGCCAGGTCCTGTTGTCATGGATCTGGACTAGACCCAGGTCTAACACTGGGAAGTGGCCCAAGAACAAGGCCAAGAAACTGGAGCCCATCCAAGGCCTAGACCTTTCACTGAAGATTGGGCCTAGGCCTGACAATGGGACCTGGACAGAGTCTGGGTCCCATCACTGAAATTCAGGCCTAGGCCCAGCTCTAGACCTGATGCCAGGGCCTCACCTGACATGGGGTCCTCTTGCTGAGGCCTGGCCTAAGGTCTGTGTCCCAAAGCCAAGGCCCAGACTTAAAACTAGGCTCTGGCCCAATGCCAGGACTCAACCCATTGCCATATCTCATCACTGAGATTCAAGCCTAGGCCCAGGGTTAGGCCTAAGTCCATGTCCAATGTGGGGTCTCATCACCAAGTCTTGTGCCTAGGTCTAGATTTAGGCCCATTGCCAGGGTCTAGCCTGAAGCCAAAAACCAGTGCTGAGGTTTATGTTTAGACCCAGGTCCTATTCCTGGCCTAGCTCTAGGCAAGGTTTTGTCACCAAGGCCTAGGCCTAAGTCTTGGCCCAAGCCTGATGCCAGTGCTCAGCCTGAGACTGGTCTTACTGCTAAAACCAAGGTCTAGGTCTGGGCCCACGGTGCCCATTCCAAGGCTGGGTCCCATCAGTGAGGTTCAGCCTTTACTCAGGAAGATATTGGGGCCTGGCCTAATGCCAAGTCCCATATCTGAGACCCAGGCTTATGCTAGGCCTACTCTTGAAGTCTCAGGACTAGGCCTTATAATGTCTTCTTTCTTCATTGATTCCCAAAAAAGGACGTTGTCCACAGAAAGAATGTGCAGCAGTGAGACCACTATTGCGTCTTCCTCCTCAATGTATAATGACATTTTGATGTACGGCTGCTGAAATTTATGGATGTATATTAATATGGAGACATCCGCACAAGATGAAGGTGCTGCAGTGTTATCACTGTGGCATGTCCTTCCAGCAGATAGTATAATGTTTTAGCAATCCACAAAGAAGTTGTGAGAAACCTGGACCTAAGCCTATGGGCCTAGGGCTAGTCCTAGGCCTAAGCAGGGCCTCAACAATGGGATCCAACCTCAGATAAGGCCCCGGCATCAGGACTGGGCTTAGGCCTGGGCCTTTGTGTCAGGACCCAGCCTAGGGCCAGGCCCCAGCATTCAGCCTGAGCTGAATAAGTCTCAATAAAGGGACACAGTCTATGAAGTGTACCAGCATGGGCCTAAACTCGAGCCTCAGTGAGAAGACCCAGCATCGGACCTGGGCCTAGGCCTAAATTTTGAGAACAGGATCCAGAAACAGGCCTGGGCCCAGTCCTAGCCCTCAGTGATGGACCTGATCTTGTGCAGGGATCTGGCATTTCACTTGGTCTTAGGCCCAGCACTCAGTGATGAGTTACTACCTCAGAGTTAAGTCTAGACCTCTTTCTGGGTCTCATCAGTGGTACCTGACCTCAGGCTGGACCCTGGGTTTAGTCCTTGTCCTCAGCTATGGGATCAAGCCTGGGCATAGACCCAGACCTCAGAAATATACATGTCCTCAGGGTGGGCTCTAGCATCTGACCTTGGCCTAGGTCTGGGTTTTGGCAATGGGATCCAGCCTTGGGCTAGAGGTAGGCATTGGTTCTAGGTGTTGGCAATGGGTCTTGGCATCATGTCAGGCCCCTGCCTCAAGCCTGGACCTCCACAGCTGGATGGACCCTGGTATCTAGCCTGGGTCTATGCCTGGGTCTCAGTCATGGCTTCAGCACTTGTCCTTGGCCTTGGTGACATTACCCAGCTTCAGTCCTGGCCCCAACATTGGGCCTACATCCCCATGATAGAATGAGCCCCAGTGAGAGGCCTGGTCTTGGCAACAGAATTCTGCCTTGGGTTGAACCCTAGTGATGGGCTTGGGCCTAGTTCTGAGCATTGGTAACAAGACCCAGGCCTCAGCAACAGGATCAGGTCAAGGTCCAGTCTCTCCAGAGGCCCAAATTTTAAAAATATACAAAAAGGTAAATATCTGAATATTTTCTGGTGTTTTCATCAGAGGCAATTTTCAGTTCATTTCTTGTGGAACGAACCAAAAATGCTTGTATTCTTTTAAACAAATGCACATCTCTACTGGGCAGCTCCCTTTCATTCCACTCTCTCATTCCAATTTCCTCAGTTTCTTCTGCATTTCAGTCTACCATCCCTTTTTCTCTACCTCCCTCGCCTTTCACTAGCTGAGAACTTCCCACCCCGGCAACCTGCTTTCCCTTCCCCAACCATCAAGCTCTCATGATTCACATACTCCTCCTTTACCCTCCTCCACACACATTCCCCTCACACATAGTAACATAGTAATGATGGCAGAAAAGGACCAGATGGTCCATTCAATCTGCCCAGTAAGCTTCTTATGGTAGTATCTGATGCTCCATGCAGAATACCCCCACGTTTCTCTTAAGGGTAGTAACTGCTGCTCCATTCAATTATCTACAAGCCTTATAATAAAGGTAGTAATATTTACAATCAAAATGAAACAACTTTGAAACCCATAACAAATTACTGCTAGAAACATTTTAACTGGGTGTGGAGACTTCTTTATAATTCAGACAATGCTGCTTGACCATAGAAGTCATCCTGTGCTTTTTAGCTTATGTCTAGATGTCAGTATCCCAGACCGTAAAAGTCAGGGTGCATGTTGGTTGTTGTCTGTATCCAATTCCACTTTTTATTTCTTGCCCTCCCCTCCCCCACTGAAGTGGGGAGTGATGTTGCAGTTGTGTAAAAAGCATCAAGGCTATTGGTTGAGGTTAGTTATCCCCATGCATATTGTTAAGGCTAGAAACTGCTGCACTATGCAGGTTACCCTCATGCACCCTCTTCTTCCTCTAGTCTTTAGGGATCCATAGTGTTTTTCCTGTGCCTCTTATAATTTGTTGACTGGTTTCTTCTTTACTACCTCCTCCGGAAGGGCATTCCACATAGAGCTTCAAATGCTTTGAAACCCATACAAAGATTCACAAATCCAGTCTCAATCACACACATCTGGGTCGAAACCAGAACTGAATTTTTTGGGGACCCAATGTTAACATAGTGCAGGCACTATTCTAGCTCTCCATCCTGCCCCCATCCCTTACCACGTTGCAGAAGCGGCATTTTTTAATATTGGGATTGGGTTTGCAATTAAGAAATGGTGTTTATGAATATCAGTCAACACACATGGCACTGCAGATTGAATCCAGAATCCTGTAGGAAGCCATACTTCTTTGGATTGGGATCAAGAAGGGGCACCTTGAAAGATTGTTTGCCATTTTTGTTTTATATTGGATATAATCTTTGTTTATATTTCTGTACATGGTTTTTAATTGTTGTATGTGATTAATGTTTGTTGGAGTACTTCAGGATGTATGTGTATGTGTGTGCCTGATTGTGTTTTTTTTATGGAGAATGATTTATTGTGCAAAAGATTTTTTGGAAGACATGCTATATACTTTTATATGAATATATATGGACAAATTTCACATATATGATTTATGCTTGTTAGCCTTTATTGGAATTTATACATGTGTTTATTAGAATAAAGATGCATTCAAAAACTAAGTGGTAAGATTTAATTGAAATTTATCATATGCTTACCTCTATTTTGTTTACACTGTAGTTCTCCACATTATATCTAACCTGGATGAGGCTATCAAATATATGCAAAAAGATCTGTGGACAGAAACTGAAGGACCAGAGGACGGTACAGCAAAGGCCATTCTCAGACAGAACCCAAAATCTGATATTCATAAGGGGAGCTTTTACAACTGTGAAGAAAGATTACAAGCAAAAAAATCTAGCCGTGCTGGAAAGAGGAGAGTAGCAGCAAAAAAAAGGAGGTTCCAAGTTTGGAATTGCTTCAAGATTACTCTGATCAGTACCTTAGTAAAAGGATGAACTCAGGGGAAACTTGCACTGAAGAAATCTTGTGATACTTTTCTTGAGCAATAGCTGACAAGGAATGATTTATAAAAAAGAAAACCTCTGACTTTTCTTTTCCCCTTTCTTTATTGCAACTATTGCTGACCAACACTAACCGTGGAGAACACATATCACCCATCCTCCGAAACCTACATTGGTTACCAGTTAACTTCAGAATCCTGCACAAATCAATCACCTTAATATACAAATCCATCCACAACCAACTTCAACTCGACCTCGAAATCCACTTCAAACTCCATTCCTCCAACAGACCAACTAGAGAAATTCACAAAGGCACTCTGCAATTTCCTCCAACTAAAGCCACACGCCTCATTTCGACCAAAGACCGAGCTTTTTCGACAGCAGGTCCATCTATCTGGAATAACATCCCATCAGACCTCAGACTAGAACCCTGTCTCTTAACTTTTAGAAAAAAACTCAAGACGTGGCTTTTCCGCCAAGCCTTCTCAGATCCCCCAGATACACACTAGTCGGTCCTCATTCTCTGCCTGAACGATGGACTCTGGTACTTCAAAGCACAAGATGATTTAACCTGTTTTTTCTCTACTGTATTATATTTATATGACTACCACTGGCTTTAACCTCTCTTTCCAGCTGATTAAGCCTCCAAGTTCTTACCCCTTGTTTGAATGTAACTTTGCCTCTTCCACATCATTTGCTTATTTATTCTAGTTGTCACTCCAGTTTTTACCCTGTTCGATGTAAACCGATCTGATATGGTTTTATCATGAAGGTCGGTATAGAAAAGTGTTAAATAAATAAATAAATAAATAAACAAATATAATGTGTGCCTCTTGTGACAGGAAAGCTGGGGAATAAAGCCACAGGTTGCTGAATGTGAAGGCATTGTGAAACTCTGGAGTGGTCCTTAGTAGAGATGTGAATCATGTGCCAGATCATCTTAACGATCAGATTAGGCTGGGGGGGGGGGGAATCTGATCGTTAAGATATGTGAATTGGAATTGTTTCTGATTCCAATTCACATCGCTAATTTTATTTTTAGGGAGGCCCGCGCCGCTAAAAAAAAACAACCCACCCGACCCTTTAAATCGACCCCCCCTCCCGACCCTCCCAAAACCTTTTAAAATTACCTGGTGGTCCAGGGGGGCCTCGGGGGGCCTCGGGGAGAGATCCAGGGGGGCCTCGGGGAAAGATTTCCCGTTCCCAGGCATCAGCTGTTCTATAGGAGCTGATGAGTAAGATGGCCGGCGCCATCTTTAAAGATGGCGCCGGCCATCCAGTGCTCCAACCATGTGACAGGGGCCGGCCAATGGCACAGATACCCTGACACATGGTAAGGGCAAAGGGGCATCGGCGCCATTTTTTTTTAGAACAGCTGATGCCTGGGAACGGGAAATCTTTCCCCGAGGCCCCCCTGGATCTCTCCTCTCTTTGAGGCCCCCCTGGATCTCTCCCCGAGGCCCCCTGGACCACCAGGTAATTTTAAAATGTTTTGGGGCGGTCGGGAGGGGGGTCGATTTAAAGGGCTGGGTGGGTTTGTTTTTTTTAGCGGCGCGGGCCTCCCTAAAAAAAAAGGGTCGGGAGGGTGAGGGGTCGATTTAAAGGGTCGGGTGGGTTTTTTTTTTTATCGGGCCATCGGCGCCATTTTAATTAGTGGCAGCCAAAATGGTGCCGATGATCACGCCAGGACCCCCCCCACTGGACCACTAGGTAACTTAACATTTTGGGGGGGTTCGGGAGGGTGGGGGAGGGTAAGGAATTGGTTTTAAAGGGTCGGGGTGGGTTTAGGGGTTGTTTTGGTGTGCCGGTTTTCCTGCCCTCCCCCAAATAATTCCCGTGCCCTATTTAATGATACAATACAAATGCCCCTGAAGATAAATCGGGGGCATTTGTATTGTATCGTGCACTCTAACGACTTAGAACGATTTTAAAATTATCTGACAATAATTTTAATCATTCAAAAATGATTCACATCCCTAGTCCTTAGGGTCCCAGAAGTCACCTTTGGATGGGAGGGAATAGTGTAAGTTCAGAGGGGGTTTTGAATCCTTGGCTGTGAAGGTGTGCGACTGGAGTACTGTACAGAGAGCTACCCAACTTGTGGGAATTAATAAAGCAGCTAGTACTGTTAGTTTTCCAGATATTCTGGGCTGAGTTACACTCAGTCATCTAGTCATTGGCTCTCAGGTACATCCACCCTGCCTGTTCAGCTCTTTTCAAATGCTAGCCAGCAGGGAGTTCTCTCCTGGCAGAACATATTTTGTTCAAGCGGACTGGATCTTAGCAGTCTGTCTGGGTGGGCAGCACCAGTCCAATGAGGTGAACAGTACACAGAGACAGAAACAAACCAAGTTGCCAGTGTTTTCTGGAACCTGTTAGCAGTCTCAGCCGTGCACTGGTACACACAGCATTGGTACACTGCATTGTCTGTGTGTGCGTAGTTCTTCACACACAAATACAGAGTGGTATAGTCAGTAGGTGTGCAATCAGTTATGGTACTACTAATAAAGAAAAAATACTTGTAATATCCAAACCCCCAGGCACTGGACAAATTCATCATGTCAGGGAAAAGCAGAGGAGGGAAAGGGAATGTTCTCAGGGTTAGCAGAGTAAGAAAATAGGTAATATGTATAGTCTTGCACCTAAGCTGTCACAAGACTTCTTCAAAGCCAGAATGGCAGAAGGTAGCTGTACCCTGAAGAATTTGAAATTTGTAGAGCATGAGCCATCACAGACTGCTGAGCCTGTTTCTTTCCTTTCAGAAAACAAATGTCCAAAACCAGCAGCATGCTCTTCTTTACTTACTAGCACTGAGGCTAAGAAAGAAATATTTTCACCAACTGATTCAGATGAATAATCCTGTCTTGGGTTGACTGGATAAGAAGGGATACTAGCAGAAGAAAATGTGAGAGGAGTGTACAGTAGCATCTTAGCATCCAGTTTATTGATGGGGGTGACAGCAAACTGAGAATGGTGACAACAAGCAGGCAGTGCAGGTAGAAAGCATTGTTCCTCAAGATCCATCCTCTACCTCAATTCCAATGCCAGTATTTGCCCCCAGGGATGTAGAGAAGGGATCATGGAAGAAATCCATGACATGGATGTATTTCAAAACAGGGGTGTGTAGGGGAAAAAAAAAGTTTTTGTTTTTGGTTCCTTTTCGGGAGATTTTTTTCCCCACGAATTTCTGTTTATGGAATTTTGATTCATTTCATTCATGTGAAGAAAAAGGGAGTCAAGCATTAAAAAAACAAAACAGACAATAAAATGAAAACAGGGCCAAACGGGACATCCCACCAACCCAGAAAAATACCGGGACCAGGATGCCCACAGGCCCCCAATTACCCGGACTGATGGGGATCTGTTGGTGAGATTTAGGCCCAGGCCAAAGCCTTGGCCTTGCGTAGGCCAAGTGCATGGTAGGTCACTGCGACTTCAGCCTATACAAGGCCAAGGCTTCAGCCAACAACGCAGCTGAGACCTAGACCAAGGCTGAAGTTGTGGCTTTGCGTAGGCCGAAGCTATGGTAGGTCAATGCTACCTTGGCCTCCCAACACCGAGGCTTCAACCTACTACGGAGCCCAGACCTGACAAACAGCCCGTCCTGGAGGCTGGGTTCTGATGCCTGGGCCTCAGCCTAGTCTAGGGCCTAGACCCAGGCCTGATGCTATAGCTTGAGCATGAGACTGGGCCCTGACTCCAGGGTCTTGATCCAGACCCAGGCCCAAGTTCGCAATCCAGCCAAGAGGCCAGGTTCTGATACCTGAACCTCAGGTTAGGCCAGGGCATGGACCCAGACCCAATGCCATGTCTCAACCCAGAGGCCGGTACCTGCTGCCAGGCCCTTGGGATGGACCCAGGTCTGCTGCAGGTATTAGTGCCAAATTATAAATTCTAGAGCAAGACCACATTCAGTAGGAAGATCATCCCCAGCCTGCACAACCAGTACCATAGTCATATCCAGGCGATGTTGGCAAAGGCAAAGCAAAGTATTGTGCATTTCACCAGTCTCATCTGGACCACAACAAATGCTATGCAGTCTTACCTTTCTCTAATGACATACTGATGAGACTTGGCTGAAGTTGGGTTAGGCAACAGATGTAGCAGGGATGAAGCATCCTAGTGCAGGTGGGCTTTGCTGCTCACCCAGCCAATGGATGAGGCCCATTCTACATTGAATAGTCTATCAGCCATATGAGAGATGCTGGAGTGTTGGCAGCTAGACCAGAGAGCGAAGAGTTTGAATGCAGATTTCTTCATCATAGGCAATAAAACAAATATGGTAAAGGCAAAAGACGATGGGAGCTTCCAGGACATTTGCTGTTTTGCACACTCGCTGTACCTGACCGTGAAGGATGCCCTGGGACTTGGGCCCAAGGACCATAGGAATGAACAAAAGAACATAATCGTTGCCGTACTGGGTCAGACCAAAGGTTCATCTAGCCCAATATCTTTTTTCTATCAGTGGTTAATCCAGGTCACAAGTACCTGGCAGAATCCCAAAAGGTTGATAGATTCCATGCTGCTTATTCTAAGGATAAGCAATGGATTTCCCAAAGTCCACCTTAATAATGGTTTATTTATTTATTTTATTTATTTATTTATAACTTTTATATACCGACATTCAAATGAATATCACATTGGTTCACATACAACTGGGAAGCCAAAAAACTAGTAGGGAGAAAGGAAGGATAAAGTTACAATTAACAAGGAATTATAAGGAACGGGGTGAGAATGCGGAACGGTCTAAGGGACAAAGTGAGAGTAATAGCAAGAAGGATACAGCAAACTTAAAACTTTGTTGAGATAGCAACTATATTACATAATATATTTACAAAAAAAATGTATTGACTTTTCTTCTTGAAACTTGTCTAAACATTTTTAATCCAGCTACATTAACAGCTTTCACCACATCCTCTAGCACCAAATTCCAGAGTTTAATTATATGTTGAGTAAAAAAAATATTTTCTTCTATTTGTCTTAAAAAGTATCACCTAATAACTTAATTGAATGTCCCCTAGTCTTTGCACGTTTTGAAAGAATAAACAACCAATTTATGTTTACCCGGTCCACTTCACTCATTATTTTATTGATCTCTATCACATTTCCTCTCAGTTGTCTCTTCTCCAAATTCAAGAGCCCTCACTTGCATTCCTGCAGGAGCTAATAGGAAATTGCAGAGGAGTATCAGAGCATTTCAATAGAAGCATGAAGGTGGGGAACTTTTCTGTGAAAAGCAGGAAGAATGGGGAATGCCTCACAAGCTTCTCATTCAAAATGTTGGTACCCACTAGAGATGTGAATCGTGTGCCCGATCGTCTTAACAATCGTGTTCGGCTAGAGGGGGGAAAAAATCTGATCGTGGGTGATATGGGTGATGTGAATCGGAATTGGTTCCGATTCACATCATTATTTTTTTTGTAGTGAGGCCCGACTCTTTAAAATTAACCCCTTACCTTCCCCCACCCTCCCGAACCCCCCCAAAACCTTTTACGATTACCTGGTGGTCCAGTGGGGGTGCGGGGACCACTCTCCCGCTCTTGGGCCATCGGCGCCATTTTGGCTGCCACTCAAAAATGGCGCCAATGGCCTGATAAAAAAACAACCCCACCCGACCCTTTAAAAATGACCCCTTAGCTTCCCCCACCATCCCGAGCCCCCCAAAACATACCTGGTGGTCTAGTGGTGGTCCCGGGAGCGATCTCGCATTCTCAGGCCATCGGCTGCCACTCATAAAGATGGCTCCGATGGCCCTTTGCCCTTACCATATGACAGGGTATCCATGCCATTGGCCGGCTCCTGTCACATGGTATGAGCACTGGCTGGCCAGCGCCATCTTTAAAGATGGCGCCGGCCAGCCAGTGCTCCTACCATGTGACAGGGGCCGGCCAATGGCACAGATACCCTGTCATATGGTAAGGGCAAAGGGCCATCGGCGCCATCTTTATGAGTGGCAGACAAGGGAAAGAACTCCAAGGTACCTAGACTGTGGCAAATTCCATGAGAAATCCCAATTCTGGAGCTCAAAATAGGCTGCAGTGCTTCCTCCATTGACTTTAATGGCAAGTAAATGAACAAAAAAAACTTTTTTTTTTTGTTTAAAACTAAAGAAATGAATTGAGGAGCCCACAAAACAAACAAATGAACCAAAATGAATGTTTTTTCCTCTGCATATCTCTAATGTTTTTGAAGATTACCTGTTAACTGTTGAGAAGTGGACCCTTGGCTGAGAAGAGGTTGGCAATACCTGCAGACGAACTCCTGCAGGTTCTTGTCATTAGGAGCCGGAACTGGGTGGTGCAGGACCCACCTGGACCTTCACCAATGACAGCCCTCATTCCCCGCAGGTTGAGACCTTGGGTAGCGGGGCTGGATTGACTTAGGCGCGGGTCTCCAGTGATGAGGAACCCACGATGAGAGGAGAAGACGGAGTTGGATGGTCACAGTCAAAGCAGGCGGTGGTCAGGGAAGAAATCCAACGATTTAATTATTTATTCATTTATTTATTCATTTATTTAATTATTTGACAGTTTTTCTATACCGACATTAAAATACCCATCATATCGGTTTACATTATAACAGCAGGTGGAAAGTACATTGAACGGGGAGTGGGAGTGGACAACCAGCAAAACAAGAATTAGAAGGGGCTCTAACTGAGAGCCCGAGGCATAGCTAAAAAAGTAGAAGGGGGAGGGGGTGTAATAAAGGGAGCTATTTACAAAGGCTGGGGTGGAGGGAATGAGAGACAATTATTTACATAGCTGGAGGGTGAGAAATGTTTGTAGCAAAGTTAGTCCGGAAAGGCTTTGTGGAAAAGCCAGGTTTTTAGCATTTTTTGGAATTTGTTTGGGCATGACTCCAGTCGGAGATTTATCTTCAGTTCCATTGGGTTGGGCCTGCAATTGAGAAGGCACGGTCCCTGGTTGAAGTTAGTCGGGCCCTCTTAAGGGGTGGGACTTGCAGAGTACATCTGTGGTTTGCTCTGGTGGGGCGGGTGGATTGTGTGAGACGGAATGGTTCACTGAGCCAAGAGGAGTTATCTTTGTATATGATGGTGAGTGATTTGAAGAGGACGCGTGATGGGATGGGAAGCCAATGCAGGTCCTTGAGGATAGGGGTTATGTGGTCTGTTTTTCCAGCATTGCTAATTATCCTTGCCGTTGCATTTTGGAGGATCTGTAAGGGTTTAATGGTAGAGTAGGGGAGACCAAGGTACAGCGTGTTACAGTAATCTAGCTTGGATGACCATTTTAAGGTCATGCGTGTGGAGCAGCGGCTTGAGTTTTTTTATGATGTTGAGTTTATAAAAGCCACCTATAAGTGCAGAGCTCATTTGCTTTTTTAGGTTCAGTAATGGGTTGATTAGGACGCCGAGGTTTCGAACTGACGATTGTGAGGTGAGAGAGAGGGCCATAGAGTCATTGGTGGGAAGGGATTTGAGGGTCTGATGGTTGTGGATAAGTATGAGCTCAGTTTTGGACGAGTTGAGGGCAAGTTGCAGGGATGTAAGGAGGGAGTTAATGGAAGTGAGGCAGTCCTCCCAGTAGCTTATAGTGGCAGCTAAAGATTCGCGTAGGGGGATGATGATCTGAACATCGTCCGCATAGATGTAAAATTTGAGGCCGAGTTCTGTGAGGAGATGACAGAGGGGGAGGAGGTAGATGTTGAAAAGGGTAGAAGAGAGGGAGGAACCTTGGGGGACACCTTCGGGAGAGGGTAAAGTGTGAGGATTCGTGATTTCCGAGTTCAACAGAGAAATGTCTGTTTGACAGGTATGATTTGAACCAGAGGAGGGCTATGCCGGAGATGCCTATATCTGCTAGATGGGAGATGAGTAGATTGTGGCTTATTGTGTTGAAAGCCGCAGATATATCAAGAAAGGCAATGAGATAGTTATGTCCATGGTCAAGACCAGTGAGGAGGGAGTTGGTGAGTGATAGTAGGAGGATTTCGGTGTTCAGGTTTTTACAGAAGCCAAACTGGGAGGAGTGAAGGATGTTATTGTCTTCGAGATAGTCCATCAATTGGGTGTTTACTACTTTCTCCAAGATTTTAGCAATGAAGGGGAGATTTGAGATAGGGCGGTAATTTGATGGGTCTTTGGGGTCAAGGGTTGGCTTCTTGATGAGGGGTTTGACTATTGCGTGTTTTAGGGAATCAGGAACAGAGCCGGACATTAGGGAGCAGTTGATGATATCTGCTAGAAGTTTTGCTATGGTGTTAGGAATGGAGAGGAGAGATTTGGTAGGTATGGTATCAGATGGGTGGGATGCTGGCTTGATTTTTTTAAGGATGGACTCGATTTCCTTGGAGGAGATGAGATCGATGGTGTGGAGCGAACTTTTAGGAGATTGAGGGAGTTGATTGTGAGAGGGAGTGTTTGACATGGGGGTGGTAGTATGGGGGAACCTAAGGAGTATGTTGGCTATTTTGTTGTGGAAGTACTGAGCTAGTTCTTGACTAGGGATGTGCAGACAAAACGTTTTCGTTGATGTTGATAAGTTGAAGTTGAGGGTCGATTTCGTTCAATATGGACATATGGAGAATTCCATAAGTTGAGGGTCTCTCCATACGTTCACTGGTTCCCTAAATAAAAATTTAACCCCCTCACCCTCCTTAATCCCCCCCCAAGACTTACCAAAACTCCCTGGTGGTCCAGCGGGGAGTTAGGAAGCCATCCCTGCACTCGTCTGCGATTTCCTCATGGCGCCGATAGCCTGTGTCACAGAGGCTGCCGTGCCATTGGTCAGCCCCTGTCACATGGTCATCGGCGCCATCTTGTACTCCTACCACGTGACAGGTAGGTCACGTGGCAGGAGGTCGCTCCGGGACCCCCGTTGGACCCAACCGGAACTTTTGGCCAGCTTGGGGGGGCCTCCTGACCCCCCAAGCTGGCCAAAAGTTCCGGTTGGGTCCAGCGGGGGTCCGGGAGCAGAGGCGCAGAGGAGCACGTGACGTCCGCGTCACTCCGACATGACGTCCGCGTCACTCTGACGTGACGCCGACGTCACGTGCTCCTCCGCACCTCCGCTCCCGGATCCCCGCTGGACCCAACCGGAACTTTTGGCCAGCTTGGGGGGGTTGGGTCCAACGGGGGTCCGGGAGCGGAGGCGCGGAGGAGCACGTGACGTCGGCGTCACTCCGACGTGAGACGTCACGTGCTCCTCTGCGCCTCCGCTCCCAGAACCCCGCTGCACCCAACCGGAACTTTTGGAGAGCTTGGGGGGGGCCTCCTGACTCCCCCAAGCCTGCCAAAAGTTCTGGTTGGGTCTAACGGGGGTCCAGGAGCGGAGGCACGGAGGAACACGTGACGACCGCGTCACTCCGACGTGATGCCGACGTCACGTGCTCCTCGCAAAGGAATACAGGGATGGCTTCCTGACTCCCCGCTGGACCACCAGGGAGTTTTGGTAAGTCTTGGGGGGGTCAGGAGGGTGGGTGGTTTAAGTGTTTATTTAGGTTCAACGTATTCAACATAGCTATGTTGAATACGTTGGAACTCACGATGCGTTTCTCCTCAAACCTTTTTTTTCTCTTTTAAAAATATAAGTTGCGTTTTACATATGCGTTCAAAACGAATGCATACCCCTATTCTTGACATTTAGAGCTGGCTTCATCATCGGTGATAGAGGGGGTGATGGGTTTGGTGAGGGCCACAATGTAAGAGAAAAGGGCCTTGGGATTAAATGGTACTGGTGTATCTTGGTGGCATAATAGTCATGTTTGGTTTTTTGAATGGTGAGGCGGTATGTGTGTAGGTATGTTTTGTAGGATGCGGAGTGCTGTAAGGATGGGTCTTTGCGCCAGGCTCTCTCTTTTTGTCTGAGGGTGAGTTTCATTTGGTGTAGTTCAGTCGTGTACCAGGGCTTGCTGCTAGAGGATGGAGTGTGTTTGTGGGTGATGAGTGGGCATAAGGTGTTAGCTATGTACTGGGAGAGTTTGCTCCATGAGTTGAGTGCAGCATCAGGGGATGAGCAGTCAAGTTTATTTAAGGAATCAGTGAGGGCAGCAGTGAGCTCTTCAGATGAGCAGGGTTTACGGAAAGAGAATGAGTTATTTTGGGGCTGGTTGCCGGTGGGGGTGGTGTTTATGGTGAGGTGGGTTTCAATAAGGAAGTGGTCAGACCACGGTACAGGGGTGCATGTGGGTGGTGAGGGGGCCTGAATACTTGAGTTGATAAATACGAGGCCTAAGGTGTGCCCTGCTTTGTGTGTGGGGGTGGTTATAATTTGGGAGAAGCCTAGGGCCTGTAGGGCAGCTAGGATGGTTTCGCAAGATGGTGAAAGGGGAGAGGAGTCTACGTGGAGATTGAAATCTCCCAGTAGAATGGCTGGTTTTTCATTGTTGATGTTGTTAGATACAAGTTCAATGAGGAGGGAGGGATTGTGTTCTAGTAGACCTGGGGGGGCGTACACAAGGCATATTTGAAGGTCGGTGGATTTGAATAGGCCAACTTCAAGCTTGGAGTGGGGACAGGTCTTGATAGGCCTGAGGTTGAGGGGTTTTTTGGCCACTAGGAGTATGCTTCCCCCTCTTTTTTTCGGTCTGGGCTGGGAGAAAATGTCATATGTGTGTAAAGGGAGTTGGTTCAGGATCACAGTATCGGTGTCCTTGAGCCAGGTTTCGGTTATTGCAAATATGTCAGGTTTTTGGTCGTGGAGTAGGTCATTGAGGATATGACTTTTTTTGGAGAGGGATTGGGAGTTGAGTAGCATGATGAATAGTGTGGTGAGGCCAAGAAATTGGGTTATGGGGGAGATGAGGATGGGGAGGAGGGATTTGCGCTGGGTTGGAGGGTTCACGTGGAGGAAAAGAGGAGGTCTATGCGAAGGGTGTTGAATGTGGGGGATAGGGTAGGAGTTGGGGGGGGGAGTAGGCTTGAGGGGGCATGGTGAGATGGGGAATAGATGCCAGGCAGAGGGATAGAAAGATCCAAAGGGAGGAGTGGGGGGGATGGAGGAGGTGTATAAAGGGATAGCACAGGGGAGCGTAGGTGAGGTGGGTGCAGTAGGCTGAGATATCTTTGGGACAGTGCAATAGTCTCAGTATAGTGCAGTAATTACAGTACAGAGCAAATAATTACAGTACAGTGCAATTGTCTGGGGGAACAAAAGAGTTTCAGTACAGAGCAGAAAGTCAGCAATAGGTTATTCCTAGAGATTTGGTTTGTGACCTGGTATATGGCGGAGGGTGCAGTCCTCAGGCATTTTAGTCTCAGGGAGGAGGTAATCTGTGGCTCGGAGGTCGATTTAGCTGGGCAGGAAGTGAAGCTTGCAAGAGCAGAAAGGTTGCCGTTGACGGTCAGTTTTTACGAGCTGCGGTTAGGGATCCCGGTTGAGGCAGTCGTAGTCATATGCCAGTCTGGATAGAGGAGTGGGGTCTGGGCCGGGTTTCTGGCCTCGCGCTAGCTCACGTAGGGACGCACGAAGGGGTGCACTAAGGGGCAGGCCCCTTAGTTCGCACTCCTTCGTGCGCACGACGCCCTGCGTGCGGCGCCACAAGTAGGGGGCACAATTTAAAGGGCCTACCGTCCTCTTGTGATGGCGTCAAAGGTGCAGCGCCTGGCCTCCGATAGGGCCAGAAGGGCTGGGGGCGTGGTTACAGGCCGGCCCACGTGTCTTGCGGGCTGGCAGGCCGGAGTCAGGAACATGGAGTTAGGAATATAGCAACTAGCAGCACCAAAGGAGTTTCCACCTCTTGCTGAGGCATCAGAAGGTTGCAAGGGCTGGGGTGAAATAGGCCCCCAGGTCTGATGTCATTGGAGTGGGCATGGGCATTTCCCGCCATTGGCCCTTTAAATGTAGGAGAACAGCGCACGCGCGTGCCTAAGGGACAGGCCAGAGACTGCCTGCTGGGCAGTGTCCCCCCCCAGGGCATGCAAGGGAGAGCGGTGGGGCCAGAGCTGGTTGAGGACAGCATGGAGCGTTGGCATAGATCCCCCATCATGACAAAGATGCTGGACGAGTTCCCCGCTGAGCCGGTAAGCTTGGTCATATGCCTTGCTGTGTGGCCAGCCCGCGTAACAATACCTTCTTAGGGCCTGATTTTCAAAAGGATTTACACATATAGGGGCAGATTTTAAGAGCCCTGCTCGCCGGTGCGCCTATGTTCAATAGGCCTACCGGCGCGCGCAGAGCCCCGGGACTCACGTAAGTCCCAGGGTTTTCCGAGGGGGGCATGTCGGGGGGCGGGGCCGAGCGGCGCGCCGTTTTCGGGGCGGGATGCGGCGTTTCGGGGGCGGGCCCGGGGGCATGCTTTCGGCCCGGGGCGGTCCGGGGGCATGGCCGCGCCCCCGGGTCGCGTCTAGGCGCGAAACCGCCCCGGGTCACGTCTAGGCGTGCCAGCGGCCCGCTGGCGCGCAGGGATTTACTTCTCCCTCTGGGAGGCGTAAATCCCCCAACAAAGGTAGGGGGGGGGTTTAGACAGGGCCAGGGGGGTGGGTTAGGTAGAGGAAGGGAGGGGAAGGTGAGGGGAGGGCGTTAGCGAATTTCCTCCAAGGCCGCTCCGAAATCGGAGCGGCCTTGGAGGGAACGGCGGCAGGCTGCACGGCTCGGTGCGCGCCAGTTACACGGAATAGGCAGCTTTGCGCGCGCCGATCCAGGATTTTAGCGGATACGCGCAGCTACGCACGTATCTACTAAAATCCCGCGTACTTTTGTTGGCTCCTGGAGCGCCAACAAAAGTACACGAACGCGCCGTTTTTGAAAATCTACCCCATAAATCTGGAATTTACTCAAGTAAAAGCACTTTACCCATGTAAATGGGCTTTTGAAAATTGCTATAATATATAACAAATTTTCCATAGGATTTGCTCACGTAAGTGCACTTAACGGGGTAGATTTTCAAAAACGGCGCGTACGTGTACTTTTGTTGGCGCTCCAGGCGCTCCAGGCGCCAACAAAAGTACGCGGGATTTTAGTAGATACGCGCGTAGCCGCGCGTATCCGCTAAAATCCTGGATCGGCGCGCGCAAGGCTGCCTATTCCGTGTAGCCGGCGTGCGCCGAGCCGCGCAGCCTGCCGCCGTTCCCTCCAAGGCCGCTCCGAAATCGGAGCGGACTCGGAGGGAATTCGCTAACGCCCTCCCCTCACCTTCCCCTCCCTTCCTCTACCTAACCCCCCCCCCTACCTTTGTTGGGGGATTTACGCCTCCCAGAGGGAGAAGTAAATCCCCGCGTGCCAACGGGACGCTGGCGCGCCTAGACGCGACCCGGGGGCGGTTCCGGAGGGCGCGGCCACGCCCCCGGACCGCCCTGGGTCAAAACCACGCCCCTGGATCGCCCCCGAAACGCCGCGTCCCGCCCCGAAAATGGCGCGCCGCTCGGCCCCGCCCCTGACACGCCCCGACACGCCCCCCTCGGAAAACCCCGGGACTTACGCGAGTCCCGGGGCTCTGCGCACGCCAGTAGGCCTATTGAACATAGGCGCACCAGCGCGCAGGGCCCTGCTCGCGTAAATCCGGACGGATTTACGCGAGCAGGGCTCTTAAAATCCGCCCCAACAAGCATAAATGGCTTTTGAAAATTGCTACAATAGCATGCAACATTTACGCACATAATTATTTTGAAAATTCACCAGTAAGTAAATAAACTGGTTAGTGTCTCCCAGTAGCCCCAGTTCTCAAGTAAGTACCAATTAATTTTGGGAAAGTTTACATAATTGCTAAAATATATAACTATAATAAATATATAAAATGCATTTTCTTTTTAATTGTAACGTCAAATTATTGCAGCCTTCATCAAATGTTCAGTTTCTGAACGTTCCTTAATTAAAAAATACGAATCATCTTTGATTCTCTAGGATACCAAACGTCAACAAAGATATACTAGTAGAAGCACTATTAAAGAAGAAATTGAAAGTATTTTAGTGTAATAAAATTCTATCTTTGATAATAGCTTGAACAAATATGCACATTTTCTTTACTGTGAAGGCTAAGCATTTATAAGCTGATTGGCATTGCTTCAGAAAACTAAAACTCTTCTCACCAATCAAGACCAACCCAAACATCTGTCTGAGCTTTTACTGAGTAATTTTTATGTTTATTGCAGCAGCCCTAGTAAAGTTCAGGATCACAGTGACCGCTGGCACTCTTACTGTTTTTAGTCCTTTTTATATCTATGTATTTAATATCAATGCACACACACAACCAACCATTTAGAACATCTCAGAACTGTTTGCTCTCTGAAGAGCGGTTACATTGAAATTCTTAGCCTCCCAAAGGAATGTAGGATCCCATTTCCGAAAAAGACTTCTAAACTGTTTTTGTTTGAGACAGAATATATAAAAGTCAAATAGGAAGTGTTTAGTTGAGTATGATTTGCTTTTCCTAAAGGTAAATAAAGCTGCCAAGCTACGTTGAACTTGAGAACTGGACAAGGGCATACTTTTTAACCATATATTAAAGGGGAAATGAGCTCATGCCAACAATAAGGATTAAATATTTACATAATGATTTTCTTGAAGTTTTAGATGCAGCCCAACTTAACTCCCTTTAATCAACATACTTCGCTAGTAATAGCATTAATAGCCACCCCCTTATAATGTTATTATATATATATATAATTATCTGATCTTCATTTTCCTTCTTACTCCAAGTTATTGTTTCCCTGTTACATGTAACTGCTTTTCTGCACTATTGTTCAAATTGTAAAGTTTATTTTAATTGCACCCCTGTTTCTTGTGAACCTGCATGATGGGACTATCGTCTTGAATGTTGGTATATAAAAAACCTTAAATAAATAAATAAATAAATGAATCAAAGGACACAAAATGTACCACTTTTTTTTTATCTGATATGTGTGTGTCCAGTTTAAATAGCTAGGTAGTACAAATGAATATATTTTTTCCTTACTATTATTTCTATAATTATTTAATACAAAATGCCATTATGGGAAAGACAGATTATGCCTGTAAGTTACTATAATTATTACTACTTCTAAAAATAATAACTGGTAGTAAAATACTACAAGAGGTAATCAGTGCTATAAAAATTATGAATATGGGAAGTTATGTAAACATTAAAAGTTTCACACTCTCTCTCTCTCTTTATATATATATATATATATATATATATACATATTTATAAATATATATATATATATATTGTGATGCAGTACGACCTGGCCTGGGGCAGAAACAGCCGAGACACAGCCAAGCAGAAGCTAGTGGTACCAAACTTAGCCACCGGAGGGCCTATTTCAGACCGTACGAAAGTGCCCAGGAGAGGGGCACCAGCCCGCTCTCCCACCGAAAGAGACAAATAACTGTGCCCTGCATCCCGCAGGGAGCACAGAAGAGAAGGCCTGAAGAAAATCACACGGATGTGATGCAAGCCACCGGAGGGCCTATTTCAGACCGTACAAAAGTGCCCAGGAGAGGGGCACCAGCCCGCTCTCCCACCGAAAGAGACAAATAACTGTGCCCTGCATCCCGCAGGGAGCACAGAAGAGAAGGCCTGAAGAAAATCACACGGATGTGATGCAAGCCACCGGAGGGCCTATTTCAGACCGTACGAAAGTGCCCAGGAGAGGGGCACCAGCCCGCTCTCCCACCGAAAGAGACAAATAACTGTGTCCTGCATCCCGCAGGGAGCACAGAAGAGAAGGCCTGAAGAAAATCACACGGATGTGATGCAAGCCACCGGAGGGCCTATTTCAGACCGTACGAAAGTGCCCAGGAGAGGGGCACCAGCCCGCTCCCCCACCGAAAGAGACAAATAACTGTGCCCTGCATCCCGCAGGGAGCACAGAAGAGAAGGCCTGAAGAAAATCACACGGATGTGATGCAAGCCACCGGAGGGCCTATTTCAGACCGTACGAAAGTGCCCAGGAGAGGGGCACCAGCCCGCTCTCCCACCGAAAGAGACAAATAACTGTGCCCTGCATCCCGCAGGGAGCACAGAAGAGAAGGCCTGAAGAAAATCACACGGATGTGATGCAAGCCACCGGAGGGCCTATTTCAGACCGTACGAAAGTGCCCAGGAGAGGGGCACCAGCCCGCTCTCCCACCGAAAGAGACAAATAACTGTGCCCTGCATCCCGCAGGGAGCAC
The DNA here is from genome assembly GCF_901001135.1 of Rhinatrema bivittatum. Lineage (NCBI taxonomy): Eukaryota > Metazoa > Chordata > Amphibia > Gymnophiona > Rhinatrematidae > Rhinatrema > Rhinatrema bivittatum. The sequence goes on along the minus strand of NC_042615.1, from coordinate 438,966,086 downwards.
AGAAGAGAAGGCCTGAAGAAAATCACACGGATGTGATGCAAGCCACCGGAGGGCCTATTTCAGACCGTACGAAAGTGCCCAGGAGAGGGGCACCAGCCCGCTCTCCCACCGAAAGAGACAAAGAACTGTGCCCTGCATCCCGCAGGGAGCACAGAAGAGAAGGCCTGAAGAAAATCACACGGATGTGATGCAAGCCACCGGAGGGCCTATTTCAGACCGTACGAAAGTGCCCAGGAGAGGGGGCACCAGCCCGCTCTCCCACCGAAAGTGACAAAGAACTGTGCCCTGCATCCCGCAGGGAGCACAGAAGAGAAGGCCTGAAGAAAATCACACGGATGTGATGCAAGCCACCGGAGGGCCTATTTCAGACCGTACGAAAGTGCCCAGGAGAGGGGCACCAGCCCGCTCTCCCACCGAAAGAGACAAAGAACTGTGCCCAGCATCCCGCAGGGAGCACAGAAGAGAAGGCCTGAAGAAAATCACACGGATGTGATGCAAGCCACCGGAGGGCCTATTTCAGACCATACGAAAGTGCCCAGGAGAGGTGCACCAGCCCGCTCTCCCATCGAAAGAGACAAAGAACTGTGCCCTGCATCCCGCAGGGAGCACAGAAGAGAAGGCCTGAAGAAAATCACACGGATGTGATGCAAGCCACCGGAGGGCCTATTTCAGACCGTACGAAAGTGCCCAGGAGAGGGGCACCAGCCCGCTCTCCCACAGAAAGAGACAAAGAACTGTGCCCTGCATCCCGCAGGGAGCACAGAAGAGAAGGCCTGAAGAAAATCACACGGATGTGATGCAAGCCACCGGAGGACCTATTTCAGACCGTAAGAAAGTGCCCAGGAGAGGGGCACCAGCCCGCTCTCCCACAGAAAGAGACAAATAACTGTGCCCTGCATCCTGCAGGGAGCACAGAAGAGAAGGCCTGAAGAAAATCACACGGATGTAATGCAAGCCACCGGAGGGCCTATTTCAGACCGTACGAAAGTGCCCAGGAGAGGGGCACCAGCCCGCTCTCCCACCGAAAGAGACAAATAACTGTGCCCTGCATCCCGCAGGGAGCGCAGAAGAGAAGGCCTGAAGAAAATCACACGGATGTGATGCAGCTGACAAGGAAGGTAAAGCCACCAGAGGGCCTATTTCAGACCGTACGAAAGTGCCCAGGAGAGGGGCACCAGCCCGCTCTCCCACAGAAAGAGACAAAGAACTGTGCCCTGCATCCCGCAGGGAGCGCAGAAGAGAAGGCCTGAAGAAAATCACACGGATGTGATGCAGCTGACAAGGAAGGTAAAGCCACCGGAGGGCCTATTTCAGACCGTACGAAAGTGCCCAGGAGAGGGGCACCAGCCCGCTCTCCCACCGAAAGAGACAAATAACTGTGCCCTGCATCCCGCAGGGAGCGCAGAAGAGAAGGCCTGAAGAAAATCACACGGATGTGATGCAGCTGACAAGGAAGGTAAAGCCACCGGAGGGCCTATTTTAGACCATACGAAAGTGCCCAGGAGAGGGGCACCAGCCCGCTCTCCCACCGAAAGAGACAAATAACTGTGCCCTGCATCCCGCAGGGAGCGCAGAAGAGAAGGCCTGAAGAAAATCACACGGATGTAATGCAGCTGACAAGGAAGGCGCAATCCTTGATACTCTGAAAGGAGCCACAATTAAACCAATCATAAAGAAAAAAAAACATGGATCCCCTAATCCTGAACAACTACAGACCAGTTTCAAATCTACTATTAATTGCCAAATTAATTGAAAAAATGATACAAAAACAACTAGCAGAACATCTAGAAGACAACAACATCCTATACCCTGTGCAACACGGCTTTCGTAAACATTACTGCACAGAAACCCTACTACATTTACTGTCTGATAATATTCTAAGATGCTTTGATAGTGGAAAACACTACATCCTTATTATGTTAGATCTCTCAGCAGCCTTTGACACAGTGAACCATAAAATACTAATAAAAAGACTGGAAGAAATAGGTTTACATGGCAACACAATAGTCTGGTTCAAATCATATCTAAGCAACAGATTCTTCCAAGGACAGATCAAAAACACAAAGTCAAAAAAAGTTAGGTTAGAAACAGGAGTGCCTCAAGGATCAGCACTATCTGCAACACTTTTCAATATTTACCTATTACCTTTATGTCATCTACTTGCAGGCCTCGGGATCATACTTTATATTTATGCGGACGACACACAACTAATTTTACCAATTGATGACACCATCGAAAAAACATTAAACCTAGCTAACATCTACCTGGACATTATTAAGCAACTTTTAAATCAAATGGAACTAGTCATAAATATTGAAAAAAAATGAATTCTTACACTTAGAACGGAAAAATTTAGAACTAATACAAACCCCAATAATGCTTAAAAACAATCACAAAATCAAATTAGCAGAGAAGGTTCGGAACCTTGGCGTAATAATTGACCCAGAACTTAGCCTGAAACAACGTGTCACTAAAAGTAAAAGAAGGATATGCAAAGCTAATGGTGCTAAGGAAATTAAAATCTTTATTAACACGAGATAATTTTTGAACAGTACTGCAGGCTCTAATATTTGCAAGCACCGACTACTGCAACGCCCTATTTTTGGGGCTACCACACACAACCTTAAGACCACTCCAAATACTTCAGAACTCTGCCGTTCTCACTGGCAAAAGGAAAAGAGATCACATTACCGAAACACTAGCTGAACTATACTGGCTACCTATAGAACAAAGAGTACAATATAAATCACTGTGCACAATATATAAACTATTCCATGATGATAAAGCCGAATGGCTTAACGCAGCTCTGCGCGTACATGTGCCACATAGAAACCTAAGATTGGCTAACAAAGCACTACTAACTGTACCGTTTGTCAAAACAGCAAGACTGACCCAGGTCAGAGAGCGAGCATTGTCACTAGCTGGTCCCATACTATGGAACACAATGCTGCTGGAGATAAGATAGCAAAGAAACTTCAAATTATTTAAAGGAAGTTTAAAAACCTGGCTATATAAACAAGCTTTTTTATAAAGAAAACAGAGATAAAGAAAGTAATTAAAGCAGGCAATATAACATCAGCACTTTGCATCAAGTCTCTAGTTGATTGTATTTTAATATGCACTCTTAACGTTAGATATAGAACAAGAACGAGTGACATGTAAATTACCAAGGATACATGTTTCAAATGGACAAAACATGAGATTAATTATCAAATAGCCTTTACATTGAAATTTTCTGTAACCGGAACCCTGAGGGCACGCTCTATAATTGTATAACTTTTGAAAACATACTACTCATTAGTATTTTGTGCCTCACTGTAAACCGTTGTGATGGTACATAACTTAATGACGGTATAGAAAAGATTTTAAATAAATAAAAAGAAATAAATTTTATATACTTGTTTTAAACAAATGCACATCCCTAGTAACTTAGGGGTAGATTTTAAGACCGGCACGCGCACATGTACGCCCAGCTTTATAACATGTGCACGCAGGCGCACAAGCATTTGCATGTGATGAGCGCTATTAGTTTCGTGGGGGGGGGGAGGGTTGGCCGCACGTTTTCCACGCACTATTACCCCTTACTGTATAAGGGGCGCATCACCAGGCCTTTATAAAATAGGCCCGGTGTGCATAAGCCACTCTAAGCGTGTAAATCCACTGGATTTACATGCACAGAGCTTTTAAAATCCGGCCCTTAGCTACTTCAGCAAAATGATGCATTATTAAATTTAAAGAACTAAGGCAATATCATTTCTTCTCTCTCTATTTCATAGAAAATGTAACCTGTTTCTCTTAATGGTATTATAAAAGAAATAAAATCAAATTCTAATAAACAGTTTTCTTTAAAAATTCTTGCAATACTGGGGAGCTATCTTGGAGGAGAGACGCGCTGAGAGACCTGTAGCGCGTTTTGGAGCCGCACAGCAGAGAGGGACGCCGGACGGAGGAGCGCCGACCAGACCCCGCCTATCTGACGTCATCAAGGCCCGCTGCCTCTATTTAAACCTGAGGATAGCGGTGAGCAGGCGGGAGCTATCTTGGAGGAGAGACGCGCTGAGAGACCTGTAGCGCGTTTTGGAGCCGCACGGCAGAGAGGGACGCCGGACGGAGGAGCGCCGACCAGACCCCGCCTATCTGACGTCATCAAGGCCCGCTGCCTCTATTTAAACCTGAGGATAGCGGTGAGCAGGCGGGAGCTATCTTGGAGGAGAGACGCGCTGAGAGACCTGTAGCGCGTTTTGGAGCCGCACGGCAGAGAGGGACGCCGGACGGAGGAGCGCCGACCAGACCCCGCCTATCTGACGTCATCAAGGCCCGCTGCCTCTATTTAAACCTGAGGATAGCGGCGCGCAGCCGCCGGCGCGCCGAAGCCGCGCGCCAAAGGGGCGCGCCCCTGGGAGAAACTTTCCTTTTCCCTTTGATTGGGTTTTGATTGTTTTGCTTATTTGAAGAGAAAATTGTGGATGGGAAAAAAGCGGAAGGCCAGGATGGCGATATCCACTCCAACCCGAGGAGATATTATTGGACCAATGGACCAGCACCTCATAAGGAGGGTAAGTCAGTCCATTAGAGAAGTCATCCCAGATATCTCCTTCTCCTCAGGGGCATCCGTTAGTCCCGCCACAGACCAGTCCCCCAATATATCTTCTGGTAAAGAGGGAATCGGTAAAAATTCTGATCCCCTAAATACGGAATTAACATCTCCGGAATCCAGAGGGCAGATACCAGGAAGGCAGGAGGGGACTTCTGTAATTATTGAGAGGGGAAGTATGCCAGAAGGTAATATGCTTGAAATAAATGATGAAGTAACCCCTCCTGATAACATCACCCTGGTAGATGTATGGAGGGTAGTCACCAAAATGGAAAGAATGCTCTCTCTTTCCATGGCTCAATCCACCACCTGGGCAACGGAAACTAAGAAAACCTTGGAAGACCATAATGAAAGAATTGTACGTTTGGAAAATTTGAGTGATTCAAGTAACTCTCAAATGGCTACATTACAAGTTGCAAGTACCGCGTTTATGAAAGATTCTTTAATAATTTTCAAAAAATTGGAGAGCTTTGAAAACATATTGAAAAAGAAAAATTTAAGGTTTTTGAACTTTCCTTGTAGTAGGTTGTTATCTGCCCAAGAACTTTTTAACAAATATGTAAAAGAAATTTTGGGAATAACAAAGGAATTGATAGTGTCAAAAATGTATTATTTACCTGTGAAAAAAAGAGATGTATCGAACCCTGAAGGAGGGATTGATACTTTGGTACCTATTAGCCCTAATTTGACAGCTTTTCTTGAATCATCAAATGATGATATTCAAATAAGAGCTACTTTGTTAGTAATGTTTAGTTTGGAGAGCGAGAAAAATCTGGTTCTCCAAAATTATTTTAGAAATAAAGAAATCATGTTTTGTGGTCAGAAAATCCAAGTGTTTCCGGACGTTTCCAAGGATACTCAATTGAGGCGGAAACAGTTTTTGAATTTAAGACAGAGAGTGATATCCCTTGGGGCATCCTTCCATCTTAAATTCCCATGTAAGTGTTTAATTGTCTTTCAAAAAAATAAGTTTGTGTTTCTGGAACCACCTCATTTGGAATCTTTTCTTTTAGATAAAGGTGGTTAAGCATGGTAGCCTACCCTCCAAAAGGAGGGAATAACTGGTAGTATAAGTAGGCTTTCTCCTAGTATTTCATGATAGATATGAAACATTTTCCTTTAATAATCCTTTTTGTAACTCCCCGTTAAGTGGGCTGGATATTGTTTTCACATGATATTTTGGAGGTAATGCATTTATGGTTATGTTTTTGACGATGTGAATCAATATTTTCTTTTTTCTTTTTGCATTGTAAAATGAAGAAGAAACTTTAATAAAATATAAATAAAAAAAAAAAAAAATTCTTGCAATACTGTCATGCTAGTCAACATATCAAAATGATTTGATGGAAAGTAAATAAATAAATATAATTTGATATACATACATTCCTACATTTTAATTGTTAGCTGATGCTGTTTTGCAACAGGCATGTGACAGAAAGGCATACAGCAAATGAAATAGTCGCCTTAAGAAAAATGTAGAGGGATCAGGAGTCAGGATGGGTGATATGGAAAAGATGAGACTACAGACTAGTTTGGAAAGAAGACAGGGAGAGAGATGGCGTCATTGTAAGCAGGAAAATGGCCATTTTGTAGGTGAGATAGTAATTGGAAAATTCAAATGGCTTTAAAGAATTAGCCAATTTAAAAAATGAATATAAAGAAACGATGAGAATTGTGGCAAGGTCTATGTAAATATTTGCTTCTTCCTGTACGCCAGTTTCCTATATCAGCTCTTTATATAAGTGTGCTTCTTCCCCAGTGCCTATTCTCCTCTCCCATAGACAATTATATTCTCTTAAGAAAATCATTTTCCTATTGCTATGGTATTGACAAGGTAAATATTTAAAAGCCATTTAGACGGATAACATAATAGTTATCCATCTAAATAGCTTACCCGGCTATATTTAGCCCTTATCCTGCTAAATTCTAGCCAGGTAACTAATCGCCCAGCTGAAATTTAGCTGGATAAGAAGGTGGCAGTCTGGGAATGAGCAGGAGGGGTTTTGGTTTGGCCCATATGGCTGTCCTAAAATTAGCCAGTTAGACATAACTGACTAAATTTAGGATAGCCAGGTATATTCAGTGGCACAGCAGGTTAGCTGGATTTATCCAGCAAACTAGCCAAGCTGCATAACAGCTGAAAAATGGACCTCTAAGTTTTCTATCACAAGTGGCACAGCTAACCTGCTGTGCCACTGAATATACCTGGCTATCCACAAGTCCTTGTGATAGAAAACTTAGAGGTCCATTTTTCAGCTGTTATGCAGCTTGGCTAGTTTGCTGGATAAATCCAGCTAACCTGCTGTGCCACTGAATATACCTGGCTATCCTAAATTTAGTCAGTTATGTCTAACTGGCTAATTTTAGGACAGCCATATGGGCCAAACCAAAACCCCTCCTTAAAAAACTCAAAGTCAGTATGCCTAGTCTGAAGGGGGTGAAAAAAAAGATTTAGTTTTATTTTCAATATTTGTCTTTGCATTTTCTTAAGGTAATTGAATTATGAAGTGTTTATAAAAGAGGCACGATGGGTCAGGTGTTAAAACTGATCCCCAACATTTGGAACTACTGCTCACAATTCTCAAACCTGAGCAAATCCAACCCCTTTGTGTATAGTTTACTTTGTGTCCAATATATACAGCATTTTTCTTGAAAATAATTTTAATTTTTAATGATCCTCTAGATTTTTTTTCACATCTATCTGCCAAAATATATTCAATTGATTTCTTCATAAAACCTGAAGAATACCTTTAATTTCTATTAAATCAAACCAGGGCTGAATTTTGACTGGTTTGAGTTTGACCTTGAATTGCTTGCACATCTATGTTTATAATCACCTTGTGTGTAATGTACTAACAATAAACTTTGATCATGAGATTGTTTGCTGAAGGTTCTGACGGTATCTGTGCCAAAAGACCAATATGAACAAAAAGACCTAGATAGAGGTAAACTGATGTCTTTCCCAAGACACTTCAAGTGAAAGAATGCTGGAAAGGCCAAGAATAATGCTTTTATACCTCATACTGATATTTCTTGTTTCCTTGTGCAGCAAAAAAAAAAAAGTCATTTTTAATTTAGACATGTTAACTTACAAGGATATGCCTTTAATTTCAGAAATCAACTGGATCGCTTTTGGACTAGACAGAACTGCATGAGGAGCACTTCAGTTTTTTGCAACTGATTATTCTTTTTTAAAATAAAATATCAATATTTATAGTAGCATGCTTTGACCAGTAGTAACTGCAAGGTACTTTAAAAAAAAAAAACTATGACATAGTGAGGTCGATATTCAAAAGCCTTTTAGGCAGGTAACATAATAGTTATCCATCTAAATGGCTTACCCAGCTATATTTAGCCCTTATCTGGTTAAATTCTAGCTGGGTAACTAATTACCAGGCTGGAATTTAGCTGGATAAGAAGGGGGCGCTCTGAATCAGAACCAGCAAACTTTAGGATAGCTGTGCATATTCTGTGGCGCAACCTTGGCACTGAATATACCCTGCTAGTTAACCAGATATATTTATCCGGCTAAATAGCCGAGCAGAACAGCGGCTCAAAATGGACCTCAGTATTTTTATCTAAGGGACCAATGTACTAAAACATGATAATGTTTTTGTAAACATTGATGTGTATTAAAAGCACTGCTAGTGCACACAAATCTAGCTTACTCGCGATATCAGTGCTTTGAACACACGGAAACTAGCTTGTATGAGTTCTAATGCAAAAACCATTAGGTCCATATACAAAAAAAATTTAGTCTGATAATTCAAAAACTGTCCATCTAAATTGTAATTTTGGCATATTCAGCCATCTATCTGAAGGAATTCCAGGGAGGAGTTGACTTATCCAGCTGACTTAGGGCCTCATTTTCTAAAGTATCGCAGGCCTGCGATACCTTAGAAGATGAGGGACAGGGGGCCAAAATGAGGGGGCGGGCCTGCGCTAGCCGGCAGCGATCGCACCGTCGTGGTGCGATCGCTGCCGGTTTCGCACCCAATAGCGCCACTATAGGAGGTGTAGCTATTGGGAGTGAAATAGGCAGCGAAAAGGCACTTACCTTTTTGCTGTGCGAGCCGTCATCGCGGAGTTGGCCCCGGTGACGCCCCGACTCCTCCTCTTCCGGGGCCGACTCCGCCCCCATTTTGGTATTGCACACGAAAAGGGACATTTCGCATGCGAAACGTCCCTTACCGCGTGCGATACTTTTGGAAAATAAGGCCCTTAGCTGAATATCGGGTATATCTGGCAAGGTTAGCCGAATAAGTTCAGGCATGCTTCAGAGGCCTTGTGTGGCCAGAAAGTTTGCCACTTATCTGGAGACATTCAAAAGATATCCTACTAAGAAAGAAAATTCATAACCACGGGATTACAGGCCCTAACAAGCACCCCTCCTCCCTCCTACCCAAGGTACAAAGGCTCAGCTACCTGCCCCCAAAGCTCCTTGCATCTCATAACGAATAAAATATAGAGGTTGGATGTGATCTCTTCTCTTCCCCTGCTCCCATTCCTTGCTATTGCCCCCACTCTTCCTGTCACCTCAACTCTTACCAGCCCACCTTCACTGTACCTGAAATGAATCTGTAACTTCAGCCCGGATCATGGTAGCCTCCTACTGTGTCCCAGACCTGATGCTTTTGCTGTAGTTATGCAGCTATGATGGAAGTGCAGGCTTCCACTGTAGTGGTTATAGGAGCAAAAGAATATCCATCTATGTTTAAAGTGATCTAGCTATTCTTATCCAGATAACTTTAATTGGGGATGGAGTCACGTGATGTGGTGATCTGGGCTGGTCGCATCTAGCTCGGCTCCAGGTGGCAGGCCGCTGATCCTAACCATATCAACCCTCATCCGTGCTAATTTTGGACATACGACCGGCTACAGAAGCGGGGCTTATGAATATCGATCGATATATGCATAAATCGCCAACAACCATGCCTGCTAAATTGGCTAAAAAAGATAAAGAAAAAACGAAATCTGCTGAGGACAAGATGGCCGCCGGAACAGACAAAGGGCCCTCTGCTCTGACTGACGAGTCGGCTTTGACGGCGCTAACAGCAGCGGTGACGTCTGCAGTGAATGAAGCTCTGGCGATTAAACTTGACAAAATCTCGGAGCAACTAAATACTATGCAAGCAGTGTTTTTGGAACTCCCTCCTCGCGTCGACAATCTGGAGCTGCGAATGTCTGCAACGGAAGACGGGGCCTTGGCGGCGGAAGGTAAACTCCACAAGTTGGAGCAACTGATTCGTTCTCATGAAGATAAGCTCGATGAGCTTGAAAACCGCTCACGCCGTAATAACTTACGCTTTGTCGGCGTACCCGAATCGGTTGCTGATAGCGATTTAGCTGCCCACTTGGTGAAATGGATTCCGGAGGCCTTAAACGACCAGGAGCTGACGTCATTACAAATTGGGAGGGCTCACCGCCTTGGGGTGCATTTGGCGCAAAGTAGCCGTCCTCGGGTGGTTATTGCCCGAATCTTTAATTATGCTGACAAACAGCGAATTTGGCAAATTTCTCGCAAGACCCCGAATTTGCAAATGCAGAATGCGCAGGTGCGTATTTTCCAAGATATCTCTGCACGCGTTGCCGCCAAACGAAAAGAATTTAGCCCTATCTGTACACGGTTGGCTGAGAAGCAGATACGATTTTCATTACAATACCCTGCAAAGCTCCGTATCTGGAACAACGGGCAAGCTCAGGTATTTGAATCTCTGCCGGAAGCGAAAAAATTTGTCCAAAGCCTTCTTCCCCATGACCCGGAGTGATAGACTACAGGGCTCATTGACCCAGACGACGGTTTCACTTTATGCTGACTTAGCAATTTTTCTTTTACAGTTGCTGGTTATACAAGCGGTTTTTGTTTGTTATGCCGGGACATGAAGGCATTTGATATGGAACTGTAACGTGGCATTTTACCTACAATTTGGGCCTGCCACCGGAACACACACAATAATGGCTCCTGCTCTATCTATAGAGCATGACTTGGATTTAGCTGGGAGGGAAGGGGATGTAAGCAGGGTTGGGAGGGGGTGGAGGGAAGGGGGGGAGGGTCAGCACCTTATCGAGGGGATTGTTTTTTGTTTGTTTTTTACGTTATTTTTATTGCTGGATAGTTCAAGGTATGACATGCTTTTAGTCTCCCTTATGCTTTTACTTCTACTAGGGCTCTGTCCCCTGTTTCTATTCACGGGGCTCCTTTCTCTTTGGCCGACAGGATGTGTTACCTCTTTGTTCTGGTATCCCCTCAGTCCTAGGTCTACTGGTTTGCATATGAGCAGAGGTCATTATCACCGCCTGACTTTACCTCATGACTCCTAAAATAAAGTATTTGACTTGGAACGTAGCAGGCATGGGTTCGCCTATCAAGAGGGAAAAAGTACTAGCCCATTGTCATAAGTCTAAGGGAGATATCATATTCTTACAGGAAACCCATATGTTAGACAAAGAACACCTTAAGCTTAATCATAAAAAAGGATTCAATCAAATTTATTTTTCTTCAGGTACACATAAGCGTAATGGCGTGGCCATTCTGATTCATAAGTCTGTACCAATGGAAGGATGAAGAGGGGCGTATTGTGATTATTCAGGCATATCTTTTTGGGAATTTAATCATGCTGGCATCGATTTATGGCCCTAGTAAATATCAACATTCCTTTTTCACCACCCTGGTTACTAAACTACTTGAATTTGGTCCACAGTCTTTGATAGTAGCAGGCGACTTTAACTGTCTCCTAGACTCCACACTAGACAGGAGCTCCACTAGCCCAATTTCGGATATGGGTCCTGATAAGGGTCTGCCTTTTTTGTGTTCTAATCTCCATTTAGTGGATGGCTGGAGGGCCCTCCACCCTCTGGAACGGGATTATACCCATTATGCTAGGGCACACTCTACAAAGACCAGAATAGATTATATATTGCTCTCTGAACCTTTGTTTTCTTTGATCGACAGTTCCGAAATTTGTCCACTAGTGATCTCGGATCATTGTCCAGTCAGTTGTGTGTTGGGTTCTGCATCAACTTTACCCTCCCTTTTTCAGTGGAGAATGCCTGAGTGGTTAGCCACAGACAAAGTCTTTGCGCAGTTTTTGGAAAAACGGTGGCTACATTATGAAGAGTTTAATCGGATCCATAAGGATCAGCCACAGCTCTTCTGGGAGGCTGCCAAAGCTGTCCTCCGAGGAGACATTTTAAAATATGTCATCCAATACAAACGGAATCAAAACAAACAAATCTTAGATTTGGAATCCAAACTCGCTTATTGTAAAAAGCAGTGGAATACGCATAATACTATCCTGTGGCGTGACAGGTTCCGACAAACGCAGAAACTTCTTAATGATTTAATCCACAAAAAAGCGACAGGCAGTATGTTTGCTTTTAAACATAGATTGTTTGAGCATGGTGACAAACCGGGGCGACTATTGGCCCGCTTAACGAAAGCTAAACAGACATCTAAATATATAACCTCAATTAAGCGCTCTGATGGCACTCTGGCAGTCTCCACACCTGAAATGGGTCAGATTTTCCAAGATTTTTACAGGTCTCTATATTCTGCTGACGAGCCCAATACAGATAACCAGACTAGATTCTTGGAGAACCTATCATTACCCCAAATTTCGAGCCAGCAACGGGAAAGTTTGAATAGACCTATTACCTCCATTGAAATCACAAAGGTAATAGCAGATCTCAAATTACACAAACCACCAGGGCCGGATGGTATAAATTCCTTGTTTTATAAATCAATAGTGACCCATGTTGTCCCTTCTCTCACTGCCTTATTTAATCATATGATCTCACATAACATCCTACCTGACACAATGAAGGTGGCGGCTATTACCATTTTACCCAAGCCTGGTCGGGACCCCACAGATCCTGGTTCTTACCGACCAATTTCGCTCCTGAATCAGGATGTAAAAATTTTTGCAAAAATTCTAGCAAATAGACTCAAATTTATACTGCCAGACTTAATCTCCCCTGAACAGACCGGGTTTGTGCAGGGACGGCGACCGCTCTCCAACATTAGAAGACTGTTGGTGGCATTGGATAGCTGTCGACATCAAGGCACACCGGATCCCTTACTGGTCAGCTTTGACGCTGAAAAAGCGTTTGACCGAGTAGCGTGGTCATATTTATTTACTGCTTTACAGAAGTTTGGGATCACTGGCTCGTTTCTTAATGTCATTATGATACTTTACAAGGACCCCAAGGCGTTTATCTGCCTTAATAATTCTACCTCATCCATATTCTCCTTGGGCAGGGGAACCCGACAAGGCTGTCCCCTGTCGCCCCTTCTCTATATTCTTTCCTTAGAGCCCCTTATTCATACAATCAAAAGGTCGGCGGATGTACCAGGTGTGATTACTGGGAAAATAGAGCAGAAAATGATGCTTTTTGCAGACGACATGTTAATGCTGGTGTCCAATGCTAAGTCCTCTTTACCAGCTCTATTGCACATTATCCAGACCTTCGGGTCATTTTCTGGTTTAAAATTGAATCTCACTAAATCTGAAGCATTGGACATTACTGGAACTCTTAAACCCCAGTGGCCTGATTTCCCCTTGCTCTGGGCCTCAGATACTATAAAATACCTGGGGATTAAGATTCATCAAGACCCCCGACATTGGTATTCCTGTAACATTACTCCTCTCCTTCACAATTTTCAGTCTAAAGTAGAAAGTTGGAATACATTTCCTCTTTCAATTTCAGGTAGAATAGCCCTGGTACAAATGATTTTACTTCCTAAACTGTTGTATGTTTTACAAATGCTTCCGGTATTTTTGACAACTAAGGATGTGAAAACGTTACATACACTATTTAGTAGGTTCTATTGGGGAGCAAAGAAGGCCAGGATGCTTTATACTAAATTGATGGTACCTAAACAGGAAGGAGGATTGGGAGTGGCTAACCTTCGTTTTTATAATATGGCTTGTCTGCTCCCTACCTTGCGAGAGTGGCTCGGGTATGGAAATAATCCAATTCTTAGTTCGCTGGAGACGGCATTGCTGCAACCTACACATTTGGCATTTCTGATACATGCACCGGGCCACTTGATACCTGCTCATATGGGAAACAATATTTTGCTTCGGTCTATGAGAAGTTGTTGGCGTTTTTTGAGACACCACTTGAAATTACCCTGGAGGGTATCTTATTGTCTTCCATTGACGGGAAACCCGGACTTTCCCGCGGGATCACGTAGTGGGCTATTGCAGCGATCCCAGTCTGAAACTCTTTGACTCCTTTTATAAACCTGCAAAATGCTGTGATGTATTCTTTTACTCATTGTTGTCAATATATGCAATTTACAGCAGCTGATTACCTGTCTTATTTACAAATTCGCAGTTACCTTACGAAAGTATCTTCTTCCTCACCTAGCAGTCTAACTAATGGACCTTTTCAACGTTTTCTTCATTTATGTTCCAAGAAAATTATTTCCATTTCGTCTTGTTATCATTTTCTACATGACACAACCTCATATCGGCTAAATGCAGCAGTAGCTGCTCACTGGTCTCTTTGTCTCTCTCAAACTATTACGACTTTGGATGTTAAACGGAGCTGGAATTTCATCAGGATAATCGCAAAGAGTACTTATTTGCGTGAATTGCAGTTTCAGATTTTGCATAGTCTTATTATCTGGCCGAGGAAAGCCTTTTTGGCTGGAATTTCTAACACTCACACCTGCCATAAATGCACTCAACCCTATGCTACTCTTGTACACTGTCTGTGGACTTGTGATCATATACGCAAGTTTTGGGACTCCATTCTCCAGTGGATTGGAGGGGCTCAGTATACTACTGTGACATTGGGAGCATTCTTCTGCATATTGGGGATTCCTATTCGACCTGGCGGATTCACGGGTCTACATCCTCATCTACTGCATAAAAGCCGATTAATCACTTTACGGGTCATTCTCCGACACTGGATATCGCCTACGGATCCGTCGCTGAAGGAATGGTTGGATGCCATGTTGGATTTATACCTCCTAGAACAGAAATCTATCCCATTACTTTCCAAGAAAAAACAGCTGTTGTTTACTAATATCTGGCAACCATTCTTGAAATCACTGCCACAGAATCTTCACCAGCCTGTTGCTCCGAGTAGCGGTAGCAATGGCTGAAATCAAATCTCCAATCAGCAATGTTACTCTATAAGGGTATTATGACTATGTTCTATAGAGATATGGATGACCATGTGAACTGTTTTGGTGTCATAACATTCTTGCAAAATGTCCTAGTACGGTTATGATTCTGTTTTATGATTTTGTTTTTTTGTTTTGTTTTGTGTTACTGTTATGGATAATGCTATGCTTACCCTGTAAGACTAAGGTGCTGACAAGGGGAAGGGTGGGGGGATGGGTTGGGAAGGGATTACAGGTGGAGACAATACTTTGGGATCTGTAGACCTTGTTATGTTATGTTGTTCTTCAGATATCTCTTTGATGGTTGAAATGACGATGGGACGATCGATACATACGTCCACCTTGTATAGAGGACAACCAATTATGTAATATGTTTGATATTTGATGTTACTCTTGTATTACTCTTGTTTTCTGAGATATTTGGTTGTATATGAATAAAAAGTATTACAAACAAAAAAAACTTTAATTGGGGATATTCTAATGCAGTAATGAGATGCAAAACAGCTAATTATCTTTTAGCACAGTGAAAAAGTATGTTCATAAACTGCTTTTGAGATACTGTGCATAGGTAAAGTATGCATGCACTTTAATGTCTGTCTCATTTGCATGCAATTAACATTGACTATTAGTATGCACAACAACAAACACCACATTTATGTGCGATATTGGGCAATGCTTGCACACATCAGTATGTGGGACCCAGATGTATTAACATCTGTTCTTGTTTCTGAGCAATCCATTTAACTTCACATGCTGATCTACAATCTCTGTCTACATAACCTACAATGCATATTTTATTCTCTCTTTCCATAAGATTGCACATGTATACACACACAACAATATTTCTATGAAATAAGATGTGTATACTAGCATTCAAATATATAACTACTAACTAGGTTAGTTTACTCCATACTCAGTAGATTATTATACTCACATAATGTCATGAAATTACTGAGTAGTGATTATCACATTTGCAGTTTTACACAAACTGATCATACATCATACATGTTCATATGATAATCTCTCAGAATCATATTCTTTTATTTTCTATGCTCTTTAAGGGGATAAAAGGTAGAGCATATCATATGACCTGAATGTAGATATATTACTTATTCACAAAATACTGGAGAAATGTTTTCTTGAAGAGTCATTATTATATCCAGACATCCTGTTGTTCATTGACAATGAGCACAAGGAGATATGAATTTCCAGCAGTGCTGCATTAGCACATGCTTTATCTGTCTCCAACAAGGCAAAGTTAGATTTCTCCAGTGCCAACTAGAAAACACGGAGTGGATTCCTGCACAAAAATGCAATAAACTACAGTGGCAGGAGACAGCGAACTGAAAAACATGGACTAGAATAGTACAGAACTAGTAAACAATATTTTATTACAATTAAAAATTATAGGGATGCGTGTAGAAAATATTTTCGATTTGGTTCATTTATTCGGTTTCTTTGGCTTGGTGATTTGTTTGCATTGGTTCAGATCCTAAAATTTCATTTGTTTATTTTGTTTATTCTGTCATTCCTTTGCCATTAAAGTCAAAGGGGAAAGCAATACATACTATTTTGAGCTTTAACAGTGAAACTTGCCAATGGACATCAGCAACAGAGGGACGAGCACTCCAAGGCACCAAGAGAGGGGTAAAGTGACACAGAAAGGATAACTTTCAACAACCTCTGTGCAGGCTCATGTATGCATGTATATGGGCGTGTGGCGATATACTATAAGGGGTAGATTTTCAAAAACGGCGCATTCGTGTACTTTTGTTGGCGCTCCAGGCACAAACAAAAGTACGCGGGATTTTAGTAGATACGCGCGTAGCCGCTAAAATCCTGGATCGGCGCGCGCAAGGCTGCCTATTCCGTGTAGCCGGCACGCGCCGAGCCGTGCAGCCTGCCGCCGTTCCCTCCGAGGCCGCTCCGAAATCGGAGCGGCCTCAGAGGGAATTCGCTATCGCCCTCCCCTCACCTTCCCCTATCTTCCTCTACCTAACCCACCCCCCCGGCCCTGTCTAAACCCCCCCCCTACCTTTGCTGGGGGATTTATGCCTCCCGGAGGGAGAAGTAAATCCCCGCGCGCCAGCGGGCCGCTGGCGCGCCTAGACGCAACCCGGGGGCGGTTCCGGATGGTGCGGCCACGCCCCTGGACTGCCCCTGGCCGAAACCACGCCCCCGGGCCCGCCCCCAAAATGCCACGTCCCGCTCTGAAAATGCCGCGCCGATCGGCCCCGCCCCTGACACGCCCCCCTCGGAAACCCCGGGACTTACGCGAGTCCCGGGGCTCTGTGCGCGCCGGTAGGCCTATTGAACATAGGCGCACCGGCGAGCAGGGCTCTTAAAATCCGCCCCTAACATTTTATAATCTGGTCCACACACATTATAAAAGACGTGCATATCCACATTCCAACAAAAAAATGTATGTTTTAGTACATATGAATATTTACAAATCATTGAAAATGAGTACTTTCTCGTTCTATTTTATAAACATACGCATGTATATTTTACATACAAAAAAAATTTAATCTACGTGTAAAACCCTGATTTACAAGCAGAAGTAGTCATATTTTAAAATATGTGTACAATCTTTGTTATGAACCCTCCTGTAGCAGTGCTACGGGAGGCTCCTTACCTCTTCCTGGAGGCCGCTCCAAGCCAGGTCTCGCCTGCGAACTGTCCAGGATTTGCTCCAGGGCCTGGGAGGCCTCGATGTCTTTGGGGCATGCCTGATGCTGCTTGTGTTTGCATGGACTTCCTGGTTTGAGCCATGCCCTTCTCCCTAGGGGCTGGCCCGCAGCACTTCTCCGTAGTTATAGGGCCAGCTAGGTGTGGGCCTGCCAAACTCCTCCCAGGGAGTCACCAGCCTGCAGCCCTATAAAAGGACTTCAACTTCCAGTCGTCTTTGCCTTGCATCAGATTGACTTCCCTCTGGAGGCTCCTGCCTGCCAGAGTCTTGTAAGGTCTTCTGTTCTTCATGGAACTCCTCGTCTCATCTGCCTTCGTACCACATCTTCATGTCTTGATGTCTTGCCTGAGGTCCCTGACCATGTCCTGATGTTCCGTCATGATCTCCCTCATCCTGATGTGTCTGCCTGCCAGGATGTTCTTCTTTGCATCTTCGTCTGGTGCTCCTGAGCCTTCCGTTCCTGTAGAGCTGTGGTTCACGGATGATGTTGTGCCCGAGAATGGAGTGGCCTGCAGGTGGGATTCGTCCCTGTGCTCCTGAGCCTCTGTTCCCGCCAGCCATGTGTGGAGCTTCGGATGACACCTGCTTCGTCATTGTAGTTCCTCCTTGTCTGGGTCTTCCCTGCACTTGTCCCACTCTTCTTGTGGTCCGTGACCAGCCTCTTATGGCTGTGTAGGGCTCGCAGTGGGACAGGGTGGTCCGCGACTCAGTCCCGCGGGTGGGCTGAGTATGGCGCCCTGAGAGACAGTGCCAATGTCCTCCTGCCTTACGTCTTGTCTTCTTTGGATCAAGTTCCTCTTCATACTTGTGATGCCGTTGCATCAACCCAGTCTTGTCCAAGATGCTGTTGCATCAATCATAGTCCTGCCTATGTGTCAAGGCCTCCGTCTGCCCTCAACCTCAGGCCGGCCTCTGCTCCTTGCCGATTCAAGCGGCAGGTCCGAAAGGGCTCAGAACAGTCAGAGGACCATTCCCCTACCAACATCATCTGTTGTTGGCACTGGGAGCTTGCAGGCCCGGCAGAGGGTAAGACCATGTTTAGCCATGCTGGGACACGCCGTCACCCCTCGGTTCGGCCCTGGATTCGTCTGGGGTTGGGCTGAGGCCCAAGGGCACACTAAACATTCCTTTCTCAACAATCTTAAAATCTTTAGTTGACTGACATGTCTGCCAGATCACCCAGTCCATTTCCAGTTCAATGAGACCCTCATACTGCTTCACTTTTAATTTCCCCCGGTTCACCCAGACTTCCCTCCTAAAAATAGTAGACAACATATGAATTTGACATTATCTACTCTAATTACCAGACGTAAAATTACATATATAAATTGCCTAATGTTTCCCGTAAGTTTCTTATAAAATAGCAACTTATGCTCGAATCTCTTAGCCCTGCCCAACATGTCCTTAGACCACCCCTTTTTGCACAGATAAATATGTGAACAAAACTGAAAATACAAATGTACTTATGATGTTTATAAAATAGCATGTATGAAAATATAAGATACGTGTGTGCACATTTGCTAATTTTACATTTGTAACTCCTTTGAAAATTAACTAGTTAGGGTGGCATGAATAACCCAAGGCAACATGACAGGGCAAAGTAGCACCAGCAATGAGAAGAACACCAGTGGAAAAGGACACCAACAGCAGTGGTATGGAACTCCCAAGGCACTGTCACTGGGGGCAAAGCTGCCCAGAAGCAGGAACACCCCAGGACATGGTAAGAGGAATAAAGCAGCAATAACAGTGACAAGAATGTCCCAGGGCTCCAAAAGAGTGGCACAGTGGCACAGATCAGCAAGGCAAAACCTGTTAATAAGTGCCATAAGAAAATATGAAAATAACTTTGAAAACAGCAGGATCAGAGGCTAAAACACTCAGACACCAAGAAAGGCACAACCTGCAAAGAAGCAGGAATGCTGGTATTAAAACCCTAAACAAAAGGTACAGAGCAATACAGCAATAGTGGCATGAACACCCCATGACACCAAAAGAGAGACAAAGGGGTGCCAACAGTGGCATGAACCCCCCCCCCCCCCCCCAAAGCAGTAAAAAAGGAGGAAAGAGCATCAACAAAAGTGGCACGATAAATATCATAAGACATCTAAAAAAGGGACAAAGGAGCTTTGTATCTTTCCACCCAGGCTCCGCTCTGTCTGGCTTACAGAGAAAAAAGTACAGTTTCCCTTGCCTCGTAGACTATAATGTGTCCAAAAACAAATGAAATGAACATTTCTGAGCATTTTCAGAAACACCATCCATTTGGTTTAGAAACAACAAATCAAAATGAAAATGGACTCATTTGTCGCATTTTATCCATTTGTTTCAAATAAAGGCACATCACTAATGAATAAGTCATGGTAGGTCATGGGTATTTCCCATAATTAGGGCAGAATTGTGGAATTCGGCTCTCAAAGAAGTACGGCATTAAAAGGATTGCATATCTTTTAGAAAAAAGGTGAAAACATGGTTGTTTAAATAAGTTATACAGTGCATTAATTGAGTGAGTATCGCAAGATGGTAAGAGGATTACAGTTTTGAGGGTGGAGGGGCTGTATTTTTAACTTGTTTTATATGTTTTATGTGATGTATTTTATATGTTGGGAACCGCATTGATTGCTTTTGAAGCATGTTTGTGCAGTATATAAATAATAAATGCAAAATTAAATTAAATTATGCCCAATTCTCAGTTATAAATGTCATGGAAAATGTTATAAATGTCATGTTATAAATGTCATGGAAAATAAAGAGACAAAATAAGCTGACTTAATGACTTGCTTTTCTCCAATGTGTGAGCAGTAACATGACAGCAATGACCACACTAGTTTCACCCTAGACAATAACAGTCAGCCACATAGCAAGACATATTTATTCAAGCAGAATAAAATAATTGCTGCAGTTTTATGGCCTGACAAGGGAATTTTGAGAGATGAAGAAGCCAATGGCACGCATATTTTCTGAACCAATGGCCCACTATGAGTAAGCAATCTCCACTACTCATAGTTTGCCCATATCAGAGAATCACAGAGCATCCCACCACTCTCAAATCAAGGCTCCTTAGCTTACAGCAGAAGACCATGATTACACCAGGGGTAATTGGGCTATTGCTTCACAGAGCTAAATGGGCTCTGGAGACAGTCAAACCTTGACCATGCCTGAGAAGCCCTTGGTTATTGTCCCCAACAGTAGTCATAGCCCTTCTTTTGGGAACTGCTCAGACCCTCTCACTATCATATTACCAATGAGTCTTGAGTACCCTCTTCATCTAGGATACTCAGTACAAATATATGAAATACTACACAACATATAACCACATCCTGTTATAAAACTGTGCTAACCCAGTCCCTGATTTTCCCATGTCACCACCTGGCAGGAGAGCTCCCAGCAGAGTTTCTAGAGCTCCAGGTTATGTTAGGCTCCCCCCAGGATCTGGAGCCAATGGAGGAATGCAGTTACCTGAACTTAAGGAAACTTATGCCTCTGCTTAAGGGAAAAATTATCCTTCTGGCACCAGAAATATGGACCAGCTCAGGGTCTTTACGCTCCATTACTGGAATCACAAAATGTGAGATGGTTGTCTGAGAAGAGGGTTGACCAGTTGGAAGAACCCCCTCATCTTCCCCTTCTTTTTCACATCAAGACAGGTAAAGTGATAAGGAGATGGGGAAAAAAGACAATTCAGTTCACAGACCTGGGAAGGACTGTCTCATGCCTCTAGTGCCATCTTGGAACCCCCATCCCCCAACACTCATTATTGAATCAGGTGAGTACAGTGCTGTAAACACTTAAACATGTGCTGCTAGGCTATGCTTTCATTTCTCTCCATTTCTAATAAATTAATAAATTAAGAATTCTGAATGCTTTTCCCTTGCTCTCTTAAACTCTGTTATTGTTTGAGCTACCATTCTCCACCATGGGAGGGTATGTCACATTTCCACCACCCTTTCAGTTGAAAACATATTCCCTGATGTTGCATCTCATAGGGATGTGCATTCATTTTCAACGAATGTGCAATCTGCAATGAATAAGTCCCTTTTTGTTTGATTTGTGGGTTCGCGAAACGTATGGCGATCCCCCATGAATGAAACATATCATATTAGTTTCATTCATTTGGTTCGCAGTGCTTTCTTAGCGGCCATTTGAAATAGGGGAAGGTCATGTGGGAGCATCCATAGCAACAATCAGCCCTTTCCTGTGAGTCATAAGTGACCTCACAGCCCTGTCATAGAGTGGGTCAGACAGGTTGGCAAGGAGACCAGAATGCCAACGTATGAGAGCGAAGCATTTTTCTAATTCAGCCAATCGCTGCTCTCAGTGCTCTGTTATGCTGTTCCTGTTATACTATTTCTACCTTAAGCATGCGGCGCGCCACACACTTTCTTCTTGGATTTTGTCTGGGGAGGTGGCTTTACTCAGAGCTAGTCTCTGAGTGTCTCAAATCTGTATTCAATTGCTATTGCTTGCTACTTTGATATAATTTTCCATTGAAAAATATATTTGTTCGTTTTTGCTGCTGTGCCAGCCAGGCATATTTTACTGTACTTTTTTTTTTTTTTATTGAACTCAGACTGTCTCTCTGTCCTTCCCACTGAGACAAGCTGCCAGCAGTGGCATTTTGCTGCTGATCTTACCCCCCCTGCAGGCAGGGTATGGGAGGTGTGGATGGGAGATAGTGTGAGAGTTGCAGTGGCTGTCTGGGGTTGGTATTTTCAAACAACAAGCAGCATCACTAGGAATTGTGCTTGCTCAGGCTTCTAGTCTTTTCTCTGGAGTTTCATTTTTTGTGCAATACAGCAGTGTCAGCTGTAGTGCACAGCAAGGCACTGCACTGTGTGTGTGTGTATGTGTGTGTGAAGTTTTCCACACTCACATATATTGGTATAGTGGTGTTCTTTTACTCCAAATCCAGTAGCCCTCTGGAGTTTAAATTTTTTTGTGCACATACAGCAGTCTCAGTTGTAGTGTACAGCAAGGAACTGCACTGTGTGTGTGTGTGTGTAGTTTTCCGCACTCACATATATTGGTACAGCGGTGTTCTTTTACTCCAAATCCCCAGTAGGTATCTGGAGTTTAAATTATTTTTGTGCACACAGAGCAGTCAAAGTTGTACTGTACAGCAAGGCACCACACTGTGTGTATGTGTGCAGTTTTCCACACTCACATATTTTGGTACAGAGGTGTTCAGCCACAAACAAAGAAATAATTTTTTTAATTGAAATCCTTAGGAGGCATTGAAATTAAATCCATGATGTCAGGGAAAGGTAG
The DNA here is from genome assembly GCF_901001135.1 of Rhinatrema bivittatum. NCBI lineage: Eukaryota > Metazoa > Chordata > Amphibia > Gymnophiona > Rhinatrematidae > Rhinatrema > Rhinatrema bivittatum. The sequence goes on along the minus strand of NC_042615.1, from coordinate 438,943,403 downwards.
ACGTGGTCGAGTAATTGGGACTGGCAGAGGAGGCACTTCAAGAGGCAGTGCCAGTCCCCCATTAAAGTTAAAAAGGGAGCTGTTCCAATCTAAGATCTCTGGAGGGGCAGGCAGTTCCATTCGGAAAAAAATGAAATTTAAAGATGATGCACCGCCACCACCTGTTTCTGACCCTGTTGTTTTGGAGGTGAGGGAAGTGGAGGCTGAGTCATGCAAGACAAAAGGGCAAGACCCAAAAGCAGCAGTGCTACAGCAGACTCTAGTTACCACTGACAATGTAGCACAGTCACTGTTTGCTTCTGATTCCAATGAAGAATCATCTTGTGTGGGATTCTCATCATCAGAAATGGAAGAAGTCCTAAACCTTCTTCAGCTATTTAGGAGGATTAGTTAGTTATGTCTTAGCCTCCACTTCAGTGCTGGAGGGGAGAGATGAAACTGATGATGAAGAGGAAGAGCAGTCAGTGCAGGCACAGAGTATGACTGATGCCCCTGGCATTGCTTCTCAGGATGTACCTACTACTTCAACTCCAGTGACAGCATCCACCCATAAGGCTATAGAGAAGGGATCACAAAAGAAATCTGTGATCTGGAGCCACTTTAAAGTGACAGAGGACCTGCATTTTGCTCAGTGTAATTAGGCATGCAAATGGGGCATCTAAATAATTTTGGCATGATACATTATATGCAGAAGCAACACCCAACTGTACTGACATCTGGGGATAGTGGAAGTACCAGTTAGGGGACCCCTTTTTCCAGGCAGTATAAAGTGGTTGAAAAGGAGCAGAATCATCCCACGCCCTCAGCCCCTTCTAGCAGTCAGGTGGCAGGCCAGCAGCCCCCTGCCATGTCTCAGAAGTGACAGCCCACCATGGAGGAAATGGGGTGGTGTTCAGTAACCCTATCCTGGGGAAGGAGGCAGGCAGCCTCAAAAGTTGTAACCAGGAGCATTGGGGAAATGATTGCCCTTGATGACCAGCCCTTGCAGGTAGTGGAGAATGCGAGATTTCGTGGATTGCAAACTGGCTAAAAGACAGGAAACAGAGAGTAGGATTAAATGGGCAATTTTCTCAGTGGAAGGGAGTGGACAGTGGAGTGCCTCAGGGATCTGTATTGGGACCCTTACTGTTCAATATATTTATAAATGATCTGGAAAGAAATACGACGAGTGAGATAATCAAATTTGCAGATGACACAAAATTGTTCAGAGTAGTTAAATCACAAGCAGATTGTGATAAATTGCAGGAAGACCTTGTGAGACTGGAAAATTGGGCATCCAAATGGCAGATGAAATTTAATGTGGATAAGTGCAAGGTGATGCATATAGGGAAAAATAACCCATGCTATAATTACACAATGTTGGGTTCCATATTAGGTGCTACAACCCAAGAAAGAGATCTAGGTGTCATAGTGGATAACACATTGAAATTGTCGGTTCAGTGTGCTGCGGCAGTCAAAAAAGCAAACAGAATGTTGGGAATTATTAGAAAAGGAATGATGAATAAAACGGAAAATGTCATAATGCCTCTGTATCGCTCCATGGTGAGACCGCACCTTGAATACTGTGTACAATTCTGGTCGCCATATCTCAAAAAAGATATAATTGCGATGGAGAAGGTACAGAGAAGGGCTACCAAAATGATAAGGGGAATGGAACAACTCCCCTATGAGGAAAGACTAAAGAGGTTAGGACTTTTCAGCTTGGAGAAGAGACGACTGAGGGGGGATATGATAGAGGTGTTTAAAATCATGAGAGGTCTAGAACGGGTAGATGTGAATTGGTTATTTACTCTTTCGGATAGTAGAAAGACTAGGGGACACTCCATGAAGTTAGCATGGGGCACATTTAAAACTAATCGGAGAAAGTTCTTTTTTACTCAACGCACAATTAAACTCTGGAATTTGTTGCCAGAGAATGTGGTTCGTGCAGTTAGTATAGCTGTGTTTAAAAAAGGATTGGATAAGTTCTTGGAGGAGAAGTCCATTACCTGCTATTAAGTTCACTTAGAGAATAGCCACTGCCATTAGCAATGGTTACATGGAATAGACTTAGTTTTTGGGTACTTGCCAGGTTCTTATGGCCTGGATTGGCCACTGTTGGAAACAGGATGTTGGGCTTGATGGACCCTTGGTCTGACCCAGTATGGCATTTTCTTATGTTCTTATGTTCTTATGAGATACAAGCATTTGCTGAAGGTCTTAGTTCCAAATTACAAAGTCCCCTCCAGAACCATATTTAGCAGAAAGGTCATCCCCAGCCTGTACAACCAGTGTCGCAGTTGCATCCAAGCACTGCTAGGTAAGGCAGAGGGAAATGTGCATTTCACCTACAATTTCTGTACCGCCATGAATGCTGCACTCTTACCTCTCCCTGACAGCACACTGGTGGGACCTGGCTGAGACAGGAGCAGGCAGCATCTCTATTAATATGGCTGGACTTGACCAACATTACTCAAATAATGATTTTATTTATGAAATTGTAACTGAACTTTATTGGCACCTGTTAGAATGTAAGATATCCTACATTTACTTACCTTAGTCTATGTGCCTATTTGTAAACCGTTGCGATGATATATAACTTAGCGATGGTATAGAAAAGTTTTTAAATAAATAAATAAATAAATAAATAAGTATCAGGGTGGAGGTGGGCTTTACTGCACACCCACCTGATGGACGATGCCCATAGCTCAGCAGATATTCTAGCATGTATCAGACAGATGCTGGCAGGCTGGCAGCTACACCAGTGAGACATGAATCTTCAGGCAGGGTTCCTTGTCACAGAGAATGTTGCAAACATGGTAAAGGCAATATGCGATGGGCGCTTTCAGAACATCTGTTGTTTTGCACACACTCTGCACCTGTTAGTGAAGTCAGCTCTGGGGTTCGAGTCCAAGCACCAAGAGAATGAATACTTGCAGGACTTAATACACAAGTAGAGGAACATAGCAATGCACTTCCACAGAAGTGTGAAGGCGGGGCAGGTTCTCCATGAAAAGCAGACTGATTTGAGGATGCCTCACAAGTGTCTCATTCAAGACATTGGCACCCGGTGGAATTCCAACTATATGATGCTGCAGAGGTTAATGGAGCAGCAGACACCCCTTCATGACCTTTCTGTGGAAATGGACATAGGTGTGCAGAGTAGAGATGTGAATTGGAACCGGTATCGGTTCAGATTCCGGTTCCGATTCACATCGTGAAATATTTATCTTGCAGTCCAATCGGGTTTTTTTTATCGGCTGCGCCCAAGCCGATAACCAAAAAATACAGCCGACTCTTTAAAATGAGTTTGTTAGTATCCCCCCACCCTCCGCCCCCCCCAAAAAAAAACATTTTTAAATACCTGGTGGTCCAGCGGGGGTCCCAGGAGCATTCTCCCTCGCTTGGGCCTTCGGCTGCCAGTTAACAAAATGGTGCCGATGGCCCTTTGCCCTTAGCAAGTGACAGGGTATCCGTGCCATTGGCCGGTCCCTGTCACATGGTAGGAGCAATGGACGGCCGGCGCCATCTTTAAAAATGGCGTGGGCCATCCAGTGCACCTACCATGTGACAGGGGCCGACCAATGGCACCGATAGCCCCTGTCACATGGTAAGAGCAAATGGCCATCGGCGCCATTTTGATTAGTGGCAGCCAACAGCCCGAGCACGGGAGAATGCTCCCGGGACTACCAGGTATTTAAAAATTTGGGGGGGGGGGGAGGGTCTGGAGGGTGGGGAGATACTAACAAACTCATTTTAAAGGGTCAGGTTGTGTTTTTAGGTTGTGTCCTTTCTTCCCGCCCCCCCCCCATAATGATAAGAAAACCCACTAAATTAATGGTGGGGTTTCCTATCGCTATCAGGGACCCCCCCCGATATCTGACGATATTTTCATTCATCAGATAATAATTCACATCCCTAGTGCAGAGTCCCCTAGGGCATCATGATTGGTTAGTCATGAGTCAGCTGGTAAAAATCCTGCAGCCCTTCAAGGGTGCCACGGAGGATCTGAGTTCCAGAAGTGCCACCTTGGCTGACATCATCTCTATAGTTAATTTTCTGGAGGAAAATTTGGAAGGCTTTAAACAGGAAGAGCGAATGACAGCAGAGGTGCTGCATTGTCTGGACTTTTTGCAGAAGCAGGTGCAAGAGAGATTAAGACCTTTAACAAAAGACCACAGGTACATGCTTGCCACAGTCTGTGATTCCCGTGTGAAAGGGAAACTTGCCCTACAGTCCGATTGTCTCACATTTATGAAGAACTTGCTGTTAGTAAACTTCTGTGAACAGGAGCGCCATAGGCAGAGACAGATTAGGCATGAAGCAGAGGAGGAAACAGCAGGCACTTCAGAGAGTAGTGCAAGCCCAAGCAGGAGCAGCACTCTGTCAGCAACAGCTAGTACTCCTCCTCCACTTCAGTACACCAAAGCCATGTTGCCCCTAAAAAATCATCTGTTCTGAAATGGGCTAGAGCGAAGCAGCTGGAAAGAAGGACTCTCAGCCCACCCAAGAAAAGGAGACACCGGCACAAATGTCAGTGACACAGTATCTCAGAGAGCCCATAGATGACATGCAGACAGATCCGCTGGCATATTGGGAATACAACTCCATTATCTGGCCACAGCTAGCCAAAGTGGCTCAGTGATATCTATCATGTCCACTAACCAGTATGCCCAGTGAATGTGTATTTTCAATGACAGGGGATATCATGATCCCTCATCGCTCAAAGTTGGCACCAGAGTTGATGGAAATGTTAGTGTTTTTGAAATAAACATACCTTTGCTTGGGTTTCCAGATTTTCCCTGTGAATGGCAAGATGAATAAAAGCAATGTAAAGACTTGCAGCAGCTCCAACTGCCTCATATGCTCCAGATAGTATCAGCACATGTACCTGACCTCAACCGCTGTGCCTGTCCATCCAGCCCTTATGTCACTACAAGGGCCTGACCCCAAACGCTGTGCCTATCTGTCCACTGTACAGCCCTTATGTCACTACAAGGGCTTGACCTCAACTGATGTGCCTGCCCGTCCAGCCCTTACATCACTACAAGGGCCTGACCCCAAACGCTGTGCCTATCTGTCCACTGTACAGCCCTTATGTCACTACAAGGGCTTGACCTCAACTGATGTGCCTGCCCGTCCAGCACTTACATCACTACAAGGGCCTGACCCCAAATGCTGTGCCTGTCTGTCCACTGTCCAGCCCTTACATCACTACAAGGGCCTGACCTCAACTGATGTGCCTGCCCATCCAGCCCTTATGTCACTACAAGGGCCTGACCCCAAACACTGTGCCTGTCTGAGTTTAGTTCTAGTATCTCTAATTTCAGTTTCATGTATTTGTACATCACTTCTTTCCAGAAAATTCTTTTTCCTGTTTTGCAACATTTGGAATGTAAGAACATAAAATGCTGACTTAAGATGTTTGGAGCTTGCATATTTCATATGCTCAATAGTTTTCATGACCTTCATAATATGGGCCATTTTCCTTAAATCTTTCTTAGGTGCCAACATTAATGTTGCTAGTACTATAGAAAACTGTTGGCATTGTACTCTAGTTCATCCTCTGTGTTCCCATAGTTTACAGAGGTGCTGTGATGGGTACAAAGTCAACATAGGTTGATATTTTAGATTTGGACTTGAGGAGCAGTTTCTTATTTCTGAGAGCTCTTCAAGTTCCTTTGTCATCAGCTGAAGTGCATAAGTACAGTTAATAGCTTCCGGGGGTTCACAAATAATCTCCAGCTCAGTTCTTGCTTCACAAATGGCAGTCTCTATTGCATCTTATTGTAAAAGCATCCTCTGTTGAATTATCTTTCACAAATGAAAAAGATGCCATTTTCTTCTGGCAGTGAACCAGTTCAAGAAGAAATGACAGATCAAAGACAACATACCTGCACAAAGGAAATGGAACTCTCCCCGGATGTAGCCTATCTCTTAACACCCGCTGTCACATGTTGAACCGCTGTTCACATGGAAACCTCCTCCACTTCGCCACACTTTGAAGGCTCGTGCCCCACTCTCGGGGCGAACCCATTTCAGGGAGCCCTTTCCTTCACAAAGGAACGGGAACTCTCCCCGGGGCTCTTGTTTGATTATTTGCTACTACCACCAAGATCTGCACCCGCAGCATCTCCACCCCACCCAGGCATAGTTCATCATGTTTCAGGTCCTAGCACATGTGTTAGACTCCTTGGTCCGTGTTTCAAGACAGGTCGAGTGGACATGTAGGAGGGCCCTGTCCCCCTTCACCCCGCTTCCCTCTTCTTGGGTTCCATTTGAGAACCTTGTCTGCTGTTTGAGCTCTCTCAGAGTTTCTCAAATCTTTATTCAATTGCTATTGATAGTTTGCTACAATTAATTTTCTATTGCTGAAAAAGATATTTGTTCTTTTTTTCTGCTGTGCCTGCCAGGCAGCTAGGCTTTTTTTTTACTGCACTTTTTTAAATTGAACTACTTGCTGACTATTGGTCTCGTGCCAGTATTTTGCCTTAGATGGAGTTTACCACCCACTTTCGGCTGGGTTCACAAACAACCCGACTCTGAGAAAACCTGGTCCCGGCGTGCTGGGAGCCACTACTACTGGCCTAACACCATCCGCAAGCTGAGCCTCGTCCTGCCTTGCCTCCTTGACTTTCCCCTATCAAAACCACAGTGACCTGACTACCTCAGTTCTGCCAGCCTGTCTTGCCCCTATCAAAAACACAGTGACCTGACTATCTCCGCTCTGCCAGCCTGTCTTGCCCCTATCAAAACCACAGGGACCTGACTACCTCCACTCTGCCAGCCTGTCTTGCCCCTATCAAAACCATAGTGACCTGATTACCTCCGCTCTGCCAGCCTGTCTTGCCCCTATCAACTTCCTGCCACTCTGCCTTACTGCCATACACCAGATGACTCACTCAACTCCTTGTGGTATTATTGCCACTATCATGGTTCCTCAGTGTGTTGGTGCTAGTCTTTCTGCTGCTTTGTCCCTTTATCGGTGCCTTGTGTTTTTTTCTGACACTCTTTCTGCTTGCTATGTTCCCCACTCATTGTGCTGTAGGATGTTGATGCCACTTTGCCTGTTGTGCTGCCTTCGAGGGTTCATGCAAATGTTATTGGTGCTCTCTTTTGAAGCTGTGGTGTGCTTTTGACACTCTCGCTGCTGCTTTGCACCTCTGTTAAAGCACTCTTGCCACTCCTGGTACCCCTTTGCCCCTTTACAGTGCCTTAGGCTATTCATGCCACTATGGTGCCACTTTGCCACAGTCTAAGTACCTTGGAGCTCTTTTCTTGTTCTGATGATTGCTCCCCAGAAGTTTCATCAGAATTTATAAGAAAACCACAATTCTGCAGCCAAAAATAGGCTGCAAATACTTCTCCCGTTGACTTTAATGGCAAATGAAAAACGAATGAAACTAATGAATTGGTTTTTTCCCCTATGAAACTAATGAAATGAATTTGGGTCCCTGCGAAATGAAAAATGAAACAAAACAATTTTTTTCCTTCTGCACATCCCTAGCATCTCAGTCTAACCCCTCAGAGCCTCATAGCATGGCTCCTTGTTTTAGCATTTCCTTTCCCTTGAAACAGATTTGCTTTGGTGCATTAATACTGTTCAGGTATTTGAATGTCTCTTTCATATCTCCCCTGCCTCTTCTCTCCTTGAGGGTATACATGGTTAGCTTTGTAAGTCTCATCTTATTGAACTTTTTATGCACACCCCCACAGCAGTTTGGCAGTCCTTCTCTGGACTGCCTCAGTTCTAGCTATATCCTTCCACTGGTACAGCTTCTAGACCTGGTCACAATCATCCAGGAGATGGCATAATCATCTCCTCTTTTCCTAGGTAGACCCTGCCTTATCTACCCTAGCTTTGCTAGGCTCTGGCCTCTGCCTTGTCCCATTATTTCCCTACTTTAAAAGCATTAGACATAATCACCCCAAAGTCTCTTTCCTGCTTCATGGACATCCGTGTCTCAGAACAAATCATGTACCATGTCCTTGGACTTCTGCACCTAAAATACATCACTCTGGATTTTTTTGTATTGAAACTAGGCTACCAAGCACTTGTCCAATATTCAGTCTTTCAAAGGGGTTTAGAGGGGGGGGGAGGGGGGAATCTGACGTTGAAAAGAATTGTCATTCAATTCTGGAAGCCTCTTTTATTCTGATTTCCAGAAATGTAGCAGGTGGTATCCTATCTTCTTGTGCAGATGTTTTTTCACAGATGACAGAATGGCAAGGAGTAGGTAATCAGACTCCTGCTGGATGATTAGGGTGTCCCCCATCCCTCTTTTTTAACTCCTTATAAGGCTAGCTTACTCATTCATTTTCTGTATGAAGCAATGTCACAGGTCTTACTGAAATTCAGGTAGACCATGCCTACTGCACCTGTTGAGTTTTGTTCTTTCTTCTCTTAAATCTTCTTGTCCTCCCTACCCCTTTCTAAACACTCCTCACTTTCCTTGCATCTTTACCCCCAGTACAATCAGCCCCCTCCCCCAATATAACTTGCCCTGGCAGTAGTACAATCTTTCCTATGCTGTGGCTCCATGCACTATGCCCCATCGCCCCCATGGCTCAGATGCATTGCCAGCACTGTGCTGAAGTGCTTGATTTGTAATTTGCACTATCAATGTAGGAATTATAGAAGCAGCAGAAGTGGAGGGTAGAGAATGCACAAAATATATCTTTGATCACTATGACATCCGCATTCAGCCATCTGGCTGAGCCGCTGAATATACCCAGCTATCTAATTGTTATCCAGATAAACAGATAAGCTTATCCAGCTAATGTTAGACCTGCTCAATAGAAGGTCTAACTTATGTGACTGACTTAGCTTGAGAAGGCTGAATATAGTCACGTAATTAAGTTAGCTGGAAAGCTCCCATCCATCCCCCATTTAGCAGGATAATTATTTAGCCAGAATACTTATCTCACTAAGTGGTAGCTGCTGAACGCAACTGAATATTCAAAAAACACCACTTAGCCAGATGTCCAGAATTTATCCAGCTAATTGGTGCTGAATATCAACAGATATAAGGAGGCCAGCCACATTGATGTATGATATACATTAGATAGGAAAATAGGAATTAATTTAAATTTAATATTAGTATAAATAAGTTTACCTTAAGAAATTTATACAGTAGAGTCCAGAGAAGCAGAGATAAATATAGACCAGGAGTTGGTCACTCTATCCTGGAGTGCCACAAAGAAGTCTGGTTTCCTGAACATCCTTCAATTAATAATCACAAGATATATTTGCATACAATGGAGGCAGTACATGTAAATATACCTCTTGCATATCCACTTGTGATGACCTGGAAACCAGACCTGTTTATAGCACTCCAGGACCAGAGTTGCCTACTCCTTATGCAGAGGCTAGTAGAACATTTATTCCAAATTGGAGTCGAGGTACACTACTATTTGTATTCCAAATGCAGAAAGACAGGAGAGTTACCAGTAATATCATGGATGCAAATGTATCCTATCTAATATCAACAACTGAAATTAGGAAACAATTTTGGGATCTATTAATAAAACATTTATAAATATGGAAATGAGTACAGTTGTCTTTTTCAATAACATAGCACACATTACTGCTGTATATTTACACTATATTCTGTATTGTATTATGATGATACAGCATATATTTAAATTACATTTTGCATTATTGTTAGAGACCAGCTCCCCAAAGGGGAGGAGTTAGCAATCTGTTATAGATCTGCTCCCCCAGAGGGGAGGAGTTAGTAATCTGTTATGAATCTGGATGCTGGGTACCTCCGTTGAAGGAGGAGTTAACAAGCTATAAATGATCACCCCACCAGGGGGCGAAGTAGCACTCTGTATGGATCTTACTAAGCAGTAGCAATCTGTTAGTGCTCTGCTCTTCCAGAGGGAAGGAGTAGCAACTGTTATGCCTTGTTCCTGTAGACGATGAACCAGCAACCTGTATGATTCCCACAGGGAGATAGCTATCTGATATGGATCAGCTTCCGCAGAGAGAGGAGTGATGGTCTGATGTGGGTTGGCTCCCACAGAGTGGTAGATGATGATACCACTCTTATTAGTGTTGGAATAACACTTAGTAGAAATAGTGAATCCCTGGGCCGATGGCAGTTGTCCGGCTAGGCTGGAGTATTGAGACAAACACAGATAGTTCTTTATTAGACTGGAAGTAGAACCACCAGTGGTGGCAGTAGTGAGCTGATGTGCCCGGCAGGGCTGAAGTCCCTCTGATACTGGAACCACGATCTCTGAGTTGTTGAGCTGTAAGGAGAGACTATAGGTAGTGAGTAGACAGGGTATGCTAGGCATAACCAATGATAGATGATACAATCACAATAGTAGATCTCTGTAGTGTCTTCTATATGCAACAGAGAGTCTTCATTATTCAGGAACAGGAGCCGCAGGCGAGTACTGGTTCTTGTAAGAAGTCTGAAATAGAACTTACAATAACTGTATGGGATGGCTTCAGGAATAGAAGAGAGGCTAGGAAAGATTTAGGAACGTAGGCCCTCGTGGAGCGAGTACCGATTCCTATCTGTTAATCTGAAATAATAATCCATAAACTATAGGTATGCGATATCTTCTGAGGAAGAAGAGAGCATGAGAAAGGAATTAGAAACATAGACCCTCGTGAAGCGAGTACCGATTCCTATCCGCAATCTGTAATGGTAACTCACGATCTCCATACCTGCGATAACATCTTAGACTGAAGGGAGCCTTAGCGATTAGGAACAGTGGCCCTCGTGAAGCGAGTACCGGTTCCTGTCTGTAATAGGACTCACTGTGTTCACATCTGCGATCGCCTCCAGGCAATAGGAGTCTTCTGAGACTTCGGGAATGTAGGTCCTCGAGGAGCAAGTACCGGATCCCGTCCAACAATCTGAAATCAAGAATAGAGAGAGCGGAGCCCCCGAGGAGCGGGTACTCCTGGTAAGTTTGAAAAGGCCGAGCAGTGGAGAAGAATTCCCCTTGCTGTCTCGGAGCTTAGTTGCAAGTAGCGTGGACTGCCGAAGCAAATCCCGTTGGAGTTCCTTGCTAACTCATTTGTAGTTAGCAAACAAAGACCTTTTAAATTGAAAACGGATGATGTCAATACGGGGGGACGCCCCCGAGGTTCGCGCCCTTGCTGGTACAAAGTCTGGAGCACGCGCGTGCATGCGCCCTTACGTCATCAGGAACATGGTGGATCCGTAGCGTGAAGCCTGCCCGGGGACACCGGGACCAAGAGGCGGAGAGAAGCTGCGGCTGCATCTGTCCATCTGAGCCAAAGGGAGTCGCCACAAAGGTAGAGAGGGTGGAGCGAGGGCGAGAATTGGCACGAATGCAACAATTATATTATGTTTGATGCTATTTAATGTATTTCTTATAGTGTAAGCTGCCTTGGACAGAGTTTGGGTATAGATTTGTCAGGATAGTAGAATTAATGGAAATAGAAAAGGATAAAAATTGGAAATATGTAGGTAGCCCAATGTCAAGCCATGAAAATAACTCTTGGGAACCTGTTAATTACCTAAAGAAATATGCAGTTTCCCAGTTGTGCACATCTCAGCTGTTACCTGAAAGCAAAATCATGTCATGACACCCCCCTCTGATTAAACCCCCCCCCCCCCCAAAAAAAAAAACAGCCTGCTTCTACCCACACTGTACACTAGGAACATGAGGGAATCAGAGAGTAACAAAGAAGACAATAAACTGAGTGGGTAAAGACAACAAACGCTCATTTGAAATATGGTATGAGTCAGATTATTCCAGCACACATAAGCATTTCTATTAATATAATTTAGGTGGGATCTTTTTCTTAGCTTCTCAACATGTTCCTTCCTGTAGTGAGACTTTTTTTAAAATCATACTATAAAAGACAGCTTAGTGTTGTATAACTTTTCACACTATTTTCCCTTATGAAAAACTTAAGTAGTCAAATATATTTCAATAACACTTCATGTTAGAACCTTTATATCTATTGAGATTTATTCCATATCCTTGACAATGGGCACTTATATATATCTGGATCTGGCCAGCATAATTTGCAGGTGGCATCTAAAAATTACCTAAAAAAATGTTTTTAGAAGAGTTTTTCTTTTTTTAAGATGTACATAAAAAATGAAGCAGCATCCTATAACACTGTTATTATCCAGTGACTAAATACTATAATATTACATGCTCTGAAGTTTGGATTTCACATGTTACACTGGCTTACAATTCGAGATAAGCAGACATGCCTGCAAACATAATTAATGGTACAATAGCACCACTGAATCCTGCCCTGAACAGGATTTATCACCTAAGAAATTCTCCAGCCACAACAGAAGAAGTTTGCAATCTGCATTGAACCAGATTCAAGAAACTACAAGGTTGCATATTATGGACCAGATTTTAAAACTTAGGCATGGGCGTAGATTTGTGCGCGCAACCCGGCGCGCACAAATCTACGCCCAATTTTATAACATGTGTGTGCAGCCGCGCGCATGTTATAAAATCCGGGGTCAGCATGCGCAAGGGCACCTTGCGTGCACTGAGCCCTAGGGGAGCCCCAATGACTTTCGTTGTTCCCTCCTAGGCCGCTCCAAAATCGGAGTGGCCTCAGAGGGAACTTTATTTCCGCCACCCCCCACCTTCCCCTCCCTTCCCCTACCTAACCCACCCCACAGCCCTATCTAAACCCCCCCTTACCTTTGTTCGCGATGTTGCACCTGCCTCTGGGCAGGCGTAGGTTGTGTGTGTCGGCGACGGCCAGCCTGCGATCCCGGGCACAGCGGCAAATGGCTGCTGTGCCTGGAGGCTCCGGACCCATCCCCGCCCTGCCCCCCCAGACTGCCCCACCCCGCCCACGCCCCGCCCCCTTTTTCAAGCCCCAGGACATACGCGTGTCCCGGGGCTTGCGCATGTCACCGAGCCTATGCAGAATAGGCTTGACGCGTGCAGGAGAGGGTTTTCGGGGTTACGCGCATAATATACGCACGTAACCCTTTGAAAATCTGCCCCTAAGCAGTGTGCTGAGCAGGAAGTTGCCCAGGAACAGATACTCAGGTGACTTTAGCCAGTATATTCAGTGGGACTTGCCTGAGAGAATCTGCTGACGGATGCACCAGGCTATGTTTACCTGGATAATTAGGACAATGACCTGATTTCCCTGAGAAGACTTAAACCAGCTACGTTTATCTCCATAGCACTGAATATTGGTGCTACCTGGAGAAATTTTAACTCCAGGTAAAATTTTCACTCAGGTAAAACCTGAGGGGCGGATTTTCAGAGCCCTGCTCGCGTAAATCCGCCCAAAACCGGGCGGATTTACGCGAGCAGGGCCCTGCGCGCCGGGAAGCCTATTTTACATAGGCCTACCGGCGCGCGCAGAGCCCCGGGACTCTCGTAAGTCCCGGGGTTTTCGGAGGGGGCGTGTCGGGGGGGCGTGTCGGGGGCGGGCCCGAACCGCGCGGCGTTTTCGGGGCGTGTCGGGAGCGTGGCTACGGCCCGGGGCGGCCCGGGGGCGTGGCCGCGCCCTCCGGACCCGCCCCCAGGTCGCGTCCCGGCGCGCAGGAGGCCCGCTGACGCGCGAGGATTTACGCCATCCTCCGGGAGGCGTAAATCCCCCGACAAAGGTAAGGGGGGGGTTTACACAGGGCCGGGCGGGTGGGTTAGGTAGGGGAAGGGAGGGGAAGGTGAGGGGAGGGCAAAGGAAAGTTCCCTCCGAGGCCGCTCCGATTTCGGAGCGGCCTTGGAGGGAACGGGGGTAGGCTGCGCGGCTCGGCGCGCGCCGGCTATACGAAATCGATAGCCTTGCGCGCGCCGATCCAGGATTTTAGCGGATACGCGCGGCTCCGTGCGTATCTACTAAAATCCAGCGTACTTTTGTTTGCGCCTGGAGCGCAAACAAAAGTAGGCTATTCGCGCTCGTTTTAAAATCCGCCCCTGAGTGAAATTTTGTCATTCAGAAGGGTGGTGAAAACTTTAAATCCCGGGGGGGGGGGGGGGGGGGGGGGGGGGCGGGGGGGGGGGAAATCTAGGTAATTTAAAAGTTACCCAGAGAAACTCTTTTCAATATCCATAAGTATGTGAAAGTTTTGATTTCAAGGTCTAGTATCAATGTTGGATATCTGTGCTATCAGATTATTGATTCAATAAGCAAAATTATCCATTTACGGGTAGATTTTGAAAGGTGCGCACACACGTCCATGTGCCAATTTTATAACACGCACACATGCGCACTTGATTTTATAATCCACGCGCGCATGTGCATGCAGCGTGTGCAAGGGGGCTTACGGTTCTGCAAAATTTGCGCGGTGATCCATCCTGGCTTTCCCCAGTTCCCTACCTCCTCCCCTTACCCTCTCCTTCCCGCTCCTATCCCTATCCTATCTACCCCCGATTTTGTTTCTTTTTTTACCTTTGGCTCCTCAATAGGAGCAGTAGCAAGTTGCCCGTGCCGGCTGGATGCCGGCGCCCTTCCCTGGCACAGCGGCAAATGGCTGCTGTACCGGCCGCCTCCAGCCCACCCCTCCCCGCCCCTTTATCTGGGCCTGGCACATCGGCACATAACAGGGGTTACACGCGTGGCTGTGCCACTTTGAGGATGCGTGCGACGCGAGCAAGGCCTGGCCACGCGCAAACCCCCCCACATTTTTTACGCATTTGGGGGATTAAAAATCAGGCCGAAAATGTAACTGTGTATTTTCTTTTTTTTTTTCTTATTTTCAACTCTTTTTTTTTTATTCAAGTTGAACTTAGAATCAAAAGTTGTAAATTATATAAAGATTTTTTTTTTATTCCTAATCAAAGGAATGCAATAAACCATTCCACCTTATTCTTGCAGTCACTAACAGTCAGCCAGAATGTAATACTGGATATATGCCACCAAAATAGTAATTTTGCTAAAGTCTCTGCCCAGCATCAGAGACCAATATGCCTCTGTTAATTTCCTGTACTCTGAATGAAAGTACAAGGCATTCCTTTTTCACTTCCATATCAGAAATGGAAAGAAATCTTGTTGCAGGCAAAAGTATGTGTGAAAATATTCTCTCCAGGAGTTTGAAAAGTGAAAAAAAAAATGATGTTTTTGTTTTTTTGCTTCTGCTAGTTCAGTCTAAAATATTACAGCTTTGCACCTTCATGTTGCTCCGCAGGTTCTCTGTAAGCCTTCAGTCCAATGACCTGCAGATTCTGTATTGTTTTCTATATTAAAAAAAATTGTGAGAGTACAACTTGGGTTTTGAAGACATTTTGCAAGAACTCATCACTTTTATTTTTGCACCAAAGCTTTCACTTTATTTTGTTTGTTTGTTAGAAAACAGTGGCCGTTGTTATGGTGAAAAGGCAAAAAAGTGAAGACTTCTCATGAAATACTTGCAAAATTACAAATTTACTTAATGTACATTCTTAAAGAGTGTATAAATAAGGCATTGACTTCAGCAATTATTTTCTCTACTCCAGATTAATCAAAGATCCCTTACTTTGTCTTTGCTTTTTTTTGGTTAAAGAAATGCTATAGTTGCCATTAAAGGGAATGCTGCTTTAAAGTAATTGTCATATAAAAGCATGGATGTGTGTAATTTGTCAAAAAATAAAATTTACATAGGACTATCAGTGTTAAATAAACATGATGACTAACTCATATAAATACAGACGTGAACCCCTAGGGAAAATGTTGTTCTCAGATCTCTCTGTCACAGGCTCATCCATAAGCAAATATATTTTGGAACAAAAGTTCCCTCAGGGGAGAATACTGTGCAACAAACTCTACCATCCAGTGTTTATTTTAGCATATACAATATGCATGCTTCTGTAGCAGCAGGTCTTAGAACTTGCTATGGGGATATATTCATTCTGAAGCACAACAAAACCAAAAAAATTCTTCTGCATCTTACCTTACAAGATTGAGTTTTCAGGACATCCACAATTAATATCTTTGAGATGCATTTGCATGCAATGGAGGTGGTGCATGCAAAGGCGCTCATGAATATTCAGTGTGGATATCTTACAACTTACTGTCCTATCCCTGTACCAAGATATGCCACTTGTCCTAGAGCACTCCTTGTGAGTCATTTTGGAGACCATTTTCAAAGGTATTTTAAAGCAGGCAAACAGCCCTGTTGAAAATGTCTCCCTCCCCCTTTTGTGTGTAAAAGTCTGCATGCTTGTCATGTTGCAAGTACTTCCACCTAGCCAGAAAAAAGAGGTGGAGAAAGAGTAGAAACAGGTCTCGGTAAAGTGCGGGAAGGTGAAATATTTCTATAGAGAAGGAACATAAAGAACCAGGGGTCATCATCTGAATTTGCAGGAATGAAGCTTCTGAGAAAACATGAGAAAATACTTCAGAACATAAGAACATGCCATACTGGGTCAGACCAAGGGTCCATCAAGCCAGCATCCTGTTTCCATCAGTGGCCAATCTAGGCCATAAGAACCTGGCAAGTACCCAAAAACTAGGTCTATTCCATGTTACTGTTGCTAGTAATATTAAGCGATGCCAAGATATAAGAATATAAGAATTACCATGCTGGTTCAGGCCTAAGGTCCATCTAGCCCAGCTTCCTGTCATCTCTGACAATGGCAAATCAAGGTGGATGGTACCTGGCAAATCCAAAAAGTAGTTCTAATTCCCATTACTAGCTCTCAGGAATAGCAATGGCTTTTTTTTAATTTAATATTTTTATTGAATATTTTGAATAAAGATGCAACAACAAGGCAAAAACTATTGATACTATTGCCAAGCATTGGAAACAAATCAATAGAAGCAATTAGGGATGTTCAGGCCTAATAATTTCATGTTGTGTCATTTTGTATCATTTGTGGGTTAATTTCTGTGTCATTTCATTTTTTTTCCCCTATTTTTTTTTCATTTTATTAGGTTTCACAATAATGTGCACTATTCACAACAGTGTGCACCGTTCACAACAGTGCACACTATTTCTGAATAGTGCACACTAAAAATGATAGAAAGTTTTTCTACTGTTTCATTTTCAAAATAACATCAAATGAATACACATCCCTAAGGAGAATAGCCAATTGACAAATAGCAAATAAGTGCCATAAAAGAAAAAACATTTTTGTCAAGAACAACAATAAGTCAAATGCCATTTAACTCCGTGATGTAATCATAGGGAGGATAACTTTAAAAAGCCTCTGTGCCCCCATATTCTATATAAGGTCGTGCACATATTTACTAGGGATGAGAATCGTTTTCCATATCGTCTTAACGATAGAAATCGTGTGGCAGGGCAAGAAAATCGTCTTAGGCACGATTATTTCATTGAAAAATCGTTAAAAATCTTTTTTTCCGATTAGTGCGCACTAAATCGAGTTAGTGCGCACTAACTCCCCGTTAGTGCGCACTAACTCGATTTAGTGCGCACTAACTCAAAATGATACAAATAGACACTTTCCAGGTCACTGAAGGTCAGTTAGGAATGAATATGTGTTACTATTGGCTGGCAGCCCTCTTATCTATTGATCACTGAGGTGATGGTTGGGGGGATGGGAAATGGAACTGGAAACTCACGAACAGCAACAGAAAATGAAACAAAGTGTTCACACTTCCCAGGTCAGTAAAGGTCACTTAGCAATGAATATATGTATTCCTATTGGCTGGCTGTGCTCTTATCTATTGATGTTACCAAGGTTCCACTGAGGTAATGGCATTGGTTGGGGGGATGTGAAATGGAAACAGTTGGAAGCTTGACAAAAAAAGTAATGTGATGATCAGCACTTCTTTGTTTATTATTTTTGTTAGCAGGCACCTGAAATGCTAGTGCATGTTGAATTTGCCAATCACTGTGCATTTTAGAAAGGTGGTCCTGGCTGGAACTGTACACAGTTCAAATATATGTAATTGATTGTTGGTAAGTGTATTTTTTAAGTAGCCACACTGGCACCAGTATGTTTACTTATCCTCTTACTTAACTCACTAGCTCAGCTTTGTAAGAAGGGCTTCTCTGCTTGTGTGTTGCTTTTCTTTGCTGTGAGGAGAGCAGAAACATCAGATCTGTATTCAATCTACTACAGTCATCTCTTATATTAACCTACTCAATTTTTTTTAAATGATTTGTTATATCACTGAATTAATAATTCATTATTATTAGGTGGTGGTGAATGTCTGGACCCCCGCTGGGCTTTTGGCAAGTCTTGTGGGGGTCAGGAGGCCCCCCCAAGGTGGCCAAAAGTCCCTGGGGGTCCAGCGGGGGTCTGGGAGCGATCTCCTGTCGCAAATCGTTTTTTCGTAAGGAAAATGGCGCCGGCCATAGCAGGGTGGGTTTTAGGGTTGCTTTAGCGTGCCGGTTTCCCCGCCCTCCCCCCCACTGGACCCCAGGTAATATAAGGCACTTTGGGGGGGTTCGGGAGGGTGGGGGATTTATTTTCAAGGGTCAGGGTGTTGTGATCTTCCTGCACACAGTGCCCTAACCCTGGCAGGAGGGTGGGGGATTTATTTTCAAGGGTCGGGGTGTTGTGATCTTCCTGCACACAGTTCCCTAACCCTGGCAGGAGGGTGGGGGATTTATTTTAAAGGGTCGGGGTGTGTTTTAGGTTTGCTTTAGCGTGCCAGTTTCCCCGCCCTGCCCCCCACTGGACCCCAGGTAATATAAGGCACTTTGGGGGGGTTCGGGAGGGTGGGGGATTTATTTTCAAGGGTCAGGGTGTTGTGATCTTCCTGCACACAGTGCCCTAACCCTGGCAGGAGGGTGGGGGATTTATTTTCAAGGGTCGGGGTGTTGTGATCTTCCTGCACACAGTGCCCTAACCCTGGCAGGAGGGTGGGGGATTTATTTTAAAGGGTCGGGGTGTGTTTTAGGTTTGCTTTAGCGTACCGGTTTCCCCGCCCTGCCCCCCACTGGACCCCAGGTAATATAAGGCACTTTGGGGGGGTTCGGGAGGGTGGGGGATTTATTTTCAAGGGTCAGGGTGTTGTGATCTTCCTGCACACAGTGCCCTAACCCTGGCAGGAGGGTGGGGGGATTTATTTTCAAGGGTCGGGGTGTTGTGATCTTCCTGCACACAGTTCCCTAACCCTGGCAGGAGGGTGGGGGATTTATTTTAAAGGGTCGGGGTGTGTTTTAGGTTTGCTTTAGCGTGCCAGTTTCCCCGCCCTGCCCCCCACTGGACCCCAGGTAATATAAGGCACTTTGGGGGGGTTCGGGAGGGTGGGGGATTTATTTTCAAGGGTCAGGGTGTTGTGATCTTCCTGCACACAGTGCCCTAACCCTGGCAGGAGGGTGGGGGATTTATTTTCAAGGGTCGGGGTGTTGTGATCTTCCTGCACACAGTGCCCTAACCCTGGCAGGAGGGTGGGGGATTTATTTTAAAGGGTCGGGGTGTTGTGATCTTCCTGCACACAGTGCCCTAACCCTGGCAGGAGGGTGGGGGATTTATTTTAAAGGGTCGGGGTGTGTTTTAGGTTTGCTTTAGCGTGCCGGTTTCCCCGCCCTGCCCCCCACTGGACCCCAGGTAATATAAGGCACTTTGGGGGGGTTCGGGAGGGTGGGGGATTTATTTTCAAGGGTCAGGGTGTTGTGATCTTCCTGCACACAGTGCCCTAACCCTGGCAGGAGGGTGGGGGATTTATTTTCAAGGGTCGGGGTGTTGTGATCTTCCTGCACACAGTGCCCTAACCCTGGCAGGAGGGTGGGGGATTTATTTTCAAGGGTCGGGGTGTTGTGATCTTCCTGCACACAGTGCCCTAACCCTGGCAGGAGGGTGGGGGATTTATTTTCAAGGGTCGGGGGTGTTGTGATCTTCCTGCACACAGTGCCCTAACCCTGGCAGGAGGGTGGGGGATTTATTTTCAAGGGTCAGGGTGTTGTGATCTTCCTGCACACAGTGCCCTAACCCTGGCAGGAGGGTGGGGGATTTATTTTTAAGGGTCGGGGTGTGTTTTAGGTTTGCTTTAGCGTGCCGGTTTCCCTGCCCTGCCCCCCACTGGACCCCAGGTAATATAAGGCACTTTGGGGGGGTTCGGGAGGGTGGGGGATTTATTTTCAAGGGTCGGGGTGGGTTTTAGGGTTGCTTTAGCGTGCCGGTTTCCCCGCCCTGCCCCCCATTGGACCCCAGGTAATTTAAGGCACTTTGGGGGGGTTCGGGAGGGTGGGGGATTTATTTTCAAGGGTCAGGGTGTTGTGATCTTCCTGCACACAGTGCCCTAACCCTGGCACCAGGGGTGTTGTGATCTTCCTGCACCCAGTGCCCTAACCCTGGCACCAGGGGTGTTGTGATCTTCCTGCACACACAGTGCCCTAACCCTGGCACCAGGGGTGTTGTGATCTTCCTGCACACAGTGCCTGACCCTGACTCCTCCCCTCCCCCATGTCCCAGCCAGTGAATAGTGTGTGGGTGAGTGGTGGGGGGGGGGGGAGGGATGGGAAGGGAGAGACAGCCCCTGCATTCAGGGGCTGTCTCTCCCTTCCTATCCCTCCCAGGGAGTGGGGCTGGCTCTCCCTTCCCATCCCTCACAGGGAGTGGGGCTGCTTGCCCCTTCACCTCCCCCCACCCCCTCCCCTTCCCCTTCTCTCTCCCATATACCAGCAGTGGGGGATGTGAAGGGTGGGATACTTCAGCCCTTTCCAGTCTGAGCTTCTGAACTTACTTTTTTTCATCTTCTTTTTTATTTTCTCACTGTAGATGGATCATGATAGGGAGTCAGCCCAACCGTCCTCCTCAAAGGCCGATCGTGATGCTAGGTCCCGGAAGCCACGGTTCACACAGGCAGATGTGGACCTCCTAGCCCGGCTACTCCTCCTGGATGAGGAGCATCTCTACACCCCCTCAGGCAGCAGGCCTAACCTTCAAAGGGAGTCTGCAGCCTGGGTGGCTCTCCAGGAGGAGTTCTGCCGGAGAGCCTCTTACCCGCGTGAGATCGAAGATCTCAAGAAGAAAGGTGAGAGATAATGTTAGTGGTGTATTATATTTATTTATATTTATTTATCATTTTGAAATGATGTGATTTGTATTTGGGAATTTTGAATGCCACATTAAAAGATAGCTAATTTTTTTTTATTACTAAATGTTATATATTGCATAAAAAAATAACCTAGCAGGGCATGTTGTGTTTGTAAGTAATTTATTAATCAATTAATGTTATTCTATTTCCTTTCTACCTCTAATTCTCAGGTCGGCATCTGAGACTTCACGAGGGTGATTGGCTTGAGGAGGTCCGCCTGACTTTAGCGCGTCCTTCGCCTGGTAGGCTGTTTGAGAATACTCCACAAGTACACAAATATTATTCAATTAATTGTAATGGAATTTGTGTTTAATATTGTTTGTGTCAGTTCCAATTCCTTTTTTTTAAATTTTAACTGTTGTTCTGTGAAATTTGATCTGTGTCTTCGTACAGAACCACACACCAGCAGGGACGAGGCAGGGCTTCCTGGGCCCAGTAGCTGTCAGCAGAGGAGGACGGAGCAAACCGTCACTGGTGGGCCAGGTATTATATTATTAGATAATTGAGCCCTGACCATTGACCAACATGCTGCAAATGTGAATGGGGGATAAATGTGAGACTGAGGGAAGGGGGTATTAGTCACTGTGAGAGGGGAGGGAGGCAGTGGGAGAAAGAGGATGAGTGAGGAAGAAGAACTGTAGAAGAGTGCCATGTTAAAAAATGAACTGAAAAACATTTTTTTTTAATGTAGCACGTGTGTACGGGCTTAATGGCTTGTATTTTGGCCCACAGGGCCAGTATGTATGTTGTAGTACTAGTAGTAGTAGTTTGTCTAGTATCTGTCTGAGGCAGAAAATCAAAATTATTGTTTGTGATCAGTCAGTTATATAGGGTGGGATAGATGTATGTTATGTTATATATTTATATAATATTATCTCTAATTATCTAGAATGATATCCCTCCACTCTCCCTCTCCGAGGTTGTAGACTATAAACTCATTTTTCCAAAACCCTACAATTTAGTAAACTAAGGGGTTGAATGTATTTTAATATTGTAAACTTGCTGGTGCGTACAATACTGGTTTGTGGCCCTCGAGGACCATAACTGCCCACCCCTGTTCTATATCTTATGTAGAATTTTTTACATTTCTTTACAGGGCAAGAAGAGGCAGCCACAGCCACCAGTGCCACTGCCAGTGCCCAAAGGATGGAGGCAGCCACAGCCGGGCCCAGCAGCACCAGCACCAGCACTGCTGCTTTACTCCTTGCAGGATCTCCTCCAAGCTGCGTATGTACTGCACATGCGCAGTTTGGCATGCTGAAGGAGCTCCTGCAGGGAGTAAACAGCATCAGGGCAGATGTCAAGGATGTGCAGAGGAGGCTGTCAGCCATGGAGGAGGCCTTTCAGGAGCTGAGGGCACAGGTATCTCCTCCTCATGAGATGCCTCGTGAGGAGGAGATGCCACTGCCCTCTGCTCCAGAGCAGGATCCTCCTCTCGGGTTGCCATTCTCCTCTCCACATCCTTGAGTACTGGGTGCTAAAACACAATTTTTTTTTGGTATGTTGTCATTGTAAAGTTATATTTTTATAACAGTGTTATTTAATTTCGTTATAGTTTTGTAGTTAATAAAATGTTTTAAATTTGAGAAATATTAGTGGACTCAATTATTAAAATTATTATAAATTGGGATTTATAGTCAACAGATTTTCTAACATGCACACAGCAATAAAATTACCAGTGTTATCAATTAGTCTTTCAGTTTCCAATCCAGTCCATCTGCAACTCATCAAGATCAGCCTCAGCTTCCCCCATTTCTCCCAGACCACGACCTAGTCATGATTTGACTGTTAAGACTTCTTATACTATCACTTACTCCAGATAAAGAGTGAGAGTAAATATAAAGCTGCCAAATCTACACATACAGTAAATCTCTTATAAAATAGCGACTAACATACATAAATGTTGGCCTCCACTTGGGAACACCTAGACCATCCCTTTTTTCACACGTGTAGATTTACTCATGTTGTACTATATAAAGAAGTATATGCTATTTATGTAAACACGTAAATGCTGTTTTTTATTAATGCAACTTGAAAATTCAACTTAACATGTATCTGCTCCGCAGGGAGAAATAATTAAATCTCGGCCAGAGAAACCTTTTACTGACCACAGGGAGGTTAGGTAACTCATGACACAACTGGAGATGGTTTTGATTTAGGCACTAACTTACGTGGTCAGGCTTTATTTAGAGAGTGAGACAAATTGGTCCCTACAAACCAGGGTTTTCCAAATAAATAACCACTCACTCAGCAGGATTTTATGCATGATGTAAATTTGCATATACTGAGTCCCCATGATATGCAAATGTATTTCATGCATAATTCTTTGTGGATATTCTAAAAATCCAACTGGCTGTGGAATCCCCAGGACCGGTTTGGTAAGCTGAGCTATAAACTGTCTCAGCCTGAAAAATAAACCATGCCCCTATCACAGTATGATATACATTAACTGCTTAGAGAGACTATGGTCAAAACTCAAAAGTACTTTAACTGCCTGTTTTCTAACAGCTGCTAAATAAGCGCACACAGTTGATAGACACAAACTTAGGTTTCTTTCTTGCACATACAAAGTCCTTATTCATCAAGCTGACAAGATAGATGATAACAGCACAGCAGACACCTGAGGTGAAGAGGCAGGGGCAGTTCTATCATGAGGCACTGGCAGTGCTTCTGCTGAATGCTCCATCCTGCTGTGTTCCCAAATGACCTTGCATCCCCATCCTAGACAAGAGACTCACTCCTCCTCCCAGTCACAGCGAATTTTCACATTATGAAGCAGCGGAAGGTTGATTTTGATGAAAACCAATTCCTCTACTAAGTCTGGATTCAAACGTGCACGGAGTGGACTCACAATATTCCCTGTCAATGAAAATACTCGTTCACTTTGCACACTGGTGGGTGGGCAGAAAAGAAAGTGTTGTGCTACTCTGGTAAGATAAGGCCACATTAAAGCTTTTTCTGCCCAATATCTCAGGGGATCTGACTCCATGCTCTCAACTGGCTCAGAGAGAAAATTATTCACATGAATTTCTGCAACCTTCTCTTGCAGGTGCTGCTGGTTAGCAGCCCCACCACTCTGAAATGTGACAAATTTTGCTCTTGCTATTGAAATAGGACCAGTTTCATGAAATTTGGGAGGAGAATGGGTTGTCATCATGGGAGGGAAGCAGCTGGTGGAACTGGAAGCAGCTGAGCAGGATGGAGTGGGAGGAGTTGAAATCTTTTTAACCATTTCAATCAACTTATTTGTCCAGGATGCAAGAGTATTGCACTTGAGAGCA
Source organism: Rhinatrema bivittatum (assembly GCF_901001135.1). Lineage (NCBI taxonomy): Eukaryota > Metazoa > Chordata > Amphibia > Gymnophiona > Rhinatrematidae > Rhinatrema > Rhinatrema bivittatum. The sequence continues at coordinate 438,919,226 of NC_042615.1, read as the reverse complement.
ACATTGCCTTTCACACGTGGGTCACACATAGTAGCTAAGATATAGCTATCCTTCTCCATTAGAGGTTTCAACCTTTTCTGTACTTGCTCTTTTAAGCATCTCACAAGCTGCAACACTTCCTTCGACAAATCTGTCTGATGCAGATATTCCTGTAATACCTGCTCCAGATCATATATTACAGGAATGATATCACCTAACGTGGCTGTAGCTGCACTCAGTGCATCAGTATATACTTTGAAAGGCTTGAGGGCATGCACCATCTGTGCAATGTTTGTCCAGTCCTGACATCCAAGTGGATTTTCCAATCCAATTTCAGATTCCATTGCCAAATCATGCAGAGGTGTCTGTTGTTCAGACAACCTCTCCAACATAAGATAGGTGGAATTCCATCTGGTAGGCACATCCTGTACGAGGTTATGCAATGGTGCCCTAACTGCTTTTTGTTTTTCTCTGAGTTCCTTCCCACTTTTCACACTGCGATTGAAATGCCCAGTTATTTTGCGGCACTTTTCAATCAACCGCTTCAGGGCTTGACGACTAGTACCTTGCACTTCCTTGGCACCTAGCCCCAACGCATCCCTCACTACCAGGTGCAGTGTATGTGCAAAGCATCGGATGCCTTTGAATCCACCATCCTCCAGAGCCTTAATCATATTGGCAGCATTGTCAGTAATGATATATCCATTTAAACATTCCATATCACTGCTTCTAAGTAGCCCTTTCCATCCTTCCATCATCCCCTGAATTGTCTGTAAGATATTTGCAGAAGTATGTCTCTGGTCTAGCACTTGAGCATGCAGTAAAGCCCACCGGTATCCTGGAGAAAGCTTTTTGGAGCTGCTGGTGCTACTGCCACTGCTTGTGCTTGTGCTGTCAGTTAATGCCTCATCCAGCTGCCACCAATGTGCTGTTAGAGACAAATATGCATGTGTTGCATTCTTACTAGTCCAAAGATCAGTGGTGAGATGTATGCTCCTTCCCTTTGCCCTTGCCATCACAATCTGCATTTCAGCACGACATTGTGAGTACAGGGAAGGAATCACCTGACGGGTAAATGTAGTTCTTGAAGGAATTTTGTAGTCAGGGGCTAAAAGATGGATCAGCTTCTTAAATCCACTATTCTCTACAATCTGCAGTGGCTGATCATCCTCAGCAATCATTACAGCAATTTGTCGTGTCACCACTTTGGATACTACTTGCTTCCTAGTCTGTGAAATTGAAGAAGGACACCACCCCATCTGCTCAACAGTAGCTTGCCGCTGCTGCCGGGGAAGAGGAGAAGAAGAAGACTGCTTCTGCTTCACATACACACAATCTTCTGAAGTAATTTCCTTCTGTGGCTTCCCTGCAGCTTCTTCTGCAAGCAACAGTGCTTTATGTTCTCTTTCAAGGTGATATTTCATGTTGGTGGTAGTAAGATGTCCAATAGTTCTTCCACGGCTCACCATCCTTTTACAATGGATACATTGAGCACATCTCCAATCATCCGTAACATTAAAATGATTCCAAACCTTAGATGTTTTTCTACTGTCCCTTACTCTAGGCTGGACATTTCTTGTCAGTGTTGTCATCAGAGTAGGAGTAGTAGTACTAGGAGTAGAAGTAGCAGAAGTTGTTCTTGTAGTAACCTGCAAAAGTTCAACTGGTTTAGGACTAGAGAGGATACTACTGGCGCTGACAGTGGTTTTTTTGACAATCGGACTACCATCATCTGATTCATCATCACTACTATCACTGTCATTGGCGGTGTTTTTCTCCTCATCCTGATTATCATCATTGTCATCCTCCTCCTCAGACTCAGAGTCCTCTGATTCTCTATTCAGCACTTTCTGTAGCACTTCATCCATCAATAAACTTTGCTGCTGCCGCACAGATTTCACTTTCACCTTTCCAGATTTTGCTCCTTCCTTGTCCTGCAAGTTACCTTGCTCCTTTACATTCGCTGAAGTAGAAGGGGTATCATCAAATCGCAGTTTTTTCCTACTGACTGGAATTTTCTTTCCAGTAGCACTCTTCTTCTTACCAGCAAACATTTTAAAACGTTATGGCTGCAAGTCCAGTCCAGTACCAACAAGTAAGCTGGCACAGCAGTGTACTGAGCAGCACCTAATAGATAAGATATATAGAAGGGTTAAATACAGTTAGTGAGTGACTTCGTCAGTCAGTGACAGGTCACTGTGTGATTAGTAATCTGACTAGTGGCTCACTGGCGTGGCTAGTAGCCACTAGCCAGCCACTAGCCATTGACACTAGGCTACCCCATAATATTATATTTACTTATACTTGCACTACTAACACAAACAATTTATTTATAAATTTAAGGCTCACGTGCATTTGCAAGTCCAGGACAACACAGGGGTAGTGGCTGGCTAGTGTAAGACAACACACTAGTTTACTAGTAAATTGGGGGAAGGGGGAGGGGAAAGGGAGGGCGAGAAAACCGGCAGACTAAAGCACCCTAAAACCCACCCCGACCCTTTAAAATAAATCCCCCACCCTCCCGAACCCCCCCCAAAGTGCCTTATATTACCTGGGGTCCAGTGGGGGGGAGGGCAGGGAAACCGGCAGACTAAAGCAACCCTAAAACCCACCCCGACCCTTTAAAATAAATCCCCCACCCTCCCGAACCCCCACAAAGTGTCTTATATTACCAGGGGTCCAGTGGGGGGGAGGGCAGGGAAACCGGCACACTAAAGCAACCCTAAAACCCACCCCGACCCTTTAAAATAAATCCCCCACCCTCCCGAACCCCCCCAAAGTGCCTTATATTACCTGGGGTCCAGTGGGGAGGAGGGCAGGGAAACCGGCACACTAAAGCAACCCTAAAACCCACCCGACCCTTTAAAATAAATCCCCCACCCTCCCGAACCCCCCCCCCCCCAAAGTGCCTTATATTACCTGGGGTCCAGTGGGGGGGAGGGCAGGGAAACCGGCACACTAAAGCAACCCTAAAACCCACCCGACCCTTTAAAATAAATCCCCCACCCTCCCGAACCCCCCCAAAGTGCCTTATATTACCTGCGGTCCAGTGGGGGGGAGGGCAGGGAAACCGGCACACTAAAGCAACCCTAAAACCCACCCGACCCTTTAAAATAAATCCCCCACCCTCCCGAACCCCCCCAAAGTGCCTTATATTACCTGGGGTCCAGTGGGGGGGAGGGCAGGGAAACCGGCACACTAAAGCAACCCTAAAACCCACCCCGACCCTTTAAAATAAATCCCCCACCCTCCCGAACCCCCACAAAGTGCCTTATATTACCTGGGGTCCAGTGGGGGGGAGGGCAGGGAAACCGGCACACTAAAGCAACCCTAAAACCCACCCGACCCTTTAAAATAAATCCCCCACCCTCCCGAACCCCCCCCCCAAAGTGCCTTATATTACCTGGGGTCCAGTGGGGGGGGGAGGGCAGGGAAACCGGCACACTAAAGCAACCCTAAAACCCACCCCGACCCTTTAAAATAAATCCCCCACCCTCCCGAACCCCCCCAAAGTGCCTTATATTACCTGGGGTCCAGTGGGGGGGAGGGCAGGGAAACCGGCACACTAAAGCAACCCTAAAACCCACCCGACCCTTTAAAATAAATCCCCCACCCTCCCGAACCCCCCCCCCCCAAAGTGCCTTATATTACCTGGGGTCCAGTGGGGGGGAGGGCAGGGAAACCGGCACACTAAAGCAACCCTAAAACCCACCCCGACCCTTTAAAATAAATCCCCCACCCTCCCGAACCCCCCCAAAGTGCCTTATATTACCTGGGGTCCAGTGGGGGGGAGGGCAGGGAAACCGGCACACTAAAGCAACCCTAAAACCCACCCGACCCTTTAAAATAAATCCCCCACCCTCCCGAACCCCCCCCCCCAAGTGCCTTATATTACCTGGGGTCCAGTGGGGGGGAGGCCAGGGAAACCGGCACACTAAAGCAACCCTAAAACCCACCCCGACCCTTTAAAATAAATCCCCCACCCTCCCGAACCCCCCCAAAGTGCCTTATATTACCAGGGGTCCAGTGGGGGGGAGGGCAGGGAAACCGGCAGACTAAAGCAACCCTAAAACCCACCCCGACCCTTTAAAATAAATCCCCCACCCTCCCGAACCCCCACAAAGTGCCTTATATTACCTGGGGTCCAGTGGGGGGGGAGGGCAGGGAAACCGGCACACTAAAGCAACCCTAAAACCCACCCCGACCCTTTAAAAGAAATCCCCCACCCTCCCGAACCCCCCCAAAGTGCCTTATATTACCTGGGGTCCAGTGGGGGGGAGGGCAGGGAAACCAGCACACTAAAGCAACCCTAAAACCCACCATGACCCTTTAAAATAAATCCCCCACCCTCCTGATTTTTAAAATCATTTAAAAAAAATTGAGTAGGTTAATATAAGAGATGACTGTAGTAGATTGAATAAAGATCTGATGTTTCTGCTCTCCTCACACCAAATAAAAGCAACACACAAGCAGAGAAGCCCTTCTTACAAAGCTGAGCTAGTGAGTTAAGTAGGAGGAAAAGTAAACATACTGGTGCCAGTGTGGCTACTTAAAAAATACACTTACCAAGTTACCAACAATCAATTACATATATTTGAACTGTGTACAGTTCCAGCCAGGACCACCTTTCTAAAATGCACTGTGATTGGCAAATTTCACGTGCCTGCTAACAAAAATAATAAACAAACAAGTTCTAGTCACGTGACCTTGGTAACATCAATAGATAAGAGCACAGCCAGCCAATAGGAATACATATTCATTCCTAAGTGACCTTTACTGACCTGGGAAGTGTGAACACTTTGTTTCATTTTCTGTTGGTGTTCATGAGTTTCCAGTTCCATTTCCCATCCCCCCAACCATCACCTCAGTGGTAACATCAATAGATAAGAGGGCAGCCAGCCAATAGGAACACATATTCATTCCTAACTGACCTTCAGTGACCTGGAAAGTGTTTATTTGTATCATTTTCAGTTAGTGCGCACTAAATCGAGTTAGTGTGCACTAACGGGGAGTTAGTGCGCACTAACTCCCGTTAGTGCGCACTAACACGATTTAACGATTTTTAACGATAAATCGTTAGAATTTCTATTGTATTGTGTTCTATAACGATTTAAGACGATATTAACATTATCGGACGATAATTTTAATCGTTGAAAAACGATTCACATCCCTAATATTTACATTATTTTATAACCTTTATAACCGGAACCCTCGCTGAACGACCTCCTGCAGTCGATCTCCTGCCGGCGCCATTTTCCGTACGAAAATGATTCGCGGCGGGAAATCGCTCCCTGACCCCCGCTGGACCTCCAGGAACTTTTGGCCAGCTTGTGGGGGGCCTCCTGACCCCCACGAGACTTGCCAAAAGTCCAGCGGGGGTCCGGAAGGACCTCCTGCCGTCCAATCTTTTTCGTCTATGGCCGCCGCCATTTTTCGGCGCCATTTTGGAAAATGGCGCCGGCTGAAGACGACAAGATTCAGAGCAGGAGCCCGTTCCGGACCGCTGCCGTTCCGGACCGCCGCTGGACCCGCAGGTTATTTAAGTTATTTGGGGGGGGTTCGGGAGGGTGGGGGATTTAATTTAAAGGGTCGGGGGTGGGTTTTAGGGGGTTTTAGTGTGCCGGCTCACGATTCTAACGATTTATAACGATAAATCGTTAGAATCTGTATTGTATTGTGTTCCATAACGGTTTAAGACGATATTAAAATTATCGGACGATAATTTTAATCGTCCTAAAACGATTCACATCCCTAACCTTTTTATGCTTTCCTAGAAATGAAATTTTGGAAAGAAATATATAAAAGGGATCAACATCCATCCAGCTATCCATAAGAAAAATAAAACACCTTAATAAAGGAACAGAGATACACAAAATGTGGCATGCAGGAAGAAAATGTGAATATATCACAGGAGTTTGAAAACCAGAAACATCAGCTCAATATTTTCATAGAACCTCATTCCTCAAAAAAAAAAAATATATCCATTGATTTCTCTGGTAAACTATTAGAGATTTATAATGTTGACTAGTGCTCCATTCAAACAGCCAACCCACAACCTAAGCCCCTGCCACCATTATCTTCCAGCATTTTGGCCCAGGGAAACACAGGCCGTCAGAGAGAGTAAAAAATAACCGAAGTAGCTGGAAAAGGATGGCACCAAAAGGCACTTTCCAAGTCACCTCAACTTCACCCTTCCAAAGTCATGCACATACACACCCTATACAGCCCACCCTGTCACACAAACACATACACACATTTACACCACTTAAAAAAACACACACACTTACTCTTCTAGAAGTCCACTCTACACAATTTCTGCCCCTACACATGCATACATATACATGATATCACAGATTCCTAAAATCCACCACACACATAAACGCATCCACACAATAACTTGCAGGCCACACTTTCCTATACTTATCACATCTCCGCACTTGCACACACTTGAACACAGCTCACATAGGATCAATCTGAAGAAAATAGGATAAAACATAAGCATTGTCAAGTTAAGCGTAAAACATTGTAAGACAGGCGAAGAGAGAATTTGAAATGAAGTTGGCCATAGAGGCAAAAACTCATAATAAAAACTTTTTTAAATACATCTGAAGCAAGAAACCTGAGAGGGAGTCGGTTGGACCATTACAATACCAAGGGGTTAAAGGGGCTCTTAGGGAAGATAAAGCCATTGCAGATAGACTAAATTAATTCTTTGCTTCCATGTTTACTAAGGAGGATGTTGGGGAGATACCAGTGCCGGAGATGGTTTCAGGGGTGATGAGTCAGATGAACTGAATGAAATCACTGTGAACCTGGAAGATGAAGTAGGCCAGATTGACAAACTAAAGAATAGCAAATCACCTGGACCAGATGGTATGCATCCTAGGGTACTGAAGGAACTAAAAAATGAAATTTCTGAACTATTAGTTAAAATTTGTAATCTATCATTAAAATCATCCATTGTAACTGAAAACTGGAGGGTGGCTAATGTAACCCCAATATTTAAAAAAGGATCCAGGGGTGATCCGGGTAAATATAGACCACTGAACCTGACTTCAGTGCCGGGAAAAATAGTGGAAACTATTCTCAAGATCAAAATCATAGAGCATATAGAAAGACATGGTTTAATGGAACACAGTCAACATGGATTTACCCAAGAAAAGTCTTGCCTAACAAATCTGCTTCTTTTTTTTTGAAGGGGTTAATAAACATGTGGATAAAGGTGAACCAGTAGATGTAGTGTATTTGGATTTTCAGAAGGAGTTTGAAAAAATCCCTCATGAGAGGCTTCTAAGAAAACTAAAAAGTCATGGGATAGGAGGCGATGTCCTTTCGTGGATTACAAACTGGTTAAAAGACAGGAACCAGAGAGTAGGATTAAATCTTCAGTTTTTTCAGTAGAAAAGGGTAAACAGTGGAGTGCCTCAGGGATCTGTACTTGGACCTGTGCTTTTCAATATATGATCTGGAAAGGAATATGATGAGTGAGGTTATCAAATTTACGGATGATACAAAATTATTCAGAGTAGTTAAATCACAAGCAGATTGTGATACATTACAGGAGGACCTTGCAAGACTGGAAGATTGGGCATCCTTGGCAGATGAAATTTAATGTGGACAAGTGCAAGGTGTTGCATATAGGGAAAAATAACCTTTGCTGTAGTTACACGGTTAGGTTCCATATTAGGAGCTACCACCCAGGAAAAAGATCTAGGCATCATAGTGGATAATACTTTAAAACCGTCGGCTCAGTGTGCTGCAGCAGTCAAAAAAGCAAACAGAATGCTAGGAATTATTAGGAAGGGAATGGTTAATAAAACGGAAATGTCATAATGCCTCTATATCGCTCCATGGTGAGACCGCACCTTGAATACTGTGTACAATTCTGGTCGCCGCATCTCAAAAAAGATATAGTTGCGATGGAGAAGGTACCGAGAAGGGCAACCAAAATGATAAAGGGGCTGGAACAACTCCCCTATGAGGAAAGGCTGAAGAGGTTAGGGCTGTTCAGCTTGGAGAAGAGACGGCTGAGGGGGGGATATGATAGAGGTCTATAAGATCATGAGAGGTCTTGAACGAGTAGATATGAATCAGTTATTTACACTTTCGAATAATAGGACTAGGGGGGTTTCTATGAAGTTAGCAAGTAGCACATTTAAGACTAATCAGAGAAATTTCTTTTTCACTCAACACACAATAAAGCTCTGGAATTTGTTGCCAGAGGATGTGGTTTGTGCAGTTAGTGTATCTGGGTTCAAAAAAGGTTTGGATAAGTTCTTAGAGGAGAAGTCCATTAACGGCTATTAATCAAGTTTACTTAGGGAATAGCCACTGCTATTAATTGCTTCAGTAGCATGGGATCTTCTTAGTGTTTGGGTAATTGACAGGTTCTTGTGGCCTGGTTTAGCCTCTGTTGGAAACAGGATGCTGCGCTTGATGGACCCTTGGTCTGACCCAGCATGGCAATTTCTTATGTTCTTATGTTCTTATATTCTTATAGTCCTACAATCACACACCCCACCCCTCTATATCAATCAACAATGTACACACACCTTAAACGCACACACAACCTCCATCTTCCTACTAATGCACACACATCCCAACACACAGACATCCAATGCACACCCAGCCTACATCCAACACAAGCAACTGTACCCCCATTGCCCCAACATATCTTAACCTCCCTACCACCACCACATCCCACATCTTCTACAAATGTATGTTAGAAAGTATTGTGGAAGTCATGTGTTGCATGCTTTTCTTTTTTTATTTAATCATTTTGATACAGTTAGATGGAGTGTTTCCCACATCAGGACAGAAACTCACATCAGGGCAATGGAACTAGTGACTGGGGGTTGCACTGCAGCATCAGGAGGCAAAGGAGGGCAAAATGGAAAGTTCTGTGAAGTTCCCAGGAAGGATGGTCGCAGGGTAGGCTGATGGTAGACGCACTTTAGCGCACCATGGTAAATAGCATCAGCAATGGTTTGGGGCCAATGGTGGTGCAAGAGACAGCACAGGACAGTAAACACTCGGACTGATATTGCTAAGGTTAGAACCCTAGATGTAGAAGACATGAGGAGGTAACAATGGTTGTAGGTAAACAGAACAGTAATGCAAATGATGCAGGATAAGGATGTGCGTTCATTTGAAAATGAAAACATTTCAATGTAATTTCATTAGCAATGAAACAAAATAGGATTGGTAATAAAACAAATGCCTCATTTTTATTTCATGTCATTGCCCATTATGAGGTCACATTCAGTGCCATTAAACCAGTTATGTTTTGACTTACCCGCCTAAGGGAGTCATTTTCTCAGCCAATCGCACGCGAAAAGTCTCTTTTCGCGTGCGATAGTTTGCCAGGGGCGGAGTTGGGGTTGAGGCGAGGGGAAGAGTTGAGGCAGCGAGGAGGCAGACGTGGCATTATCTTTGCTGGTGGCGATAAGGTAAGGACCGTTACCATCGCCAGTAGCGCGCCCAATAGCACCACCTTTCACGGTGGCGCTATTGGGTGCGAAAGCCGGCAGCGATTACACCATGGTGGTGTGATCGCTGCCGGCTTTCGCAGGCCCGCCCACCCGCCCCCTGTTACCGCTGGCTTCACCATTCTCTGCAAGAATGGATAATCCAGGCCTAAGTGGCAGTGGCTTAAAATCTGCCTAAACTAATGATTGCCACTTAACTGAATCACTACTTGTCCAACTAAATATATACCTGACTAAGGGGGTCATTTTCCAAGCGGATCGCACATGATAAGGGATGTTTCACATGCAAAAAGTCCCTTATCGCGTGCGATACTAAGATCGGGGTGGCGTCAACCCAGGAAGAGGAGGAGTTGGGACAGCACCGGGGCTGATGCCATGAAGATTTCGCCGACAGCGAAAGGTACGCGTCTTTTTCACTGCCAGTTTCGCACCAAATAACTACACCTTTTATGGTATAGTTATTTGGCACGACACCAGCAGTGATCACACCGCGGAGGTGCGATCACTGCTGGCTATCGCAGGACCATTCCCCCCGGTATCACCCCCCCATTACCGCGGGATTCAAAGAGCCCAGCGGTATTAGTAAATCCAGCCCCAAGTGATGGGCTGGGAAGGGACATAACTGGGAGGAGCTGAGATAGCTGTACATGTTATCCAGCTAACTCTGGTCGTACCAGAGACCTGTCCTAAAGTTAGCAAGATAAACTTATCTAGCTATTTTTTAGATAGCTGGGTATATTCAGTAGTGTAGCTGTACTGCTGAATATCCTGGCTAAATTAGCCAGATAAGTTTATTCGGCTAATTAGCACAATGGGATAGAGGCTGAATTTAGACCTCTATAACTCCATGAGGAATGCATTCAGCAATGAATGTTTTCATTTTCTTACCCAAGTCTCAGAAAGCCTAGAGCCAGTGGGGAATAGGCAAAAACAGGACCAATCACTTGCAAGCATTTTTTTCAACCAGTGTATCTCAGCTTGACACTATATATGTGCATTTGTTTGAAACAAACGGGTAAAACATAACAAATGGGTCCCTATATGATTCATTTGCAGCTCTCCACAATGAATGGAATGGTCCCATAAATGAAACAAATATTATTCATCCCATTTGTTTATGTTTCCTATTCATTTCTATGGCCTATTGAAGTCTATGGCTCTCTTCAACAGATACAAAGTAACTATTGCAACCAGTGATTCTCTGTGTGACCTCACTGCTTTGTCAGAGCTGGGTCAGGGCATGTTGGCAAGGAAACTACACACATGGTAAATCACAGTGAAGTATTTTTCATTTTGTTTAACTCTTTATTATTTTTAAAATATCACTATGAGAAAATATTGCAACAGCAATATTGACACTCAAGAAAATAAAATACAAGGAAAACTATATAAAGTAAAACAGTAAAATACACTGTCAAAAATATCAAACCTCAAATAATTAAAAAGAGGGAAAAACAGGAAAATATGTAGGAAAAACAAGACATAGTACAAATAAATTAGAATAAGACCTAACAAAGGACCAGATAAGAAAATTACTCATGCCAAGCCGAATCCCCAATTCTAATTTTCCTGGTAGTTACAGAACAAAAAAAAAAACAAACCAACGTTTAAGATCAAGAAAAGCATGTAACTGATCTGGTTCATGAAAGACATAATCAACCTGGACATATGATACTAGATATTTAAAAAGATAATGAAAGAAAAAGGAAGCAATTATATTTAGAGATGTGAATCGGAACCGGAATCTGATTGGTTCCGGTTCCGATCCAATTCTTAAAATTTTTATCGCCCGGCCCGATTTGAGTTTTGATTATCGGCTGTGCCCGATCCGATAATCAAAAAACCCTCCCCCACCCTCCTGAACCCCCAAAGAAGGTTTTAAAATTAGCTGGTGGTCCAGCAGGAGTGCGGGGAGCGATCTCCCGCTCTCAGGCCATCGGCTGCGTTAATAAAAATGGCGCCGATGGCCCTTTGCTCTTACCATGTGACAGGGCAAAGGTAGCGCTGGCGCCATTTTGAATACTGGCAATACGGCCTGAGTGCAGGAGATCGCTTCTGGACCCCCGCTGGACCCCCAGGGACTTTTGGCCAGCTTGGGGGGGCCTCCTGACCCCCACAAGACTTGCCAAAAGTCCAGCAGGGGTCTGGGAGCGACTTCCTGCACTCGGGCTGTATTACCAGTATTCAAAATGGTGCCGGCACTACCTTTGCCCTCACTATGTCATAGGAGCCGACGGTCGGCCCCTGTGACATAGTGAGGGCAAAGGCTAGCGACGGCGCCATTTTCAGTACTGGCAGCCGCTAGCCTTTGCCCTCACTATGTCACAGGGGCCAGGCATCGGCCCCTGTGACATAGTGAGGGCAAAGGTAGTGTGGGCGCCATTTTGAATACTGGCAATACGGCCCGCGTGCAGGAGGTCACTCCTGGATCCCTGCTGGACTTTTGGCAAGTCTTGAGGGGGTCAGGAGGCCCCCCCAAGCTGGCTAAAAGTCCCTGGGGGTCCAGCGCCGGCCATCCAGTGCTCCTACCATGTGACAGGGGCCGGCCAATGGCACGGATACCCTGTCACATGGTAAGGGCAAAGGGCCATCGGCGCCATTTTTATTAGTGGCAGCCGATGGCCCGAGAGCAGGAGATCGCTCCCCGCGCCCCTGCTGGACCACCAGGTAATTTTAAAAGGTTTTGGGGGGGGGGAGGCTAAGGGGGTCATTTTAAAGGGTTGGGTGGGTTTTTTTTTTTATCGGTCCATCGGCGCCATATATATTAGTGGCAGCCAAAATGTCACCGATGGCCCGAGAGCGGGAGATCGCTCCGGGAACCCCCACTGGACCACCAGGTAATTTAAAACATTTTGGAGGGGGTTCGGGAGGGTGGGGGATTTGTTTTAAAGGGTCAGGGTGGGTTTAGGGGTTTTTTTGGTATGCCGGTTTTCCCGCCCTCCCCCTCCCCCGATTTACGATTTTTCACGATAAATCGGCGGAATTTCTATTGTATCGCGACTCTAATGATTTTTGACGATTTAAAAAATATCTGACGATTTTTTTAAATCATCAAAAAATGATTCACATCCCTAATTATATTTCTAATCTCTTTCTGCATGTTTAGAAAAGCCTTCCATCTCTCCTGTGAAGTTTTGGTATTATCAGTAAAAATCCAAACCATTTGGCCCATAAATAATTCAGAAATCTTTTGAAAGTAAGATTTTAAAACATAATCCAAATCATCCTTGAAAACTAATGATACAAGCAGAGTGGCTCTAGCATTTTCTTGAGGAGAACTACTAGTTGACATCAAAGCAACCAAGTCCACAGGAGTAACTTCCCTATTTTTCTTCTTCTAAGGGAAAGAAGAAGCCTTGTTTAAAAGAGGAAATAAATCATTCAAAATAGAAAGAATTTCAGAAAAACTATTTCTTAAGAATATCCATTGCAGCTAATTGAGAACATTTTAGAAAATGAACAAAATATGTTAGGCTGCCTACCATGGTTTTCCAAATTTTCCAGTAGAACTATCTTATCATGACTCATGGTAGAATTAACATTTTTAATATCCTTGATTTCATTTTTAATATCAGATATTTCATTTTTTACAACTTTGGAGTCCTCTTCCTGATTTTTGGTGAAAGCTTTCACTGTATTGACCAAGGCAGAACTTTCACTAGAAGCACTTGAAACAGAAGAATTCAACTGAACAAAAACAGCCCAAAAAGATTCCATAGTAACCACTGCAGGTTTAACGAGAGAGGATAAGAGCAATCAATCTCCAGAATGTGAAAGGGACAGGGGGATAGAGAGATCGGCAGCCATTCCTGGAGACAAATAACTCACATCTTTCCTTGAATATCTTGCAATCCTCTTTCATGCCCCACAGTAGGGATGTGATTTGTTTCAAATGAATTTCAAAAATGAAAAGAATTGGAAGCTCCCTGAATGAAACAAACTTTATTCATTGCCAGGCCCATCATGACCAGATGCACACCTGGGGATGCAGCAGGTCGGCAGCAGCAGAAGAGGCTGCATGCCGCTGTTGGAGCTCAACCCGCCTGTGGCTGAAGAAGGAGACCACCAGTAGCTGAAAGAGAAAGGCCACCAGCGGCTGAAGAAGAGGCCAGTTGGAGCAATGCCGTCACAGGATCCCATCCCCACAATGGCGAAGAGGAGGGGCCTCAGAAAAAGCAAGGCTGTTGCAGGATCCCATTCCTACAACAGTGAAGAGGAGGGCCAGAGCTGTGATGCCTTCATTGGATCCCATCCCCACGATGGTGAAGAAGAGGGCCGGAACTGCAACGCCATCACAGAATCCCATCCACGTGGCGGCAGAAGTAGGACTTTGGCTGTGCTAAGGAAAGATTCTGCGTGTGTGAGAATGGGAGTTTGAATGTGTGGGTGAGAATGGTAGCTTGAATGTGTGAATATATGGGTGAGAAAGGGAGCTTGAATATGTGTATGTGTGGGTGGGAATGGGAGCCTGGGTGTGCATCTGTGTGTGCATAAGAATGGGAGCCTGGGGGGGGTGGGGTGAGAGAGTGAGAGCTTGTGTGTGTGTGTGTGTGTGTGTGTGTGTGTGTGTGTGTGTAGAGAATGTGAGCTTGCATGTGGGGGGAGAGAGCATATGAGAGTGAAAGCTTGTGTGGTGAGGGAGTTTGTGAGAGAAAGTGTGTGTGTGTATGTGTGTGTGTGTGAGGGAGGAAGAGAAGAAGACAGTAGGAGAAGAGAGGAATTAGGAAATGAGTGACGAAAGAAAAATGGGAAAAGAGACCTGTACCAACTGATTAGAAAAATACAAAGATCAGACAACAAAGAATGTGTGACAGACTGAATGTGTTATTGCGTGTGTGTGTGAGAGGAAAGATAAAATTTGTATAGCTCTACCTCCCCCAATCCACGATGATCTCAGGGTGACTGGAAATCAAAAGTACCCAGGAATGGCGAGCAGGAGATTTTTAATTTTTCGGTATAATTTTATGTTTCTGCTCTTTTGAAATATTGTGTGTATATATATATATATATATATATATATATATATATATATTGGGGGTGGGGAATAGAACATTTTTTAATCATTGGATTTTTTATTCAGCAGATGTTTTGAAATATTTGATTGGTCTGTCTCACATACACAGGCTCCTTCTCCCTCACATATATTATGTATGTGTGTGTGTGCCTGTGACACATAGGATCTCACAGCACACAAACATTCACAAACACACACAGAGCATACAGGGTCTCATGGACACATTCACAGGCACATAGGCTCTAAAGATCAAAATCACAGAACATACAGAAAGACACAGTTTAATAGAACACAGCATGAATTTACCCAAGGCAAGTCTTGTCTCACAAATCTTCATTGCTTTGAAGGGATTAATAAGCATGTGGATAAAGGTGAACCGGTAGATGTAGTGTATTTGGATTTTCAGAAGGCATTTGACAAAGTCCCTCATGAGAGGCTTCTAAGGAAACTAAAAATTCATGGGATAGGAGATGATGTCCTTTCATGGATTACAAACTGGTTAAAAGACAGGAAACAGAGAGTAGGATTAAATCTTCAATTTTCTCAGTGGAAAAGGGTAAACAGTGGAGTGCATGAGGGATCTGTACGTGGACCGGTGCTTTTCAATATATATATATAAATGATCTGGAAAGAAATACCACGATTGAGGTAATCAAATTTGCAGGTGATGCAAAATTATTCAGAATAGTTAAATCACAAGTGAATGTGATAAATTGGAGGAGGACCTTGCAAGACTAGAAGATTGGGCATCCAAATGGCAGATGAAATTTAATGTGGACAAGTGCAAGGTACTGCATATAGGGAAAAATAACCCATGCAGTAGTTACATAATGTTAGGTTCCATATCAACAGTTACAACCCAGGAAAAAGATCTAGGCATCATAGTGGATAATACTTTGAAATCATTGGCTCAGTGTACTGCGGCAGTCAAAAAAGTAAAAACTATGCGCGGCCACATATAGGTGTATGTATGTACCACCACACTCAGTTATTTGAAAGTTGTCCTCCCTATGTCAATTGTTTTTCTATCCCTATTTCCCAAGCAAATAATTCTTGCATGCTGCTACAAAAGAATTTTGAGTCATTTCTGCTTCATAGTGTTTTTCCTGGATGTGTGGGGATCCTGCTGTACATACCCAACTCTGACTATGAAGTGGTTTGAGCCAGACCAGTAGCAGAGATGAGAAGAAAAATCTATCAAACTCTTCATCTTTACCAGACCTTACTCTTTTCACCCAGCCAGTCCTTCCTCACATCCACTCCAGTCAATGTTTTTCATCCCATACCAGATTCTCCTCCTCCCATTCTCCCAGCCCATTCTCACACCCATCCAAGCCAATCCTTTTTCATTCTTCACCAGAACCCCCATCTAGTTTTCCAAACTGTTCTCAACCCCCAGTCAACCCTTTTTCAACCTTCACCAGATCCTCCTCCTCTCATTCCTCCAGATACCCCTCACACCCATCCCATCAATTCTTTTTTCCTTCCTTATCAGACTCTCCTCCTCTCCTCCTCCAGATATTTCTTATATCCTTCCAGTCAATCCTTCTCTCAGCTCATGCCCATCCTGCTGATCGTCCTCTCATAACCTCCCCCTTTCTCTTAAAAATGTTTTCCCCCAGCTCATATCTCTCTCACCTCCTCTGGTGCAGGCCAACAGGAAGAGGAGGAGAACTGCAATGCCTCAAACACACCCCTCATCTTTGCCCACAACCCATCTATACTATAAACTCTATGGGACACTGTATTACCTTGCGGTTCAAATCAATAGTCAGCCCCCTGGTGGCACTGCCACTCTCCTTCTCCTTCTGCCAGCCTGGATCAGTGGTGGGCAGGTAGGCAGGTGAGGAATTAGTCTTTGCCTGACAGGATGATCTCCACTGGTCATGCTCAGCAACAGAATTCATCCTTTGTCTCAGGTGAACTCTACAGGGCTGTAGACTGTGGAACTTTACTTGCCTGATGCATGTGCATATGAAAAAGGGCATTGACAGACACATCATTAGGTAGGGATGTGCAGACCAAAAGTTTAAGTTCATAAGTCCATAAGTCGAAAGGGGGTCCCATTTGCGGTCAGTATGGACATATGGAGAATTCCATAAGTTGAGTCTATGTCCATATGTGCAAATAAAAATTTAAACCCCTCACCCTCCTTAACCCCCCCCCCACGACTTACCAAAACTCCCTGGTGGTCCAGCGGGGTCAGGATGCCATTTCTGAACTCCTTTGCAAGGAGCACGTGACGTCGGCGTCACGTCGGAGTGACGCGGCGTCATGTGATTCCCCGTGGGTTCGCTCCTGGATCCTCGTTCGACCCAAAAGGAACTTTTGGCCAGCTTGGGGGTGTCAGGAGGCCCCCCCAAGCTGGCCAAAAGTTCCTTTTGGGTCCAACGAGGATCCCGGAGCGAAACTGTGGGGAATCACGTGATGCCGCGTCACGTGCTCCTCGCAAAGGAGTTCAGAATTGGCGTCCTGACTCCTCGCTGGATCACCAGGGAGTTGTGGTAAGTCTTTGGGGGGGGATTAAGGAAGGTGAGGGGTTTAAATTTTTATTTTGGATCAACAATCGCGATTTCCAACGTATTCAACATAGCTATGTTGAATAAGTTGGAAATCCGATCGTTTTCGCCTCATCACTTTTTTAAGTTAAAAAAAAAAAGTTCAAAACGAATGCACACCCCTATCATTAGGTACATAAGGTATTGCCCAATATATACACACACAATATATATATACACCTAATACGTTCTATGTCAATCTGTCTGTATGTAAAAGCTTAAGGCTATAGTAGAAAAAGTTAATGAATGCTTGATTTTGGTCAATACTGCAGTGGTTGTTAGAGACATATTCATACCAGAAGCATTCTTTGTAATCATGATTGGAGGAACTGAAAAAAACCTATGTGAATTTTGAACTATTAGACCAAATTCACAAATTAAATAATAGCAAATCACTGGGACCTAATGGCATTAACTCCAGGGTTCTAAAGGAACTCAAATACCATAGTAACATAGTAATAATGGCAGAAAAAGACCAAATGGTCCATTCAGTCTGCCCAGCAAGCTTCTTATGGTAATAACTGCTTCTCCATGGAGGTTACCCCCAAGCCTTATGTAATGGGTAGTAATATTAACAATCAAAACCAAGCAACTGTCAAACCCACATCAAAAATACTGCAAGCAACATTTTTACAGGGTGAGCAGACTTCCTGATAATGTTGCGATCCCCCCTGCTGCTGCGCTGCAGGAGGTCTCTTACCTTCCTCCAGAGGCCGCTCTGTAGCCAGGGCCTCGCCTGCGCATCATCCAGGACTTGCTCCAGGGCCTGAGAGGCCTAGCTGTGCCGGTGGCTTGCAGCCTCAGTGTTTGGACTTCCTGTTGGGCGACGCCCTTCCCTAGGGGCTGGCCCGCAGCTCTCTACCCTAGTTATAGGACCAGCGGTGGGCGGTCCTGGCAAGCTCCTCCCAGGGAGTTGCCTTCTACCTCCAGTATTTAAGGACTTTCTGTTCACTGTGTCTTTGCCTTCGGATTGGGTTACACAGTTGCCTGTGGCCTCTCCTGATCCAGGTCCTCCGTGACTACGACTCCTGCTTGTCGTCAGCCTGCCTTGACTCCGGTCCGTGACTCCGACTCCTGCTTGTCGTCAGCCTGCCTTGACTCCGGTCTGTGACTCCGACTCCTGCTTGTCGTCAGCCTGCCTTGACTCCGGTCCGTGACTCCGACTCCTGCTTGTCGTCAGCCTGCCTTGACTCCGGTCCGTGACTCCGACTCCTGCTTGTCGTCAGCCTGCCTTGACTCCGGTCCGTGACTCCGACTCCTGCTTGTCGTCAGCCTGCCTTGACTCCGGTCCGTGACTCCGACTCCTGCTTGTCTTCAGCCTGCCTTGACTCCGGTCCGTGACTCTGACTCCTGCTTGTCTTCAGCCTGCCTTGACTCCGGTCCGTGACTCCGACTCCTGCTTGTCTTCAGCCTGCCTTGACTCCGGTCCGTGACTCCGACTCCTGCTTGTCTTCAGCCTGCCTTGACTCCGGTCCGTGACTCCGACTCCTGCTTGTCTTCAGCCTGCCTTGACTCCGGTCCGTGACTCCGACTCCTGCTTGTCTTCAGCCTGCCTTGACTCCGGTCCGTGACTCCGACTCCTGCTTGTCTTCAGCCTGCCTTGACTCCGGTCCGTGACTCCGACTCCTGCTTGTCTTCAGCCTGCCTTGACTCCGGTCCGTGACTCCGACTCCTGCTTGTCTTCGGCCTTTGGATTGGGTTACACAGTTGCCTGTGGCCTCTCCCGATCCAGGTCCTCCGTGACTATGACTCCTGCTTGTCGTCAGCCTGCCTTGACTCCGGTCCGTGACTCCGACTCCTGCTTGTCTTCAGCCTGCCTTGACTCCGGTCCGTGACTCCGACTCCTGCTTGTCTTCAGCCTGCCTTGACTCCGGTCCGTGACTCCGACTCCTGCTTGTCTTCAGCCTGCCTTGACTCCGGTCCGTGACTCTGACTCCTGCTTGTCTTCAGCCTGCCTTGACTCCGGTCCGTGACTCCGACTCCTGCTTGTCTTTGGCCTGCAGATTGTGCATTACAGTTGTCTGTAACCTTGCCGGTCCAGGTCCTCCATGTTTCCTGATGTCTGCCTTGACGTGTGCCTAGTTGTTTGTTCCTCTGCCTGCCAGCCGTAAGGACTTCGGATGTGAGTATCCCAGCATCGGAGTTCCTCTTCGCCTGGGTCTTCCCCGCGCCCTCCTTCTCAGCGTGGTCCGCGACCAGCCTTCCTAGGCTGTGTAGGGCACGTCTGGGACAGGGTGGTCCGCGACTCAGTCCCACGGGTGGGCTGAGTAGGGCGCCCTGATGGACAGTGCAATGTTCCCGTCCAGCCTTGTCTTCAGTGTCTGCTTCAGCCCTTGTCCGGATGTCTACCTGTCTCTGCCTTGACCTGGTTCCTGAGCCTTCTGTCCTGTTGGGCCCTGGAGTGGCCAACAGGAGGGATTCGTCCCACGGGCTCTTGAGCTTCTGCCAGCCGAGGGGGCTTCGGATGTGAGTATCCCAGCATCGGAGTTCCTGCTCGCCTGGGCCTTTCCTGTGTCTCGCTTCAGCCCTTGTCCTGATGTCTTCGTCTTGCTTCTGCCCCGTCTGATGTCTTCAGTTTAAGGACTCTGTCTGCCCTCGCCTCTGTCCGGCCTGCTGCCCATTGCCGTTCCCTGCGGCAGGTCCGAAAGGGCCGGGAACAGTCGGAGGACCGTTCATTAGTCAACTTCCCCGTGTTGGCTACCATGGGCATGCAGGTCCGGCTGAGGGCCGGACTCCCTGTTCCTGTTCCTGCCTGCCTGGCTCACCATGCCTGCTCAGCTCACCTCCCACGGTGTGGCCTTGGGCTCCTCCTGGGGTCCTGCCGTGGCCCAAGGGCTCACCACCCGCCCGAGACGACCGCGCCCGCGCGCGCTCGTAACAGATAACTCAGAGAATGATGCTGGTTGAATGTGTTTATCCCTAATCTCTGCATATCAGTATTCTGGACTGTAAAAGTCAAAGCCCAGTGCTGGCAGTCAACTGAATCTAATTCCCTCTCCCAACCCCATCAAAGTTGAGAGCGATGTTGCAGTTGCATCAAAATTGTGTAAGTTAATTGGGTAAGGGGAGTAATACCCATGCGATCTGCACCCTTTTCTTAATTTCCAACTCTAGCCTTTAGGGATCCACGGTGCTTATCCCATGCCTTTTTAAATTCATTTATTACTTTTGTCTTTATCACCTCTTCTGGAAGAGCATTCAGGGCATCCACCACCCTCTCCAAGAAGAAATATTTCCTGACGTCTGTTCTAAGTCATCCCTCTGAAGTTTCATATTGTGACCCCTAGTTCTACTCTTTGCTTTCCTATGGAAAAGGTTTGAAGAACATGAATAACTAAAACCATTCAGGTGTCTGAAAGTCTGCATCTTATCTCATCTCTTCCAGGGTACATATATTCAGATTCTTCAGCCTCTCCTCATAGGTCTTCGGATACAGACCCCACACCATTTTGGTCACCCTTTTCTGGGCTACCTCCGTCCTGTCTCTATCCTTTTTGAGATACATTCTCCAGAACTGAACACAGCCCTTTTTCTTACTGGTTATTCCTCTCGCTATACAGCACAGAATTCTTCTGACTTTAGCTATCACCTTGTCACATTACTTTACTACATATCACCTGTAGCAGGTCTCCCAGACCTGCTACAGGTAATCTGTAATGTATCACTTCAATCTGCCTCTGTATCAGAAGACTGTAGGGTAGCCAATATAACACTATTTTTTAAAAAGGGCTCCTTGGTGACCCAAGTAACTACCGTCTTTCCCCGAAAATAAGACAGTGTCTTATATTCATTTTTGCTGCCAAAGATGCACTAAGCCTTATTTTCAGGGGATGTCTTATTTTTCCATGAAGACGAATTCACATATATTGTTGAACAAAAAAATGAACACTTATTATATTCTGAATAGTTGTCTGGTTATGCTGGTTTGTGATGACAACTAACTGTGAATCCTGCAGGGTAAAAAAATCACAGCTGCATGCTCTGGTGTTCTGTGCGACGGGCATGCTCCCAAATAAAAACTTTGCTAGGTCTTACTTTCGGGGGGAGGTCTTATTTTTGGGGAAACAGGGTATAGACCAGCGAGCCTGACATCAGCACGGAGTTAAATGGTAGAAACTAGAGATGTGAATCAGAACTGGAATCGGTTCCGATTCCGGTTCCAATTCACATCGTGGTTTTTTTTTCGGCCGGCCCGATTGCGGTTTTATCGGCTGCACCCGAGCCGATAAACTAAAAACCCACCCGACCCTTTAAAACTAATCCCTTAGCTTCCCCCACCCTCCCGACCCCCCCCCCCCCCAAAAAAACATTTTACAGGTACCTGATGGTCCAGAGGGGGTCCCTGGAGCGATCTCCCACTCTCGGGCCGTCGGCTGCCACTAATAAAAATAGTGCCGATGGCCTTTGCGCTTACCTTGTGACAGGGTATCCATGCCATTGGCCGGCCCCTGTCACATGGAGGGAGCACTGGATGGCCGGTGCCATCTTTAAAAATGTCACGGGCCATCCAGTGCTCCTACCATATGACAGGGGATGGCCAATGGCACGGATACCCTGTCACATGGTAAGGGCAAAGGGCCATCGGTGCCATTTTGATTAGTGGCAGCCGACGGCCCGAGAGTGGGAGATCGCTCCTGGGACCCCCACTGGACCACCAGGTACCTGTAAAAAGTTTTTTGGGGGGTCAGGAGGGTGGGGGAAGCTAAGGGATTAGTTTTAAAGGGTCGGGGTGGGTTTAGGGGTTATTTTTGTGTGCCGTTTTTCCCACCCTCCCCCAAAACGATAAGAGAACCCCCACAAACAATATCGTGGGGTTTTCCTATCATTTTGGGGGAGCCCCCGATTTCTGATGATTTTGAAAATATCGTACGATATTTTCAATCATCCGAAGCCCGATTCACATCCCTAGTAGAAACTACTGATAAGAAAAAAGAGGACCATATTCATAGCATTTGTCTGGTTAAGTTTTCCATTTAGCCAAACAAAGACTAGGATTTAAAAGTCCCACCAATCTGACCATGGATTTAGCTGGCTAACTTTTCATCCAGTTTACTTTAAGATAGCTGGATATATTCAGCAGCATCCCTATGCTGCTGATTATCCCTGCCAAATTAGCCAGGTAAGTTTATTCAGCTAACTTTCCTAGCCATCCAGATGCTGAATATGGACCTCAAAATTAATAGATAAACATAGTTTAATAGGGAAGAGCCAGCATAGATTTAGCAAAGGGAGGTCATGCCTTACTAATCTATTAGAGTGCCTTGAAGGTGTGAACAAACAAATAGGCATAAGTCAATTGTTATAAGGGGTAATTTTCAAAAGGATTTATATATTCAAAACTGGATTTTATGTCTGTGAATGAACTTTACCCATACGGTATATGCCATTGAACTGTTAGGTTTTACATGTATGTGTAATTTAAATATGTAAATGGGCTTTTGAAAATTGCTACAAAAGTATGTTACATTTACATGCATAACGCCTTTTAAAATGACCTCCACAGTGTATTTGGATTTATAAAAGGCATTTGAAAAATTCCATCATAAGAGACTCCTCAGTAGTCTAAAAAGTCATGGAACAGATGTTGATATATTTTAATGAGTGGGTAACTGGTTAAGAGACAGGAAACAGAGAACAGGATAAAATGGTAAATGTTCCTATTAGAAAGAGGTAAACAGTGGAGTGTATCAAGGTTCTATTCTGGAAAGAGTTTAGATCCCTGATTTACTAATTTTATTGTTTTCATAATATGTCGAATTTAAATGTAAAAATGCTAACTACCAGGAAAACTTGACTTTTATGCATTTTTGTGTCTATTAGTACACAATTTTAATATGGTTTTAAATGTTCTTAGCTTTGACTACTTTGAGGATATTACGATAAATCAAATAAGCAAATAATAATAATTGTTTAACTTATTTATTAGCGATCTAGAAAAAGGAGCAAAAAGTGAGGTGATCAAATTTCAAATAACAAACAAAAATATTAAAAGTAGTTAAAATACAAGCAGATGGGGCGAGGACTTCCAGAAAAACCTTGTGAGAATGTGGGACTAGGCATCTAAATAGCGAAAGAAATGTAATGTGGACAACGGCAAAGGGATGCACACAGAGATTTAAAATATTTTTGTATAAGGAAGCATTCACATAGATATCCATGGTACTTACATAAATGAGGCCTTAACAATGGCACTGATAACTGCACTAGGGTTTGATTTTATGTGTTTTTATTGTTTTCATGCGTTTTAGCAGGTTTTCTGTATTGTTTGATAGGTGCAGTATAATCCATTTTTATGTTTCTTAATTTTGTGGATGTATACAAGTAGAATCCGCTGTGAACTGTGTAACATGTGGAATAAAAATGGTGGAAACAAATAAATAAATAAATAAATCTGATTACACATACACAATGATAAGTTCACCACGGGAGTCTTACCTCTCATATCCTTGGAGGAAGGATGTTTTAGGACCCACAACACTGAGAGTCTCTTATATAGTCATAAGCACAATTGAGATTTGGACTAATCATGGATATAACTAAGAGGAAGTAAGTTTAATGCAGTTTATAACCATTATATATATGCACCAAGTCAGCTTGGCTATTTGGAACTGGCACAATAATAGACTTTTGACACTGAGAGGTTCCTCATCCTGTACTTTGTGCCCTGAAGGTTTATTCTACCTCCCTTCCCCCAAAAAAATCCATCTCGGGGCTTTTGAGACTTTGAGAGGATTTAGCCCGGAATTGAGCATGACCCCTGCCTTCTCACAATATACTAGAAGAGGAGGCTATACTAATATTGACTAATTTTTTTTGCAAGGTAATTTTAATAAGTCGCCAATGATAACATTATAATTATTACATATTAGTACATCTATCCTTTCACATATAACATACAGCACATATTTCAGTAAACCACCTCTATGCATAATTTCTATGTTTGTGTGTTGATCAATCTGTTAGTCACATGCCAAAAATTATATCTGTAGTGCCTTTTTTGGACATTTAAGAGGAGGTTCAGGCAGTAATACCTCTATGCAGATCAATATAGAAGATGGCTAGACCTACTGGGGTCCAGGAGAGAAAGTTAAACACTCCTGAATGAGTTGCTCAGGAAGGAAGAACACAAAACAATCATTACGATATCTGATAACACATTTGCAGAGATATCTAAGCACAAACAAACACCCTAAGGAAATAGCCTTGGACCTAAGAGCAAGAAAATCTTTCCTTCTCTCTTGTGTGGAGCGAGCAAAATCAGGA
Source organism: Rhinatrema bivittatum (assembly GCF_901001135.1). Classification (NCBI taxonomy): domain Eukaryota; kingdom Metazoa; phylum Chordata; class Amphibia; order Gymnophiona; family Rhinatrematidae; genus Rhinatrema; species Rhinatrema bivittatum. Next base: position 438,894,924 of record NC_042615.1, on the reverse strand, counting down.
AATATACAAATCGTCTGTCCATGAAACAGGGAGGAAATAGTCCTATAATATATTTTCCTCACCTCACTGACATCTTGCTCAGAAATAAAAGAAACAAGCAGCGTGAGGTGCTCAATAATCTCAGTGCCTGAATTTTCAAGAAAATCTGTCAAATTTTCAGTAATATTAGATAATTGAGCAAACTGAGACTGCTGAGAACTTATGGGGTCATTTATCAAAGGCTTATCGCATGCGACACAGCTGTATCTCGTGTGTTAACCCTCTATTGCAAGTGAAAAGGCCCTTTTCATGTGCGATAGCATGCAAATTAGGGGGAGGGGAGGAGTTGAGGTGAGGAGGGCGTGGAGTTGGCAGTGTCTTTGCTGCCGGCGATAATGTTACCAACGTTATCGTCGGCAGTAGTGTGCCAAATAGCACCACCTTTCATGATGGAGCTATTTGGTGCGAAGGCCAGCAGCCGGCACATCGTGGTGGTGCAAAAGTTGCAGGCTTTCGCAGGCCCGCCCTCCCCCCCCCCTTCGCTCCCCTGCCCCCAGTTTTCACTGGATTCATCATTCAGTGATGAATGATGAATCCAGGCCTTACTTTGTTAACAGATGGAAGAAAATACACTTTATTTATGGTGAGAACCTTATCAGAATCAAATTAAGAATCTCAAGAAAATATTTCCTCAAAAGTAAGGTAGGGCTTTTCACCCACCACCTTGGGGAAAGTCAAAAATAATAAATTCAGATATAGTTCTCAAGGAATTCAACCCTGCGAGGTAGATTATTCCGATCCTTAACCACTGTAGAGTTAAAGGTTTACATATTTCCAATAGCAGTCTCTGTAGCTGAGATCTTAGATTTAATTTCACCAAGCTGGGAACATAATTGAACCCCATAGTATCCACCTTGTTAGACAGGAGATCAATCTTTGTATAGCAGTCCTTCAATGAGCTACCAAGGCCTACCATCAGGTCCCAAATCCCATCTAGCGTGACAACCACCAGCTTAGCGGGTACAGACTCATTTTGTGGGCCCATGATGTTCAAGACCCAGAAAGCCAGTCAACGTTGCAACCAGCAACTCCATCGTCTCCCCCGAGCGAAGCAAACAGCAAAGCAGGCTCCCCCCGAGTCCACAAACAATGAAGGAGGCACTGGTTGCTCAGATGCTGATCTTCCACACGCTTTCCCCTTTCGTTGGCGCTGATAGCATGTCATCCTACAGCAGCATGAGTTGTAGTGGAGAAGCAAGTCCCTCAGCAAGTGGGAGCCGAAGATCCACGGGACTTAAGGTGACCTTTCCAAATGAATTGAGCGCCTCTTCACCTATAGTAGCATTGGAGCCAACAGTCCACACTTTATTGGTGAACCGGGCATAAACGATGGAAACTGCTGCCCAGATAACAGGGGTATATCTGGTAGGGATGTGAATCGTTTTCCATATCGTCTTAACGATAGAAATCGTGTGGCAGGGCAAGAAAATCGTCTTAGGCACGATTTTTTAGTTAAAAAATCGTTAAAAATCGTTTTTTCCGATTAGTGCGCACTAACTCGAGTTAGTGCGCACTAACTCGAGTTAGTGCGCACTAACAGGAGTTAGTGCGCACTAACTGGGAGTTAGTGCGCACTAACTGGGAGTTAGTGCGCACTAACTGAAAATGATACAATTTGACACTTTTCAGGTCAGTTAAGGTCAGTTTAGGAATGAATATGTATTCCTATTGGCTGCCCTCTTATTTATTCATGTTACCAAGTTTCCTACTGACAGTATATGGGGGATGGGAAATGGAAACAGTTGGTAGCTTGACAAAACAAGTAATGTGATCAGTCAATGTGACTAGAACTTGTGCCCTAACCCTGATACCAGGGGTATTGTGATCTTCCTGCACACAGTGCCCTATCCCTATTAATACCAGGAGTGTTGTGATCTTCCTGCACACAGTGCCCTATCCCTAATACCAGGGGTGTTGTGATCTTCCTGCACACAGTGCCCTATTCCTGATACTGGGGGTGTTGTGATCTTCCTGCACACAGTGCCCTATTCCTGATACCGGGGGTGTTGTGATCTTCTTGCACACATCCCGATATCAGGGATAGGGCACTGCGTGCAGGAAGATCACAACACTCCTGGTATTAATAGGGATAGGGCACTGCATGCAGGAAGATCACAACACTCCTGGTATTAATAGGGATAGGGCACTGCATGCAGGAAGATCACAACACCCCTGGTATCAGGGATAGGGCACTGTGTGCAGGAAGATCACAATACCCCGGAGGAGTGAGGGTCAGGCAGCTCCCCCCCCTGTCTGTGAAGCCAGCCTCTCACTAGTAATGCAGGGAGGAAGCTGTCTCAGACTTCACCATCCACCCCCCCCCCCCCCTCACCCACACACCATTCACTAGCTGGGACATGGGGGAAGTCAGGAGTGAGGGACAGGCAGCTCCCCCCTGTCTGTGAAGCCAGCCTCTCACTAGTAATGCAGGGAGGGAGCTGTCTCAGACTTCACCATCCTCCCCCCCCCCCCTCACCCACACACCATTCACTAGCTGGGACATGGGGGAAGTCAGGAGTGAGGGTCAGGCAGCTCCCCCCTGTCTGTGAAGCCAGCCTCTCACTAGTAATGCAGGGAGGGAGCTGTCTCAGACTTCACCATCCTCCCCCCCCCCCTCACCCACACACCATTCACTAGCTGGGACATGGGGGAAGTCAGGAGTGAGGGTCAGGCAGCTCCCCCCTGTCTGCGAAGCCAGCCTCTCACTAGTAATGCAGGGAGGGAGCTGTCTCAGACTTCACCATCCTCCCCCCCCCCTCACCCACACACCATTCACTAGCTGGGACATGGGGGAAGTCAGGAGTGAGGGTCAGGCAGCTCCCCCCTGTCTGCGAAGCCAGCCTCTCACTAGTAATGCAGGGAGGGAGCTGTCTCAGACTTCACCATCCTCCCCCCCCCCTCACCCACACACCATTCACTAGCTGGGACATGGGGGAAGTCAGGAGTGAGGGTCAGGCAGCTCCCCCCTGTCTGTGAAGCCAGCCTCTCACTAGTAATGCAGGGAGGGAGCTGTCTCAGACTTCACCATCCTCCCCCCCCCCTCACCCACACACCATTCACTAGCTGGGACATGGGGGAAGTCAGGAGTGAGGGTCAGGCAGCTCCCCCCTGTCTGTGAAGCCAGCCTCTCACTAGTAATGCAGGGAGGGAGCTGTCTCAGACTTCACCATCCTCCCCCACCCCCCCCTCACCTACACACCATTCACTAGCTGGGACATGGGGGAAGTCAGGAGTGAGGGTCAGGCAGCTCCCCCCTGTCTGTGAAGCCAGCCTCTCACTAGTAATGCAGGGAGGGAGCTGTCTCAGACTTCAACATCCTCCCCCCCCCCTCACCCACACACCATTCACTAGCTGGGACATGGGGGAAGTCAGGAGTGAGGGTCAGGCAGCTCCCCCCTGTCTGCGAAGCCAGCCTCTCACTAGTAATGCAGGGAGGGAGCTGTCTCAGACTTCACCATCCTCCCCCCCCCCCCCTCACCCACACACCATTCACTAGCTGGGACAAGGGGGAAGTCAGGAGTGAGGGTCAGGCAGCTCCCCCCTGTCTGTGAAGCCAGCCTCTCACTAGTAATGCAGGGAGGGAGCTGTCTCAGACTTCACCATCCTCCCCCCCCCCCTCACCCACACACCATTCACTAGCTGGGACATGGGGGAAGTCAGGAGTGAGGGTCAGGCAGCTCCCCCCTGTCTGTGAAGCCAGCCTCTCACTAGTAATGCAGGGAGGGAGCTGTCTCAGACTGGTATCAGGGTTAGGGCACTGTGTGCAGGAAGATCACAACACTCCTGGTATTAATAGGGATAGGGCACTGTAAGAGATGACTGTAGTAGATTGAATAAAGATCTGATGTTTCTGCTCTCCTCACACCAAACAAAAACAACACACAAGCAGAGAAGCCCTTCTTACAAAGCTGAGCTAGTGAGTTAAGTAGGAGGAAAAGTAAACATACTGGTGCCAGTGTGGCTACTTAAAAAATACACTTACCAACAATCAATTACATATATTTGAACTGTGTACAGTTCCAGCCAGGACCACCTTTCTAAAATGCACAGTGATTGGCAAATTCAACATGCACTAGCATTTCAGGTGCCTGCTAACAAAAATAATAAACAAACAAGTTCTAGTCACGTGAGTGCTGATCATTACATTACTTTTTTTGTCAAGCTTCCAACTGTTTCCATTTCACATCCCCCCAACCATATTGGTAACATCAATAGATAAGAGCACAGCCAGCCAATAGGAATACATACATACATATTCATTCCTAAGTGACCTTTACTGACCTGGGAAGTGTGAACACTTTGTTTCATTTTCTGTTGGTGTTCGTTAGTTTCCAGTTCCATTTCCCATCCCCCCAACCATCACCTCAGTGGTAATCTTGGTAATATCAATAGATAAGAGGGCAGCCAGCCAATAGGAACACATATTCATTCCTAACTGACCTTCAGTGACCTGGAAAGTGTTTATTTGTATCATTTTCAGTTAGTGCGCACTAAATCGAGTTAGTGCGCACTAACGGGGAGTTAGTGCGCACTAACTCGAGTTAGTGCGCACTAACACGATTTAACGATTTTTAACGATAAATCGTTAGAATTTCTATTGTATCGTGTTCTATAACGATTTAAGACGATATAAACATTATCGGACGATAATTTTAATCGTTGAAAAACGATTCACATCCCTAATATCTGGAGGGAAAACCCAAACGTTCCCTTTTCATTTGGAAGACATAGCCAGAAAGAAACAGAATTTCTGTCAAAGAAACGTGGAACAGTGTCTAAGCCGGACTCATGACACAATCTTGCTCTCTTCTAGAGAGATAACATTTTATGAACATTTAATGATTGATTTTGCTTCCTATAGGTTTTACTTGCAGTACCTATCCCAAAATTGTATCTCTATTGAAGATGAACCACAATAAAAATGATTTTCTTGTGGGATTAAAAGACAGCAATTTATATGTATTTCAAGCCGGTAAATCATTTAGAAAGTTGCTCAAGACATTTCTGTTTCAGCAAGGGTTCACTTAGGTCTGTGAGTCAGGATTAATACTTGAAGCACCGATTTTAATAGTTATGTTGTGGTATGTGATTGTACCTTACTTTTTTATGAATGCTTTATGTTATTTGCCACCTAGAGCCAAGGAGATAAGCAGCATATAAATCTCTGGAATAAATAAATAAATATACATGTTTACATGTGTTACATTCTATTCCAATGTTTCCCAGCTTCTGTGCCTATGCTGATTTAACACATATATATCTATATTCTGGGAACAGTATGCACACTTTCAACCACTGAGGACAGGAATGACCCAGGTTTTGGGAGGAAGTCAGAAGAATGAATATGCATGCATGCATATATCTTTTTCTCCCACTATTTTGGATGGGCCCTTTAAGTGGTAGGCAATAAAGCTCAATGGGGGATCTCCAAATCTAAATGTGATTAGAAACAAACATTCAGTCTTTCTGAAATCTAAAAAAAGTTAAAAATCCAAAGAGAATTGAGGATCCAAAAAGTTATGGAATGAGTATTCTTATATTTCACAATTCTCTCATATCAAGATCAATTTTACAAGGAAAATCATGTAAGAGTATTGCCAGCAGTAGATCACATCACAACAACCTATTCTTTATCAAATTTTGCTGGAAAATGAATAAATGATATTAAGGTTTTCCAGTGCCTTATGCCAATGAGAATGACTGCTTCTCACTTATTTTTACCTTTTTTAAATAATAATAAAAAACAAAACAAAACAGAATTATGAAGAATCTCAGATGGATCATTGCTTGACAATTTCAACTGTGGCTTTTACATCTGTGGTTGGAATAACCCACAGGCAAAACAACATTTTGTTTCTGGCAGTGTAGTACAATTTCTGGACTGTTTGAAATGAAAGAATGGTATAAAAAGATTCTAAAAGCTGAGAATAGAAATGTATATATTCTATACATTTGTGTATTCATTTTAAAATTTGGACTTAGTAAACCTATGGTATTTAATCATATAGAATACCACCAGTGCTACCTCTGAATTTTAAAGATGGTAACGAGCTACAAAGGAGAAATAAGCATGAGGGAAAACTAAAACTAAAAATAATATTTTCCATCATTGGACAAGCATAAAAAAATTTGTATTGACACATTTCAATGTTTTTTCTTCACTTTATGAAAATCATTAATCTGTATGACAAAATATGGAATAATACATTATTTCTTGAGTTACAGTAAAACAAAAAATTGTTTAATGCAACTTTAGAAATGAAAATTCTGTTAGAACTTCTAAACTCTCTGGGAGGTCTTTCCTGGAATAATGCTATTGCATTGACTTGATTTTCACTGTTAAATTGTTATCATGTGGTATTCATACAGAATGGCTTCATTGTCTTAGAGTTTGTCTGGTACACAGGATGTTTTCATAGTACCTGGAACAGCTTCAATCTTGGTTACTATTGTGCCACACTATAAGACGTGCCAAACCCGAGTTTAATTCCTGCCTAACCTTCTTGCCTTTCTGAAGTGATGTGGAACAATGCTTGCCGATGTTGGGTATTATGGGTAAAATGCCTCCATCCTGATTGAAATCCAGGTTCCATTTGTACAACTTTTCTCTAAGATTTTCTCACGTAACCTATTATATCTTTGACCCTGTCTGAATCCGAAGGATTTTTTTTTTCTTAATATAGAATATTTCAAGTTTTGTTATTGGACTTGCAAAATGTAATTGGATACCAAAGCCTCACTTCTTTTGCTTTTGAAAAGAGAAAAATAAATTTACTTGAATACTTTCACTGAGTATTTAGCTGCCCAAGCTGACATTTCAGTGGAAGGAGAACACAATGTACTGTTATCAGGCTTTGTTAAAGCTGCCCTGTCATTGATTAGGCCTTCACGAGAAGCTAGCTAGGTATTAAAAGAATTTAAGCATATAGCCAGTTAATGCTGCTTGACAAATAATACCACATGACTTTCCTCAACTATGAAAGAAATATAAACATAGCACCATTTAATTCACTTCAATCACTTCCATCTCTATGTGTCTTGTTTTCTCTTTTTAACTCTTTATTTATTTATTTTCCTTGGTACCTGAATGCTATCTGCTGTGATGTACACTTTGAAGTGCCGAAAAGCGGAATATAAATATCTAAATAAAATAAATCACTTCTCTTTTTAACTAACCCTTTTTACTTCAAAAGTATGTGTATACATAGATTGCATGCATTCATGTGTTGAGCAATCTGAGTCTCAGTTTTGCACATTTGTAAAATATAAAACAGAATACTTATGGTACTCCACCATAAAAAGTCATGCATGTTTCTTGTCCAAGGAATCTTTGTTGTCAACTTTTTTCGGTTCTTGCATTTCCAGAATTAAAGAGTGCAGGCACCAGAGTAACCACAAACCCTACATGAACTACTTTGAGGCTGCATGATGACCTTTAATTAAATATATTTAAAGAAAATGGATAACTTTGTAGAATTCACTAGATAAATTTTGAAAAATGATCACTGAACAAAAGGTTTGCCTTTCAGAATGGTAACCTCTATTGTTTGCATTCAGTAATACCTTCTTCAAACTTTTTATTCCATCAAAGTCATGCTTGGCAAAGGATCAAAATAAACTACTACTTTTCATTTTTTGCCTGTTACACTCAATCTGTATATGACAATGGCTTGACTATTTTAATAATTGAAATGTATATGCCCTTAATAAATAAAACTTTGATATTTTTGGCTTATCTGTCTTTGCATACACTTACTTTTTTTTTTTCAAAGATGTATGAAGCATTTATTTCACAGATGCAGGGAGGGTAATTTTGTAACACTTTGCAAAATTCATGCAATGCTAAAGTGCACAAGATACACCAGTTCTCAAAGCAAACTTCTGCCTATAAATTCATTTTAAAAATTCTCAACCTGCACAAGATAAACTGGACAAAGTTGCACCTGGTTTTTGCAGCATGTGACTTATGTGAGTTAATGTCCATGCAAACTTGTGCAAATCAAAACTATGGGGTAGATTTTAAAAGCCCTGTGCACCGGCGGCCTATTTTGCATAGGCCGCCGGCGCACACAAAGCCCCGGGACGCACGTAAGTCCCGGGGCTTGCTAAAATGGGCAGTCTGGGGGGGCATGTCTGCGGTCCGGGGACGTGTCCGGGGCGTGTCTGCGGCCCAGGGTGGTCCGGAGGTGTGGCCGAGTGCCCCGACACAGCAACCAGTGTCGGGGCCTGGCCAGCCGGCGCACGCAAGTTATGCCTGCCAGCGGCAGGAGTAACTCCATCGAACAAGGTAGGGGGGAGATTTAGGTAGGGCCGGGGGGGGTGGGTTAGATAGGGGAAGGGAGGGAAAGGTGGGGGGGGGACGACACAAAAGAAAAGTTCCCTCCGAGGCCGCTCCAATTTCGCGCGTATCTTTTAAAATCCGGCATACTTTTGTTCACGCAGGTTGCGCGAACAAAAGTACGCGCGTGCTGTTTTTTAAAATGTACCCCTATGTGCATAAATCCAAACTTTGCCCCAACTCCATTCTCCCCTCCTCCCCCATCCGCAAACACCTATGCTATGGGCACATAAAGGGGTAGATTTTCAAACAAGGCGCGTTGGCGTACTTTTGTTGGTGCTCCAGGCGCAAACAAAAGTACGCGGGATTTTAGTAGATACGCACGGAGCCGCGCGTATCCGCTAAAATCCTGGATCTGCGCGCGCAAGGCTATCAATTCCGTATAGCCGGCGCGCGCCGAGCCGCGCAGCCTACCCCGTTCCCTCCGAGGCCGCTCCGAAATCGGAGCGGCCTCGGAGGGAATCCTCTAGCGCTCTCCCCTCACCTTCCCCTCCCTTCCTCTACCTAACCCACCCGCCCGGCCCTGTCTAAACCCCCTCCTTACCTTTGTCGGGGGATTTACGCCTCCCTCCGGGAGGCGTAAATCCCCGCGCGCCAGCGGGCCGCTAGCGCGCCGGGACGCGACCTGGGGGCGGGCCCGGAGGGCGCGGCCACGCCCCCGGACCGCCCCGGGCCGTAACCACGCCCCCGGGCCCGCCCCCAAAACGCTGCCGCCGTGCGGCTCGAGCCCGCCCCCGACACGCCCCAACACGCCCCCCTCGCCAAACCCCGGGACTTACGTGAGTCCCGGGGTCTGCGCGTGCCGGTAGGCCTATTGAACATAGGCCTACCGGCGCGCAGGGCCCTGCTCGCCTAAATCCGCCCGGATTTGGGCGGATTTAGGCGAGCAGGGCTCTTAAAATCCGACCCAAAGTGCATGCAAAATCAAGTTTTGTGCATGCTTTAATGTGGACAAACCCTTTGAAATTTTATAAGGAACTATTTACATGTATAAATCCATGTTTTGTCCATATAAATGTTTTTGAAAATTACACACAAAATGTGTAAATATAGCTCATAGTTTCTTATATTCAGCTAGATTTATCAAATAGCTATAAATAAAGCAAGAATAACATCTGCAATAGAAAAAGGGGCGTGACTGGGGTAATTTTGCACATACCATAATGCGTGACATTTTTCCGCATCACATAATTATTTTATCACATGCTGCATTGCGTCATCATCCACTGCATTGTGTCATCACATTGCAAATTGAATTGATGTAGCATGCATTATTTTTCCCAGTATAAATACTGAGGTCCTGCACGTGCCTCCTTGAGGGTGTGTCAGGCGTTGGAGTGAGAGGAGAGGAGGTTAGTGTTGTTAGAATTGGAGTTTTGAGTAGTTTTTGGCAATTACTGAGTGAGTTGGCTTGTTTACTGTTGTCATCTCTTTCCCTTAACCTTTTTGGCATTTGTCTTTTTTGTTGGAGTGAAAGTTTGTTGGTCCAGTTGGTCATTTTCTGTGGAGATGGAGAGGAAGTGTGGAGGTTGTGAGGAGGTGCGGAGGTCGTGAGGAGGTGTGGAGGTCATGAGGAGCAGTGTGTGTGTGTGTGTGTGTGTGTGTGTGTGTGTGTGTGCTGAGGAGAGGATAGAGCGTGACAGGCATGGGGGGAGAGAGGAGAGAAGAGACATGAGGAGAGGAGGGGGAAGAGGTTGCAGAGGGAGTGGGAGAATGAGAGCAGGAGTGCCAGGACAAGGAGGAGTAGAAGTAGGAGTAAGGGCAGGGGGAGGAGTAGAGAGAGGCAGGAGGGAAGGGATAGGAAGGTGCGGGTGGGGGTGGGGGAAGGGGCTAGGCAGGCAAGAGTGGAGGAGGAGTAGGGCAGCATAGGGATAGACAGAGAGGGTAGAGGGGAAGCAAGGTGCTAGGCCAGGGTTGGGGGGGGGGGAGGAAGGGAGGGGAGAGGAGAGCAGGACAGAGAATGAGGAAAGGGAGGACACCTCTCCAGGAGAGGAAGTGGCAACCCCTTCAGGCAGGCAGGTGGCATCACAGCAGCGTCTCAGGGCCATAAAGTTTAGCTTGCGTGAGAATGAGCTGCTTATCGCACGGGTCCTTCAAAATCACCAGATGTTGTTTGGCAACCGGGCAACAAAGACCAAGGCACAAATATGATGCAACATTGCCCAGGCCATCAGCCGGTGCAGCTGAGTGCCAAGAAGTTGGGAGCAGGTCACCCATCGATACTGTGACATCAAAGCCCAGCTGAAGGCAAAGATTGCGTCCAGAGCAAAGTATCAATGGGTGACTGGAGGAGGGGCCCCCTTCCAACAGTTGTCACAGAGATGAAGCAACAACTCATTGAAAGGCTGGGACTGGATATTTTTGAGGGCATGGATGAGCGACTAGACACCGTACGAGCTGCAGCTGGTAAGTTCACCTCACCCATAATTGGGCAGACAGCAATGGGTGTACACATAATTTGGCATAAGATGCTTACTCTGCAAAGTGCACTTCTAATGCCAAATACAAAAAGGATACTTGCTGGCTTATGGACTAATGTCTTCTGTTTTGTTTCCACAGCTCTTACCCTCCAAGCTGCCAGTTCCAGCCAGGAAGCCCCAGGGCCCAACTGGGAAGCCCCAGGGACCAGCCGGGTGTTCCCACAATTACACGTCCTTCCTTAAGGATGCGCAGACCATGTCAGTGAGGAGGAGGAGGAGGATCAGCATCAGCATCCACACGCTGTATCACTGAACCTGGAGGAATTCATGAGGGAAGGGAGCCAAGAGTGGGAGGCTACAGACACATTTAATCTACAAGCCAGCACACCACTGTGCCAGGTACCACAGCCATGCCTTCCCCCTACCAGGAGGACCCTACAAGCCTGCTAATGCCAATCTTGCAGTGACAGTTACTGACTCCGGAACCAGCACCACCGACTCTGGAGTTAGTACCTGTAGCACCAACATCGGTACCCACAGCACCAATACCAGAACCCGCAGAACAAATGCATGTTTCTGAGATGAGGCACATATGTGCATAGCTATCAGCTTTGAGTTGGTATGTAAACCTGGCAGAATCAGATCCTGCAACAGGATACAGCAGCAAGCACCGAAAATATCAATGCACTGGTTGCAGCCATGAGCAACCTGACCAATATGCTAACCCAAAGCCTCCAAAAGATGCCAGAGCAGACGGAGTCCTCTGCTAACTCTGTAGAGTAAACACTCTGCAGCAATCCCCATCAGGGCATATGACCAAGGGGTAGGCTCCCCCAAAGGCATGCTCTCCCCAAGTGGCAAGCCACGACGTGAACGTGGCCATGATAAACAGAACCACCTGACCTATAAGCCCCAAGAAGTTAATTTTTAGGAGGTCTAGTCCAGCCTTACCACAGAGTTACTGTACTGTCTAAATGGAAGAAACAGCTTGGCCTGGCCTCACCACAGAGTTGCTGTGCCGTCTAGATGGACGAAGACAGCTGGGCTCAGCCTCACCACAGAGTTGCTGTGCTGTCTAGATGGAAAAGCAGATGGGCCTAGCCTCACATCTAGACACCATCCATTCTGCATGCTGTGTACTCTCAACCATTTTCATTAGGCATCCTAACTAAAAAGGCCACCTCAAAGCCCCTCTTGTATTCCAGCCTCCTTTAACTTCCCTCCACTCAGTTTCTACCTGCTGTCTCTTGTCATCACGTCTCATCTCCTACTCAATGCTGCTCATGTCTAAACTCTGCTTCTTCAGGTCCTGACTCCATGCTGCTTGTGTCTCATAAGAACATAAGAAAACATAAGAAAATGCCATACTGGGTCAGACCAAGGGTCCATCAAGCCCAGCATCCTGTTTCCAACAGTGGCCAATCCAGGCCATAAGAAACTGGCAAGTACCCAAAAACTAAGTCTATTCCATGTAACCATTACTAATGGCAGTGGCTATTCCCTAAGGGGTAGATTTTCAGAAAGCGCGATTTGGCGTACTTTTGTTGGCGCATCAGGCGCCAACAAAAGTACGCTGGATTTTAGTAGATACGCGCGTAGCCGCTAAAATCCTGGATCGGCGCGCGCAAGACTACCGATTCCGTATAGCCGGCGCGCGCCGAGCCGTGCAGCCTACCTCCGTTCCCTCCGAGGCCGCTCCAAAATCGGAGCGGCCTCGGAGGGAATTCTCTAACGCCCTCCCCTCACCTTCCCCTCCCTTCCTCTACCTAACCCACCCGCCCGGCCCTGTCTAAACCCCCCCCCTTACCTTTGTTGGGGGATTTACGCCTCCCGGAGGGAGACGTAAATCCCCGCGCACCAGTGGGCCGCTAGCGTGCCGGGACGTGACCTGGGGGCGGGTCCGGAGGGCGCGGCCACCCCCCCGGACCGCCCCGGGCGGTAACCACGCCCCGGGCCCGCCCCAAAACGCTCCCGACACGCCCCGAAAACGCCGCGTGGATCGGGCCCGCCCCCGACACGCCCCCCTCTGAAAACCCCGGGACTTATGCGAGTCCCAGGGCTCTGCGCGCGCCGGTAGGCCTATGTAAAATAGGCGCACCGGCGCGCAGGGCCCTGCTCGCCTAAATCCGGATTTAGGCGGATTTAGGCGAGCAGGGCTCTTAAAATCCGCCCCTAAGTGAACTTAATAGCAGGTAATGGACTTCTCATCCAAGAACTTATCCAATCCTTTTTTAAACACAGCTATACTAACTGCACTAACCACATTTTCTGGCAACAAATTCCAGAGTTTAATTGTGCGTTGAGTAAAAAAGAACTTTCTCAGATTAGTTTTAAATGTGCCCCATGCTAACTTCATGGAGTGCCCCCTAGTCTTTCTACTATCCGAAAGAGTAAATAACCGATACACATCTACCCGTTCTAGACCTCTCATGATTTTAAACACCTCTATCATATCCCCCCTCAGTCGTCTCTTCTCCAAGCTGAAAAGTCCTAACCACTTTAGTCTTTCCTCATAGGGGAGTTGTTCCATTCCCCTTATCATTTTGGTAGCCCTTCTCTGTACCTTCTCCATCGCAATTATATCTTTTTTGAGATGCGGCGACCAGAATTGTACACAGTATTCAAGGTGCGGTCTCACCATGGAGTGATACAGAGGCATTATGACATTTTCCGTTTTATTCACCATTCCCTTTCTAATAATTCCCAACATTCTGTTTGCTTTTTTGACTGCCGCAGCACACTGCACCGATTTCAATGTGTTATCCACTATGACACCTAGATCTCTTTCTTGGGTTGTAGCACCTAATATGGAACCTAACATTGTGCAATTATAGCATGGGTTATTTTTCCCTATATGCATCACCTTGCACTTATCCACATTAAATTTCACCTGCCATTTGGATGCCCAATTTTCCAGTCTCACAAGGTCTTCCTGCAATTTATCACAATCTGCTTGTGATTTAACTACTCTGAACAATTTTGTGTCATCTGCAAATTTGATTATCTCACTCGTTGTATTTCTTTCTAGATCATTTATAAATATATTGAACAGTAAGGGTCCCAATACAGATCCCTGAGGTACTCCACTGTCCACTCCCTTCCACTGAGAAAATTGCCCATTTAATCCTACTCTCTGTTTCCTGTCTTTTAGCCAGTTTGCAATCCACGAAAGGACATCGCCACCTATCCCATGACTTTTTACTTTTCCTAGAAGCCTCTCATGAGGAACTTTGTCAAACACCTTCTGAAAATCCAAGTATAGTATATCTACCGGTTCACCTTTATCCACATGTTTATTAACTCCTTCAAAAATGTGAAGCAGATTTGTGAGGCAAGACTTGCCCTGGGTAAAGCCATGCTGACTTTGTTCCATTAAACCATGTCTTTCTACATGTTCTGTGATTTTGATGTTTAAATGACATTGCCTCCTATCCCATGACATTCTAGATTTCTTAGAAGCCTCTCATGAGGGTCTTTGTCAAATGCCTTCTGAAAATCCAAATATACCACATTTACCAGTTCACTTTTATCTAAATGTTTAGTCACTCCTTCAAAAAAATGTAGTAGATTTCTGAGGCAACACTTCCCTTGGGTAAATCCATGCTAGCTGTGTCCCATTAAACCATGTCTATTTATATATTCTTTGATTTTATTCTTTATAATAGTTTCTAAGATTTTTTTCATCATCAAAATCAGGCTCACCAGTCTATAGTTTCCTGGATAAGCTCTGGAACCCTTTTTAAATATTTGAGTTACATTGGCCACCTTCAAGTCTTCAGGTACAACAAATAATTTTAAGGATAGGCTACAAATTATTTGTAATAGGTCAAGAAATTTTATTTTTGATTTCTTTAAGATTCCTAGGGTGTATACCATCTGGTGTAGGTGATTTGATACTCTTCAGTTTTACAATCTTGCCTAGTATTTCCTCATGGTTCTCTTGATTTGGTTCAGTTCATCTGATTCGTCACTCTTGAAAACTATCTCTGGAATGGGTATCTCTCCAACATGCTCATCAATAAACACTGAAGCAAAGAATTCATTTAGTCTTTCTGTGGTTGCCTTATCTTCCCTAAGTGCCCCTTTGATCCCTTGGTCATCTAACTTGCCAGCCGACTTCCTCATAGACTTCCTGCATCATATATATTTTTAAAAGTTTTTTTAATGAGTTTTTCCCGTTTATGGCCAAGTTGTTTTCAAATTCTTTCTTAGCTTTGTCTTATCAATGTTTTACATTTAATCTGCCAATGCTTATGCTTTCTCCTATTTTCTTCAGTTAGATCCTTGTTCCAATTTTTGAAGGAAGATCTTTTGGTTGAATTAGCCTTTTTCACCTCACCTTTAAATGATACCAGCAATTGTTTGGCCTTACTTCCAACTTTCTTAATGCATGGAACACATCTCAACTGTGCTTCTAAGATGGTATTTTTTTAACAATGTCCACACCTGTTGTACATTCTTAACCTATGGAGCTTCACCTTTCAGTTCTTTTCTGTTTTTCTGATTTTATCAAAAATTCCCTTTTAAAAGTTTAGTGCTAGAGCCATGGATTTATGTATTGTTTCCCTTCCAGACATTAATTCAATTTTGATTATTTATGATCATTATTGCCAAGTGGCCCTACCACCATTACCTCTCTCACTGAATCCTGAGCTTCACTAACAATTATATCTACAATAGCTCCCTCTCTTGTCGGTTCCTGAACCAATTTCTTCATAAAGCTGTCATTTATTCTATCCAGGAACTTTATCTTTCTAGCATGTCCTGATGTTAAATTTACCCAGTCAATACTGGGGTAATTGAAATCTTCTATTATTACTGTACTATTAGATTCCTTAATTTTTCTTAGCATTTCATAGTCCATCTTATCATTTGGGCCAGGTGGACGGTAGTATACTCCTATTGCTGTCTCTTCCTGAACACACATGAGATTTCAACCCATAAAGATTCTATTGTGTATTTAGTCTCTTGCAGAATATTGATTCTGTTGGACTCTGCCATTCCAGACATAACACACCAAATCTCCCCTCACCAAGTTACTCTTCCCTATCTTTGTGATATAATTTGTACCCTGATATAACACTATCCCATTGGTTATCCTCCTTCCACCATGTCTCTGAGATGTCAATTAAGTCATAAGAACATAAGAAATCGCCATGCTGAGTCAGACCAAGGGTCCATCAAGCCCATCATCCTGTTTCCAACAGAGGCCAAAACCAGGCCACAAGAACCTGGCAATTACCCAAACACTAAGAAAAACCCATGCTACTGATAAAATTAATAGCAGTGGCTATTCCCTAAGTATAATTGATTACTAGCCATTAATGGACTTCTCCTCCAAGAACTTATCCAAACCTTTTTTGAACCCAGCTACACTAATTGCACTAACCACATCCTCTGGCAACAAATTCCAGAGCTTTATTGTGCATTGAGTGAAAAAGAATTTTCTCCGATTAGTCTTAAATGTGCTACTTGCTAACTTCATGGAATGGCCCCTAGTCCTTCTATTATTCGAAAGTGTAAATAACCGGTCACATCTACTTGTTCAAGACCTCTCATGATCTTAAAGACCTCTATCATATCCCCCCTCAGCCATCTCTTCTCCAAGCTGAACAGTCCTAACCTCTTCAGCCTTTCCTCATAGGGGAGCTGTTCCATCCCCTTTATCATTTTGGTTGCCCTTCTCTGTACCTTCTCCATCGCAACTATATCTTTTTTGAGATGCGGCGACCAGAATTGTACACAGTATTCAAGGTGCAGTCTCACCATGGAGCGATACAGAGGCATTATGACATTTTCCGTTTTATTAACCATTCCCTTCCTAATAATTCCTAACAATCTATTTTCTTTTTTGACTGCTGTAGTACACTGAACCAACAATTTTAAAGTATTATCCACTATGATGCCTAGATCTTTTTCCTGGGTGGTAGCTCCTAATATGGAACCTAACATCGTGTAACTACAGCAAGGGTTATTTTACCCTATATGCAACACCTCGCAGTTGTCCATATTAAATTTCATCTGCCATTTGGATGCCCAGTCTTCCAGTCTTGCAAGGTCCTCCTGTAATGTATCACAATCTGCTTGTGATTTAACTACTCTGAATAATTTGTATCATCCGCAAATTTGATAACCTCGCATTCTCCAATGTATATTATAATCTTTCGTCCCCCTTCTTATTTCCTACTCCAAGTTTACACATCCTTGTTATAATGTAATAGGGATGTGCAGAGCAAAATTTTATGTTCATATTTTTTATGTCCGAAAGGGGGTCCCACTTGCGGCCAATATGGACATAAAAAAAATCCAATGAGTTGGGTATATGTACATATGTGCAAAAAAAAAATTTAAACCCCCTCACCCTCCTTAATCCCCCCCCCAGACTTACCACAACTCCCTGGTGATCGAGCGAGGAGTGAGGACGTCATTTCTGCAATCCTTGGCGAGAAGCATGTGACGTCGGTGGCACGTCGAGTGACGCGGCGTCACGTGATTCCCGGCTCGTTCGCGCCGGACGGCTCGTTCGGCCCAAAAAGAACTTTTGGCCAGCTTGGGGGGGCCTCCTGACCCCCCCCAAGCTGGCCAAAAGTTCTTTTTGGGCCGAACGAGCTGTCCGGCGCGAACGAGCCGGGAATCACGTGACGCCGACGTCACGTGATTCCCGGCAAGTTCGCGCCGGACGGCTCGTTCGGCCCAAAAAGAACTTTTGGCCAGCTTGGGGGGGCCTCCTGACCCCCCCAAGCTGGCCAAAAGTTCTTTTTGGGCCGAACGAGCCGTCCGGCGCAAACTTGCCGGGAATCACGTGACGTCGCGTCTGAGTGACGCGGCGCCACGTGATTCCCGGCGAGTTCGCGCCGGACGGCTCGTTCGGCCCAAAAGAACTTTTGGCCAGCTTGGGGGGGTCAGGAGGCCCCCCCAAGCTGGCCAAAAGTTATTTTTGGGCCGAACGAGCCGTCCGGCGCGAACGAGCCGGGAATCACGTGACGCCGGCGTCACTCGACGTGCCGCCGACGTCACATGCTTCTCGCCAAGGATTGCAGAAATGGCGTCCTCACTCCTCACTCCATCACCAGGGAGTTGTGGTAAGTCGGGGGGGGGATTAACGAGGGTGAGGGGGTTTATATTTTTATTTTGGCTCAACAATCGCGATTTCCCACATATCGAACATATCTATGTTCGATATGTGGGAAATCCGATCGTTTATGTCGAATCAATTTTTTAAGTAAAAAAAAAATATGAGTTGCGTTTTACTAATGCGGTCAATCCGAATGCACACCCCTATAATGTAACTTTATACTCCTTCAAATCGTCTCTACTGTTTGGTTGGTTATAGTTTCTACTTGTTCGATGTAAACCGAGCTGATTTGATTTGTATCAAGAAATTCGGTATATAAAAGCCTTTAATAAATAAAATAAAAATAAATAACCTCACTCGTCGTATTCCTTTCCAGATCATTTATATATATATTGAAAAGCATCGGCCCAAGTACAGATTCCTGAGGCACTCCACTGTTTACCCTTTTCCACTGAGAAAATTGTCCATTTAATCCTACCCTCTGTTTCCTGTCTTTTAACCAGTTTGTAATCCATGTAAGGACATCACCACCTATCCCATGACATTTTACTTTTCCTAGAAGTCTCTCATGAAGGATTTTGTCAAACGCCTTCTGAAAATCCAAATACACCGCATCTACCGGTTCACCTTTATCCACATGTTTATTAACCCCTTCAAAAAAAGGAAGAAAGCTCTTAACTTTCTAAAACTCCTCAGCTAGGACTTTGGGTCTATAATTCACAAACTTAAGGGAACTGAAAGGAAAAGCTTCTACTCTCTCAAATGCAAACTAAAAAAATCCACATTGAAATGAGGGTCATTTGCCTGTAAGCAAGTCGGAATAAACCATTGCAGCAGCCTCCAATGGTGGTGAGGTGGCAACAATGTTACATTCTAGAGATGTGAATCGGAACCGGAATCGGTTCGGTTCCGGCTCCGATTCAAATTGTGCATTTTTTTTTGTCCGGCCTGATCGTTTTTTTTTTTATCGGCTGCGCCTGATCCAATAAACAAAAAACCCACCCGACCCTTTAAAACTGCTCCCTTAGCCTCCACCACCCTCCCGACCCCCCCCCCAAAAAAATGTTTTAAAATTACCCAGTGGTCCAGTGGGCCCTGGGAGCGATCTCCCGCTCTCAGGCTGTCGGCTGCCACTAATAAAAATGGCGCCGATGGCCCTTTGCCCTTACCATGTGACAGGGTAACCGTGCCATTGGCCGGGCCCTGTCACATGGTAGGAGCAGTGGACGGCCGGCGCCATCTTTAAAAATGGCGCGGGCATCCAGTGACCAGCCGGCACCATCTTTAAAAATGGCGCCTGCCGTCCAGTGCTCCTACCATGTGACAGGGGCTGGCCAATGGCACGGTTATCCTGTCACATGTTAAGGGCAAAGGGCCCTCGGCACCATTTTTATTAGTGGCATCCGACGGCCCGAGAGCGAGAGATCGCTCCCGGGGCCCACTGGACCACCAGGTAATTTTAAAATGTTTTTTTGGGGGGGTCGGGAGGGTGGTGGAGGGTAAGGGAGCAGTTTTAAAGGTTTGGGGTGGGTTTTTTGTTTATCGGTCGACAGCCCGAGTGCGAGAGAATGCTCCCGGGACCCCCGCTGGACCACCAGGTAATTTTAAAACATTTTTTGGGGGGGTTGGGAGGGTGGTGGAGGCTAAGGAAGTGGTTTTAAAGGGTCGGGGTGGGTTTTTAGGTTGTGTCCTAACTCCCGTTAGTGTGCACTAACCCGATTAATGATTTTTTCACGATAAATTGGTGGAATTTCTATTGTATCGCACTCTTTAACGATTAATGACGATTTAAACAATATCGGATGATATTTTAAATCATCAAAAAATTATTCACATCCCTATTACATTCCTCTACTTTCTACTCTACTGCCTGTCTTAAATACTAGGCCACACTCCTTCCTAAAGATCACGACGTGGGGTGGGGGGGGGGGCTGACAATAACAATGACAATAATAATTTAGGAATACAAATAATATAAAGCTCAGACAAGTTGTTATTTATATAAAAGGCATTTTTCAAACTGCCCGCAGAAATAAAATTGGCAAGGTGTTTTCTTTTAACCCTGACTTTGCACCAGTTTTCAGAGTGAAAACGTCCACCTTTGTGTAATAAAAGATGCTCAAAAAGTACCTGCGCAAATTGCCATGTCCACTTTGTGTGAGAACTTTTCCTGTCTAAAGTTACATGGGCACTTTTGAAAATTCAGAAGTTAGCGTGCATTTGCAAACCCCTCCCTGAACATATACCCGGACTTGTCTCCTTTCACTATGGGATAAATTTACATAAGTAGTGGCACTACGCATTTAATTTTAACCGAACATAGAACGAGCAATTTTTGAAGACCCAATTTCGATGAGTGAAATATTCTTTTACTCACTGAACAGGCTTTGAAAATTGCCCTTTTAGTGGATAATTTTCCCAAGGGCCGTCTGCACAAAAAGGTTTTTTATGAGCAAAAGTGGCATTTAGCAAAATTGCCCACCTGATATGCGGCTAATCTTGCACATTTCTGTCCTATTGATGCATAAGATTACCCAGACTTGAGAGGAGGCATTCCTGGGTGTGTGTGTGTGTGTGTGTGTATGGGGGGGGGGGGGGGGGGGGGGGGACACTGTTGCAGCATTTTGATTTATTCCCATACTTTGTGAAATTCGACCGCACGTGCATAAATAGGAACATTTTGCACGCAACAGACATCAAGTGCAACTTGTAGATTTAGTAGGGATAGTTGGGAAAGCAAGCATGTGTAAGTCTAATATGAAAGTTGGCAAAACTTATGCATATATTTGTGGCATAAGCTTAACTGGATGTTTGAATATTTCCCACCCTGTATACAAAACCGCTGGTTTGGAAGACATTAGAAAAATGACAAGGCTGTGATGAGTGGGAAAAACCAATTGCTAGCAAAAGGATAATGAAGCAAGATGATTCAGTAGCTATTTCAAAGACTCAAGGAAAGAAAAAAAAAAAGTCAGAGGCAAATATGTACCATACCAGATTTATGAGAAAGCAACTAAGTAAAGCCAAAATTCCTTCATGTTACAAAGGGTGAGGTCAAAATCAATATTAGTCTTACATATGCCAAATAAATGTTTTGCGTGAAAATGTTTTAATCAAGGTTGGTTGAAAACAATAGATCTATCGAACCCAGGACATACTGGCATGCTGGTTTGTTTGTCTAACATGACACATTGCTTCCTTAGTAACAGTACCTTGGAATTGTGGAGTTAATTTAAGGAAAAGAAGACAGTCAAGCTGTAAATTTTTGTTTTTTGTTTTTTTATTACATATGGATTGTGGAAGATCTTGGTATTTGCACTGGTTTAGTTTTCATCACATAAATTATATTTTGGTTTTTTCATTTTTATTTTTTTTTCATGTGCAAACACATCTCTGTTTTCTAACAAAGAAATAAAGTAGAGAGATAGGAAAGGCATATATAGAGCCAGGCATGTTTCAAGCACAAAATAACCTATAAGTTCGCTCATACAGTTTTGAAACAGCATGCTATTCACTCTGGGGTAGATTTTAAAAAAGTACGCTCGTGCGTACTTTTGTTCGCGCACCAGATGCAAACAAGAATACGCTGGATTTTAATAGATACGCGCGTAGCCTTTAAAATCCGGGGTCGGCGCGCGCAAGGCTGTGCAAAATCGGCAGCCTGTGCGCGCCAAGCCACGCAGCCTGCCTCCGTTCCCTCCGAGGCCGCTCCGAAATCGGAGCGGCCTAGGAGGGAACTTTCCTTCCACCCCCCGCACCTTCCCCTCACTTCCCCTACCTAACCCACTCCCCCAGCCCTATCTAAACCCCCCTACCTTTGTTTTAAAAGTTATGCCTGCCCGAGGCAGGCGTAACTCGCGCATGCCGGCTGCGCGATTCCCCAGCCTGGGAGCAGTTTCGGAGGCCTCGGCCACGCCCTCAAAATGCCCCCGGGCCGGAACCATCCCCGCGGCCCCGCCCCTGGATGACGCTATTGGGTGCAAAAGCCGGCAGCGATAACACCGCGGTGGTGCGATGGCTGCCGACTTTCACAGACCTACCCCCCCTTCACCCCCCCCCCACACCCCCTTTTCACTGAATTCACCATTCTGCAATAGAATGGTAAATCCAGGCCTAAGGTGCAGATCTAAGGTGCAGCACAAAAGAGAGAAGAAAATAAGGGAAAAGAGAGAAAAGAAAGAGAAAACAAACATATATAAAGAAATATACAAGAAGGAAAGCGGAAAGCAAGAGCGGAAGTCAGCAACCCAGCGGGGTGAGTTTTACCACACCCACTGAGAGGCACCGAGCCTATCACAGGGCTCTCTCAGGCCTTTTAAATAACCGCGCCGCCAGATCCCGATTGCAGAAGCATTTCCCTACCTCCCTCTGCCGGGGCTCACGTGGTCTTCCGGGGTTCGAGCCCGCTCGCTTTTAGCGAGCCGTGCAGGGGAGGCAAACCGCAGTGCAGCACAAAAGAGAGAAGAAAATAAGGGAAAAGAGAGAAAAGAAAGAGAAAACAAACATATATAAAGAAATATACAAGAAGGAAAGCGGAAAGCAAGAGGCTCTCTCAGGCCTTTTAAATTACCGCACCTCACTCCGGCGTCGCACGCCGGGCGTCGCGCGACTAAGGGGCCAGCCCCTTAGCGCGCCCCTTTGCGAGCCTTTTGTGAGGATAGCGCAAGGATCTAACAAATTCTCCCACTCCACAAATCAGAATAGCCACCACTGAACCTCACACCATCCAAATCCAATATAACTGCACTCTGCCAGCGCTCATCCAGCAATCAATCAGACAGAGCTCACCCAGCGCTCACTCAACTAATATTCATCCAGCGCTTTTTCCAGCAATCAATCAGACAGAGCTTACTCAGCGCTCACTCAACCAGCACTCTCCCAGCGCTCAACATCATCCAGCTCTCTTCTAGCAATCAACAATACAGAGCTCACCCAGCGCTCACTCAACTAACATTCATCCAGCGCTTTTCCAGCAATCAACTCAACTAACATTCATCCAGCGCTTTTCCAGCAATCAATCATACAAAGCTTACTCAGCGTTCACTCTACCAGCGCTCATCCAGCACTCAGCCCCAAAAACAGTTCATCGTTTATAATTAGAGACCTAAAATTCCTCCAGTTCAGTAACACTTCCAGCATCCGGACAGACAACCCACACCACTCTCACAGAGGCAGAGCATTCCTACAGTGGAACCCAACATACATACAAATACTTATAGCAACCATCCAGACCTCTCCTTCTTCGGACAGACAACGCCATCGACCTCTCAGATATTTCTAGCACTCTCCCAGACCCTACCAATCGTCATTCAGTTTACACCTCTTCCAGAACACTTTATCCTCATGATCACTTACAATATCCCAATCATTCACAACCAAAGGAGGAACTCCATAACTAACTTCTCCAATGTCATACAAAAAAGAATTATTCCAATCATGACCTCTCCATTGAACCAACTACTAGGCCTCACACTACTCTCAGTAACCCTTTTCAATGCACAATCCCTATCTAAAAAGACACACATCCTAAACGATTACCTCCTAGATACCAATCCAGACATCTGTGCAATCACAGAAACCTGGTTAAAAAACTCAGACATTGCTCTAATCAACCAACTACCTACTCATATATATGACATCTTCACCTTTCACAGACTCAAAAAAAGAGGAGGTGGTCTTCTTATAGCTACCAAGAAAGAACTCAGGCTAACCGTACATCCAATCAAGACTGAGTCCAAATTGGAATTGGGTCTAGTCAAATCAAAACAACTACAACTATTGTTAGTCTACGCTCCGCCTGGAGTTCTTGAAACAGACCCCTCGCCCCTCATAGAAACCATTGTGAAACATATAAACTCAGACCTCCCTACTATGATCATGGGTGACTTTAATCTCCATACAGACGTTACACCTCGTACCTCAAATTGTGAAGCCCTCCTCACCTCCCTCAGTGCAATGGGATTCACTCAGACCATCAACAGCCCTACTCATAAAGCGGGACACACGCTGGATTTAATATTCATCAATTCTACCTTCTCAGCAACAAAAGAACCCTCTTGTACCCCAATTCCCTGGTCAGATCATTTTCTGATAGAATCCACCTTCTCCACATACTAACAGTCACACACCTCACCTCACCTTTCTAACATTCAATTCAGGAAATCATGCCCATCGGATATACTTAGTAATCAACTATCCAAAGAACTCACTAACCTAGACCTATCCAATCCTGACTCAGCCCTTTCCTCCTGGCATAAGATCACGGAAGCAGTCGCAAACAAATTGTGCCCAATTGCCTCCAAAACAATCAATCCCTCAAAAAAAGGCAACCAACCCTGGTTCACACCTGAACTAAAACAAATGAAACAGGACCTACGTCATAAGGAAAATAGATGGCGCAAAACCCCCAACACAGCTACCCTTTCAGCTTACAAAGGATTTCTACATCACTACAGAATCTCTATTCTACTAACAAAAAAGGAATACTACTCCAACAAAATACATCATCTCCAATATAATGCCCAAGCATTGTTCTCATACGCAACACAAATCACTAAATCAACCCCCCTGCCCATTCCAGACGAACAAGCTCTATCCAAGGCTAATGAGCTTGCTACTTTTTTTCAACAAAAGATCTCAAATACGCTTGCTCTCCTACCTCCAACTACGACTCCTCTCACCTCAGGCAAGATTCCTCATCCCCCTCAGAGAGCCAAGCTTGACAATTTTGATTCAATCTCCACCAAAGAGATTGAATCCCTCCTAAAAAGACAGAAACCATCCAGCCATCCAGCAGATAATATCCCGTCGAAACTCTTGCTTCTCATCCCAGACACGATTTCAGGACCTCTGACAAGCATCATAAACTGCTTTCTAACTCAAGGGTTATACCCAGACAGTCTAAAAACCACTTCTCTCAAACCCCTTCTTAAGAAACACAATCTAGACCCTAATGTTCCAGCCAATTTCAGACCCATCTCTAATCTCCCTTTCTTAGCCAAACTAACGGAAAAACTGGTAAACACCCAGCTTGCAGAGTATCTAGAAGATCACAACATCCTATACCCCTCGCAATATGGTTTCCGCAAAGCACGTAACACGGAAACCCTCCTCATTTCTCTTACGGACCATATTATAATGGGTTTAGACAAAGGCTACTCCTTTCTATTAGTCCTGCTAGACATCTCGGCGGCATTTGACACCGTCAACCATTCCATCCTTCTGGATCGCCTAACAGATATCGGTATCTCTGGATCAGCCCACAATTGGTTCAAATCCTTCCTCAACAATAGAACCTTTAAAGTCAAAATAAATAATAGAGAGTCACCTTTAACGAAGTCCACTCTTGGTGTTCCACAAGGATCCTCCTTATCCCCAACCCTCTTTAACATCTACCTCCTCCCCCTTTGCCAATTACTAACCGATCTCAATCTAATTCATTATCTGTATGCAGACGACGTACAGATTCTAATTCCTATAACAGGCTCTATCTCAAAAGCTCTCTCTCATTGGAATAACTGCCTCCTATCTATCACCAGTCTTCTCAACAGCCTAAACCTGGTCCTCAATGCCTCAAAAACAGAGCTCCTCCTCATCTCTTCAAACGAAGAAAACCTCCTCTCTCCATCCCCACACAACGCCCACATCACCCATACTCATGTCAGAGACCTTGGGGTAATTCTAGATAATCATCTAAACCTAAAGAAAATTAGGGATGTGAATCGTTTTAGGACGATTAAAATTATCGTCCGATAATTTTAATATCGTCTTAAACCGTTATGGAACACAATACAATAGAGATTCTAACGATTTATCGTTATAAATCGTTAGAATCGTGAGCCGGCACACTAAAACCCCCTAAAACCCACCCCCGACCCTTTAAATTAAATCCCCCACCCTCCCGAACCCCCCCCAAATGACTTAAATAACCTGCGGGTCCAGCGGCGGTCCGGAACGGCAGCGGTCCGGAACGGGCTCCTGCTCCTGAATCTTGTTGTCTTCAGCCGGCGCCATTGTCCAAAATGGCGCCGAAAAATGGCGGCGGCCATAGACAAACACGATTGGACGGCAGGAGGTCCTTCCGGACCCCCGCTGGACTTTTGGCAAGTCTCGTGGGGGTCAGGAGGCCCCCCACAAGCTGGCCAAAAGTTCCTGGAGGTCCAGCGGGGGTCAGGGAGCGATTTCCCGCCGCGAATCGTTTTCGTACGGAAATGGCGCCGGCAGGAGATCGACTGCAGGAGGTTGTTCAGCGAGGCGCCGGAACCCTCGCTGAACGACCTCCTGCAGTCGATCTCCTGCCGGCGCCATTTTCCGTACGGAAAATGGCGCCGGCCATACGCATATGGCCGGCGCCATTTTCCGTACGAAAACGATTCGCGGCGGGAAATCGCTCCCTGACCCCCGCTGGACCTCCAGGAACTTTTGGCCAGCTTGTGGGGGGCCTCCTGACCCCCACGAGACTTGCCAAAAGTCCAGCGGGGGTCCGGAAGGACCTCCTGCCGTCCAATCGTGTTCGTCTATGGCCGCCGCCATTTTTCGGCGCCATTTTGGAAAATGGCGCCGGCTGAAGACAACAAGATTGAGGAGCAGGAGCCCGTTCCGGACCGCTGCCGTTCCGGACCGCCGCTGGACCCGCAGGTTATTTAAGTCATTTGGGGGGGGTTCGGGAGGGTGGGGGATTTAATTTAAAGGGTCGGGGGTGGGTTTTAGGGGGTTTTAATGTGCCGGTTTTGCGATTTTTCGATTTTTCACGATTTTTCACGATATTTTACCCCCCCAAACGGCAACAATACGATTCCCTCCCCCTCCCAGCCGAAATCGATCGTTAAGATGATCGAGGACACGATTCACATCCCTAAAGAAAATGGTCAATACCACATCCAAAGACTGCTTCTACAGACTACAGGTTCTAAAACGTCTCAAACCACTCCTATTTTTCTATGACTTCAGGACTGTCCTCCAAGCATTGCTATTCGCTAAGATCGACTACTGTAGTGCCCTCTTCTTAGGCCTCCCCAAATCTACCACCAAACCACTGCAGATGATACAAAATGCTGCAGCGAGATTGCTGACTAACACCAGCCGTGGCGAACACATCTCTCCCATTCTCAGAAACCTACATTGGTTACCAGTGAATTTCAGAATATTATACAAATCAATCACCTTAATTCACAAATTCATCCACCATCAACTTCAACTCGATCTTGAATTCCCCTTCAATCTACACTCATCCAACAGACCAACTAGAGATATTCATAAAGGAACTCTGAAATTTCCTCCGACTAAAGCCACACGCCTCTCCTCGACTAAAGACCGAGCGTTTTCGATCGCAGGACCATCTATCTGGAATAATATTCCTGCAGACCTCAGATTGGAACCCTGTTTTTTAACTTTCAGAAAAAAACTCAAGACGTGGCTCTTTCACCAAGCTTTCGGGGATTCTCCAGACAATCACTAGTTGCCCTTTCTCTTACTTGGACGATGGCCTTGATCTTCATGAAAGATGACTAGAGACTAGAGCACCTCTAGGTTAAAGCACTCTTAAGCTTTAACCCGTATCCTCCATTGTATTTCTTAATTATTTCCACCTTTACTTCCTTCCAGCTATATAAGCTTCCAAGTTCCTTACCCTTGTTGAATGTAACTTGCCTTATTCATTTCCTTTTGTTTAACTTTCTTAAGTTATGCTACAGTTATACCCTTGTTAAATGTAAACCGATCCGATATGGTTATTACTATGAAGGTCGGTATAAAAAAAGTGTTAAATAAATAAATAAATCTAACATGTTCTCAGAGTTAAATTCAGGGTCTGGATTGTTTTCATTTTCCCATTTGTAACCACTAACCAACTTCTCAGGAAAAAGTTAGAAAGAGGGAGAAACTATTAGTTCCTTTAACCAAAGATATAACTTTATGCTTACAAGTGAAAAGTTGATTCTTCAAAAATCATGCCAATAATATTAAATAGACATGTGCCTTCAGGAGATACAAAATAGGAAATAACAAGGAAATGTTATATTTTGTTTCATTTTGATCTCAAAATGAAACAATTGAAACTTTGAAAAAATTGTATTGGAGTTCATGTTTCATTTTTAACCCCCCCCCCCCCCCCAAAAAAAAAAAAAAAAGTCACCTGTCGGGCCTAGGCCCAGGTGTGAGGCTGGAACCGTGCCTTGAAAATAGGCTGAAGCCTAAAGCAGGGGCCTTAGCCTTTGCCCAAGTGTCATGCCTAGGCTTAGACCTGAGGTGGGGGCATAGGGTGCGGCCCAATGAAGGGGCAAGGCCTACACCTAAGTGCGACATCAGGATCTCAGCTTAGACCAGGGCCCGGTGCCAGGGCATAGGCCAGGGCTTCCCAAACCTGTCCTGGAGACCCCACAGCCAGTCAGGTTTTCAGAATATCCACAATGAATATGCATGAGATACATTTGCATACCATGGAGACTCAGTATATGCAAATTTATCTCATGTATATTCATTGTGGATATCCTGAAAACCCGACTGTCTGTGGGATCCCCAGGACAGGTTTTGGAAGCCCTGGCTTAGGCTATGACCAGAGCAAAAGCCCAGGCCCAAAATATTTTGACGGGCTAGGCAATTCTCCGGTCCCCACTTACCTGATCCAACATCCTTGTCCTGATGAGCGGAGCTCGGCCTAAGCCGAGACCTATGTCCAGTGCCAGAACCCAACCCAGAGCAGAGTCACAATGCCTGGTCCTTGGCCCAGGCCCTGACCTAACGCCACAGCCTGGGCCTGGTCTGAAGGCCGGGTGCCAACTCTTGAGCCCTGGCCTGGACCCAGGCCTGATGCCAGGCCCCAACCCGGGGGCTGGTTCCAAACATCTGGGCCTAATCCTAAGCCAAGGCCTGGGCCCTGGCCCAACACCAGGATCCAGCCCAGATGCCTGGTCCCAATGTTTGGATCTCAGCTAGGCCAAGATCTGGGCCAAAGCCCAATGCCGGTGCCCAGTCCAGAGGTTGTGAACAGACACCAGGGCCTTGGACTTGGCCAGGATGCTGGGTCTCAAACTGGCAAGTACCCAAAAACTAAGTCTATCCCATGCTTCTGTTGCTAGTAATAGCAGTGGCTATTTTCTAAGTCAACTTAATTAATAACAGGTAATGGACTTCTCTTCCAAGAACTTCTCAGATCCGTTTTTTAAATCCAACTACACTAACTGCACTAACTACATCGCTGGCAACAAATTCCAGAGTCTAATTGTGCGTTGAGTGAAAAAACCCTTTCTCCGATTAGTTTTAAATGTGCCATATGCTAACTTCATGGAGTGCCCCCTAATCCTTCAATTATCCGAAAGAGTAAATAACTGATTCACATTTACCCATTCTAGACCTCCCATGATTATAAACACCTCTATCATATCCCCCTTCAGCCGTCTCTTCTCCAGGTTGAACAGTCCTAACCTCTTTAGTCTTACCTCATAGGGGAGGTGTTCCAGAAGAACATAAGAACATGCCATACTTGGTCAGACCAAGGGTCCATCAGGCCCAGCATCCTGGTTCCAACAGTGGCCAATCCAGGCCATAAGAACCTGGCAAGTACCCAAAAACTAAGTCTATTTCATGTTACCGTTGCTAGTAATAGCAGTGGTTGTTTTCTAAGTCAACTTAATTAATAGCAGGTAATGGACTTCTCCTCCAAGAACTTATCCAATCCTTTTTGAAACACAGCTATACTAACTGCACTAACCACATCCTCTGGCAACAAATTCCAGAGTTTAATTGTGCGTTGAGTGAAGAAGAACTTTCTCCGATTAGTTTTAAATGTGCCACATGCTAACTTCATGGAGTGCCCCCTAGTCTTTCTATTATCTGAAAGACTAAATAACAGATTCACATCTACCCATTCTAGACCTCTCATGATTTTAAACACCTCTATCATATCCCCCCTCAGCCGTCTCTTCTCCAAGCTGAAAAGTCCTAACCTCTTTAGTCTTTCCTCATAGGGGAGCTGTTCCATTCCCCTTATCATTTTGGTCGCCCTTCTCTATACCTTCTCCATCGCAATTACATCTTTTTTGAGATGCGGCGACCAGAATTGTACACAGTATTCAAGGTGGGGTCTCACCATGTGTTGCGACCGTCACTGCCTGACGTCTCCACTCCACCCTCCTTACCTCCTCGGCGACTCCCTCTTGCTCAAGTGGAAGGTTGGCTGCCGTAGCCTCATTCTGCCATCTTCCTCCGGCGTCTCCAGAGTGGCTCGATGCTGCAATCCGCCATGTTTCACAAGAGCCTAAGGGCGCGCGCGCAGCACGGCCCCAACTGATGTACCAGCAAGGGCGCGAACCTCAGGGACGTCCCCCTGAGATGACGTCATCAGTACGGATATATAAGGTCTTAGAAATCACTAATGAATCGAGTTAGCAAGGGGAAAGGACCAGTTTCGCACTCTCCTAGCTACTCTGCCTCCTCGGACTTACCAGGGGTACCCGATCCTCAGGGGCCTCGCTCTCTCTTTGTTTTTCAGGTCACAGTCAGGAACCGGCACTCACTCCTCGAGGGCCATGTTCCCAGATTGGTTGCTAAATACTTACTCTGTCTAGAAGTCATCGCTGCCTACTACGCCAGTGAGTTACTATTTGTCTCTCAGAGCTTTCCCTGGAACCAGGAACTCGCTCCTCGAGGGCCTAACTCATTCCAACACCTGGACTACTTCTAGAGACTATTGTGCGAGTATTACCATCAAGGTTCTGTTCCTGAACTCTGCATACTCTGCCTACTCACTATATTCGGTTTCTCTACAGCTCAGTTATCCTGGATCACTTTTCCAGTACCTGAGGGACTACAGCCCTGTCGGGCACTTCCAGCTCACTACTGCCACCTCTGGTGGTTCAATATACTGTTTAATAAAAGAACTAGTGTGTGCCTGTCTCCATACTCAGAGCCTAACCAGTGGTCCCTCCCGGGATCTTTCCCCGGGGCCGTGGTCATCTGCCACCGGCCCAAGGATCCACCCACAACTACCTCAAACACCTACACCATGGAGCGATACATAGGCATTATGACATTTTCCATTTTATTCACCATTCCCTTCCTAATAATTCCCAACATTCTGTTTGCTTTTTTGACTGCCGCAGCAAACTGAACCGACAATTTCAATGTGTTATCCACTATGATGCCTAGATCTCTTTCTTGGGTGGTAGTACCAAATATGGAACCTAATATTGTGTAACTATAGAATGGGTTATTTTTCCCTATATGCATCACCTTGCACTTATCCACATTAAATTTCCTCTGCCATTTCGCTGTCCAATTTTCCAGTCTCACAAGGTCTTCCTGCAATTTATCACAATCTGCTTGTGATTTAACTACTCTGAACAATTTTGTATCATCTGCAAATTTGATTAC
Source organism: Rhinatrema bivittatum (assembly GCF_901001135.1). NCBI lineage: Eukaryota > Metazoa > Chordata > Amphibia > Gymnophiona > Rhinatrematidae > Rhinatrema > Rhinatrema bivittatum. The sequence goes on along the minus strand of NC_042615.1, from coordinate 438,863,684 downwards.
CTCACTTGTCGTATTTCTTTCCAGATCATTTATAAATATATTGAAATGTAAGGGTCCCAATACAGATCCCAGAGGCACTCCACTGCTACACCCTTCCACTGAGAAAATTGTCCTTTTAATCCTACTCTCTGTTTCCTGACTTTTAGCCAGTTTGTAATCCACGAAAGGATGTCGCCAGCTGTATCATGACTTTTTACTTTTCCTTGAAGCCTCTCATGAGGAACTTTATTAAACGCCTTCTGAAAATCCAAGTACACTACAATCTACCGGTTCACCTTTATCCACATGTTTATTAACTCCTTCCAAAAAGTGACGCAGATTTGTGAGGCAAGATTTGCCTTGGGTAAAGCCATGCTGACTTTGTTCCATTAAACCATGTCTTTCTATATGTTCTGTGATTTTGATGCTTAGAACACTTTCCACTATTTTTCCTGGCACTGAAGTCAGGCTAACCGGTCTTTAGTTTCCCGGATCGCCCCTGGAGCCCTTTTTGAATATTGGGGTTGCATTAGCTATCCTCCAGTCTTCATTTACAATGTATGATTTTAATGATAGGTTACAACTTTTTACTAATAGGTCTGTTCATTTTTTAGTTCCTTCAGAACCCTGGGGTGTATACCATCCAGACCAGGTGATTTACTACTCTTCAGTTTATCAATCAGTCCTACAACATCTTCTAGGTTCACCATGATTTGGTTCAGTCCATCTGAATCATTTCCCATGAAAACATTCTCCGGAATGGGTATCTCCCCAACATACTCTTTAGTAAACACTGAAGCAAAGAAATAATTTAATCTTTCCACGATAGCCTTATCTTCTCTAAGTGCCCCTTTAAACCCTCGATCATCTAGCGGTCCATCTGACTCCCTCACAGGCTTTCTGCTTTGGATATATTTTAAAAAGTTTTTATTGTGAGTTTTTGCCTCTACGGCCAACTTCTTTTCAAATTCTCTCTTAGCCTGTCTTATCAATGTCTTACATATAACTTGCCAACGCTTATGCATTATCCTATTTTCTTCTGTTGGATCCTGTTTCCAATTTTTGAATGAAGATCTTTTGGCTAAGATAGCTTCTTTCACCTCCCCCTTTTTTTTTTTAATTCTTTATTTATCATTTTAAACATTACAAAAAACCAAATTTTTACAAATTAGAAATTTCATAAAGAAGGAAAACTAACTTTTTACCAACAATTCCATTTCCATCTTATGACAATTATTACGTTATCCTTACTTTATTAAACCCAAAACCAATATATATTATACATTATTCAAATGATCCATTACTAGGAGAGATAATCATAAGTGAATAACAACCAACATGATAATTGACTGCACTTCTTCATACAGTTATCTTAGTTTTAAACATTTATGGGAGATGAGGTTATAGGGGTTTTAGATTGCAGGAAAGTTTTCAATTGTTCAGCATTAAAGAAAATATTTACTTCTGTACCTTTCTTTATAACACATTTGCAAGGAAAATTTAATTTAAAGGAGTAACCCAACGAAATTGTTTCTTGGCGCAGGGTTAAAAATGCCCTGCGCTTCTCCTGTGTTATAGAGGATAGGTCAGGAAAAATTTTAACATTTTCAGCAAGAAATAAAGTTGGAAACTTTCTAAAATAGCTTTTCATTATAGACTGAACATCCATCAAAGATATGCAGGAAACTAATAAGGTTCCCCTATCCAAAACCTCTAGTGATGAGCTTTCTAATATTTCAGTCAGATTTTCTTGGAGGTTAATTCTATTTGCATTATTTATTTATTTATTTATTTATTTAACATTTTTCTATACCGAACTTCATGACAAGCTTCATATCAGGCCGGTTTACATCAAACTTGGGGGTTAACTTAACAAAAAACCATATAACAAGAAGGCCGAAGCGCAGATACAAATAACAGGGGGAATGAACTTGGAGGCTAGAGTAGCCAGGAAATAAAGGACAGAAAAAACTGGAGAATGAACATGGATGGATATGCAGAACCTTTAAGGAACCTTTAAGGAAATAACACTTATTTATGGCAGGAAAATCTGTCTCTCCAAATCCCAAAACTTCTTGAAGATATCGCTTCCAAGAAACATTAGGAGTTTCACCTAAAACGCGGGGAAAATTTAAAATTCTAAGGTTCAAATGTCTAGAAGCATTTTCAAGGGCTTCCACTCTTCTTGCGAGAAATTCCTTGTCTTTAACAACAGCTACTTTGAATTTCGCATTTTCACGCTCTTTTCCTTCCAGCGAATCCAATTTAGCTGACATCGAATCAACTTTCCTTTGGAAATCTTGAGAGGTAAAGGCGTTTTGGGACGCCAAACTCTCAACTTTTAAACTTAAATTGTTTATGGTAGTAGCTACCCCGACCATCAAGTCCCATAATGCTGCCATGGTGACGACCTCAGGGCGCTCAGGAATCCTTAGGGGCTTAATTTCAGGGGTGTTCACTTGCAACTGCAGGACGCTACTTGGGTGACTTACCCCTGATGCCCCTTCTTCATGTCCGGATCTAGATATCTCTGTATTGAAGGTCTCGCCCGATGCAGCCGCTGAAGCCGGCAAAACCCGAACGGCAGTGGCTAAAGATGTTGACTCTGCCTCTAACCCGGAAGAGGCTCCCTCACTCAATACTCCGGGTTGAAACTGCGACCCTGTCCTTTGCGTCGGGGCTGGCCTCAGATCTTGGCTCAGTGTAGTCTCCTCCGGGCTTGAGATCGCTTTCCCGGTCTCACTCCCCAAGGGCTCCTTGACTCCTGGAGAATCCAAAACTGATGAGGTTAGAAATCGGATGATTTCCTGCTGCACTGCTGTGGAGGTTGAAGGTAAGGGTGTAGAAGGGTAAACCCTAATTTTCCCTTTCCTTTCGGGAGGCATTGTAGTTCAAAAGCAGAAATTTTTACCGCTTGCAAACAGGACCCACTCCGCACTAACCGCGAGGTGCAGCCATCTTGGATCCAGCCCTTGTGCTTTTCTTCACCTCCCCTTTTAACCATGCCGGTAATCGTTTTGCCTTCTTTCCATCTTTTTAATGTGTGCTTCTGGACTGTGCTTCTAAGATGGTATTTTTTAATAATGACTATGCCTCTTGCACACTTTTTACCTTTGTTACTGCTCCTTTCAGTTTTTTTCTTACAATTTTTCTCATTTTATCAAAGTTTCCCTTTTGAAAGTTTAGCACGAGAGCCGTGGATTTGCTTACTATTCCCCTTCCAGTCATTAATTCAAATTTGATCCCGTTTATCATTTTGGTCACCCTTCTTTGTATCTTCCCGTCGCAACTATATCTTTTTTGAGATGCGGCAACCAAATTGTACACAGTATTCAAAGTGTGGTCTCACCATGGAGCAATACAGAGGCATTATGACATTTTCCATTTTATTCGCCATTCCGTTTCTAATAATTCCCAACATTCTTTTGCTTTTTTGACTACCACTGCACACTGAACCGACGATTTCAATGTGTTATCCACTATGACGCCTAGATCTCTTTCTTGGGTTGTAGCACCTAATATGGAACCCAACATCGTGTAATTATAGCACGGGTTATTTTCCCCTATATGCATCACCTTGCACTTATCCACATTACATTTCATTTGCCATTTGGATGCCCAATTTTCCAGTCTCACAAAGTCTTCCTGCAATTTATCACAATTCACTTGTGATTTAACTACTCTGAACAATTTTGTATCAAATTTTGTCCACTGGGGATTCCCCTGAGTTAAATAACTCCTGGGCCTCCCTCCTTAGCAGATGCCACAAGTTTGTTGTACAGCAGTACAATCTAGTGAGTTAATTTACTCTGGCACAGAGTTTGTAGCATTAATTGACTCTGAAGCATCCCCAGCGGACATCATCATTGTGAAGAGGAAAGAAATGGACAGCATGCCAGAGGTCTTGACTCCTCCCTCTGGGCATCAGGGCACTTCTTGCATTTATTTGAACCATGGCTGGATACTGGTGCCTGGCCCTTGGCCTAGGCCAAAGCTCAGACCCAGACCTAACAATGAGGCCCAGCCTCGAGGCTGGGTCCCAAAGCTGGGGACCAGCAAAAAAGCCAGGTTCCAACACTTGATCCTTGGACTGGGCACAGATCTGAGGCTAGTTCCAAACAACTTGGCCAAGGCCTGGATCTAGGCATGATGCCAGGGCCTGACCTAGAAGCTAGGTTCCAATGCATGGGCCTCAGCCTAGGCCAAAGTACAGGCCCAGACCAGATGCAGAAGCCTGGTTTGAAGGCCAGGTCTTGCTTCCTTGGCTCTGGTCCAGACTCAGGTCTGACAATGAGGCCTAACCCATAAGCCAGGTCCTGACATCTGGGCCTCATCCTAGGCTAAGGCATGGGGCCTGGCATGATGCCAGATTCAAATCCAGAGGCAGGGTCCCGATGCTTGTGTCAAAGCTGGGCCCACGCTGAGGCCTCTACTTAGGGACACGGGCTCCAGAACAGGCCATGGAGTTAGGCCAGGGCCAGGGTTCTTGCCCTAGTTCAAGACCCAGGCATCGGGACCTGGCCTCCACTTATCTGATCCATGGCTGGGTACCAGTGCCTGGCCCTTGGCCTAGGTCAGTGATCAGTCTAAGGCCCAAAACTGGAGCCTAGTCTAGAGGCCAGGTACTGATACAGGATTTAGCCTGGAGGCCAGATCCTGACATCTAGGCCTTGGTCTGAGCCCAGGCCTAATGCCAGGGCCTGGCCTAGAGACTGGTTACCAATGATGGGCTTTGACCTAAGCCAAAGCCGAGGTCCAGACACGATGCTGGGGTCTGATCCAGAAGCCAGTTTCTGAAGCATAGACATCGGCTTAGTCCATGGCCTGGGCCCAAACCCAAAGCTGGGGCCTGGTCTGAAGGCCGAGTCCTACACCTGGGCCCTGGCCCAAACTCAGGCCTGATGCCAGAGTCCAACCTGGAGGCTAGGTTCCGACATCTAAGCCTCATCCTAGAAAAATCTGTGCACATATATTGGACACAAAAAGAAGTTGAATTGACATAAGTTTGAAACTTGTAAACAGTGGTACCAGTCTTCAAGCCTTAAATGAATTGAAATTAATATTGCCTCTGCCAGCTTTGGGCCACTAGCTGTTTCAGATTTCCAAAACACATCCAGATCTTTGTATCTGGTATATGGCTGGCAATATATGCAGGTGCAAGGACATTTGAATATATATCTCTAGCTACCAGCCTTTATGATTATTACACTCAGAAGTCATGCCTGAAGGCCTACGGCACTGTTGATTCCAAAGAAGATATCTCTAGCTACCAGCTTGTTTGTTTGCTGGTGCTTCCACCATCTCTCTTCCAGCAATTCTACGGAAGAGTTATCCAGAAGTGGGTTGGATGTACCCCAACATCGCCACCTTTGGTGAAGGTTCAGTGATGTCATAGCTGTTGAGCTATTGTGCAGAATTCAATACTTCATCCAGTTACATGACTAAAGAAATTACCCTTAGAAGTGGGGTTGGACATTCACCAACATTGCCACTTTCGCTGATGGTACACTGATGTCATGGCATCTGAGCTATTGCTGCTGAATGTAACAGCTCATTCCATTATTACTGAAGAGATACATTTAGATGTGGGGTTGGATGTTCCCTATCACCACCACTTCCATTGAAGTTTCAGTGGCATCTATATAGTTAGCCATTGCTGCTAAATACTATCAACTCTCACCCAGCTACATCTAATGGAGAGTCATCTTTAGAAGTGGATTTTGGATATTCTTCTACACCACCACTTCCACTGAATCCCTCAGTGACGTCCACAGCAGCTCCACCCATTGTTGCTGATATCATCAATAACACTCTGCAAGATTTTTCCAAATCTCAAGATCCATCTGTCATCTTTGCAGAAGACGGTTGAAATCAAGATCAAAGAGATTCTGGATGTTCATAACAGAGGCAAGAATTTTGAATACCTTGTGGTTTTGGAAGGCTTCGGCCCCGATTTGATTACTTGGGAGCCTCAGACCAATATCTTGGATAAAGAGATGCTTCATCAGTTCCACCTCACGCATCCTTTGAAACCTAAGCCTGGTACCCAAAGAGGAGATCACCCTTTGAAGGGGGTACTGCTGCGTTAATGGCTGCTCTATGCCCTCACTCCACCCTCTCTACCTCTGTGGCGACTCCCTTCGGGTCTGATGGACAGCTTGCTGCCGCAGCGTCTCCATGCCGCTTCTCTACGGCGTACCCGGACCGGCTCGACGCTCCGGATCTGCCATGTTCCTGATGATGTAGGACGTGCGTGCTCCGAAGTATGTACCAGCAAGAGCGCGAATCTCAGGGGCGTCCCCCTGTATTGAAGTCATCTGCTTCCAACATAAAAGGTCTTCACTAACGCTAACAGATTGAGTTAGCAAGAACTACGATTCGGACTCGGTATGGATTCTTCCAAGCTACTCTGCCTCCTCGAACTTACCAGAGGTACTCGCTCCTCGGGGGCCTCGCTTTCTTTACTCTATTTCAGATTGCAGGTAGGAAACGGTACTCTCTCCTCGAGGGTCCATGATCCTGATTACTCTGAAGATTCTCTACTGCCTGGAAGCTATTGCAGATACGGACATTTGTGAGTTACCACCGCTCTCTCAGAGCTTTCCCTAGAACCAGGTACTCGCTCCTTGAGGGCCTAGCGCTTTCCAGCTACTGAGCCTCCTTAAGAATCTATGGGAGATTGTCATCTACTACTGGCTATGTATACAGCATACCCTGTCTACTCACTATCTATAGTCTCTCTACAGCTCAGCAACCCTGGGATCGCAGTTCCAGTATCTGAGGGACTTCAGACCTGCCAGGCCTATCAACTCACTACTGCCACCTCTGTGTCTGTCTCCATACCAAGCCTAGCCAGTGGTCCCTCTCAGGATATCCTCCTGGGGGTGGTGTCATCTGCCATCGGCCCATTTACATTCCTTTCCAGCAGAGTACCCTCTCTAGCACTCCACTGGTACAGATTGCCAACTCATCAGTCTATATCATAACAAGATTGCTAGTTCTACCTACGGAGCATATCAGATTGCTAAACTCCTCCTTCCCTGGGAGTCTGTCCCTAACTGATTGCTACACCACACGGTGACTCATAACAGATTGCTGACTCCTTCCCCAACAGGAGTATCCAGTAGGGGTGTGCATTCGGATTGACCGCATTAGTAAAACGCAACTCATATTTTTTTTTTACTTAAAAAATTGATTCGACATAAACGATCGGATTTCCCACATATCGAACATAGATATGTTCGATATGTGGGAAATCGCGATTGTTGAGCCAAAATAAAAATATAAACCCCCTCACCCTCCTTAATCCCCCCCCCCCCCCGACTTACCACCACTCCCTGGTGATGGAGCGAGGAGTGAGGACGCCATTTCTGCAATCCTTGGCGAGAAGCATGTGACGTCGGCGGCACGTCGAGTGACGCCGGCGTCACGTGATTCCCGGCTCGTTCGCGCCGGACGGCTCGTTCGGACCCAAAAAGAACTTTTGGCCAGCTTGGGGGGGCCTCCTGACCCCCTCAAGCTGGCCAAAAGTTCTTTTTGGGCCGAACGAGCCGTCCGGCGCGAACTCGCCGGGAATCACGTGACGTCGCGTCTGAGTGACGCGGCGCCACGTGATTCCCGGCGAGTTCGCGCCGGACGGCTCGTTCGGACCAAAAAGAACTTTTGGGCCAGCTTGGGGGGGTCAGGAGGCCCCCCCAAGCTGGCCAAAAGTTCTTTTTGGGCCGAACGAGCCGTCCGGCGCGAACGAGCCGGGAATCACGTGACGCCGCGTCACTCGACGTGCCGCCGACGTCACATGCTTCTCGCCAAGGATTGCAGAAATGACGTCCTCACTCCTCGCTCGATCACCAGGGAGTTGTGGTAAGTCTGGGGGGGGGGGATTAAGGAGGGTGAGGGGGTTTAAATTTTTTTTGCACATATGTACATATACCCAACTCATTGGATTTTTTTTTATGTCCATATTGGCCGCAAGTGGGACCCCCTTTCGGACATAAAAAAAATGAACATAAAATTTTGCTCTGCACATCCCTAGTATCCAGCAGCAGATTTACATCAGATTGGTAACTCCTCCCACTTCAGGAATTGAGCACAACAGATTGCTAACTCCTCCCACCTAGGGAGCTGATTCCTAACAGATTGCTAACTACCCACTCTGGAGGAGCAAAACCTAACACTGCCCAAATGTGAGTAGAATGACTGAGAGGAAGAAAGGAGGAAATGGGACTGGGCTTAACAATATGAGAGGAGAAGGGATGAGACAAGATTGAAGAAATGGAGGATAAAGGGGGAGGGGGGACAGGAATCCATGATGGACCTGGTTAAGGGGAGTGAGAGTGGATGAGAGTGGACAGCAGCCTATCAAGGGAGTGGAGGAGAGGACCCCCAGGAAACATGGTGCACAGAGATAGAGAGGAGGGTGTATGGAACCACCATGATCCAAGGGGAATGAAGGGAAAGATTACATCCAGAGAGCAAGGAGGAGGCAGGATAAAACAGCCAGGTATGGATATGACATTAAACACAAAAGTTATTTAGGGGGACACACAGACAGACATGGAGACCCTCATTAGCCTTCTTCCCTTTAAAACACAGGCTATGGTTCTGCTTTTTCTAAAATCAGAATTTTTTTGTGACTATCATTTTCTGCCTGTGTTTGTGAAAGTCATAAAAGAAAATAATAAAGTATGAATGAAAGCAGGCTCAAAGGAGGTCAGTTTTCATGGACGGTAAGTTTCAGAATATCTTATGTGGGTAAACACTGTTTACCCATGTAAAAATTCCCTTTGAAAATGAATCCTCCCCACCTCTAATAGAGATGTAAATCGTTTTTTGTTAGTGTCATTCTTCGTTTTTTGGCTGCCACAGGAAATGTCGATTTTTTGTAGTTCAGGGGGTTTTTTTCGCGAAAAATCGTTTTTTGAGTTAGTGCGCGCTAACTCCCCGTTAGTGCACGCTAACTGCCATTAGTGCGCGCTAATTCCCGGTTAGTGCGCACTAACAAAAACCATTAGATTTTGTTATTTTTTGTTACTGTTTGTTAGTTCACGCTAACGAGAGTTAGCACGCACTAATGGGGAGTTAGTGCGCGCTAACTCCCGTTAGTGTGCACTAATCCAAAAAACAAATTTTCGTGGAATAATGGGAAATCCCAATCATTTTTCAGGCTCCCCGAAACATGCCGAATTGGACAATTTCGTTGAAATTTTCCAATTCGGAATAAACGAATGCACATCTCTAACCTCTAAGGGTAAAAGTACCTGCACGGTGTACAGCATGCAGACTTTTCCCTGCAGGAGGGTGGAGGCGGGGCGGGTGGAGCAGGGTTAAGCTGGTGGAGGGAAAATACATGCAGAGATTCAATTTTGAAATTTCCTTGCATACTTTCAGGCTTTTCATCTGCTCTGAAGCAAGTGCAAAGTACGTAGGAACAAAAGGTATGGATTTCCCCTGCCAGCCCAAGCTTTCAAAAGGAAACTTTGTGGGCAATTTCCCTTTGAAAAATAAACTGTAGGGCTGCAGATATCGATGTTGATTTTCTGCCAGGCCGTACCAAGTTGCCACCCTGGAACCTTTTTGGACTTGCTTCCTTTTTCTTATTGCAGCTGGATCTGAAAATGAAATGGCCTCATCCTTCAATTAGGAAAACAATTTTTGGAAATTGCCCTCCCTATGTATTCAGTTTAGATCAAAGTTTTATTCCCTTATGACTGATTCTGGAGTGCATCTCATTATTTCCTTTTTATGTCATGCAAAAATGAAAGAGAAGTATAAGGGACTGTGCTGTTCTGGAAAGAGATTCTGAGTTGCCTCTTCAAAGATCCTAGGTTTGCTTTCATCTCTGAGAGGAAGCTGGAATGAGATTCACTATTGAGCATTCTCCCTGCTTCCAGGTTTGACCGCACTGGAGGTTTGGAGGAAGGAAATGATGAGCAGACACTAGATGCAGAGCAAGGACCAGTGAAGCTGAAAGGAAGGAGGGGGGATTATGTAGAAATATTATCAAAGTAACAGAGAGATGCTTCTGACTGGTGCAAGAAGCAGCAGGCATCAGAGGACCAAATTCATTCCCCAGTTTTGATCTAAATGGAGAAGTTGGAGGAAGTGGGGCAGGGTTTATGGTACAGGTGTCTCACCCTCTGTCATGATCAATAAAACAGAGACTAAAATCTAGGAATGGGCATTTCAGAGAAACGAAATAGGAAATTAGACAACATTTTGTATTTCATTTTGTTATCAAAGCAAAATGATTGAAAAGTCAACAAAATTTCATTGGTTTTCACATTTCATTTCGAAAAATAAAATTGATCTGTCGGGACTAAACCCAGGCTTGAAGTCAGGTTCTTACCTATGGAATAAGCCAAGACCCAAAGCCAGAGCCTTACCCTAGGCCAGAGTGCAATGCCAGGACCTGAGCTTAGGCTTAGGCTTAGGTCTGAGGCTGAGGCCTCGCCTAGTCAAAGGCCATGGACTGATGCACGAACCATGGCCTAGGCCCAAGCATGATGCTAGGGTCTCGGCCCAGGCCCAAGCCTAAGGCCAGGGCCTTGATTGAGACCCCAAAAATTTGAAAAACTTACCTACTCTAGGGATCCAGTATCGCAGTCCAGGCCCAGGCCCAATGCCGGGACCTGACCTGGAGGCTAGATCCAGATGCCTGGGCCTTGGCCTTGGCCAGGGTCCAAATCCAGGCCTAAGACCATGACCCAGTCCAGAGACCAGGTCCCAATTCCAGGGCATCGGCCTAGACCTAGGCCTGATGTCGGGGTCTCAGCCCAGAGGTCAGGTCCCAATGCCTGGCCTCATCCCAGGGTCAGGCCCAATTAGTGGAGCACTTAGATAGCAATAATATTCTGTATCCATCACAACATGGCTTTCGCAAACACTATAGTACAGAGACACTACTGCTTATGCTAACAGACAACATCATGAGAGGTTTCAACAGTGGTAAACATTACATCCTAGTGATGCTAGACCTGTCAGCAGCCTTTGACACAGTAAATCATGACATACTATTAAATAGATTAGAAGAAATAGGATTAAGTAACAAAACAATCAAATGGTTCAGATCATACCTAAATAACAGATACTTCCAAGTACAGATCAAAGACATAATATCAGAAAAAAATAAACCTTCAAACAGGAATACCACAGGGGTCATCCCTATCAGCTATACTCTAGCATATACCTGTTGCCATTATGTCACCTGCTGGCTGGTCTGGGCATCACACATTACATATACGCTGACGATATTCAATTATTACTATCCATCGACGACACAATTGAAAAAACATTAAACATATCTAACATATATCTCGATATCATCAAACAGCTACTAAACCAAATGGAATTAGTTATTAATATAGAGAAAACAGAATTCCTACATTTAGAATGTAAAAATATAGAGGTCATTCAAAGCCCAATCTCACTCAAAAACAACAAAAAAATAGAATTAGCAGAGAAAGTATGGAACCTCGGAGTGATAATTGATACAGAACTAAGCTTGAAACAACATATATCTTTAAAAGTAAAGGAAGGATTCACCAAACTCATGATTCTCAGAAGACTAAACCACTACTAACAACTACTAACTTTCGATCAGTGTTACAAGCTTTAATTTTTGCAAGCACTGATTATTGTAATGCCCTAGTACTAGGTTTACCATACACTACACTAAGACCACTCCAAATACTACAAAACACTGCTGCAAGAATTCTGATCGGTAAAAGTAAGAGAGACCTCATCACCGAAACCCTAGCTGAATTACACTGGTTGCCCATTGAGCAAAGAATACAGTAGAAAACACTATGCACCATACATAAATTAATACATAACGAAAAAGCAGAATGGCTAAACACAGCCCTTTGCGTACACATCCCTCACAGAAACCTTAGATCAGCCAACAAAGCACTCCTAACTATTCCTTCAGTCAAAACAGCAAGACTAACCCAAGTAACAGAAAGGGCACTATCCTTAGCAGGACCTATACTATGGAACACCATGCCTTTAGAGATAAGATTACAAAGAGACATCAAAACCTTTAGAAAAAGTTTAAAAACATGGCTCTTTAAACAAGCTTATCACAAAGAGAATGGAGAATAGAACACAGGGAAGTATAGGGTGTGGACAGTAGAACATCCACACACCTCACTGTATTCAATATATGTATACTAGCCGTTAAGCCCGTAACAACGGGCTACATTTAAAAAACAATTTTCGGTCCAGTTCCTTCCCACTCCCTCCCCCTCATTCTCCCTCCTCCCTCTAGTCTCCCCCCCCCCCCCCCTCCTCACTTTCTCCCCCTCCCCCTCCCTCTCACTTCCCCCCTCCCCCACCTCACTCTCTCCCCCTCCCCCTCTATTCTCCCACCCCTCCCCCACCTCACTCTCTCCCCCTCCCCCTCTATTCTCCCTCCCTCTCCCCTCCTCCCCTCACCCTCTCCCCCTCCCCCTCTATTCTCCCTCCCTCTCCCCTCCCCCTCCCCCACCTCATTCTCTCCCCCATCCCCCTCCCCCCACCTCACTCTCCCCTCTCCCTCTATTCTCCCTCCCTCTCCCCTCCCCCCCTCCCCCCCTCCCTCTCCCCCCACCTCCCCTCTCCCCCCCCTCCCCCACCTCACTCTCCCCCCCCACCTCACTCTCTCCCCCTCCCCCTCTATTCTCCCTCCCTCTCCCCTCCCCCCCCACTCTCTCCCCCCCTCTATTCTCCCTCCCTCTCCCCTCCTCCCCCTCCCCTCCCCTCACTCTCTCCTCCCTCTCCTCAGTCACTCCCCCTCTCTCAATCCCCTCCCCTTTCAGCTCATCCACAACCGGCAGACAAAGATCTCTGGGGGGGGTGTCCCTCCCGCGCGCGCGCGACGCCGCTGCTGCTCCTCCCGCTCCTGCTCATCGTCGCTGCCGCCGCTACTGCTCCTCCCACTCCTGCTCCTCGCCGCTCCTGCTTCTCGCCGCCGCCCCTGCTTCTCGCCGCCACCGCTCCTGCGTCCCCAGCGCCATTTTTTTTCAGGCACGCTCGGCTCTGACCGACATGCTCGCATGCGCGGTAGAGCTGCTCTCTACTGCGCATTTGCGGGCCATCGGTCAGAGCCCATTTATAAGGTAGATTTTATTTTTACTTTTCATTCACCACTAAAGGTTAAGTTACAATTATAAAGCTATTCTTGTATTAAAAACTGATACAGATAGAATTGGACATGATTTATCACATTTACCAAATAATATTTATTATAAAACTATGTTGCCGAACCATTATGGCACCTGATTAATTGATATAATTTAAGACATTTAGCAACATTTTGTGCCTTACTGTAAACCGTTGTGATGGTATCGATCTTAACGACGGTATAGAAAAGATTTTAAATACAAATAAACTCGAGTGTAGATTTTTGGACTACTTCGTATTCATGCATTTTCAAAGTCAACATTACAGCAAATGCAGATTCTAGTTCTACTACCTATACACTTTACATCATTCATTACTTATTGCTCACTTCACTACTTTTATCTCTGGTACTGACATTGAAATTTTCAGTGTATTTGGTATTTTATGATAAATCGTAAGCTTTTCTAGAGTCATGTTTTTAGTTCCATTTTGAAATTCTCTTTCTGTTACTGGCATAATGACTTTGGAAGGGAGTTCCACAACTTAGGTCCTGCTATGGAGAGCATTTGGTCTCTTATTAGCATTAGGTGTGTGTTCCAAATGGACAGACACCATTAGAAGTCCATTGTTTCATGATCTTAGGGTTCTCTGTGGTGAGTAAAGTTGAAGTGTAACTTCTAATAGGCATGAGTCAGTATTGATAAAGATATCAAAAATTAGGGTTAATACTTTATAATGTATTCTGAATTGTACAGGAAGCCAGTACCGTGCCATCAGTGAGGGGGTGATGTGGTCAAATGTCCTTGTCCACAGTATTAGTCTTGCAGAGTAATTTTGGAGTAATTGTAGTGGTTGTAATAAGCTTGAAGATAGGCCTAGTAAGAGAGAGATGCAGCAGTCTAGGTTTGAAAATATTTGTGTTTGTAGGACAGTGTGGAAATTCTGTGTGGTTAGTAGAGTTTTCAGCCAGTATAAAATTCTCAGCTTGGTGTAACCTGTTTTTATTAATTTATTTATATACTTTTTCATAGTGAAGTTCTCATCTATCTGTATTCCTAGATCTCTTGATCAGATGGTATACTATTAATAATTCCAAGGTCTAGATTTGGAGGTTTGATTATTGTTTTATCTCTCCTTAACCACACAATTTCAGTTTTTTCTAGGTTTAGAGTTAGTTTCAGTTGAGAAAGTTTTTGTTGTAGTTCGTTCATGTATGTTGACAGAGACAATGCAGTTTTTTCAAATGCTATGTCGAAAGGGATGTAGAATTGAATGTTGTCTGCAGATAGGAAGAAGTTGAGTCCTAGATTTGCCAGTAATGCACATTTAGACAACAGATAAATGTTGAATAGGGTGGCCAATGGAGCTGAACCCTGGGGGACAACTGTATCAATTGGAAAGATGTCAGAAATTTCCTATTTTTTAGGAAAGATGAGAACCATTTGATAACATTTCTGTCTAATCCAGTTTCTCTTAGTTTGTGGCATAGCAAGGATGTGATCAACTGTGTCAAATGCTGCTGTAGGATCAATTAGTACCAGGATATATGATTCATTGTTGTCAAATCCTTGTAGTACAGGGTCGGTAAAGAAGATGAGAAGAGTTTCGGTTGAGCGATTTTTTCTGAACCCAAATTGGTTTGGATACAGTATATTATTGTCTTCAAGTGGTTTTCTAATTGTGTTAATACTGCTTTTTCTAGGACTTTAGCAATGAAAGGCAGGTTGGATATTGGTCGGTAATTGTCCCAATCCTCTATTCTGCTAGTTTATTTTTTAGTATTGGTTTAATTACTGCTTGTTTAGCCCTATCGGGGACCAATCCTTTTGCTAGCGAGTAGTTTAATGTGGTTGGAATATCGGAGTTATTGTGCTGTTTACTGTTTTCAGTGCACTTGCAGGGATCAGGTCTAGTGGGAGGATAGCAGGCTTCATTTTAGTGATGATTTGGTTTATTTCAAAATTTGATATTGGGTCGAATGAGTTCCATAAAACTTGACCAAATTTTCCTTCAGGCTCTATTGTTGATGACCTGGTGGAGAATTGTATCTTTAGGTTATTGATTTTGTTTAGCAGTGATTTGGCATATTCATTGCATGAGTTCTTTGAGACCAGGTAGTTATTAGAGATGGAGGAAGATGGGTTCTTCATTAGGTTTTTAACTGTTTCAAAGAGTAATTTTGAATTGTTTATTACACCATAAATCGGTTTTGCATAGTATTCTTTTTTTGCTTTGTTCATCTGTTCACAGTATTTTGTTAATAGGGATTTGTATTTTTCTAGTGAAACTGTAGATTGGCATTTCTGCCCATTGCTTTTTGGATTTTCTCAGGGTCTGTTTAATATGTCTTAGCTCTTTGTTATACCAAGGTTTCTTTCTTAGATGTAATGCCTTCATTTTGGAACATTTTATTCTGAATTGGGTATAGGGTATCCGCTATTTCATTGATGATTTTATTCCAGGAGTCAAAGATCGTGGAGGCATTATCGTGATTGAATTCTTTTATTTTATTTTTAATTGTTTCTTCAAGTATTTCTGGTTCTATCTTTTATCCATATGTGAATGATTAATTATTATTTGCGTTTGTTTGTTATGTGGTGAGGAGAGTTACTTCTGCTTTTATTAGCTGGTAATCAGATCAGGCAATATTTTATGAGAGGAATTAATGACACAGTTATACTGATTGGCGAAAATTAAGTCAAGAATATGTCACGCTTTATGAGTGGGTTTGGTTATAAACTGAGACTAGCCCATGGCTTCCATCGTATCTAGAAATATTTCACATGCTGTTGATTTAGGTATGCTGTCTACATGAAAGTTAAAGTCCCGTACAATTAGAGTTGATTCAAGAGATGGAAATGCTTTAGTGAAGATTCCGATTAGGGATGAGCTGTTAGGAATCTGTTAGGAAGCGCTCGGAGAGCGGTTCCTCTTTCCAGGGGATTGTGTGTCCTTGGGCCATGGCTCGACCCCTGAGGAACTCCGAAGAGGTGCCAAGGCAGGCGAAGCATGCCCAAGCATGGGCTGGATAGGAGCGAGGTTGTATTGAAGACAGATGACTGAAGAGACTGACCCTCCTCCAGACCTGCATGATTCAGAAGACCAGCAACGCAATGGTGGTCTTATGAACAGTCCTCCGACCGTTCCAAGCCCTTTTGGACCTGCCGCTGGGTAACGGAAAGAAGCGGCAGGCCGGATGGATGCCAGGACAGCAAAAACTGGAACATGGAGATTCAGACAAAGACTCAGGAATGAGTTACTTGGATGCACAGATGAAGACTCAGGAACAAGGTACTTGGAGAAAGGTTCAAGTATTCAGAAGACTCAAACTAGGTTCTAGGCTTTCAGGAGAGTCAAGCAAGTACTGGGTTGAGATTGCAATGCAGCGTGCCCTACACAGTCCACCACAGAGCGGACCCACGGGACTGGTCGCGGACCACACTGGACTCGAAGAGCCTCTAGACAAGATGTGGTGAGAAGAAGAGGAACATGTCTCAGAAGCTGTAGAAGCCTGTACTGGGATGTGCCCTACACAGCCGCCAGTGGCTGGTCGTGGACCACACTAGAATGATACAGGTACTAGCAGAGTCTTTGGCATGGAACAAAGTCAGCATGGCTTTACCCAGGGCAAGTCTTGCCTCACAAATCTGCTTCACTTTTTTGAAGGAGTTAATAAACATGTGGATAAAGGTGAACCGGTAGATATAGTATACTTGGATTTTCAGAAGGCGTTTGACAAAGTTCCTCATGAGAGGCTTCTAGGAAAAGTAAAAAGTCATGGGATAGGTGGCGATGTCGTTTCGTGGATTGCAAACTGGCTAAAAGACAGGAAACAGAGAGTAGGATTAAATGGGCAATTTCCTCAGTGGAAGGGAGTGGACAGTGGAGTGCCTCAGGGATCTGTATTGGGACCCTTACTGTTCAATATATTTATAAATGATCTGGAAAGAAATACGACGAGTGAGATAATCAAATTTGCAGATGACACAAAATTGTTCAGAGTAGTTAAATCACAAGCAGATTGTGATAAATTGCAGGAAGACCTTGTGAGACTGGAAAATTGGGCATCCAAATGGCAGATGAAATTTAATGTGGATAAGTGCAAGGTGATGCATATAGGGAAAAATAACCCATGCTATAATTACACAATGTTGGGTTCCATATTAGGTGCTACAACCCAAGAAAGAGATCTAGGTGTCATAGTGGATAACACATTGAAATTGTCGGTGCAGTGTGCTGCAGCAGTCAAAAAAGCAAACAGAATGTTGGGAATTATTAGAAAAGGAATGATGAATAAAACGGAAAATGTCATAATGCCTCTGTATCGCTCCATGGTGAGACCGCACCTTGAATACTGTGTACAATTCTGGTTGCCGCATCTCAAAAAAGATATAATTGCGATGGAGAAGGTACAGAGAAGGGCTACCAAAATGATAAGGGGAATGGAACAACTCCCCTATGAGGAAAGACTAAAGAGGTTAGGACTTTTCAGCTTGGAGAAGAGACGACTGAGGGGGGAAATGATAGAGGTGTTTAAAATCATGAGAGGTCTAGAACGGGTAGATGTGAATCGGTTATTTACTCTTTCGGATAGTAGAAAGACTAGGGGGCACTCCATGAAGTTAGCATGGGGCACATATAAAACTAATCGGAGGAAAGTTCTTTTTTACTCAATGCACAATTAAACTCTGGAATTTGTTGCCAGAGAATGTGGTTCATGCAGTTAGTATAGCTGTGTTTAAAAAAGGATTGGAGAAGTTCTTGGAGGAGAAGTCCATTACCTGCTATTAAGTTCACTTAGAGAATAGCCACTGCCATTAGCAATGGTTACATGGAATAGACTTAGTTTTTGGGTACTTGCCAGGTTCTTATGGCCTGGATTGGCCACTGTTGGAAACAGGATGCTGGGCTTTATGGACCCTTGGTCTGACCCAGTATGGCATTTTCTTATGTTCTTATGTTCTTATGTTCATGGACGGAGCAAGCACAAGGGATTCCTTTTAATAGGATCAAGGATACAAGCGGAAGTCTCCCGGAGGCTTGTGCTGCAGAAGTGAGGAAGCCAATGCACCATGAGGTGCCCTACACAGCCTGCCCATGGTGCTGGTCACAGATCACAATGTGGCCTGCCAGGAAAGGTGACAACGAAGAACCAGGGGTTCAGGACAACTGGACTGAAACACGAACATCAGGAACTGGAAACAGACATCAGGACTGGATCACGGACATCAGGAACAGGAGACAGACATCTGAACTGGAACCCGAACATCAGGAACTGGGTCACGGGCTTCAGGACGAGACATGGAGCTCTGACAAGAAACAGAGAACAGAGGACCTTGAAGAAGAGCTGGAACAGCGAGACTCCTGGAGCGAAGGACAGGAACATCCAGGACACCTATCTCCTTGCAAAGGCAATTCTGAAATGAACGCTGAGCCCTTTTGTAGGGCTGAAGAGGACAATACCCAGGAAGGAGCCAGCAGGGGGGCAACACCTGGCTGACCCTTGAAGAGGAGAAGAGAGGCGTGCGCCCGTGCCTATGAAGATCCAGGAGAAGAGAGCAGGGATGTTGGTGGCATCCCTGCCATGTGCAAGGCCTGAGGAGAACAAGGCAGGCTGCAGAAGAGAGAAGACATCAGCAGGCACCAGCAGGGATGGCTCCCCTGCTGGCTGAAGACCACATCATGGCAACAACGGAGCGGCAGCCCTGCCGCAGAACTGTAAGAAGAGAGGCAGGCTGTAGGCACTGACAGGATTGGCCTCCCTGCCGGCTGAGTACCCCGGCAGCAGCGAGGATAGCTCGCTGCCATCCAAGGACCTCAGGAAGGAAGCAGGAGTGACTCCAGCCTCGTCGGAGTGCATCGGAGCGGCAGCGGCGGTCCCAGCCACGAGGGAAGGCTTCCGGCACTCGGCCCTGCCGCGCAAGGCAAGAGAACGCGGCTCCCGTACCGCGTCGGAGGGAGCAGCGTCAGCAGCCTGACTGGCCACGGGAGGTAGGGGACCTGCCTGTGCTCCTCGCGGGCAGGTTCACAACATGAGCAGTCTTTTTGTAGTGTTCCAGGTGAGCCATAGATCAAGCCAATGTTTAGAAGTGATGATTTTAGTATTGCAACTTCACAGGGGATGGTTTATCTCAACTTTGTAGGGTTTAAGTTTGAGTTCTTTTTTATATACTATTAGTAAACCCCTATCTTTTCATTTTTTTTCTGGGGAAGTGAAAAATACCATACTTGGGATGATCGATTTGGTTTAGAAGAACATTATCGCTATCTTTCAGCCATGTTTTGGTAAAGGAGATGATTGAAGGATTTAGTTCCTCAAATAGATCATTTATTAGTGGGATTTTCTTTATAATAGTGGGATTTTCTTTATAATAGCAATTGCTCATTTAGGAGGAATAGCCTAGTGGTTAGAACAGTGGACTATGAACCAGGAGACCAAGGTTCAAGTCCTGCTGTCGCTCCTTGTGACCTTGGGCAAGTCACTTTACCCTACATTGCCTCAGGTACAAAAACTTAGATTGTAAGCCCTCTGGGGATAGAGAAATACCTCCAGTACCTGAATGTAAACCGGTGTGATATCTCAATTGAGATGAATGTTGGTATATAAAAATAATAAATAAATAAATAAACTAAATAAATAATAGGAGTGTAAACATAAGGCAGGGAGAAATTGCAGTGGAGTTGTTATTTAAGTTTCATTTTCTTTTTGCTTGTGTTTTGAGGTTCTCTGGCACTTTCCACTTTTCCATATCCTGTCATGATTTCAATAAAGCAGACTGGCTCCATTTTCTGATATGTATGGTTAGGGTGCAAGCCAGACAGTAAAGCTAGCCGGAAGGAAGGCTGGCTAGGTGGTGAAGCTAGCCAGGTAGGGAAGGATGCTAGTTATGGTAAGGGCAGCCCTGTAGTAAAGCTTGGTAGGAGGTAATAAAATAACTACTTTGGGATTGCCCTTCAGGTGTGCATAAAGGGGCGCACAAAGGGGCAAGCTCCTTTGTCATGCTGCTTAGTGCACATGCCTCTTGGTGCAAGTACCTTTTGGATTTGCTGCTGGGATCTTCTCGTCAGGATGGTGGGTGAGCGGTGGGCAGGCTGGAAGTGGGCTCACCTACCTGGCGCCGGTGACCTTTCCTCCTCCTGCTCTCTGATGGGGGGTGGAGCGCAAGCAGCTCGACTTCCCATTGCCCTCAGTGTTGGTGCTCCAGCCATGGACCCGCTGAGGTCAGCTAGTCCGCTCTCCTCTTTTGGCATCGCTGCCGAGATCTTCCCGCTGGTATGGTGGGCGGGCAGATGGTGGTGGGCAGGTGGGAGGTGGGCTAGACTACCTGGTGCCAGTGATCTCTCCTCCTCCTGCTCGCTGAATGGGGGGAATGGAGCATGAGCAGCTTGACTTCCTACTGTCCTCACTGTTGGTGCTCCAGCCAAGGAACCACTGTTGAAGTGAACAGGTCTATCCTCCTCTTTTGGTGTCACTGCCAGGATCTTCTTGCCAATGATAGTGTAAAGGGGAAAGAGGCAGAGTATATGTGTGTATATGTGTGTAGGGGGATGATTGATGGGGGATCAGAAGATTGCAAGCTAGTAGAATGTAATGGTTCATTATGATTAAAGAAACCTACTTTTTTGATGATTCATTTCTTGTCAGTTTTGAAGTGTCTGATCATTTTAACTTCAAAAATGTTTGTGTTCCCCAGTTGTTTTGAATTTTCCTTCAAGCATCTTGATTATAAGGTCATTGATGCAGTACCCCGGTCCCAAAATGTGCTTCCCCGTGTAGATGTTGCCCTGGTCTTCTCTGTGGTGATTGATCTTGTGTCTGCATACATTGATTCTTGTTTTTAACAGCAAGCCTATCTTACCAATGTAGCATGCATCTTCACATTTTTGCTTTGAATATATATACTGCATTAGAAGAGGAGCATAAGAATTCCCTTTTGTTGAATGTCTTTTCCTATGTGGAGACTGTGATATGTGCTGGCATAGCTTCCAATCTATTGCAAGGAGTTCTACCATTCTCTTCTTTCAATTAGAAGAAGCTTACTACTTATTTTTGCTTCAGATTAGGTGGGTGCTGAAAGGTTAGTACTGACAGTATAGGGAATATTTATTCCAGTGATTCATTCTCCAGGAGTACTGGCTGTTGGTCTTTTATGATTTTTTTGTTATTTTTTCAGCACTGGGTTGTATGTGACTTCAAGGATTACTCTCTGGTTTTCCTTGTTTTTACTACAGTAGGTTTGGCCTGGTTGTTAAAAAAGCAATATACCTAAAAGTGATTTTAGGGTTCTAGCTTTTTTGTTTGAAGGATTTAGTCTGGACTTTGAGGCGTTTCTCTGTCTCTTGGGTCAGAGCATATACAGTGGTACCATCTGTCTTGACTGTATACAATGGACTTTTTTGTATGCAAGTGATAGAAACTGAAACTGTTAAAGTAGATGCATTTGTCAGTCAATTTCCTAAATACAGATGTTTGTCGAAAGAAATTGTGCTACCCAAAATGTTAACACTTTCATAAGAGCATTCAAAAGGGAGAGAGGTTAAGACAAATGGTGCCTCATAAGCAATTTTCCTATGGACACAAAATGGAAGAATATAGGCTTCAAAGTGTGCACTGGAGAGGAGACAGTATTTCTTTTTATTCAGCTAATGCAGACCATTCTTCGTAACTTGGGTGGAAATCTAAACATCTTTTTGTCAGCTTGAATTGGCAACCTCTCTTTCTATTTCTCCCCATTGGTTCCTAAGGAGTTGGGGCACATAAGTGCTTTTGAAGTCTTGCAAACGAGGGACTGAAGAATTATCAAGCATTTTTTACATTTTCCCTCAGTTTGAATTGACATTGTGGTTGGAACAGGTTCCAGGTTCTTCTGTTGCCCAGTTTCAGATAGAGGTGAAATCACAAGAGAAACTGCCCTTATCTGAAAATGGGTAATCAGGATATGAGATGACATCAGCGGTCTTTGACTTCCCAGAGGACAGATGCACACTGGACCCTGATCCTTTTTATTTAAAACTTTATTTTCCACAAGCAAATTGTCCAATATCGATGACTTCCCTTCAACCACTTTCATATTCAGCAGTTACCTTCAGTATTCACACTCTTGCAGAATCTGCTTTCTCCTTGAGATAGGGGCCTGCCTGTTCCCCTCTGTGTCTCTGCCCATAATTCTGCTTTCAAGAGACCCTCCCACATTGTTACCTGTTTCTCTAGCTTTTAAGGTGGACCAGCCTAGATGCCTGGTATAGCTGTGGTTCAGGAGAGTTTCCAGGGACATTTCTTTGCAGATGGTTATGCATATTGAGGGTATTTTTCACAAGCATTGTTTAGGGTAAAACAGCATTTTCCCTGCAGAAATGTCTGTTTACAAAATTGCCCACCTGATATATTGGGGTAAACTTGTGCTCTTATTGCCTATTCATGCAGAGGCATTCCCAGGATAACTTTGGACTTATGCTCATACTTCTGGCTTTATAAAAGTATGCATGTAATTTTTTTCCAGAAAAGTTCTGTGCACATTTTGGTAGGATAGTTTTCAAAGAAGGCTTATGTGTATAATACCTCTTTGAAAAGTGGTGCAATTTATGTGTGTTTTTACAGCCTAATTTAGGAAAGTTTTTATAAATTTACTACAGTTGTGATAAAGCTGATAATGTTTATTGCTATTTCAAGAAAGGAGGCCAGTCTAAAAAGTCATTTAGAGGGGATTTTATACATTCTTTCTGAGATATACAAAACCTGCCAGGCATGTATTTTTTTTTTTTTAACTTAGGATCTTATTAATTTTCTTTCCTGATGTCCTCACTTGGGGGTGAATCAAGTCCCATGTGAATCAGCTTGTAAAGCACTATGTAAATTATTGGCACTTAAATAGGATTTTCTTGTGAATATCCTGCAAATAATGGTCTGCTGTGTCTTTTAGCAATCAGCAGATCGGGCAGCTTTCTTTTTCTTACAATATTTTGTGTACAGTTGGTAAATAACACGGTTCACCTAGCAGCAACAGTTTTTGTATCATTGGGTCTCTTTAATGTCTATTAATCAAATGTCTATAAATAGCCCTTCTAGTGCAGAAGTTTGCTTGCCTTGTTTGAATTCTGAGTAATCTCAGTAGTATAGGTGTTCATAATCTCTTAAATACTGTTTTCTAAAAGTGCCCCAGATGTGCAAACAATATTCATGCCAATATTTTAAGGTCTGGGAATCAACCTCTTTAGCATTTTGTACGCCACAAGAAATGTAAGAGGTAAGTCAATAATAGCACATACCACATTTCCCAAGCTTAGAGTCCACAGCATTGCTTCCCTTTATGTGATGTGTACTATAAGTACTGTGTATTGCATATATTGCTTAATAACCAGGAATCTTCATTTATAGAAAATCCCGTGGCAGACTCCTTCCTCCAAAATAATTCCTGAGGTTAATCAGTGCATTTTTCATTCAGAAATAAAGTCCATGTTTTTCAGTTATCTTGCTTTACACTGAGGAGTTGTGAAGATTTAGCATTTCAATTTTGCAAGTAGTCTTGAGCTCCAGTCACTCAAATTATTTTTTAACTTTAAAGGACAAAGCCAAAAAACCCAAAAAGCAGATATTTGGCAGAGATTCAGAAAAAAAAAATATATCTGTTATGGCTCAGAAATGATATTTGGAACATTGCAGAAAGAGGATCATTTGTAAGCACTTTGTTAACGCCATCCACGTTGCCCACAAGCAGACCTGCAAGCACCATTCACCATTTTTGCCATTTTATTATGTGAACTGCTTTCCCTTATCTCCACTTCTCACATTTGCTCTCCCTAGATTAGTTACAGCCTTGGGATATGTGAGAATTAACTGGACATCTGTGAATGCAGATTTTGTTCTTCAGCTTACTGGCCGTATAAAAGTACTTTCTTAAGGAATGACTTTTTTGAGGTATGCAACTAACTCATGTATCTGCTAGAAATATTAAGGTGGGGCAAGCAAATGGAACACACTCCAAGTTCGAAGTCAATGGAAACGAAGGCCATGAAGATGAAAATGTTTCAGGGCTAATCAGTACCAACCCCTCAGTGGACAAAAAATCCACAAAATTATACACAAAAATCTCTATCATATATAAAATTGTGCAATAATATTAAAAAAAATGACCATCCTAAATGACACCCATAGGAATCACCATCGACTAAGGTGAACTTTTTCAATGATATCAGAAAAATGTTAATGTCAGTAACTAAATGGTGACTCTAATGGCATCAATTATGACGGTCAGTTTATATTAAGGATATATTTTTAATATGATTGGGTTTTTTTGTATATGATGAAAATGTTTCCCCACACTTCAGTCATCATACTGCCTCAATTAAATATTCTCGTGCATGCTAAAATATTGTGAAGAACCAAAGAAATAAAAATTACAAGCGAAAAGCAAGGATACACACATAGGATCTTTAATAAACTATTAAACTTCTGTTCCATATTAGCCTGTGAAGGAGGTGAAGGGAAGAAGGAAGGAAGAAAGAAAGGAAAATGCCGGCCAAATATCTTGTCTATATTTTATCTATAGGAGTTATGTCTGCATGCAGCTCACCTCAGTTAGAACAGTTACATTATTTTCAAAAGTAATGGTCCCAGCTTTATTCCCCCCCCCCCCCCCCCCAGTACTGACCCACACCAACCCTCACTGACTGATGCGCTTTCATTTCACATAAAACAGGCAATGTTAACATTTTCGGTTTATTTCATTTTGTTTGGAAAATGAAATGAAAGAAAACAAGAAAATTTGGATTTTGCTTTCTGTTTCCTTTTCTTCACTGAGTATCCCCACTGTGTCTTGACCCACTTCAAAAATAAAAAAAAGTCAAGATCCATGGGACTGCTACCTCCTCCAGATGCCTCTTATACCATCATTGGGCTCTAAAGTCCAAATGGGACAGAAGGGATCCTATACATCCTAGCCTCACGGCTAGCTGGTACTGTTTTGAAATACCAACCCAATAGGACAGGAGTGACTGGGAACAGTGATGGATCTAGGATTTTGCTGCTTATAAGTACTTTTGATGTTTTCACCCCTCCCCCCCCCCCCCCCCCCCCCCCCCCAACCATGCCACCACCTCCTCTAAAGATCTGTAACAGGGTAGCAGAGGGCAGAGGCTATTCTCTGCTGAATGAGATTCAGTAGAGCTGGTAGGCGGCAAATCTTATCCAGCCTGCTGACCCTAAATGGTTGCCACCCTAGGCACAAACATAATAGGTGCCTATTGACAAATCCAGGGCTGACTGGGGCTCACTCCTGGCCTATATGAACTAAAAGTGTGTGCATTGTTCTAAGCCATACGTACTTTTATTTGAATTGTACTAGAGAGGTTCCTGGGATTGGTTTAGGCTGGGGCAGAAAACTAGTTTTCAATTCTTGGCTGGAAAAGGTATCTTCAGAAAACATAGGTGGAAATCTCTGTAGACCTTTTTTTCCTTGCACAATTTTCCAAGTAAAGATATCTGTGTACTTTTACTTTGAAAATTACCAACAGATTTTGCAACTATGTGGAAGTATGAACATTTCCCTCTTAATAAATTCTTTGCTGTTGGGGAGATATCCACGTTGGAACCATTGCTTGTAAGTGAGACTCAGGGTGAATCTGAAATAGGTGCAAGAGCAAACTGTCAAACAAAGTGGTAGCAAATTGTACGGACCTGATTATATTAAGTCCAAAATTCTAAAAGCAAATGAAATACAAAAAGACAGACCTGGTATTGGTAATCTGTAACCTGTTATTTAAATCTGACATTGTACCTGAGGAGTGGAAAATAACTTAGGTAACACCAATTTTTAAAAAGGGCTTCAGGAATGATGCATTGTACCCTCTTAAAAAAATATTAACATGCATGTTAATGCAAATTGAAATTGCTAGTTGGAAGCATTGAGGGAAGGTCATTTCCCTTGCTTCCCAAGAGTGAATTATCGTCATTTTCAGACAGCTACTGCTTACAGGAGTCCATTGTTTTTTAAAGTAGACATAATAACAATCACAGCTTGAGAAGTTGTGAGGGTCAGAGTATTTCTTCAACTGTGAAACTATCTTCACCTGACTAATCAAAGGCCTAACAAGTCAATCACATGTTCGGGCTTTATTAACATTATTTTTTAAGTAGTAATACATCAACTGGAAAGGTGTCCAAACTTTTGCACATGCCATATTTATTGTTTTATTGTTTTCAGTCTATTAAAATCAGCAAAAAACCTCCAGTAATTTTACATTAAAAATTGCAGAAAGATGATAGGGTAGATATTCAAAGCCGGCTGGTTAGGACTTATCTGGCTAAATTACGATGTATATTAAGCAGAATGACGAAGCCGCTGAATATACACGTATATATACACACTTAGGCAGACAAGTCTAAGTTTAGACCTGCTCTATTATTATGTGTGATAATTGTGGGTGGATCCTTGGGCCGGTGGCAGATGACCATGCCCCCGGGGGAAGATCCTGAGAGGGACCACCGGTCAGGCTCAGAGTTGGGAGACAGACACACACTAGATCTTTTATTAGACAGTATACTGAACCACCAGAGGTGGCAGTAGTGAGCTGGAAGAGCCCAGCTGGGTTGTAGTCCCTCAGGCACCGGAACAGAGATCCCAGGATGGCTGAGCTGTAGAGAAACTGAATATAGTGAATAGGCAGAGTATGTAGATGGTAACACTCACAATAGTCTCTTGAAGCAGCCCAGAGGCTGGAATGAAGTAGGCCCTCGAGGAGCGAGTACCTGGTTCCAGGGAAAGCTCTGAGAGAGAGATGGTAACTCACTGGTGTTGTAGGCAGCGGTGACTTCCTGGCAGAAGTAGTATTCGGAAGCAGGTCCGGTAACGTGGGCCCTCAAGGAGTGAGTACCGGTTTCAGACTGCGACCTGAAAAGCAAGAGAGAGAGAGAGGCCCCCGAGGAGCGGGTACCCCTGGTAAAGTCCAAGGAGGCAGAGTAGCAAGGTATGCAGAGAACAAATCCCATCTGCAGCGATACCTGGAAGAAAGCCCTTGCTAACTCGAATAGCCAGCAAAAACGAAGACCTTAAATATCCGGTGAGGATGACATCATCTCAGGGGGACACCCCTGAGGTTCGCACCACAGCTGGTACTTGAGTCGGGGCCGCACCGCGCACGCGCCCCTAGGCCTCAGGAGAACATGGCGGAAGGCAGCGTCTAGCCTGTCCGGGGATGCCAGAGGAGGTTGGCAAGATGGCAGCCAAACTTCCATGGTTGGATTTTTATAACAGTGACAACATAAGTAAACCTCACCTATCAAAGTACAGAGATCCTAGTAACTATCACAGACACAGACACAGAAAGCAAATAGGAAAAGATACAGGCAGAGCAAGTTTCAAAGCCCCAAAGCATTTAACCTTAGATCCTTTAAATTCTTCTTACCCGCTAGCCCTTCCGCTTACTGAAAATTTGGATATACAGTCAGTGTTAGCACTCTTGATGTTTTACCTGGCCTTTCACCGCTGATTTTTGAAACGGTTCTTGATAAAACATCTGCTACATTAGACTTCATTTAACAAGCAGAATCATTCTCCTCAAAGCTGTCACATGGCAGACCTCCTAGAAACAGTCTGCTAGGAAATGTTATCTGCAACAGTGGTCAGGCAGAGGAAGTCTTTCCATAATGATGGGCACTGGTAGGTATAAACAAACAAGGGTGTAATGATGAAATGATAACAAACCACTAGAGGCAAGTTGCAATCAGAATCTTTTTCAGCATTACTTAGTCTGAAGATGAAAGAAGAGGTTTGGAGAAATTTCTAACCATAATTACATTCCTGCATTGGAAAATACTTCCCTAGCTTTTAAAGTATATCTGTAAGAAGTGCATTTGAATATAAGAACATAAGAATTGCCATATTGGGTCTGATCATGGGTCCATCAAGCCCAGTATCCTGTTTCCAACAGGGGTCAATCCGGGTCACAAGTACTTGGCAGGATCACAAACAATAGATAGATTTCATGCTGCTAATGCCCTGGATAAGTGGTGGCTTTCCCCGAGCCTACTGGTTAATAACAATTTACGGTAGAGATGTGAATCGTGTCCTCGATCGTCTTAACGATCGATTTCAGCTGGGAGGGGGAGGGAATCGTATTGTTGCCGTTTGGGTGTGTAAACTATCGTGAAAATCGTTAAAATCGTGAGCCGGCACACTAAAACCCCCTAAAACCCACCCCCGACCCTTTAAATTAAATCCCCCACCCTCCCGAACCCCCCCCCAAATGCTTTAAATTACCTGGGGATCCAGCGGTGGTCCAGAACGGCGGCGGTCCGGAACGGCCCCCTCAATTGAATCCTGTTGTCTTCAGCCGGTGCCATTTTGCAAAATGGCCGCCGCAAAATGGCAGCGGCCATAGACCAAAACGATTCGATGCAGGAGGTCGTTCCGGACCCCCGCTGGACTTTTGGCAAGTCTTGTGGGGGTCAGGAGGCCCCCCCAAGCTGGCCAAAAGTTCCTGGGAGTCCAGCGGGGTTCCGGGAGCGATTTCTTGCCGCGAATCGTTTTCCGTACGGAAAATGGCGCCGGCGGGAGATCGACTGCAGGAGGTCGTTCAGCGGCGGTCCGGAACCCCCGCTGAATGATCTCCTGCAGTCGATCTCCCGCCGGCGCCATTTTCCGTACGGAAAACGATTTGCGGCAAGAAATCGCTCCCGGAACCCCGCTGGACTCCCAGGAACTTTTGGCCAGCTTGGGGGGGCCTCCTGACCCCCACAAGACTTGCCAAAAGTCCAGTGGGGGTCCGGAACGACCTCCTGCATCGAATCGTTTTGGTCTATGGCCGCTGCCATTTTGCGGCGGCCATTTTGCAAAATGGCACCGGCTGAAGACAACAGGATTCAATTGAGGGGGCCGTTCCGGACCGCCGCCGTTCTGGACCACCGCTGGATCCCCAGGTAATTTAAAGCATTTGGGGGGGGTTCGGGAGGGTGGGGGATTTAATTTAAAGGGTCGGGGGTGGGTTTTAGGGGGTTTTAGTGTGCCAGTTTTCCTGCCCTCCCCCTTCCCCCGATTTACAATTTTTTAACGATAAATCGGGGGAATTTGTATTGTATCGTGGCCCTAACGATTTTTGACGATTTAAAATATATCGGACGATATTTTAAATCGTCAAAAAACGATTCACATCCCTAGTTTACGGACTTCTCCAGGAACTTGTCTAAAACTTTTTTAAACCAGCTATGCTAACTGCCTTTATCACATACTCTTGCTATGAATTTCTGAGCTTAATTGTGTGTTGAGTGAAAAAGAATTGTGACAAATTAGTTTTAAATGTGCTGCTTACTAACTTCATGGAGTTGTAGAGGTGCTTGAAAAAGTTTTCCTATGAAGCTAAGAAATTACATTGACCAGACTTGCAAAGCTATCCAAGGTTATGTGTTTCAATGAATCTTTAAGTGAGCAGAAGCTGACACAACCTTAACATGGTTAAAAGCTAAACACAAAAGACCTGATATTCAAAGTGCATTCAATGCAATCCTTTAAAAAAGGATTGGATAAGTTCTTGGAGGAGAAGTCCATTACCTGCTATTAAGTTCACTTAGGGGCGGATTTTAAAACCCCTGCACACGTAAATCCTTTCAGATTTACGCGCGCAGGGCCCTCGCACGCTGGCGCGCCTATTTTGCATAGGCCGCCGGCGCGCGCAGAGCCCCGGGACACGCGTAAGTCCCGGGGCTTCCTGTCGGGGGCGTGGCGGGGCGCATGACGGAATGATGCGGCGTTTAGGGGGCGGCGACATGGGCGTGGTTTCGGCCCGGGGGCGTTCCGGGGGCGTGGCCACGGCCTCCGGAACAGCCCCCGGGACCGGACCACGGAGCGGGGCAGCCGGCCCCGGCCCTATCTAAACCCCCCCCCCTTACCTTTGTCGGCAAAGTTACGCCTGCTGAAAGCAGTTACGTTGCTGAAAGCAGGCGTAACTTTGCGGACAAAGGTAAGGGGGGGGGTTTAGATAGGGCCGGGGGGGGTGGGTTAGGTAGGGGAAGGGAGGGGATGGTGGGGGAAGGGCAAAGGAAAGTTCCCTCCGAGGCCGCTCCGAAATCGGAGCGGCCTCGGAGGGAACAGGCAGCGCGCGCTGGGCTCGGCGCGCACAGGTTGCACAAATGTGCACCCCCTTGCGCGTGCCGACCCCGGATTTTATAAGATATGCGCGGCTAATCACGTATCTTATAAAATCCAGCGTACTTTTGTTCACGCCTGCTGCGCAAACAAAAGTACGCGCTCGCACAAGTATTTAAAATCTGCCCCTTAGAGAATAGCCAATGCCATTAGCAATGGTAACAAGGAATAGGCTTAGTTTTTGGGTACTTGCCAGGTTCTTATGGCCTGGATTGGCCACTGTTGGAAACAGGATGCTGGGCTTGATGGACCCTTGGTCTGACCCAATGCTTTTTAGCCAATAAATGGGATTTTTGCAGCTAAGTAATGGCTGCTGAATATGTGCCTATGTTCAGTGGCCACCGCTTAGTCGTACAAGTCCCTTATACGGTTAAAACTTACATGCGCAGAAAGTAGGTATGTACTGGGCAGACTGGGAGCACAGCAAGTTAGCCATATAACATATCAATATTCGGAGTTAGCCACATAAGTATATGTGTAAGTTTAGATGTCCCATAGATGTTGCGACCGTCACTGCCCGACGTCTCCACTCTGCCCACCTTACCTCTTTTGCGACTCCCTCTTTGGTTGATGGAAGTTTGGCTGCTGTGGCGTCATCTTGCCGACCTCCTCTGGTGTCCCCGGACTGGCTAGACACTGCCTTCTGCCATGTTCTCCTGAGGTCTAGGGGCGTGTGCGCGGCGTGGCCCCAACTCAAGTACCAGTTGTGGCGCGAACCTCAGAGGCATCCCCCTGAGATGACGTCATCCTCACCGGATATTTAAGGTCTTCGTTTTTGGTAGCTATTCGAGTTAGCAAGGTCTTTCCTCCAGGTATCGCTGCAGATGGGATTCACTCTCTGCATACCTTGCTACTCTGCCTCCTCGGAATTTACCAGGGGTACCCGCTCATCTAATTTAACCTGATATGTCTATCCGGCTAGCTTAGAAATCCGTCTAAATTTTGAATATCTACCTCATTGAAAATTGCTACAATATATGCTATTGAATTGTCAATAGGTTTTTACCCACATTAAAAACACATAGTGGTAGATTTTAATAGCTGTGCGCACATGGATGCGCCAATTTTATAACATGCACACACCAGCATGAGCATTTTATAAAATCAATGAGCTGCGAGCACATGCGCGCCGGATTTTGTAATCCGCGCGCAAGGGCGTAAGGAATTTTTCAAGCCTCGTGCCACAATGCATTTTGGCCTTCCCCAGTTCCTTCCCAGTCCAATTAAGGAGCAGACTGGGAGGGAATTCCCTACTCCCTACCCTAACCTCCCTTCCCCTTCCCTTCCCTTCCCCTCTCCTCCCCAACCCCTAAATCTAATTTTTTTCTTTTTTACCTTTGTTGCTCAACTTACTTCAACTCCCGAGCTGAAGTAAGTTGCGTGTGCTGGCAGCCAGTCGGCACACGAGGCTCCGGGACATCGAACAATGGCACTGTCCCAGCCCATCCAATTTCAACAGTATATAAAAGGGAGCTGCATGCTTCAATGATGTCCAAACAGAAATACATGTGGGATATTTTTGATTCCTTATCCGGTTCCATCAAACTAAAGCCATGTGACCAAATACAATGCTGCAATTGCAACCTCCTATAACACTGAGGAGCTGGAATCTGAGAACAGATGTTGAAGAGCAATCTACCACCTTCCAGCACCTGGCCCAAACACCTTATCCCACATTCCTACCACCTGGTTCATGTAAGAACTGATTTATCATAAAAAGCTAATTAAACCAGAGCTTTATGCTATGTTTCTGGGAAACACAGTGAAAAAAACCTAGCCTCAGGCTGGTGGTGCAAAAGGCTGACACTATAGTATGCAAAACCAATCAACCATCCTGATTCGTAAGCAAAAGTATTTCCGGGAGTGAAGATACAGAAAGGGGAGCTACCACAAAGCTTCTTCAAGCAACAAGCAAACAACCATCCAGTTCCACAACATGCACCCAACAGGCACCCTGTCACAAGAGAAAAGCAAGATGATACAGTGCCAAATCTGCAAAGTTCACAGAACCCATAGCTTTAGGCAACTTTAGCATTCAAGGTGATATTCTAGGAGGTTTTTGCTTCCACAGAAAGTCCTCTGTATACACTGAATTCACTAAAGGTAAAGGGAACATGCTGAGTACATAAGTCAACTTGGCAGCTATCACCATCTTGATAGCCTCTAGCCTCCCCCACCAGGATAGATATAGAGGAGACCAAGGGGAAACTAAGTTAAATATAATAGACATCACATTACGCTTCATCATTGTATGAAAGTTTCTATCTAAAAATATTCCCAATGCTTGATACCATCAGCTGCCCAGCAAAAAGGAAACTCAGTAACATCTGAAAGCAGAGCGACTTTAGTTAGGGCATCACCGCTGATTTCATACAATTGATCCTATAAACATTTAATGAAGAGAATGCTTCAATAAGTCTCAAAAGTAGAAGAAGGTATTGTACTTCTAGGAAGACTATAAGATCATCTGTATATAGTATTTATGTATACTCCAACTGTTTATACCTCACTCCCACCAAATCAAGTTCCTGTCACATAGCAATGGCCCAAAGTTCCACAGCAATGTTAAACAATAAAGGTGATAACAGGCACTCCTGGTAAGTGTCCCAGAAAAGAGAAAAAGGATCAGAAACCAAATTGTTGACAGATAATCTTGCACTTGGTGCAGAATACAGCAGATGAACCATCTTAACAAAGAAGTCCACTGGCCAAACCATGCCATCACTCAAAAGAGGTACGACCAGTTCACTCAGTCCAACTCTTGTTTGGCATCTAAGGTTAAGGCCACCATAGGAATTGACTGATCAAAAACAAGAGACAAGAAATCACAAAACTGTCTACTGTTGTCAGATGACATACACACTTGTACAAATCCCATCTGGTCTTTATTCACAAGCATTCAATAATAATACTTTGTCAAATTGAAAGTATCTTGGCATAAATCTTAAAATCCACATTAATAAGTAAGAAAGGATGATAATTCTGCATCAATGCAGGATCTCTGCCAAGTTTCTCAAGAACTATTATTGTGCCTTTGAAAAATGAACTATCCATTTTCTCCTCCCTTAAGAAACTGCCATACATTTTCTGGAGTTCAGGCACAAGGTTAGAAGCAAGCGACTGATAAATGTTGCGCTTCCCAGCCGCGTATATTCCGCAGCTGGGCCTGCTCATCTTGCTATACCTTCCACCAGCTCTGGGCATGTCCTCTCCATGGCCGCTTCCAGCTCACAGCGTCTCCGATCCCCCTGCACTCCTGCTCTGGACCAAGCCGCATGGAGGGGCTCAGCATCCTCCATGGCGTCGGCTCCACCCCTAGGCGCACGTGCACAGACCGCCCGGCCTCTTAAAGGGCCAGGGGTGGAACCCAGCTCTGCTGCACACCCTGATTGATCGCTGCTTATTACTTAATAGGAAGAGGTCTGACCCCCACTTCCTTGCCTTGGTAATCGGGTAGATCACGTTGTGGTAGCTAGTTTGCCTTCCTGTTCCAGTGTCTTGTTCCAGTCTTCTGTTCCAGTGTCTTGTTCCAGTCATCTGTTCCAGTCTCCTGTTCCAGCATCCTCCTGTTCCAGTCATCTGTTCCAGTCTCCTGTTCCAGCGTCCTCCTGTTCCAGCATCTTCCTGTTCCAGTGTCTTCCTGTTCCAGCGTCCTCCTGTACTTTCGTCTCCCCAGGTAGTACCATTCGGACAGTCTTCTCGATACTGACCTCTGCCTGTTAATTGACTATGTTTGATCGCCACTTAGATTTGACCTTTGCCTGTTTCCTCGACCACGTCTGAATGCTACCCGGAACTGACCTCTGCTTGCCACTGACACGTCTGCATGCTGCCTGGAACTGACCTCTGCCTGTCCACTGACCACGTTTGCATGCTGCCCGGAACTGATCTCTGCCTGATCACTGACCACATCTGACCACCACCTGGAACCTGATTTCTGCCTGACTGACCATCCTTGGACTGACTACTGGTATTGACCCCTGCTTTGGCTGACCACGCTATCCTTGACTCTGGCCTTGATCCTCGCTCTTCATTCAGAGACTCTGTTCTGTCCATCACTGGCTCCTGAACTTCCTGACCTGAACATCGACCTTGCACTCTTGCTCGTGGTGGGCACACCCCTGAACTTTATCTTTCAGAGATCCTACGAGGCCCGCTTAAGACCAGGTGGCCCGGGTAACCAAGGGCTCAACCTGAGGGAACCCCGGGTTGCTATTGGTGAAGCTCCAGCTAGCCTCTGTCTCCTCCTGTGCTCTGCCTCCTGTAGGCAGGCGCTCTCTGGGTCCGACCACGGAGCCTACCAATCCTGCACCAGGCCAAGGGTCCACCTCCCGGCGCAAGAATAGAATTCCACTACAAAACTTTTAGGGCCAGGAGCAATTTTCACCGGTAGTAACTGGATCAACTGAGTAATTTCTGCCATCATAATATCCTTGTACAAAAAATTCTCATCTGCCTCTGAAAAAAGAGGTTGTTGAAGTCTATGTAAAAAGGCTAAAACAGCAGCATCTGAAAAATCAATTCCACAAATCAATTCCACAAATTGTTAGAGAATCTTTTGGTCTCTATATGCATTTCTCCATGATGAAGAAATAACCTTGTCCTTATCTCTGGCCTTCTTGTTATGTAGGTATTGGGCTAATATACAACCGGATTTGTTATTACCAGTGTAATATTCACTCACTGCGAGGCTAGCAATGCTCCAGCTTGCTGACTCAGAAGGGAATTATACTGAAATTTCAATTTATGCAAATTTAGAAATATAGAACTGTCTCTCCACTGTATATATTGCAACTCCAAACATTTTATCTCCCTTTCCAATGAGTCAAAAATAGCATTTCTCCATTTGGCCATACCAGCAGAGTATTTGATTATGGTTTCCTATATGACCACCTTAAAAGCATACCACCAAGGGCAAGTGAGATATCTTCAGTGTAACTGAACTGAAAATATTCTATACATTTATCTTTGATAAGAGAAATAAATTCAAGATCTTCAATCTATCCTGCATTAAAATGTCATTGGAAAGAAGGGGCTTGTGAGGAACCATAATCAAGAAGCATCCCAACTGAAACATGATCAAAGACTACAATACTATCAATATGTGACTCAAATACTCCAGAGATTAAAAAACTCAATATAAGAAAGTAGTTGATTTGTGAATAAGATTGATGGGGGCAAGAAGAAGAATGTAAAATCTATATCCATAGAAAGCTGAAGCCTCCACAGATCAACCAGATCAAGAGCTTTAATAACAGAGTGGAGGACTATTCTAGAACATCCCATATAGACCTTCGACTGCCTATCCAAAAATGTTAAGAATCAGATTAAAATCACTAGGGATGTGCAGAAGGAAAAAATCCATT
Organism: Rhinatrema bivittatum; assembly: GCF_901001135.1. Lineage (NCBI taxonomy): Eukaryota > Metazoa > Chordata > Amphibia > Gymnophiona > Rhinatrematidae > Rhinatrema > Rhinatrema bivittatum. Next base: position 438,828,106 of record NC_042615.1, on the reverse strand, counting down.
GCTATTCGGTATTCGTTTCGCCGGGACCCGTATCCATTGCAGTCGTTTCATAGGGGTATTTGCAGCCTATTTTTGGCTGCAGAATTGGAGTTTTCTTATCAATTCTGATGAAACTTCTGGGGAGTTTTCATCAGAACGAGAAAAGAGCTCCAAGGTACTTAGACTGTGGCAAAGTGGCACCAAAGTGGCATGAATAACTTAAGGCACTTTAAAGGGGCAAAGGGGTACCAGGTGTGGCAAGAGTGCTTTAACAGAGGCACAAAGCAGCAGCGACAGTGTCAAAAACAAACCACAACTTCAAAAGAGAGCACCGATAACAGATGCATGAACCCTCGAAGTGAGCATGACAGGCAAAGTGGCAAGACAAATGGCATCAACATCCTACAGCAAAATGAAGGGGGAACATAGCAAGCAGAAAGACTAGCACCAACATACTGAGGAACCATGATAGTGGCAAGAATACCACAAGGAGTTGAGTGAGTCATCTGGTGTATGACAGCAAGGCAGAGTGGCAGAAAGCTGATAGGGGCAAGACCGGCTGGCAGAGCGGAGGTAGTCTGGACCCTGTGGTATTGATAGGGGCAAGCCAGGCTGGCAGAGCCAAGGTAGTCAGGTCCCTGTGGTTTTCATCAGGGCAAGATAGGCTGGCTCCGGGGAGAATTCTCTTTCCTTTGAGCAGGAAAGGGCTCCCTATAATGGGTTGGCCCCTAGAGTGGAACACGGGCCTTCAAAGCATGGTGACGTGGAGGAGGTCTCACTGTGAACAGCGGTTTAATATGGGTCAACAGGTACTAAGATATAGACTGGCCAGCTATCCCGGGGAGAGTTCCCTTTCCTTTGAGCAGGAAAGGGCTCCAGGACAGTCAGGCACAGCATTAGAGTCAAGCAATTTTAGGGACGTAAGGCCTGGATGGACAGGCACAGCAATCGAGGATAGAGGTCAAGCCTACATAGGTACATAAGGCCTGGATGGACAGGCACAGCATTCGAGGATAGAGGTCAAGACCACGTAGGAACATAAAGCCTGGATGGACAGGCACAGCATTAGAGGTCAAGCCCTTGTAGGGACATAAAGCCTGATTGGACAGGCACAGCATTCGAGGATAAAGATCAAGCCCACTTAGGGACATAAGGCCTGAACGGACAGGCACAGCAATTGAGGATAGAGGTCAAGCCCACGTAGGAACATAAGGCCTGGACGGACAGGCACAGCAATCAAGGATAGAGTTCAAGCCCATGTAGGGACATAAAGCCTGGACAGACAGGCACAGCATTCGAGGATAGAGGTCAAACCCACGTAGGGACATAAGGCCTGGATAGACGGGCACAGCATTCAAGGATAGAGGTCAAGCCCTTTTAGGGACATAAAGCCTGACAGACAGGCACAGCATTCGAGGAAAGAGGTCAAGCCCAAGCAGGGACAAAAATCCTGGACGGACAGGCATAGCATTAGAGGTCAAACCCTTTTAGGGACATAAAGCCTGGACGAACAGGCATAGCATTAGGGGTCAAACCCTTTTAGGGACATAAAGCCTGGATGGACAGGCACAGCGTTAGAGGATTTCCTTTGTGCAGGTATGTTGTGGTTTGATCTGTCACTTCTTCTTGAACTGGTTCACTGCCAGAAGAAAATGGCATCTTTTTCATTTCTGAAAGATAATTCAACAGAGGATGCTTTAAGAGCAATTGAGACTGCCATTTGTGAAGCAAGAACTGAACTGGAGATTATTTGTGAATACCCAGAAGCTATTAACTGTACTTATGCACTTCAGCTGATGACAAAGGAACATGAAGAGCTCTCAGAAATAAGAAAACCGCTACTCAAGTCCAAATCTACAATATCAACCTATGTTGACTTTGTGGTTTACACAGTGCCTCTGCAAACTATGGGAAGACAGAGGATGCAACTACCACCAGTTTTCTATAGTACTAGAAACATTACTGTTGGCACCTAAGAAAGGTTTTGGGAACATGGCCGATATTATGAAGGTCAGGAGAACTATTGAGCATATGAACTATGCAAGCTCCAAACATCTGAAGTCAGCTTTTTATGTTCTTACATTCCAAATGTTGCAAAACAGGAAAAGAATATTCTGAAAAGAAGTGATGCATAAATACATGAAACTGAAATTAGAAATACCAGAACTAAACTCAGACAGGCACCGCGTTTCAGGTCAGGCCCTTGTAGGGACGTACGGACTGGACAGTGCATGGACAGTGCATGGACAGTGCATGGACAGGCACAGTGTTTCAGGTCAGGCCCTTGTAGGGACGTATGGCCTGGACAGTGGACGGACTGGCACAGAGTTTCAGGTCAGATCCTTGTAGGGACGTACGGCCTGGACAGTGGACAGACAGGCCCAGCGTTTTATTCATCTTGCCATTCACAGGGAAAATTTGGAAACCCAAGCAGAGGCAGGTTTATTTTCAAAAAACACTAGCATTTCCATCAACTCTGGTGCCAGCCTTGAGCAGTGAGGGCTCATGATATCCCCTGACATTGAAAATACACGTTCACTGGGCACACTGGTTGGTGTAATGACAGATATCGCTGAGCCACTTTGGCTAGGTGTGGCCAGACAGTGGACTTGGGTGCCCAATATGCCAGTGGATCTGTCTGCATGTCCTCTGTGGGCTCTGAGAGATACTGTGTCACTGACTGTTGTGCTGGTGTCTCCTTTGCTTGGGTGTTCTCAGAGTCACTCCTGCCAGCTGCTTTCTCTCTAGCCCGTAGAACAAAAGATGAATCTTTATGGGCAACATGCCTTTGACGTACTGAAGTGGAGGAGAAGGAGGTACTAGTTGTCGCTGACAGAATTCTGCTCATGCTTGGGCTAGCAGAACTCTCTGAAGTGCCCACCACTGTGTCCTCCTCTGCTTCATGCCTAATCTGTCTCTGCCTATGGTGCCCCTGATCACGGACTTTTGTTAACAGCAGGTCCTTCACAAATGAGAGACAATTGGACTGTAGGGCGAATTTCCCTTTCACATGGGAATCACAGATTGTGGCGAGCATGCATGTGCGGTCTTCTGTTAAAGGCCTTAATCTCTCTTGCATCTGCTGCTGCAAAACATCCAGATAATGCAGCACCTCAGCTGTCATTTCCTCTTCCTGTTTAAAGCCCTCCAAATTTTCATCCAGGAAATTAACTATAGGGATGATGTCAGCTAAGATGGCAAATCTGGAACTCAGCTCCTCTGTGATATCCTTGAAGGGCTGCAGAATTTTTACCAGCTGACTAATGACTAACAAATCATGATGCCCTAGGGCAGGGGTGGGCAATTCCAGTCCTCGAGGGCCGCAAACCAGTCGGGTTTTCAGGATATCCTTAATGAATATGCATGAGAGAGACCTGCATACACATTGCCTCAGTTGTATGCAAATCTATTTCATGCATATTCATTAGGGGTATCCTGAAAACCCGACTGGTTTGCAGCCCTCGAGGACCGGACTTGCCCACCCCTGCCCTAGGAGATTCTGAACACCTATGTCCATTGAACCAGAAAGTTCATGAAGGGGTATCTGCAGCTCCACTAACCTCTGCAGCATCATATAGGTGGAATTCCACCGGATGGCAATGTCTTGAATGAGATGCTTGTGAGGCATGTCCAAATCAGTCTGCTTTTGTCAGAGAACTTGCCCCGCCTTCACACTTCTGTGGAAGTGCCCTGCACTTGTGTATTAAGTCCTGCAGGTATTCATTCTCTTGGTGCTTGGACTCCAACCCCAGAGCTGACTTCACTACCAGGTGCAGTGTGTGTGCAAATCATCGGATGTTCTGAAAGCACCGTGGGTTATTGCCTTAACAATGTTTGCACATTGTCTGTGACAAAGAACCCTGTCTGATGATTCCTGTCTTGCTGATTTAGTTGCCAGCCCTCCAGCATCTGTCTGATGCATGCTAGAATATTGGCAGCAGTATGGGCCTGGTCCGCCAGGTGGGTGTGCAGTAAAACCCACCTCCACCCTGATACTTGTTCTCTAATAGAGCTGCTGCCTTTCCCTGCCTAAGCCAGGTCCCACCAGTGTGCTGTCAGGGAGAGGTAATAGTGTGCAGCATTCATGGCGGTCCAGATATCGCATGTGAAATGCACACTCCCCTGTAACTTAGCTAGCAGCTCTTGGATGCGACTGCGACACTGCTTGTACAGGCTGGAGATGACCTTTCTGCTAAATGCGGTTCTGGAGGGCACTTTGTAATTTGGAACTACGACCTTCAGAAAATGCTTGAAACCTACATTTTCACTATCTTCAAGGGCTGGTCATCAAGGGCAATCATTTCCCCAGTGCTCCTGGTTACAACTTTTGAGGCTTCCTGCCTTCTACCCATGGATAGTGTTACCGCACTCCACCCCATTTCCTCCATGGTGGGTTGTCACTTCTGCCACATTACAGGGGGCTCCTGGCCTGCCACCTGACTGCTAGAAGGGGCTGAGGGTGTGGGGTGACTCTGTTCTTTTCAACCACTTTACGCTGCCTGGAAAAAGGGTCCCCTGACTGGTACTGCCACCATCCCCAGATGGCAGTACTGTTGTTGGGTGTTGCCTCTTCATAAGATGTGTCATGCCAAAATTAGATAGATTTCCCATTTGCTTGCCTCTGCTATTAGCCCTGCCACAGTAATTATACCGAGAAAAACGTGGGTCTTTCATCACTTTAAAGTAGCTCCAGATCGCAGATGTCTTTTGTGATCCCTTCTCTATAGCCTTCGGGGTGGATGCTGGCACTGGAGCTGAAGTAGTGGGTGCACCTGAGAAGCAATGCCAGAGGCATCAGTCACACTCTGTGCCTGTGCTGACTGCTCTTCCTCTTCATCATCATCAGTTTCATCTCTCCCCTGCAGCACTGAAGTGGAAGCTAAGACAGGACTAAAGGATCCTCCTAAACCTTTGTCAGCTATTACTTCTTCCATTTCTGATGGGAATCCCACCCAAGATGATTCTTCATCAGAAACAGAATCAAATAGTGCCTGCGCTACATTGTCAATGCTAAGTCAAGCTGTCACACTGCTGATTTTGGGTGTCGCCATTTTGTCTTGCAAGACTTAGCCTCCCCTTCCTTCACCCCCAGAAACAGGTGGTGGTGATGCATCATCTTTAGATTTCATATTCTTCCGGATGGAACTGCCTGCCCCTCCAGAAATTTTAGATTGGAACAGGTCCCTTTTTAACTTTAATGGGGGACTGGCACTCCCTTTTGAGGTGTCTCATCTCCCAGTCCCAATAATCGATCACGTCTAGCTTTCCCTGACATTATGGATTTAATGTCAATGCCTACTAGGGATTTAAATTAGAAGAATTATTTCCAAAAGAGACCCTCTGGGGATTTAGCTTCACAGACCACCACTGTCCCAATATACGTGAGTCTGCTAAACTGAATGCCCACAGGCACAGTGTACTAATGTAATGTGCACTAATATAATGACTATGGTAAGGGCAGTAGAAGTGCCACTAGGGAAGAGTAATCTCGGACAAACAGTTGGTAGTAGTTAGAAACCCTTAAGTAGCACTGCAGAGCCTTAAGACTCATCGAGCAGGACCAGTGAAAAATGGCAGCTAACTTTTCTGGATCTATATGGAAGCCTATAGAGGAGATAATGTACCCCAGAAAGGAATGTTCCTTTTGCTCAAACAAGCATTTTTCCAGTTTAGCATAGAGCTGATGCTGTCTAAGACATTGTAGCATGTGCCTAAAGTGAGTGTGGTGCTGTTCCAAGGTCTTAGAAGAGATAAGGATGTCATCTAAATAAACGTTGACATGAAAATGGAGCATATCTCGAAAAATGACATCACCTGCAACTATATTATATAGGCCGAATGGCATGACCAAATATTCGTATTGACCATCTCGGGTATTGAAGGTGGTCTTCCATTCATCGCCTTCTCTGATGTGAATCAAATTGTACGCACCTTGCAGGTCTAATTTAGTAAAACCTTGGGCCCCTCTCAGACTACTGAACAATCCAGAGATGAGTGGTAAGGGATACTGGTTCTTCTTACAAATCTTGTTTAGCCCCCAATACATGGTCGAAGAGACCCATCCTTTTTTCCCACAAAGATGAATCCGGCATGAGTGGGGGATGATGGTCATATAAAACCCTTAGCCAGATTATCCTGAATGTACTGTGACATGGCTGTGATCTCTGGTTTGGATAATGGGTATACTCTCTCACGGGTGGGGGGCATTTTCCCTGGATGACGTTTAATCAATCATAAATTCTATGAGGGGGTAGCATATCCATATTTTTAAGGCATAAAACATTGGCAAATTCCATATATTGTGGTGGCCAGGGCATCAAAAGGCAAGCATTGGTGCAGGCACAAGGCAGGAGGCTGCATTGGGGTTAAACATTGCTAGTGGCAAGTAGAACCACAAGTCGCCCACTGCAGGAAGGCCCAGTAAATGTGAGGTTGATGAATAACTAACCAGGGAATACCAAGTATTATCTCATTTTTCGATCTGGGAAGCACAAGAATCAAATGGTCTCTTAGTGGAGGAAGCGCTTTCACATATGGAGTGGAATTGTGGTGCAAACTATTTGGTCAGGCAAAGGATCCCCAGAAACTGATGACAATAAGAAAGTGGAAACCTGGGGTTCAGTTAGAATCTGGTAATGCTGGATGACCAACTGTCGATGAAGCTCTCAGCCAATATGGTGTCCAAGAATGCCTGGAGTGGGATCTCAGATTTCCCCAGGACAATGCTCACCAGAAATGGGCAGAGATATTTTGCTGACCTAGGGTGGCCTCTCCTATCATCCCTAGGCCTGGAAGTCCTGCTTCAACAGGGCATTGGCTGGCATACTGTCCTGTACCAGCACAATAAAGAAAGGTTGAAGTGTTTTCTGTGTAGGCGTTCCTCTGGTAACAATCAAAGCCGATCTACTTGCATAGGTTCCTCTGGGGTTTCAGCCAATGAAGGGCTCTGGGAGGAATCATAAGAACATAAAAACATAAGAAATGCCGTACTGGGTCAGACCAAGGGTCCATCAAGCCCAGGCCAGTATCCAACAGTGGCCAATCCATGCCACATGTACCTGGCAAGTACCCAAGCATTAAGATAGATCACAAGCTACTATTGCTTATTAATTACCGTAATAACAATTTATGCATTTAACCTCTAGGAACTTATCACTGGTTACTGGAACTGGAGGGCTAGAAAGATGGATCATCAGGCTTGGCTCCATTCTCTAACTCTTTCCCTTAGGCGAAAGTCAAGGCGAATAGTCAGCCTAATGAACTCTTCCAGATCCTCAGGCAGATCCCATCTGGCCAGCATGTCCTTCAAGGATTCAAACAGGCCTTGTTGAAAGATAGCTATCATCCTGCTATTGTAGTTACGAGTTCAGAGTCTGGAATTGGACCGCATATTCACTGTCAGTCTGAGAACACTGTCTAATCTGTTATAGCTCGGATACAATTGAAGACACTCATCTGGGCTCATCAAATATGAGCTGGAAGTCATGAAGGAAGCAGTTGAGGTTCTCCAAGATCAGATCCTCATGCTCCCATAATGGAAAAGCCCAGGCAAGAGCTGATCCCCCCAGTAGAGACAGAATTAATGTGATCTTAGTTCTGTCTGTAGGAAACATGGCCATCTGCAGAGTGAAGTGCATTGGGCACGGATTAAAAAAGCTTCAACACTCCAAGGAATCACCACTTTATCTAGGTGGTTGAGGGAGATGTAGCAGGGGCATGGCCATAAGAGCTGGAGTCAGAGGTGAAGTCACTTTAATGGTTGCTGCTTGTGTGCAGAGCACGTCCATTTGCACTGCGAGCAGTTCCAGGTCCTCGTCACCTGATCCAAAACATTCTGTTGTTGTTGTATATGTTATGCCATACCTCAAATGGCATGGAGCATGGCAAGTTCTACCAGATTCATGGCCTTGGAAAACTATTAGGAGGGCAGACCTTGCTGGTGTCAGGGGGATAGCCCTCCAACAACTCCTTAAGCCCTTTCAGACTACAGGCAGTGAAATGGACCCCTGTGTGGAGAGGCAGCAAGAAGCACAATTGATGAGCCTGACCATAGGCAGAAGTGCCAAAGAGGAACCGGGGGAGGCTTCACCAATACTAACCATTGTTCCCTCAGGTTAAGCCCTCAGTGAGGATAGCCAGCTGGACTTATGCGGAACCCAAGGCACAATCAGACACAGGCAGAAGCCAGGAGGCAGTCCAGGGTCGAGGCAGGCCGCAGGCAACCAGAATCCAGTAACCGTTCCGGGATCAAGGCAGGCAGCAGGCAAACAGAATCCAGTAATTGGTCCAGGGTTGAGGCAGGCAGCAGGCAAGCAGAACATAAGAACATAAGAAAATGCCATACTGGGTCAGACCAAGGGTCCATCAAGCCCAGCATCCTGTTTCCAACAGTGGCCAATCCAGGCCATAAGAACCTGGCAAGTACCCAAAAACTAAGTCTATTCCATGTTACCATTGCTAATGGCAGTGGCTATTCTCTAAGTGAACTTAATAGCAGGTAATGGACTTCTCCTCCAAGAACTTATCCAATCCTTTTTTAAACACAGCTATACTAACTGCACTAACCACATTCTCTGGCAACAAATTCCAGAGTTTAATTGTTCGTTGAGTAAAAAAGAACTTCCTCCGATTAGTTTTAAATGTGCCCCATGCTAACTTCATGGAGTGCCCCCTAGTCTTTCTACTATCTGAAAGAGTAAATAACCGATTCACATCTACCCGTTCTAGACCTCTCATGATTTTAAACACCTCTATCATATCCCCCCTCAGTCGTCTCTTCTCCAAGCTGAAAAGTCCAAACCTATTTAGTCTTTCCTCATAGGGGAGCTGTTCCATTCCCCTTATCATTTTGGTAGCCCTTCTCTGTACCTTCTCCATCGCAATTATATCTTTTTTGAGATGCGGCGACCAGAATTGTACACAGTATTCAAGGTGCGGTCTCACCATGGAGCGATACAGAGGCATTATGACATTTTCCGTTTTATTCACCATTCCTTTTCTAATAATTCCCAACATTCTGTTTGCTTTTTTGACTGCCGCAGCACACTGTACTGACGATTTCAATGTGTTATCCACTATGACACCTAGATCTCTTTCTTGGGTTGTAGCACCTAATATGGAACCCAACATTGTGTAATTATAGCATGGGTTATTTTTCCCTATATGCATCACCTTGCACTTATCCACGTTAAATTTCATCTGCCATTTGGATGCCCAATTTTCCAGTCTCACAAGGTCTTCCTGCAATTTATCACAATCTCCTGCCCCTAAGAAATCCATGACCTGGGATCTGCAGTTTTTGGATGGAAGGTCTGGGTGAACTAGTAGGGGTTCAAGGTAACATGCTAGAGGGTCTAGGTGAACTGGAGAAGGACTGGGTGAACTGATGGTTTTATTGGCAAACTGGCGAGTCCAAGTATGGTGCAAGTAATTATTTTCAGAATGGTATATGTATTAGGCAGACTGCTGTGATGCTGCTCGCTGGCCTAGCCGCGAGAAGCCTCTTACGCTGCCAGACTTCCCTGATGCCATCTCTTGCGGCCTTGAGGCTGCTGCCTGTGTTCTGCGGCAGTTGTAGCTGCCGCTGTTCTGTTTCCGTGACTCGGAGGCTGCCAACGTCATCTTCCTGTTGTGCAGAGGCAGGAAGCTGCCGCCATGCCCTCGCATGGCCCGGAGGCCACTACCATCGTTCACCCTTGCGGCATGGAACCACTGATGCAGATACCTGGCCTCGCGGCCTAGTGCTATTCCTGCTTGTTTTCGCGGCATGGATGCTGCCGCCGCTGTCCCTGATCCTGCTTCCTCTAGGCACACGGCTTTGCCTTTTCAGCTTATTTAAAGGGCCCGTGGCGGGAAAAGCCCCACGGCCCCTCTGGATGACTTCATCCGGGCATCTCCTCTTCAGCCCTATAAGAGGGCACTTCGCCAGTCCTTCAGCATCTTTGCAAGGAGCCAGTCCGCTTCTGGACTTCTCATTGATTCCAGCTTCTTCAAGGTACTCTGCTTTTCATGGGAATTCCCCTGTCTTTGTCCATGGTTCCAGGTCTCTCGTCAGATCCTGTGTCTTCATCTTCAGGTGTTCCAGATGTCCTCATCTTCAGATGTCCCTGATGTCCTCGTCTTCAGATATCCTCATCTTCAGATGATTCTGATGTCCTTTTCTTCTGATGTTCTGCCTCCAGGTGTCCACTTCTTACGGCTCCTCTCTTTGGATGCCTTCGTCCTCGGATATTCCTGGTTTCAGGTCCAGCCCTAGCCTCCCTCGGTGGATTCTGCTTCTAGATGATCAATCTGGGCGTCAGCCATGCCGGGTCACTGAAGCCTCCACTCGGTCAGATCCTGCTATGCCCGGATCCTTCCGTCATCCTGAGTTTTAGCCTTGCCTTCATCTATCCACTCATCATAGAAACATAGAATCATAGAAATGACGGCAGAAGAAGACCAAACGGCCCATCCAGTCTGCCCAGCAAGCTCCACATTTGTGTCTTCATCTATGTTCCTGATGTTCCTGTCCTCTAATGTCCCTTCTCCAGGTGTCCTAGTGCATTTTGGCTCTTCGCTTCGGATGTCCCTGGTTCTGGGTATAGCCCTAGCCTCCCCCAGCAGATTCTGCTTTCAGATGACCAACTTGGACGTCAGCCACGCCGGGTCACTGAAGCCTACACTCTGGCCAGATCCTGCTATGAGAGCCGCCCGGACCCTCTCTTCATCCTGAGCCACTGCCTGCCTTCGCCTCATCCACCCACCTAGTGTCTTCGCCTCGTCCAAGTCTCCAAGTGTCTTCGTCTTGTTCCTGTTCCTGTACCATCGCATGTCCTCGACCTCTGTCAATCCTGTCGCATCTGCCATTGCCAGACAACAGGTCAGAAAGGGCTATCGAGTGGCCAGAGGGCTATACCAGAGACCAGCATTGCGTCATTGGGTCTCTTCCGGTGCATTCAGGTTCAGCAGAGGTTAGGGCCCCTGGTCTTCATCCTGTCTGCCCGTGCTTGGACACGTCTTGCCTGCCTTGGTGCTTCCTCGGAGCTCCTCTGCAGTCATGCCGTGGTCCAAGGGCACACCTATCTCCCTGGATTCAGGACCACTTCCTAGCGCTCTTCCAACACAGATTTTATATATTTGTATGCACTTACAATATACGTGCATACATTTATAAAATAGAGAAAGTGTTCTGGTATTGGAAATATATGATTTTACTTCAACATGCATACATACTTTTGGGGCAGAAATATGTAATATTGTATGAACTATGTGGCTCCTGCCACACAGTTTATAAAATTTTTGCATAAATCTCCATGCATCCACTTATGTTTGCAAATTGTGTACCATAGACAGTTTTGAAATTCTGGCTCTAAATGTATTAGAAATGAACACCTAATGTATCTGTTAAATATCTAATGAATATATTACCCTCCAGCTGTGCAAGAAGGGGATTTTTGGACCCTTTCTGTGAGACCCCCCTGCTAAATGATTTTACGAAAACAAAGTGTCTCCCTGAATAGAGGGAGACAAGTGAGAGACCTTTCACAAGACATTGAAAGTGGTGATAGCCCCTTGTGGAGAAACTGGCAACCCATCATTGGTGTCGTCTACTTCCAAAAGTTCAATGTTGTCCTTCACTGTGGTCCTTTTTGCCAGCTTGGGTAAAGTTTCACTTTGAACTTCCCAGCCTAACTCTAATCAGGGCAGAGTTTGAGCTCCTGCTGAGTAGCAAACTCTGCATGCACTGCTCGCCGTCAACTGGTACGGCATGTCCTCAAGAAAATGTTAGACCAATAAAAATGACCTCTGTTGTCATATTAATTATACAGCACAGTGCACTCAAAAATAAACAATATTTTAAGATTTATTTCCTTAAAGAAAACAAATGTCAGGACAACTGAAAATTTACAGCAGATGTCACTGTGTATGAAAAGGAGGATCCTGTTAAGAGATACGACTGCTCTGGTGTCTAAATGAATTCAGAGATATTTATTTTTGCAACAAGATTAATAACGTTGAGCTGTGTTTTGAAAAGGGGGGTTTCCCATTCAGTGCTTATGGCTAAACTCTAGCTCATCATATTAAAGACTAAGAGACGGTGAAAAATGCCTTTTGTCAAAATCTCTTTGATTGAAACCGATAAATGTATGGGAAACAAACACAAAACGTTTGCAGAACTGAGCAGGCAAATTCTCTCTGCCACACAGACTATGAAGAAATCCCTATACTTTACGAGATTTTTCCCCTAGTCCTTTCTCCTTCTCTTGCCCAAGTCAGAGGAATGCCTGCAATGTTTAATGTTAGAAATGTCTCCCACTGCACCAGCTCACTAGACAAGAAATTACCCCAAATTGATAAGTACTTTGGAATGCTGTCTGCCAAAACAAACTGGCTGTATATATTTGTAGGCTACGTTTCACTACAGCAACCAACGTATTTCTCTTGGTGAATCTTGGAAGTGACAGAATCTAAAGACATGCTCCTTTTTTTTTTTTTCTCTAGCCCAGTTATTTTGGAGACTTCACGGACAATTGCATGCAGCACAAAGTGCCCATGATGGGGGAAGCTAAAAACTTTCTTCCATGGTGTCTAAATTGAGGGCAATAATACCCACTGGACTCATTTCACCCCTTGCTGTTTTGGAGCGCCAGGATCTTTTGCTATTCAGGTATACTGAGTAGAAGCTATTGCAAAAGCAGATATTTGGCAAAGAAATATATATTCGACCCTGAGGCCCCTAAGGAAGTGCATAAGCATGTGGAAGGAAATATTCAGAACAATTTACCCAGGTAGATTGTGATTTACCTGGGTAACTAGGCTATCTGAAAATTGATCTCACTCTATCTAGCTAAGAGTATGCAAGGATTCTATAAGGCGCTTACTTTTTGTCAGACTGAGGGTGGATATTCCTGGCAGCATATTTTAGATGGGGTTGGAAAATAAAGTGCAGATTGTGGGGTTTACTATTCAAAAGAGCTTACCCAGCAAACAAACGTTAGCCAGAGAAACCCCAAGATTTGAGCTCCTCTTCCCAGCCCAAATGCTGAGTGGTTAAATGTTATCCAGGTTACCTTATTGTCTTCTTAAAACCTACCCACCTAAAAAAAGAGGCAGCATGGCTGAATGCTGATTATCAAAGATAGTTGAAGAAAGTTATTCAACTAACCCTGGTCAGAAAATTTCCTGTCCTAAAATTAGATGGATAACAAAAAAAATAACCCCTAGTAGCCCAACAGCAGCCTAACCCCCCCCCCCCCCACACACACACCCACACACACCCACACCCACACACACACATCCTCCAAAAATGTTAAAAATATTCTATCCTGGGCCAGTGGCCTCCTCCTAACCCAACCCTTCAGGATACCAAATAATTTTATCAGAGCCAAGCCACACTTATTGCCTCTCCTTACCCTTCCTTTAAAATAATTCTGTGCCAAAATTACTTTCGAGGCCTTATCGCCATTCCTCTACACCCTCAAAAGAGTCACCTAATTCAGAGTGGGCAGAGGAGAGGCTCTTACATTCCCTCACTCCACTAAGAGGTGAATTTTAAAATCCGAGTGAGCACCAAAATGTGAGTGTATGTAGGACATTAGCGCATCCACCCAATTTTAAAAGGAGCCTATATGTGCACACATCTTCCGACATGCAAATATCTCACTTGGAATTAAAAAGGGGTGTGGGCAGGATGTGGGTATGGGTGGGGCTTGGGCATTCCAAGGCGGGGCTTATAGATGTCCGTGCAAAAACCTACGTGCCCAGGTCTAGTGTTGCATAAGTTTATTTCTGCTATGGAGGAAGTACAATTTAAAAAAAATAATAAAATACAGGCATTCCTGAGGGATTTAAAGAGTCTGGGGTAACTGGAGAGATTGCAGGCTAAAGAACCAAGGTGGTTTGTAGGACCTAGCTCTAGACTGGGTGAACTGCTGGATGAACTGATGAAACTGGTTATGATGTGGTCATGCGCCTGTTATAAAATTGACTTTATGTGGCTGAGCGTGCCCACTTACAAAATTGGGCGCAAACATACACATGCCTAGGCTATTTTATTATCTATGCATTTATGTGCGCGCATGTTATAAAATTGCCATATCTCTTGGCACGCATCAATGCACGAGTGTTCGTGAGTGCCCGCTCGCCCATTTGAAAGTTACTGTCCCTGTGTTGATTGCTGTGGCAGGTTTCAATACTATTATTAATTTAGACACTACATTCAGAGAAATGAAAGCACAGAATATTTTTTAAATTAGAGTATCGGGGGGTGATAACTGACACTGGGCCCAGCTACAATTATTTTACATATTGAGAGGTTGGGAGAGGGATCTCTGGACTATGGCTATTTTTAATCATATTCAGGAGTTCAACTGATGGCTGCAGAGCCATGGTTACATTTGTAAACATATTTTGGGGGAGGAATCAAGGATGCCATTGGCGTGGGCTAGAATTCTCAATTTTTTGGGGTGGGTAAGGGCGGAAGATTAGCTTCTGCTATGGTACTGGGCCTTTTTTTTTTTCTTTTTGTAATATTCAGTATGCTGGTGAGTTGAAAATTTACCCAGAATTTTATCCATCTAACTTTATTTGAGATTATTCAGATTGTGCAGTTATGGGCTGAATATCAGGGACAAGTCAGTTGATAAATTTAAATGACTAACTTTCCCACCCAGCTGTTTTTTGAATATTGACTAGAGATGTGAATCGTGTCCTCGATCGTCTTAACGATCGATTTCGGCTGGGAGGGGGAGGGAATCATATTGTTGCCGTTTGGGTGTGTAAAGTATCGTAAAAATCGTTAAAATCGTGAGCCGGCACACTAAAACCCCCTAAAACCCACCCCCAACCCTTTAAATTAAATCCCCCACCCTCCCGAACCCCCCCCCCCAAATGCCTTAAATTACCTGGGGGTCCAGCGGCACACTAAAACATGGCACACTAAAACACGGCACACTAAAACCCACCCCGACCCTTTAAATTAAATCCCCCACCCTCCCGAACCCCTCCCCCAAATGCCTTAAATTACCTGGGGGTCCGTAGCCTTCAATTACCTCCGTAGCGGCGGTCCGTAGCTAAATCGGGGGAAGGGGGAGAGCAGGAAAAGCGGCACACTAAATTGTGTAGTCTTCAGCCGGCGCCATTTTGCAAAATGGCCGCCGCAAAATGGCGGCGGCCATAGACCAAAACGATTCGACGCAGGAGGTCGTTCCGGACCCCTGCTGGACTTTTGGCAAGTCTTGTGGGGGTCAGGAGGCCCCCCCAAGCTGGCCAAAAGTTCCTGGGGGTCCAGCGGGGGTCTGGGAGCGATTTCCTGCCGCGAATCGTTTTCCTTACGGAAAATGGCACCGGCAGGAGATCGACTGCAGGTGATCGACTGCAGGAGGTCGTTCAGCGAGGGTTCGACCCCCGCTGAACGATCTCCTGCAGTCGATCTCCTGCCGGCGCCATTTTCCGTACGGAAAACGATTCGCGGCAGGAAATCGCTCCCAGACCCCCGCTGGACCCCCAGGAACTTTTGGCCAGCTTGGGGGGGGCCTCCTGACCCCCACAAGACTTGCCAAAAGTCCAGCGGGGGTCCGGAACGACCTCCTGCGTCGAATCGTTTTGGTCTATGGCCGCCGCCATTTTGCGGCGGCCATTTTGCAAAATGGTGCCGGCTGAAGACTACACGATTTAGTGTGCCGCTTTTCCTGCTCTCCCCCTTCCCCCGATTTAGCTACGGACCGCCGCTACGGAGGTAATTTAAGGCTACGGACCCCCAGGTAATTTAAGGCATTTGGGGGGGGGGTTTGGGAGGGTGGGGAATTTAATTTAAAGGGTCGGGGTGGGTTTTAGGGGGTTTTAGTGTGCCGTGTTTTAGTGTGCCGTGTTTTAGTGTGCCGCTGGACCCCCAGGTAATTTAAGGCATTTGGGGGGGGGATTTAATTTAAAGGGTCGGGGTGGGTTTTAGGGGGTTTTAGTGTGCCGGTTTTCCTGCCCTCCCCCTTCCCCCGATTTACGATTTTTTGACGATAAATCGGGGGAATTGGTATTGTATCATGGCCCTAACGATTTTTGACGATTTAAAATATATCGGACGATATTTTAAATCGTCAAAAAACGATTCACATCCCTAATATTGACTAGAGTTTTTTCAAATCTACGTGCATTATTATCCATAGAAATTTCATCCACAGAAGTAGGTCAAAAAGGCTATGCATAATTTGCATCCATGACAGTACTTGAGTACTTGAGTACTGCTGACATTACTTCTAAGTATGCAGTCTGAAAATCGCTCCTGGAATACTATAGGCAGTTTTTTTGTCTAGCTTCTGTGCAACCTTTTGTATGGTAAATAACAGTAGTTCTCACCCAGTCTTTGGGATATATCCAGTTAGTCTGCTTTTCAGGATATCTCATACATATTCATTGTGGATATCCTGAAAACCCAACTGGCTGGATATACCCTAAGGACTGGGTTAAGAACCACTAGTATAGGATAAAATATGCAACCAAAAATGTGTAGTTTGTTACTTTGAGTGCCTCAGGATAATTACTTTTCTACCAGACATTTGGGCCATATCGGAGGTATTTAATTGTTTACATAGAAATTTAATCCCACAGTGTAGTGGGAAAGTGCATCTATATGAACTTCATTTGTAAGTGCTTCTAACCTCTTCCAGAAGAAAAGAAACTACTTTGTCAAAATTGCCTGAAGCCCCCAGCCAGCTGTACAGGTCCATCTAGCCAAATAAATGTACTGCTGCCAGAGGCAGTAATAAATCACTGCTGTAACAATCTGCAGTCACATAAACCCATTTGAAGTCTGAGAACTACTCTTGCAGCTCCCATTCTACTTCCCCTCTTTTCCTTTTGCCAATGAACATGTTCATACTCCTTCTTTCCTTTTCTTCCCACACATTTTCCATACATTGCCCTGCCCTACTCCATCATTTTGCCTCCAAGTCCCTAGAGTGACCCTCCCCACCATTCATGGTTGCTCTCTTTTTTATGGTGCTAAAAGGATAACCTTCAAACCGCTTCACTCGGCCACATGTACGAGCATATTTGGTTCCATGCTGATTTGCTACTGTATTTTAGAATCTGTTTGGATGCGACTGCATGCCTTCTAAAATGCAATGTGTCCACACTTCTAAAAGCTTGTGCACATTTTTCAGTACACTCACAATTTTTGCATACTTGGAGACTTTTTCATGGGTGCACGCATGCACTTCTGGTTTTGCTGGGAGAGACTTAATTCCAAGATGCCCCATTCCTCCCCAACCACTACCACCATCAAGGCAGCCTAACTTTACCACAAGGGACGTTTCCGGGCTGGTGTCCCTTGTAATAGAACATTAGGAGCAGCTGTTCCCCATCTAGGGGGGTCAGAAAGAATGCCAGAGTGATATGGCATGCCCAAAAACGTAAGAACATAAGAAATTGACATACTGGGTCAGACAAAGAGTCCATCAAGCCCAGCATCCTGTTTCCAATACAAGAACCTGGTAATTACACAAATACTAAGAAGATCCCATGCTACTGATGCAATTAATAGCAATGGCTATTCCCTAAGTAAACTTGATTAATAGCAGTTAATGGACTTCTCCTCTAAGAACTTATCCAAACTTTTTTTAAACCCAGCTACACTAACTGCACCAACCACATCCTCTGGCAACAAATTCCAGAGCTTAATTGTGCATCGAGAGGAAAATAATTTTCTCCTATTAGTTTTAAATGCGCTACTTGCTAACTTCATGGAGTGCCCCCTAGTTCTTCTATTATTCAAAAGTGTAAATAGCCAATTCACATCTACCCATTCTAGACCTCTCATGATTTCAAAGACCTCTATCATATCTCCCCTCAGCTTTCTCTTCTCCAAGCTGAAAAGCCCTAACCTCTTTAGCCTTTCCTCATAGGGGAGCTGTTCCATCTCCTTTATTATTTTGGTAGCCCTTCTTTGTACCTTCTCCAGTGCAACTATATCTTTTTTGAGATGCGGTGACCAGAATTGTACACAGTACTCAAGGTGCGGTCTCACCATAGAGCGATACAGAGGCATTATGACATTTTCCGTTTTATTCACCATTCCCTTCCTAATAATTCCTAACATTCTGTTTGCTTTTTTGACTGCTGCAGCACACTGAGCTGACGATTTCAATGTATTTTCCACTCTGATGCCTAGATCATTTTCCTGAGTGGCATCTCCTAATATGGAACCTAACATCATGTAACTACAGCAAGGGTTATTTTTCCCTATATGCAAAATCTTGCACTTGTGCACATTAAATTTCATCTGCCTTTTGGACACCCAATCTTCCAGTCTTGCAAGGTTCTCCTGCAATTTATCACAATCTCCTTGTGATTTAACTACTCTAAATATTTTTGTATCAGCTGCAGATTTGATAACCTCACTCATCGTATTCCTTTCCAATCATTTATAAATTTATTGAAAAGCACCGGTCAAGTACAGATCCCTGAAGCACTCCACTGTTTACCGTTTTCTACTGAGAAAATTGACCATTTAATCCTACTCTGTTTCCTCTCTTTTAATCAGTTTGTAATCCACAAAAGGACATTACCTCCTATCCAATGGGGTAAAACATTGTGGGGCGGATTTTAAGAGCCCTGCTCGCGTAAATCCGCCCGGATTTACGCGAGCAGGGCCCTGCGCGCCGGTAAGCCTATTTTACATAGGCCTACCGGCGCGCGCAGACCCCGGGACTTGCGTACGTCCCGGGGTTTTCGGAGGGGGGCGTGTCGGGGGGCGGGCCCGGTCGTCGCGGCGTTTCGGGGGCGTGTCGGGAGCGTTTTGGGGGCGGGTACGGAGGCGTGGCTACGGCCCGGGGCGGTCCGGGAGCGTGGCCGCGCCCTCCGTACCCGCCCCCAGGTCGCGGCCCGGCGCGCAGGAGGCCCGCTGGCGCGCGGGGATTTACGTCTCCCTCCGGGAGGCGTAAATCCCCCGACAAAGGTAAGGGGGGGGTTTAGACAGGGCCGGGTGGGTGGGTTAGGGAGGGGAAGGGAGGGGAAGGTGAGGGGAGGGCAAAGGAAAGTTCCCTCCGAGGCCGCTCCGATTTCGGAGCGGCCTTGGAGGGAACGGGTTAGGCAGCGCGGCTCGGCGCGCGCCGGCTATACAAAATCAATAGCCTTGCGTGCGCCGATCCAGGGATTTTAGTGGATACGCGCGGCTCCGCGCGTATCTACTAAAATCCAGCGTACTTTTGCTTGAGTCTGATGCGCAAGCAAAAGTAGGCTGATCGCGCTTCTTTTAAAATCTACCCCTGTGGAAAAAATGAAGTAAGATGGGGAGTTGGATGGAGTATAGAAGTGTCTGGGGATATGAGAATGTGAGTAGAGAATGTGGAGCGTTAGTGGGTGTCAGTAGGAGTGAGTGAATGGGGGAATAGGAGATATTGGGTGTGAGTTGGGGTGGGGTTGTGAAGAGCTGAGATTGTGGGCAGGTATGAGTAGAGGTGGGGCTATGTGAGTGGGGAATGAGTGGGGTTTGAGTGGTTTTGGGGTGGTTGGTAGGGCATTTGCTAAATAGCATATACATATCAATGCACAAGGGGACAGCATTAAGGCAGAAAAACAGGGTAAGGATTTTCTTAGGTAAAAAATTGCATCGCAATGAGAAGGTCTGAAAACTAACTACATAGATCTAAAATATTTTTATTCCTTTTTCTATGTATAGATTGAAGACTTCAAAAAGAAGGCCTGGGAGCTGTGGCACAAGAAGGGGGAGTAGTGTGAATAGCTGCTAGGCAGGCAGAAGGATGCTGGAGGTAAGTTACCTAAACACCCATTTGTTACATGTCAAGCATGGCATTCTATTTCCTGCTCCTATCACAGGCCCCCACTATTGCCCTGCCAATCTACAAGGTCCTATCGTTACCCATACTGGCGAGAATCCTTTAAGCACAATAACGTCTTCCTCATAAAATCACTGTGTCATAGACAGCACTATCATGAAGCTGTACTTGCAATGAACTCACAGGCCTACTTTATAAGTAACTAAGGTGTTAATACCTTTTCCTTATTTATACTCTCATCTGTGGAAGACAAAGCCTGTCTTCCATCAAGGGCCTATTGACTTATGGCTGTATCGACTGTTGATGGCTTGGAATGAAAGGAACATTCCTACACAAACTTCCCTGCCACTGGACAATATCAGAGCCCATATCTCTCACTAGGCAACAGGCTGCAAAGGACTGGTTTTCAGAAAACAACTTATGTCAGGAAACTTCCAACCCTCTGATGCTGATGGGTATCCAACAGATATGATCACTTCTCCTTATCTCCACCTCTTCCACAAGTGCTGTGCATTCTGTTTATATGCTACTGCGCATCACATCCCAAGCACAACAGCATCACATCCCAAGCACACCAGCAGATTTATTGACATACACTTTTATCATTCTTCACAGCAAACACCAGGTTGGAGGAGGAAGAGGAGGAGAAGGAGGAAGATAAAGAAAAAGAGCTCCTGGCATTGCAGCAGCTGTGGTACCTGCAGGAGACCAGCAGTGAAGTCTGCAGTGGCACAGCAGCCCCTCCGTTCCCCCTTCACCCAGACTGAAAGCCCCAGGCGGAAGCCTGCTCTCCTTCTCCTCTCCCTGATAGGGCCTCCTCACCATTCTGCTCCGGGACCTATGGACACAGATCCCGAGGCTGCCAAATCATTGCTGGGTGAGGGAGAGCACCAGTACACTGGAGATCTTCCCCTCCTGATTCTGAACTGCAGCCTTTGGCTGCAGAGGTGACCCTTATGGCTGGGGCACCTGCTTCTAGGAAGAGGCCTGGTCTCTAGCAGTTATCGACCAGTGTGACCAGTTTACCACAGCCACCACACATGCACATATACTCATAAACTAAGCCTCTCTGGAATGCAGTGCCATTCAGTGATAGGCTCTCCCAAAGCAAACCAGACAAAACTATAGTTTACAGTCAAACACACTTCCAGGCAAGGACCGTGATACCATGTTTTCCCTGATTGCCCTCTCCTAACCCCTTCCTCCTGCAACCCACTCTGCCTCGCTTCTTGGCCTGCTGCTATGTCCACTCGCCAGGACAAGCCAGCTGCCATACACCAAGTTGAAAAAAAATACGTTTGAAATTGTCTTATACAACAGCACAGTGATTAGGCAGTTCTTGCTTACATTCTTTATAAAAATAGAAAACTATGTGCAGAATTGCAAACCATGCCCCAAGATACCCCAAACTCACCACTTTACCCATGCATACTTTGCTTGTGAATGACAGTATATGTGCATATGGTGCTCTTTTAAAAATATAATGTGTGCTCACATGTGATGCACAATGGTGCATGGCTACTGTTTTTATGCATGTGGCCCCTTTGAAAATGTTGGCCAGTGACTTTTCCTCCCCTCTTCACCTTTGTCTTTTCCCCAACATATTTATATATGTATTTATTTTTTATTTTAAATTGTAATTATATTCCGCTAGTCTTAAATACTTCCCCATAGCAGATCACAAAAGCATAAAAGTTACATCATGCTGAAATAGCAAAGACACAAAGAACAAACCAGAATACCACAGGCCAAAAGTAAATTGATTAACCTGATATTGTTAAAATATCACATCATTGACCACTTAACTCAAATGAGCTCCCTCTTCCAGTGATGTTCAGCCAAGAAGCTGAAACCTCAACAGGTTTTCTTGTAAACAATACACTGGAAAATCATTATAATCACAGGTACCCTCTCCAGGTAATTAGGCTGGTTGTGATCACTATAAGGAAACATTGTTATAATATTATTTATTTATTTATTTATTTATTTATTTATTTAGAAACTTTTATATACTGGTATTAGTGGGGACATCATACCAGTTTACATTTGAACAAAGAAGGATTGAAATTACATTTTAACAGGGAGAGTGAACTGGGAGGGGGGATAACAAGGCGCAGAGTGGAAAGACAGAGTAACGTAACATTAACAGGTATAAATAAACAGTATAGCTAGTTCCTTAATATAAGGAAGAAGTGGTCACCAGGAGTGGTGCAGGGATAGAGTAGGAGGGAAACTATTCTGGATAGGCCTTTTTGAATAGTAGAGTTTTCAGTTTCTTTTTAAATTTGAATAAACATGGCTCGAGGTGCAAGTGTACAGGGAGGGAATTCCAGAGAGCGGGGCCTGCTATGGAGAGCGCACGCTCGCGAGTGGAGGCGAGGTGGGCTGTTTTTAAAGAGGGAACGTGTAGAATGCCTATGTTGGTGGATCTGGTGGGGCGGGTGGACTGCGGGGTGTTGAAGGGGATGTCGAGCCAATTGGAGTTGTGAGCGTGGATGGATTTGTGTATAATTGTAAGGGTTTTGTAATGAATGCGCGATAGAATGGGGAGCCATAACTGGGAACATAAGAACATAAGAAATTGCCATGCTGGGTCAGACCAAGGGTCCATCAAGCCCACCATCCTGTTTCCAACAGAGGCCAAACCAGGCCACAAGAACCTGGCAATTATCCAAACACTAAGAAGATCCCATGCTTCTGATGCAATTAATAGCAGTGGCTATTCCCTAAGTAAACTTGATTAATAGCTGTTAATGGACTTCTCCTCCAAGAACTTATCCAAACCTTTTTTGAACCTAGCTACACTAACTGCACTAACCACATCGTCTGGCAACAAATTCCAGAGCTTTATTGTGTGTTGAGTGAAAAAGAATTTTCTCCGATTAGTCTTAAATGTGCTACTTGCTAACTTCATGGAATGCCCCCTAGTCCTTCTATTATTCGAAAGTGTAAATAACCAAGTCACATCTACTTGTTCAAGACCTCTCATGATCTTAAAGTCCTCTATCATATCCCCCCTCAGCCTTCTCTTCTCCAAGCTGAACAGCCCTAACCTCTTCAGCCTTTCCTCATAGGGGAGCTGTTCCATCTCCTTTATCATTTTGGTTGCCCTTCTCTGTAACTTCTCCATCGCAACTATATCTTTTTTGAGATGCGGCAACCAGAACTGTACACAGTATTCAAGGTGTGGTCTCACCATGGAGCAATATAGAGGCATTATGACATTTTCCGTTTTATTAACCATTCCCTTCCTAATAATTCATAACATTCTGTTTGCTTTTTTGACTGCTGCAGCACACTGAGCTGACAATTTTAAAGTATTATCCACTATGATGCCTAGATCTTTTTCCTGGGTGGTAGCTCCTAATATGAAACCTAACATTGTGTAACTACAGCAAGGGTATTTTTCCCTATATACAACACCTTGCACTTGTCCACATTAAATTTCATCTGCCATTTGGATGCCCAATCTTCCAATCTTGAAAGGTCCTCCTGTAAGTATCACAATCCGCTTGTGATTTAACTACTCTGAATAATGTTGTATCATTCGCAAATTTGATAACGTCACTCGTCATATTCCTTTCCAGATCATTTATATATATATTGAAAAGCACTGGTCCAAGTACAGATCCCTGAGGCTCTCCACTGTTTACCCTTTTCCACTGAGAAAATTGACCATTTAGTCCTACTCTCTGTTTCCTGTCTTTTAACCAGTTTGTAATCCACGAAAGGACATTGCCTCCTATCCCATGACTTTTTAGTTTTCGTAGAAGCCTCTTATGAGGGACTTTGTCAAACACCTTCTGAAAATTCAAATACACTACATCTACCGGTTGACCTTTATCCACATGTTTATTAACCCCTTCAAAAAAATGAAGCAGATTTGTTAGGCACTGCAAGTTCTCTTGAGGATGGGCAAAACAAAATACAGTTTCAAGGTCATCTGCTCCAATACCTGGAAATGACTTTGCATACCAATGTATAGACTCTGGGGGCCCTCCAAATGTGCTCTGAATCTTCCCCTCCTCACAAAGTTGTTAGAAAATAAACTCAGCGTAGTTCAACACGGCTTTACTGAATGAATTTGATGCACTTATAAATAACATAATTATATTTCACATCTACACAGGCAAACTATTATGTAACCAGTAGAGTTAATAAAACCTCTGTAAACGCAAAAGTATTTGTGCAAAAGTAACCAAAAATGTATTAGATACTTTTAACAGCCAGAAAGAGGAGGTAGGACTCGAGTAATAATCCACGCTCTGACAACAACAGTCTATAAACAGGGGAGCATGGAGTTGGTAGATGTCCTTGAAGGTCACTTGGTCATGCACTCAAAGGTGAAGGTATGCAATTAATTAGTGAAGAAGCTCCTAGCTTCCAAGACACATCTTTCAAAAAGTCAGTCTGGTTTAAAAAAAATAGTATAAGGAAAAAAAAGAAAGAGAGAGATCCTTAGGTGGTACATTTTTCCCTTTCTGTTAGATGACTCCCAGTTCTAAGTTAAGTTATATGATGTAAAAGTTGGTATCTTTATTCCATAGGACAAGTAACAGTAGGCTTCAGTTGGGAAAGCCACAACTCTCGGTTTCCAGGTCTTAGCAGACTTGCACTCTGGAAACTCCTTGTTTGATTATGCAGGGGCAGGAAGCTCAACTCTGTCTTCCCTGCAGGGGAACATGCCCTTCTATCCGATGTTGAACATTCAGGGTCCCACTTCACATTGATATCTGTCTTTCGGGAAATCCATGGGTGGTGTGATTTCATTCATTTATTTCAGGCTCTTAGGTTAAGAACATAAGAACATAAGAAAATGCCATACTGGGTCAGACCAAGGGTCCATCAAGCCCAGCATCCTGTTTCCAACAGTGGCCAATCCAGGCCATAAGAACCTGGCAAGTACCCAAAAACTAAGTCTATTCCATGTTGCAACATCTTGTGTCCTTTCTTCAACTCCCCAACTACTTGGACAGCAACTGAATACACCTCTCACTCTGTCTGTCTGCAGCTCTCTCTCTCTCTCTCTGTCTATTTCTGTCCTTCCTTCTGAAGGCATGAGCAGCACAGTCACACTCCTCTCATATGAATTCACTCCTGATTTGATGAAAATCCTTGTAAGGTTGTCATCTGTTCCTGGGATAGCTAAAGATCCACATATGCTGACTGGATCCTAGGACACAGTCCAACTGGGGATTAACCTAGATGTACAGGATAAATTAATAGACCATCCCTTCTAGACTTTCAATATATGATATAGCCACACAGAAAGTGGGAAGGGGTCTACACACACATACATCCATTTCTATTGCGGGTCTCCCCTCCAGCATCTCAGCTAGGGGTGCCGCGAAAAAGGTTTCAATTTGAGGTTGTAATTGATCAGGCACAGGAGAAGAACTTGAAATCTCTTCAACCGAGCTTTCCTCTTTGTGTGAGACTTATTGAAAGGAAAAAAGATTTCATGTAAAGAACCAGAGAGACACTTCTTCAGCATGTAGATCAGGTGGCGGCCATCTTGTTCTCCGCCAAATGTACTTATATATACAGGGTCTTTAGCATGTTCCCTGCAGATCCTTCTCCCAGTCTGGGCCTAATGCTCCTTCTTAGGCCTAGGTTTTATTTCCATCTCCAGGGAACTGCCCTCTGACCTAGTTTCCTATCTTACGTCTCTCTTAAAGTGGAACGGGCTAGATACCTGGATCTGGTTCTTTAAGGTCTTCTGCTGGTGTGGCTTACAATAAAAAACCCTTCATGCCCTGCTGTCAGTCACATCTTGATGTAACTGAATAACTTGTTTGGCTATCTCATTAGACAGCTGGATAAGTTATTTGGCAAACTCATTCTCATCCTGGAATATTCCCAACACTTATTTGGTTAAATTTTAGCTGGATAATTACTTATTTAGTTAAAAGTGAGCTGGATAAGTAATGGGCATATTCAAAACTCACCTTTTAGCCATATAAATTGTGGCTTTGAATAATTGGCCTCTTGATGTCTAAATGGGGAACCAGACCATCACCCTCTAATGAGTCTTGAAGTGATTTAAATGTGTATAAAGAAATTAGCCAGTGTTTTACTGTTTATCTCAATTGTAGGGGACTTGCCCCTATAAAAATCTTAAAGGGTACAATATTCAAAAACCTGGACAATGGATACATTATCCGGGTAAAACTAACTAACTAGATAAGTTATTTAGGATATACAATGGGAAAAGCATCCCACTGAATACCCCCGATGAAAGTTATCCAGCTAGCCATAGCCAAATAATTAAATCTAACTGGATATTTTTTGAATATTGCCAGATAGATGTAAAATTATCCAGCTATGTTTAGCCAAAAGAATATAGCCGGTTAAACAGAGCTAAGGGAATTACAAAAAAAAAAAAAAAAAAAGATTGTGGGCCTATTGGCCTTATCACTATCCTCCTCTCCCCTCTCCCCTCCCACCTATGCTCCTTATCCTCCCACCCTCCTGGTATCTTCAGCCAGGATTACAGTAGCATATAGGGAGCTACTCTGGAAATGTATGCATCCAGCATTTCACTTCTAGCGAGCCATGCTGAATGTTCTTCTCTAACAACAGCAGAAGCACTGAGCACTGATAATGGCTTATCCCGCTAACTTTTAGTGGGATAAGCAAGGGAAATATTCAAAAGTTGCCATTTAGAAGGATACATTGTTAGTTATCCAGCTAATGGCTTTCAATATTGATCTCATTGAGTTTTGGCAACCTGAAACAGGTCCCAAAGTTAGTTCATTAAGAGCTGGATATTAACGGGTTGATATTGTTTGTTGGTTACATCTGGGTCATTTTTATAAATCCTTAAAAGCGAAAGACATTCTCCTTTGTCAGGGCCGGACCTCATATTTCTCTAACATTCCTCCGTCTTTCTAACTTTCCTATTACTGTGTGAGACATTATTAGAGAACTAAGGAATTAATTTCTTAACCCCTATGGATTTGCTTTTTAACAGCACAAGAGCTTAAGAGTTTTATTTTATTAAAAAAGAAATAATTTAGATTATGCTAATGTCTTAAATGAACTTGTTAACATCTTCTGTATGGCAGATCAGGTGTTGACATTTCAAATTTCACTCATCACTATTAATGTCAAAATTTAAACTCTAAATTTTTTTTTTCATAATCTAGGAATTATTTCAGTGCATGTTTTTAAAGCCAAGCAGATTAAACTAAACATACAACAGACTTGGTTGATGGAACATAGCAAACCAGCAGTGTTATCTGAAAATAGTTATAGTCATTGGTCAATACCAAACACTTTTCTATGCCTTTACATTTTCCAATATGTTCAATAAAGTATAATTAAAAACTAGCAGACATTATGTTTTCTACAAACTCCGTTGCATTACATGAGCCAACCATGTAAAGGCCAATTCTATTTGTTTGTGCTATGCAATATTTCAAAACAAGACATGGCAATTAGCAGTGTTTGCATGTAATTAAGAATGTTACTTTTAAGCTATTATTTTTGGATCTCTTGTGCCGCTCTACTGGAATAGTCTTAACCACCAACCAACTTCAAGTGCTTGTAATATGTGACATGATTGCCAATCTTGCTGTTCTGAGGGAAATAGGATATAGGCAAGGAAGTTAAAGAGCTTCTGAAATAACTTAATGGTGACACTTTTGATTTACATAAGTGATAGCTAATCAGAGCTACTCAACCAAAGCCAATTGTAGAGAGGCTTCTGTAGTACAACTTGTACAAAAAAAGTTTAGTATGGCCTTGCAAAAAAACAAAACATGAATTTTAAATGCTACTGGATGCAATAAGATTTTGCATGGTTGCAGTAAAACAACAACTGCCTATAATTATCATGCACAAAAGTCCTAAAATGCACCAGCTAAATAGCATAAGCATTACTTTCCAAGGGAAAGCTAAAAAGCATGATCACATTTAACTGAGCATGTTTAGTTATTTTTTCCTCTTGACGTCTCCTATTGGTTTCCAAAAGATTATATAAGAAAACTATAAATATTAGAGTTGCTTGTCAGTATAGAGGGAAGAAGTGGGAGAGCTGCTACATGCTAGAGGAGGAGAGGAAAGGACAACAGAGTTCCAGGAGAGCAGAAAACCGAGGTGTGTGCATGTTTGAAACCATCTAGTATCTTCTGTGTCAATAAGAGTTTTTAAAGATTGGTATGAGAGTGTGATTGGGAATTTAAAAGAGATCAATGGTGGAATTTGATCACCATGACTCAGAAGATAACTGTCATCTGACCCCCCCCTCCCCTTCATGATCTACCTGTAGTCACCATAATGACTGAACTACATAGTCTGATAGTACCTAGAACCCATACTTGGACCTACCACGGTACATCCTGGAGTTCAAGTTTGTAGTAAATGCCAACATATGTTGACAATATGTGCTATGTTACCTAACCTAACCTAACCAATGATCTTGTGAAATATCTCATTTCAAAGAAGTGCATGTGAGTTTTTGATCTTTAAATCTGAAATAGGCATATTTTATGTATGATACACCAAATTTTAGAACTCTACATTTTTGCAGAATGCCCCTGGAGCAGTGCAGTGAATTATTATTATCTGTTGTGAGAGTCCCAAAGTCTCCTCTTATCCTAAATAGCTGGAGGATGGTGAATCACATGAAACATTCTGGAAATTCATTAAACTCCAAACCTGCAAGTAAAGCAGAAATGACTATGTCAATGATTGCATAACTGTCTCCTTTTTTCCAGATGGAAAGTAACTTCTACACATTTAACTATGCATGCTACTGTGCATACAGCTTTGCAGTTGAATGTAGAGTTCACAAACACTCAAAGACCAATATTAAAACAAAAAAACAAAACCTTATCTAGTTGAAGTTAACCAGATAAGTTATCTGGGATAATGAGCAGAATAAACGTCTTGACAAATATTGATAAATAAAGTTATCCAGGGATACATACGCAGATAACTTTGAATCCTAACCAGCTATCTTTGAATATCATCAGTTAAGAACATAAGAACATAAGAAAATGCCATACTGGGTCAGACCAAGGGTCCATCAAGCCCAGCATCCTGTTTCCAACAGTGGCCAATCCAGGCCATAAGAACCTGGCAAGTACCCAAAAACTAAGTCTATTCCATGTAACCATTGCTAATGGCAGTGGCTATTCTCTAAGTGAACTTAATAGCAGGTAATGGACTTCTCCTCCAAGAACTTATCCAATCCTTTTTTAAACACAGCTATACTAACTGCACGAACCACATTCTCTGGCAACAAATTCCAGAGTTTAATTGTGCGTTGAGTAAAAAAGAACTTTCTCTGATTAGTTTTAAATGTGCCCCATGCTAACTTCATGGAGTGTCCCCTAGTCTTTCTACTATCCGAAAGAGTAAATAACCAATTCACATCTACCAGTTCTAGACCTCTCATGATTTTAAACACCTCTATCATATCCCCCCTCAGTCATCTCTTCTCCAAGCTGAAAAGTCCTAACCTCTTTAGTCTTTCCTCATAGGGGAGTTGTTCCATTCCCCTTATCATTTTGGTAGCCCTTCTCTTTACCTTCTCCATCGCAATTATATCTTTTTGAGATGCGGCGACCAGAATTGTACACAGTATTCAAGGTGCGGTCTCACCATGGAGCGATACAGAGGCATTATGACATTTTCCGTTTTATTCATCATTCCTTTTCTAATAATTCACAACATTCTGTTTGCTTTTTTGACTGCCGCAGCACACTGAACCGACGATTTCAATGTGTTATCCACTATGACACCTAGATCTCTTTCTTGGGTTGTAGCACCTAATATGGAACCCAAGATCGTGTAATTATAGCATGGGTTATTTTTCCCTATATGCATCACCTTGCACTTATCCACATTAAATTTCATCTGCCATTTGGATGCCCAATTTTCCAGTCTCACAAGGTCTTCCTGCAATTTATCACAATCTGCTTGTGATTTAACTACTCTGAACAATTTTGTGTCATCTGCAAATTTGATTATCTCACTCGTCGTATTTCTTTCCAGATCATTTATAAATATATTGAACAGTAAGGGTCCCAATACAGATCCCTGAGGCACTCCACTGTCCACTCCCTTCCACTGAGAAAATTGCCCATTTAATCCTACTCTCTGTTTCCTGTCTTTTAGCCAGTTTGCAATCCACAAAAGGACATCGCCACCTATCCCATGACTTTTTACTTTTCCTAGAAGCCTCTCATGAGGAACTTTGTCAAACGCCTTCTGAAAATCCAAGTATACTATATCTACCGGTTCATCTTTATCCACATGTTTATTAACTCCTTCAAAAAAGTGAAGCAGATTTGTGAGGCAAAACTTGCCCTGGGTAAAGCCATGCTGACTTTGTTCCAGTTAGGTTTCAAAGTTGTCTGTGATCTCTTCCATCCCCCCCCCCCCCCAGCAGGTAAGGAGGAGGGACAAATAGCATGCTGCCATTGAAATACACTGTCTTTTCCTATTGTAGTTTAATACGCGATGACAATCCGGAAAGCCATATCAAAAATAAAAAAGGTTTTCAGATCCCTACTGTGAAAGTTATTTAACCCCTACTGAAGAGATGAGTCCAAGCTTCAGTTTACTATTACTGTGAATTACAGTGAAATATCACTTCAAAATAAGTAATGGCATAGTCCCAAATTGTAGAACTTTACCTAAAAGAGGGATTTGTGTTGGAAATGTATTGAAAAACAGTCTTATTAAACAGATCCTTGACCTGAACAACAAGAGAAGTCAGAACTGCTGGGTATTCGGTTTTCAGAGGAAAAAGAATAAAGGTCAGGCAGGATGTTTTCTTTCCATAATCCTACTTGGGTCTCGGTCCTGTGGCTGTGAGGAGGTGGTTCTTCCATGCTGGGTTTAAACAAGTAACTGGTCATAGGCTTCCCAAGTTGGACTCACTGAGAACTGGAGTCATTAAGATCAATAATCACTGACCAATAAGCAAGCCATGAGCTTAGTTGAACCAATAAGCCTTCACACTTTTGATGCAACTCCAACATTGCTCTCTGCTTCAATACGAAGGGAAAATAGCTTTGGATTCAGACAGCAACCAACGAGGGGCCCCGACTTTTATGGTCTGGGGAGCTGATAAGTATGGGGGTAACCTACACAGAGCAGCAGTTACTACCTTTAACAGAAGGCATGGGATTACGACTCTTAACCAATAAACCTGGAAGCTTTTCATGCAACAGCAACATCACTCTCTGCTTCAAAGGAGGGGGGTGGGGGGTGAAAGAGGAATTTGGCTTCAGAGGCAACCAACATGAGGGGTATTGATGCGCAAACATAAAGGAAAAAAAACACAGGACTGCTTCTACTGCCAAATCCATAAGCAAAGTACATCAAGCAGCACTGACTGATAATTGGGGGTAACCAGCATGGCACGGCAGATACTACATGGGGAGATTGCTGGGCAGACCGGATGGACTATTGTTCCTTTTCTGCCATCATTTCTATGTTTCTATAAACACAAGCAAAAGAAACCCCTTCCAACAAGGAAGAAAGCCTCAAGACATTGGCTGTGCAGAGGCAAAGTTGGGTCCCCAAGGAGGACATGGATCCCAGTGGCTGATCAGGAGGTAATATTGTTTCCCCAAGAAGGGTATGGAAGCCCAGGGGATTTAGAGGTAGAGTTTGGTCCCCCAGGAGGTTGTGGATCCATCAGTAGAGAGGAAGTGAAGCAGAGGAAATGGAAGCAGAGTCTGGACACAATAGATCAACCTCCCCCCCCCCCCCCCCCCCCCCCCCCATGACCAACAGATCCAATCAGTGCAGTTGCGTTTCTTCAAATGGGATATAATGGGAAGGGAAAAGGGCAGGGCAGGAGGATCAAAGGGAACAACAGAGGTTCTTTCTTTTCTTTTCTTTTCTTTTTTTTTATCCCCAAAATAATTTTTGACATTTTCCAGAGGTTCACAACCAGAACAGCATCATCAGTACATCTTATACATCGCATAAAGCTTCAAATCGCATCATATACACAGTAGGGATGTGAATCGTTTTTTGACGATTTAAAATATCGTCCGATATATTTTAAATCGTCAAAAAATCGTTAGGGCCACGATACAATACCAATTCCCCGATTTATCGTTAAAAAATCGTAAATCGGGGGAAGGGGGAGGGCAGGAAAACCGGCACACTAAAACCCCCTAAAACCCACCCCCGACCCTTTAAATTAAATCCCCCACCCTCCCGAACCCCCCCCCCCCAATGCTTTAAATTACCTGGGGATCCGGCGGTGGTCCAGAACGGCAGCGGTCCGGAACGGCCCCCTCAATAGAATCGTGTTGTCTTCAGCCGGCGCCATTTTTCAAAATGGACGCCGCAAAATGGCGGCGGCCATAGACAAAAACGATTCGACGGAGGAGGTCGTTCCGGACCCTCGCTGGACTTTTGGCAAGTCTTGTGGGGGTCAGGAGGCCCCCCCAAGCTGGCCAAAAGTTTCCTGGGAGTCCAGCGGGGTTCCGGGAGCGATTTCTTGCTGCGAATCGTTTTCGTACGGAAAATGGCGCCGGCAGGAGATCGACTGCAGGAGGTCGTTCAGCGGGGGTTCCGGACCACCGCTGAATGACCTCCTGCACTCGATCTCCTGCCGGCGCCATTTTCCGTACGAAAACGATTCGCGGCAAGAAATCACTCCCGGAACCCCGCTGGACTCCCAGGAAACTTTTGGCCAGCTTGGGGGGGCCTCCTGACCCCACAAGACTTGCCAAAAGTCCAGCGGGGGTCCGGAACGACCTCCTCCGTCGAATCGTTTTGTCTATGGCCGCCGCCATTTTGCGGCGGCCATTTTGAAAAATGGCGCCGGCTGAAGACAACACGATTCTATTGAGGGGACCGTTCTGGACCGCCGCCGTTCTGGACCACCGCCGGATCCCCAGGTAATTTAAAGCATTTGGGGGGGGTTCGGGAGGGTGGGGGATTTAATTTAAAGGGTCGGGGTGGGTTTTAGGGGGGTTTAGTGTGCCGGCTCACAATTTTAACAATTTTTCACGATAGTTTACACACCCAAACGGCAACAATATGATTCCCTCCCCCTCCCAGCCGAAATCGATCGTTAAGACGATCGAGGACACGATTCACATCTCTAATACACAGTGGGGTGGATTTTAAAAGCCCTGCTCGCGTAAATCCGCCTGGATTTACGCGAGCAGGGCCTTGCGCGCCGGCGCGCCTATTTTCCATAGGCAAAAACGCCTTTAATGCCTGTGATAGCACCATAATGCATGGTGCGATGCAAATCTGAAAAGGAGGAGGGGTTTAACTGCACCTTTTTCGTTAGGGCTTTATTGTAATGTTTGTGGGGAGGGAGGGAGAGAGAGAGAGAGCCTAATACTCTCACACTAGATAGGCATTTATATCTCTATGGGAAGCCCACCTAGTAACTCAAGGTGAGGTTTAGTATTAGTGTATTTATTTATTTATTTATTTTAGACTTTTATATACCGACTTTCTTGATACAAATCAAATCAACTCGGTTTACATCGAACTAAGCAGTTAACCATAACCAATTAACAAAAGACAAAAATTTGATGAAACATAAAGTTACATTATAACAAGGGAGCAAAAACTGGGGATAGGAAAATAAAGGGGGGAGAACAGAGATAGTTTACTATATACAGGTGGGGTTGTGGGAGGGAGGCAAGGAGTCAATTTCGTTATGATGTATTAGCGAGTCTTAGTGCTAGTTTAAATACGGTGGAGATGGGAACAGATCTGAGTCATGATGGGAACAGTACGGAGTCATGCTATTGGACTAGGAACAGGGAAAGGCTCTACCGAAAAGCCATGTCTTGTAGGGGTTAGGGGCCATGTCGTGTAGGGGTTAGGGGCCACTTTGACATTCAAAGTGAGACGTACAAACAGCACAGTGCTCTCTTGTGAAGATTTGATGACCTTTGGAGTGAGGAAACTCAGTCAAAGATGAGATTTGTGCAATGTTCTCTCAACCTAGCTTGATGTTACCTAAGTAGAAAGTCCATCAAGTTAGGTTGAGAGAACATTGCACAAATCTCATCTTTGGGTGAGTTTCCTCACTCTGAAGGTCCTCAATTTTTCACAAGAGAGCACTGTGCTGTTCCTACATCTCATTTTGAATGTCAAAGTGGCCCCTAACCCCTACACTAATACCTTAACCTCACCTCAAGTTACTAGTTGGGCTTCCCATAGAGATATAAATACCTAATCTAGTGTGAGGGTATAATGACTAGGTTATCTCTCTCTTTCTCTCTCTCTCTCACTCTCTCCAGGCACTTCAAAGCCTATGTTAACAAATACTAAACTTCATCTATAATAGAAATCAGTAGTCATGTCATTTTTCCAAATGCATTAATTACATTTTCTAAACCTCCTTTCCAAAAAACAATTGCTCAAGGTGGGCAACAGTCACAACAAAACATACAAAATTAATGTAATAAAAATATAAAATAAAGTAAACCTTAAAATGCTTAAAAATAAAATATAGATCAAATCTAAAAGTGAGATAAAAGTTACAAAATTTTAAACATAAAGACATCACCTATATCACCTAAGAAGTTAGTGGGCAATTATGTAACAGCCTCATAAAAAAGTCAGCAAACAGGAACAAAATATTATATGGCTGCCCCCATGTACTGCCACTCTCATCTTCGGTCCCCAGTCTGGCTAAAGATCATACCTTGAATAGTGTGTATAATTCTGGTTGCTGCATCTCAAAAAAGATATAGTTGCATTAATAAAGGTAGAGAGAAGGGCAACCAAAATGGTAAAAGCAATGGAACAGGTCCCCTATGAGGAAAGACTAAAAAGGTTAGGGCTGTTCAGCTTGGAGAAGAGAGCTGAGGGGTGATATGATAGAGGTGTTTAAAATCATGAGAGGTCTAGAATGGGTAAATGTGAATCGGTTATTTACTCTTTCAGATAATAGGACTAGGGTGCACTCATGAAGTTAGCATGTAGCACATTAAAAATAATCAGAGAAAATTCTTTTTAACTGAACCCACAATTAAACTCTGGAATTTGTTGCCAAAGGATGTGGTTAGTGCAGTTAGTGTAGCTGGGTTTAAAAAAGGTTTGGATAAGTTCTTGGAGGAGAAGTCCATTACCTGCTATTAATTAAGTTGACTTAGAAAATAGCCACTGCTTTTACTAGCATCAATAGCATGGGTTAGACTTAGTGTTTGGGTACTTGCCAGGTATTTGCAGCCTGGATTAGTCACTGTTGGAAACAGGATGATGGGCTTGAGGGACTATTGGTCTGACCCAGTATGACATGTTCTTATGTTCATCTGTACATGCAGCAGGTCACTGCCAGCAATCCTGCATGGCTGAACGCCTCTACTCTTGCACTTATCTGGCTCATCCCCTTAGGTGTGCAAATGCCAAACACTGCTCAATTTAAAGGGCCTGCAGCAGTAAAAGCCCCATGGCACCTCTGGATGACGTCTCATGTTGTGGCCTATAAAATGCCCATGCTAGCTCTGCTTCAATGCCTCACCAACAAGTCCCCTACTCTCAAAGTAGTGCAAGTTGCTCCAGTGTCTTGTCTTCAGCTTGTCTTTAGTTCCAGTGTCTTCAGTGTATCTTCAGTTCCAGTGCCTTGTCTCTTGTTTTCACCTCCTTCCTTGTGGTTCTTCTCCTTGCCTTCCTACCCTGCTTATCTGCCCCTTCTCTGCTCGAACGTGTACCCGGATTGACCTCTGCCTTCTCCTGGATATGCTTGACAACCGCCTACCACTGACCTCTGCCCATCTATGACTCTGATATCCAAGGATCTCCATTTTGGCCACCAGCAGAGACCCCACCTAGGAACTGCTGGCCCCGACACCCAAAGGCTCAACTGCTGGCCCCGACACCCAAAGCCCTCAATGAGGGCTGGTATTAGTGAAGCCCCTGCTGGGACTCTGCTTTATCCAAGTCCACCTACTGATGGTGGGAACCAGTTTTCAAAGTGAACATATTTGCATATGTACTCTTTGAAATTATCCCAACAAAACTACCCTCATAACATTGCACCTGCTAATTTATATGCAGAAATGTTTCAGGGGAATTTACATGCATCCTTTTGAAAATTGAAAAGCATGTGCCTAAGTCCAAACCCCTCCCCAGCTCTACCCCTGGGAGCACCTCCACTCAGGCTGGGTAAACCTATGTATATACAAGACATATGCACATACGTTTACCTGCATATCAGGTGGCATATTTGAAAACAAGCCATTTCCATTGGGAAATACATTTGAAGATGATGCTCTTGAAAACCAATAAACAAATTAAAAGCAGCTGATGTAGGGACCATGAGCCTGAATTCTTAAAAGTAGAATAAAACTGAACATTTGGTCTAAAAAGCTATTTAAAAGAAAACCTAAACATTATAACCTTCATTGATGATGAGAGTAAAATATCTGTAAGGTTCTGAATTTGACTAGAATAAGTGGATAATAATGATACAGAATGAAAGATAGCCAACTGGGGAGAAGCATCTATCTGAAAAGAAAGTATGTTTTTAATTACATTCCATACTAGAGTCCAAAACTTTAAATTTGGACAATAATATAACATGTGTTCCAAATAACCAATAGTACTATTACAAATCAGCATAAATTAGATGTACTTTTTTCAGCTTCAACAACTTCAAGCTTGTCCACACAGTTCTACGAGCTACAAAATAGTGACTGTAGTAGCAAGCTCAGGATAGTGACCATTTAGATCTTGATCAAAATATCTCCCATTAATCATCTTTTTCTTATACTTTATCTGACCTCATGCAACTAGCAGCTCTACCAGAATGCAAAAGAGAATAAAACTCAGATGCCATATGGCTGAAGCAGATATCAACTCACATATTGTCAAACTCTTCAGCATTTCTGCTGAAAAAGATCCCAGAGGAGAACATACAGATGCATTGCACAATGTTTTAGTTATTAATATTTGAAATGATTTGAAGGCAGTTGAAATGTATGCTGCAGTTCTTTAAATACCGTTATTTTTCTAATTACAAACAAATCCTATACAAACCTACATTTTTTTAAATGTCCTTTCCGATCAACTAAAGGGAATATTATGACCTTAAAAACTAGAATTATGCCATATATGGAATAAATACAATTTTGACTACCTATTTTTGGCAAGTTTCTCAAAAATCTCAAATTACACCCGGAGCTTGAATAATGGCCCGGTCGCTAACCATAAGAGGAAATAACACAACTGGTAAAAAAAACCCTCAACATTTAATGGGTAATTCGTTTTCAGCAAATATGTGTGCATAAGATACATGATTTCCAAAGCAAACTTATACATATATGTTTGCTTTGAAAATTACCACACCAAAACTACCTGTATGCAATTTAACATGCTAATTTGTGTACAGAACCTTTTTCAGGACAATTTCTGTACTTACTTTTAAAAATCCAAAAGTATGCACGAAAGTCCAAACCTCTCCCCAGCTCCACTCCCAGGAAAGCCTTTGCTGAGTCTGGGTAAACTTATGCGCATAAAGGACATTTAGGCATCTGTCAGATGGGCAGCTTTATTTCAGGCCATTTCCGCATGTATAGAACTATTTTACCTTTCAAAGTAATGCCTTTGAAAATTACCCTGTCTAATTTTTAACTACGTCCCTTTCCAGCATTAACTATCCAGGAACATGATTCCTAGTCTGTTCACTGGTCCAGCCTATCCCTTTCCTAAACAGGAAGGCACAATGAGAATTACGGGCATTTGGGAAATTAACTCCTCCCTTACCCTTAGCAAAGTTGAATCTTTCAAAGGTGTAGATTCTAATAAAACTTGGAGAAAATACTCGATCCATTGCTTTATAAAAAAAAACCTTAGGGAAATGTAATGGTAGCATACTAAATATATAATTAATTGAATCTAATCTTTCCCACCAAAGATAAAGAAAAGTGAGACAATTGCCTCATTGTATGTGGCAATAATTCAAAAGATTTA
Organism: Rhinatrema bivittatum; assembly: GCF_901001135.1. NCBI lineage: Eukaryota > Metazoa > Chordata > Amphibia > Gymnophiona > Rhinatrematidae > Rhinatrema > Rhinatrema bivittatum. The sequence goes on along the minus strand of NC_042615.1, from coordinate 438,790,436 downwards.
CCCATATATTACAGTACCTGGCAGTGTAATACCCAGGCTTCGAACCTATGCATTAACGGCATAGAAATTTAAAATAAACACTGTGCCCAAAGACTTGCTGTGCTCTGGTTCCCATTAAAAAAAATAACTACAACCATTTGTACTTAACCAATACACTAGATGCATTTATACCAACAGCTTTCAATAGTTTTTTCATTGGAACACCAAGAGGAGGGGGGAGGAGGAACGAAATTAAAAGGAGTATATAGGAAAATTATATCATTTTGCTGCTGCAAGGCCTCATATTACATTATGTCCCCTATTTAAGGGTTATGTCCCTCCCTCCAAGAACTGCCTCAGCTGTTCGGGCATGAAAAAAATATAAGTATTCCCTGCATACTTTATAATACATTTGCATGGTAGCCTCAATAGGAAACTTGCCCCCTTGGTCAAAACCTCAGGGCGCATATTAATAAATATTTTCCTCCGCTGTTGGGTGGCCCTAGACAGGTCCGGATAGACCCTAACTGTGGCTCCCATAAAGGGAGTAGTGATATTTGAAAAGTATGCTTTCATTATCTGTGTTCTTTCTGATTCCGTGAAGAATGAAACAAAGAGAACAGCCCTTTCTACCACTTCCATATTTGAATTCTCTAGATACTGAGTTAGATTATCTAAATCCACCCTGTTTCCCTCATTTGGTAATTGAGAAGCTTCTCTTCTTAAAGGCAGAAATAATACTTTTTTTAAAGCAGGTTGAGATTCAACAGGGATCTTTAGTATCTCTACTAAGTATCTTTTAAAAGTCACCATAGGGAGTTCTCCCAATACTTTTGGAAAGTTTACCACTCTTATATTCATACGTCGTAGGTAATTTTCGATTGAATCAATCCTCCTCTGTGCAATTACACGGTCTTTCATAAGAGCGGAATTTAAATCTTGAAGCTGTTTCATTTTTACTGAAATATCTTGATTAACCACAGTTTGTTCCTGAATTTCCTAAACACTATTGTTTCTGTATTCCTTACAAGTATTGTTTCTTGTTATAATTGTCTGAAAATGAATAAAATACAAATTAAAAAAAAAAAAACAACTATCTACTAGTGTCTTATTGTTTAGAGGCACTAACAGATTTATTCCTTAAGTATTTTTAATAAGGTTATTCTGCAATTTGTACTTTCCACCTCTCATAATTTTCAACATAATATAATGAAAGAAAGAAAGCAAGGAAGGCATTTTAAAACAGACGTAGAAATGAGTTCACAGGGTAAGCAAGATGATTCTGAGTTTGAGTCTTGGGTCAAGTCTTCTGCTCCCTGGGCAGGCTGAGGCTGGTGGTGCTATAAAAGGCAGCGTTCACAGCCTAAAGGCGGAAGGAGTTCCAGCCGTAGTGCAAGAGTGATTTAGGTCCAGAATTATATGGTCCTGGAAGGATCCCTGATCATGTTCCCAGGCCTAGGACTCTTTCTGCATTGACTAAGCTATGTGAGTTGGGAGGGGATATAAAATTGGGAGGAAAAATTCCTGGGTAGTTTCAAATGAAGAATCATATGTTAGATCCCAGCCCCCAATTCTGATTGAGCTGGAAGCCCAAGATAGCAGGAAGAAACTGATCCACCCCTCCATCCCCACCCCCCCCAAAAAAAAAAAAAAAGAAAGGGGAAAAAAAGCAAAATAAGTGAGTTCATGAGATTGATTTTAAAAACTTGTCATATTAATTTTGAGAAATGCATAAATAAAGGTTTTCCTTTAAATAATCCTTTTGGTCAAATGGCCATGTGTTTCTAGTTAATAAGATCATTATCAGAAGTTTGAGTTAAGCTCTATTACCTGTGTTAAAAGAAAAGCCTTGTGTTTGGAATACACATGGGTCTTATTCAATAGAGATTTTTCTGTCATCACAAAATGAGGAAAAATTATTTTTGAATAAGACCTTTCACATATGAACATAGCAGGAGTAGATCTTCCCATACATAAGAATCAGGGAACCACATGCTTCTAACCTGCATGATCAATTATAGTTTAAAAATATATATCCATTATAATATACAGCTATGGCTAGTATATTTATTTACTTATTTAAACAATGTAATACCTACACATTCCACAGTTTGAAGAGGGTTACAACTAAACATCCATAATATCCAGCAAACAAAATAAAAAATACAGAAATAAAACAACAGTGCATGAACAGGAATGAAGCTCTACTTCTGTGAAATCTGACAGACATTTACAACAGAAAGATCTCTACTTAATTCAAGCCACAGGCCTGGAAAGTCAAAATGTCTATTCTACTAAACCTGTCTTTAAAAAATGCCTTTAGTAGCTTCTTAAATTTTGAAAGGCGCTCAGTAATTTCCAGGTTCTCTTGCAAAGAGTTCAGAGCAAATGTCCAGCAATTAAAAAAAAACAAACAACCTCCACCGCCCCTCCACCAGGTGAACTAACCATACAGATGGAACATCTAGAAGACGACGATTGGTGGAATGTAGTGATGGCTGCAGATGATAAATTCTTAACATTGAGCTAATGCAGAGGGGAGCAGGTCAAAATTTGAATTAACAAAGTTTTGTAATCCTGATTCCTTTTACTTCGATTGAAAAATAAATGCATATAATGTCATATCTTTCAGCTTGGATGGGCTTGTTCTGCAACAAGATTGCAACATAGCTCTTATAAATGTATTTTGTAATGCTATTACATTCTAGGGGTGTGCATTCGGATTGACCGCATTAGTAAAACGCAACTCATATTTTTTTTTTACTTAAAAAATTGATTCGACATAAACGATCGGATTTCCCACATATCGAACATAGATATGTTCGATATGTGGGAAATCGCGATTGTTGAGCCAAAATAAAAATATAAACCCCCTCACCCTCCTTAATCCCCCCCCCGACTTACCACAACTCCCTGGTGATGGAGCGAGGAGTGAGGACGCCATTTCTGCAATCCTTGGCGAGAAGCATGTGACGTCGGCGGCACGTCGAGTGACGCCGGCGTCACGTGATTCCCGGCTCGTTCGCGCCGGACGGCTCGTTCGGCCCAAAAAGAACTTTTGGCCAGCTTGGGGGGGTCAGGAGGCCCCCCCAAGCTGGCCAAAAGTTCTTTTTGGGCCGAACGAGCCATCCGGCGCGAACTCGCCGGGAATCACGTGACGTCGCGTCTGAGTGACGCGGCGCCATGTGATTCCCGGCGAGTTCGCGCCGGAGGGCTCGTTCGGCCCAAAAAGAACTTTTGGCCAGCTTGGGGGGGTCAGGAGGCCCCCCCAAGCTGGCCAAAAGTTCTTTTTGGGCCGAACGAGCCCTCCGGCGCGAACGAGCCGGGAATCACGTGACGCCGCGTCACTCGACGTGCCACCGACGTCACATGCTTCTCGCCAAGGATTGCAGAATTGACGTCCTCACTCCTCGCTCGATCACCAGGGAGTTGTGGTAAGTCTGGGGGGGGGATTAAGGAGGGTGAGGGGGTTTAAATTTTTTTTTTGCACATATGTACATATACCCAACTCATTGGATTTTTTTTATGTCCATATTGGCCGCAAGTGGGACCCCCTTTCGGACATAAAAAATATGAACATAAAATTTTGCTCTGCACATCCCTATTACATTCCAAGCAGAGTAAATATACACTCTTGTCAGGTTAAGGATTTCTCTGTGATATATGTATCAACATCAGTTCAAAGCATACGCAGGTGTTTATGAAAAGGTGTTTAAGCAGAACCAAAATAACAACCTGATTTACATTTCTAAACTGTACAGCATAGGGATAACACAATACATGATGCAGTCCAAGTCAGTTAATCCAGTTATATCCAGTAACTTGACACAGTCAGACAAACTTCACAATACTTTAACAAGACTTCCACAATACTTTTGTACTTTTGAAAACAAACATGTGGGCAGCCAATGACATAGGAAAACATGGGAGAAAGGTTTTGGAAGCCAAATTTAGGCTCTTAGGTAGAAAGCTGAAATCCAGAACTTCCAAGGTAGCCTTCTCTGAAATGCTCCCTGTTCCACATGCAGGTCTCCAGAGGCAGGCAGAGCTCTGGAGTCTCAATGAATGGATGAGACAATGGTGCAAGGAAGAAGGTTTCAGTTTTCTAAGGAACTGGGGAACCTTTTGGGGAAGGGGGAGTCTTTTCTGAAGGGATGTGCTCTACCTTATTCAGGGTGGAACCAGGCTGCTGGCGCTAAACTTTAGAAAGGAGATAGAGCAGCTTTTAAACTAGAAAAAAGGAGAAAACCTACAGTCACTCAGCAGTACATTATAGAGATGTGCAGCAGGGATGGATTCATCCCATTCGGTATTCGTATTCGTGGGGATCCAAATCCGTTGCATCCATTCTTGGGGGACCCCAATCTGTTCATTAGTTACGTATGCATTTGTTTCCCCCCAAAAAAACCATCCCAACCCTTTAAATTTAATTAACTACAACCCCCCACCCTCCTGACCCCCCAAGACTTGCCAAAAGTCCCTGGTGGTCCAGCAGGGGTCCTGGACCCATATCCTGCACTTGGGCTGTCGGCTGCCAGTATTCAAAATGGCACTGATAGCCTTTGCCCTTACTATGTCACAGGGGCTACCGGTGCCATTGGTCAGCCCCTGTCACATGGTAGGAGCATAAGATGGCGCCGGCCGTCCATTGCTCCTACCATGTGATAGGGGCCGACCAATGGCACCGATAGCCCCTGTGACATAGTAAGGGCAAAGGCTATCAGCGCCATTTTGAATACTGGCAGCCAACAGCCCGAGATCAGGAGATTGCGCCAGGACCCCTGCTGGATCACCACGGACATTTGGTAAGTCTTGGGGGTGTCAGGAGGGTGGGGGGTTTATTCGTTAGATACATTGTATTTGTGGGGGTTCGCCATATGTTTCTTGACCCCATGATACAACAAATAGGGACATATACTTGTGGATTGCCAATACGTCGAAAAGGAATGCACACCCCTAGTACATTGCTTGGAGAGAGGTATCTTTAAAGGATACTAATGAAGCATTAGAGTTAGGGCATCCCAACAGTGAGGTTCCAATAATAAGAAAATAAGTCCAAGTGCCTATGATTAAAAACTCATCTGAGCTAAAAGATTTCAATTTATCCCTGACAACTAAAAAGCAGAATGTTAATACCAACAAAAAGCTCACTTTGAAATATTGGTATGCTAATGCCAGAAGTGTAAGAAGTAAGATGTGAGAATTAGAATGTATGGAAGTGAATGATAACTCAACAAAGAACAGAGTGAGAACAATAGCAATTATGTTTTTAACTGTATCGGAAACAGCTGTAACTCGTTTGAAATAGCCGACACAAGTTAGGCAAAACTCCATGTTTTAGACGCACAAATACTGATGAAATTAAACTACTGCATTTATGACTGTCATAATAGGCATCATCGTTTTTGCTTTCGCATATCTCAACTCTGCCTTATGTTTAATCATGTGGTCATTTTGGTTCTTGTTAGAAGAAATTTTACATTTTTTCAAAAAGTTTTTTTTGATGCACTTAAAATTATCTATTAAAAATTCTGTGTGTGCCAAAAATCCGCACTTATCTTATTTATTCACGCTCCATCATCCTTCATGGTAATCTTGCTTCGATCTGCAAGAAACTAGTTGACCCAACACCGAACAGTGTTTCAGACTGCTGCAAACATTTTCTCAGTCCTTTATCAAGGGTGAATGGTTCTGCATCAAAAATTAAATTTTAGTAAGCTTACAAACATCTTTCTATGAATTGTTCAATAAAAACGGACTACAGCACTTCCGATAACAATTGCGGTATCTTTGTGTACTCACTTTTTGTCTTTTACTCCATCTCAACTAGGGCTAACAAATGGCGACCCGGCGTTTTTTTGATCTTAACATCCGGCACCAAACCGGAACCGTCTTAAGAGCTACTTTGTTCAAGTTCCGCCCAATATGCTAATCTAATCACTAACATTGTATAGACAATTGATGAATCATATCAAGGAATACCACTCAATAGAGGCGTTTAAACCCCTAGGACTGACGGTATTCAGCCTGAATATCTACTGTTGTTCCTTTAAATTCAATGTTTTATTGATATCTCCCCCACGCGGGTGTATATGAACTTTTTTCCAAAATTCTCCAACGTAGATCTCCAAATCCATGATTATGTTCTTTACAATGTAGTGCCAGAGGAGCTGTCATTTTCTCTGTTGTAATGCAGCTTTTGTGTTCAGTTAATCTTGTGTGTATCATTCTTTTCGTTCTACCTACATAGTACCGTTTGCACGGACATTCAATCAAATATATGACATGTGAGGATTTACAGTCAGTGTACACTTGCAACACATGTTTATACCCGTTCACATTGTCTATACAATGTTAGTGATTAGATTAGAATATTGGGCGGAACTTGAACAAAGTAGCTCTTAAGACGGTTCCGGTTTGGTGCCGGATGTTAAGATCAAAAAAACGCCGGGTCACCATTTGTTAGCCCTAGTTGAGATGGAGTAAAAGACAAAAAGTGAGTACACAAAGATACCGCAATTGTTATCGGAAGTGCTGTAGTCCGTTTTTATTGAACAATTCATAGAAAGATGTTTGTAAGCTTACTAAAATTTAATTTTTGACGCAGAACCATTCACCCTTGATAAAGGACTGAGAAAATGTTTGCAGCAGTCCGAAACACTGTTTGGTGTTGGGTCAACTAGTTTCTTGCAGATCAAAGCAAGATTACCATGAAGGTTGATGGAGCGTGAATAAATAAGATAAGTGCGGATTTTTGGCACACACAGAATTTTTAATAAATAATTTTAAGTACATCAAAAAAACTTTTTGAAAAAAATGTAAAATTTCTTCTAACAAGAACCGAAATAACCACATGATTAAACATAAGGCAGAGTTGAGATACGCGAAAGCAAAAACGATGATGCCTATTATGACGGTCATAAATGCAGTAGTTTAATTTCATCAGTATTTGTGCGTCTAAAACATGGAGTATTGCCTAACTTGTGTCGGCTATTTCAAATGAGTTGGAAGTGAATGATGACATAGACTTAATTGGCATCTCAGAGACATATTGGAAAGAGGATAACCAATGGGACAGAGCTATACCAGGGTAAAACTTATTAGGGATGTGAATCGTTTTAGGACGATTAAAATTATCGTCCAATAATTTTAATATCGTCTTAAACCGTTATGGAACACAATACAATAGAGATTCTAACGATTTATCGTTATAAATCGTTAGAATCGTGAGCCGGCACACTAAAACCCGCTAAAACCCATCCCCGACCCTTTAAATTAAATCCCCCACCCTCCCGAACCCCCCCAAATAACTTAAACATTTCCTTGCCAAATCCTACCTCCTTCAATCCCCCACCCTCCCGAAACCCCCCCCCCCCAAATGACTTAAATTACCTGGGGGTCCGGAACGGCAGCGGTCCGGAACGGGCTCCTGCTACTGAATCTTGTTGTCTTCGGCCGGCGCCATTTTCCAAAATGGCGCCGAAAAATGGCGGCGGCCATAGACCAACAGGATTTGACGGCAGGAGGTCCTTCCGGACCCCCGCTGGACTTTTGGCAAGTCTTGTGGGGGTCAGGAGGCCCCCCCCAAGCTGGCCAAAAGTTCCTGGAGGTCCAGCGGGGGTCAGGGAGCGATTTCCCGCCGCGAATCGTTTTCCGTACGGAAAATGGCGCCGGCAGGAGATCGACTGCAGGAGGTCGTTCAGTGAGGATTCCGGCGCCTCGCTGAACGACCTCCTGCAGTCGATCTCCTGCCGGCGCCATTTTCCGTACGGAAAACGATTCGCGGCGGGAAATCGCTCCCTGACCCCCGCTGGACCTCCAGGAACTTTTGGCCAGCTTGGGGGGGGGCCTCCTGACCCCCACAAGACTTGCCAAAAGTCCAGCGGGGGTCCGGAAGGACCTCCTGCCGTCGAATCCTGTTGGTCTCTGGCCGCTGCCATTTTTCGGCGCCATTTTGGAAAATGGCGCTGGCCGAAGACAACAAGATTCAGTAGCAGGAGCCCGTTCCGGACCGCTGCTGTTCCGGACCGCCGCTGGACCACCAGGTAATTTAAGTCATTTGGGGGGGGTTCGGGAGGGTGGGGGATTTAATTTAAAGGGTCGGGGGTGGGTTTTAGCGGGTTTTAACGATTTTAACGATATATCACGATATTTTACCCCCCCAAACGGCAACAATACGATTCCCTCCCCCTCCCAGCCGAAATCGATCGTTAAGGCGATCGAGGACACGATTCACATCTCTAAAAATTATATCACAATGACAGAGAGGAGCATCTTGGTGGCAGGTTGGCGCTTTATGTCCAGGATGGCATAGAGTACAACAGGATAAAGATCCTGCATGAGACTAAATCTACCATTGAATCTTTATGGGTAGAAATCCCTTGTGTGTTGGGGAAGAGAATAGTGACAGGAGTATACTACCATCCACCTGGCCAAAATGGTGAGATGGACAGTGAAATGCTAAGAGAAAATAGGGAAGCTAACCAAACTGGTAGTGCAGTAATAATGGGAGATTTAAATTACCACTGACAAATATGTTGCAATTGAGGCTTTTAACTTCCTATGTGTCAAATCCTATTTAATGTATGAGTAGGACCATCATAACACCCGCGGTAACCAAGCAATTTAGCCTGTATATTTAACTGCTACGGGTCATGTTTAATCATCGGTCTAAATATCTCAAAGTCCTTTTTATTGAATGAATCTATTTTTTACTTTCTTTTTCACTTTTTCATAAAATTGATGTGGAACGGTACTTCCCTTGTTTTTATGGCGCTACCTCGCTTCGGAGGTCCTGTCCAGTTGGTGTAGCACAGTATATTCTTTAAACAGCACTACCACGTTTCCGAGATCCAGTCCTTTGAAAGGCCCTGCTGTGCTTCTAAGGTCCAGTCTGACGTACGTTTCGCAGGGCTACTGCTGCTTCAGGGACTGTTGCGGACGTAATGTCATTTTCAGGAATACAATCATACATATTCTCAAATTCAGTGGACCATTTTGGAAATTGTTCCAGTACATTGGAGACGTGGCGATAGCATTAAAAGTCTTCGTCAATGTGAACAGCAGTGGATATACAGATTACAAACAGTGGCCCCTTGTGGACTTAACAAGGAAATCAAGTGGATTCACTTCATGTGAGTTCCAGCTCATTAGGTAAATCTGACATACAGGTGCAATGTGAAATTTACATATATTCAGTACCGGTCTCGCAGTCCCTTCACTCAGACGCCGTCAAGAGGAAAAGGCGGCAAGGTTCGGTGAGTTGGCCGTTTTTTAAGTATGCCCGGGGGATGTATGCCGTTTGTTGTTAATAAGAATACGTGTCATAAAAGCTTTTTGAATCTAATATTTTTCGAGTGAAAATAACTAAGGACCATATGTATGTGGATATGATAATCGGACTTCTAAGTGGAACTTATAGGAGTATTACATCCGCAACAGTCCCTGAAGCAGCAGTTGCCCTGCGAAACATACGTCAGACTGGACCTTAGAAGCACAGCAGTGCTTTTCAAAGGACTGGATCTCGGAAGCGTGGTAGTGCTGTTTAAAGAATATACTGTACTACACCAACCGGACAGGACCTCCGAAGCATGGTAGCGCCATCAAAACAAGGGAATTACCGTTCCACATCAATTTTATGAAAAAGTGAAAAGAAGGTAAAAATAGATTCATTCAGTAAAAAGGACTTTGAGATATTTGGACCGATGATTAAACATGACCCATAGCGGTTAAATATACAGGCTAAATTGCTTGGTTACCGCGGGTGTTATGATGGTCCTACTCATACATTAAATAGGATTTGACAAATAGGAAGTTAAAAGCCTCAATTGCAACGTATTTGTCTGCAATATTGATTTTCGTTGTAAGCGGAATTAACTGTTGTTATATTTGTAGATTTCAATTACCCCAATATTGACTGGGTAAGTGAATCATTAGGACATGCTAGAGAGATAACGTTCCTGGATGGAATAAATGACTGTTTTATGGAGCAATTGGTTCAGGAACCGAAGAGAGAGGGAGAAATTTTAGATCTAATTCTCAGTGGAGTGCAGGATTTGGTGAGCGAGGTAATGGTGGTTGGGCCACTTGGCAATAGTGATCATAATATGATCAAATTTGAATTAATGACTGGAAGGGGGACAGTAAGTAAATCCATAGCTCTAGCACTAAACTTTTAGAAGGGAAAACTTTGATAAAATGAGAAAAATATTTTAAAAAAACCTGAAAAGTGCAGCTACAAAGGTAAAAAGTGTGAAACAGGCATGGACATTGTGAAAAATATCATCCTAGAAGCAGAATCCAGATGTATTTCACACATTAAGAAAGGTGGAAGGAAGATAAAACAATTGTCAACATGGCCAAAAAGTGAGATGAAAGAGGCTATTTTAGCCAAAAGATCTTCATTCAAAAATTGGAAGAAGGATCCATCAGAAGAAAATAGGATAAAGCATAAGCATTGGCAAGTTAAATGTAAGACATTGATAAGACTGAGATAATTTGAAAAGAAATCATCCATAAAGGCAAAAATTCACAATAAAAACTTTAAAAAATATATCTGAAGCAGAAAGCCTGCGAGGGAGTCAGTTGGACCGTTAGATGATCGAGGGGTTAAAGGGGCACTTAGGAAAGATTAGGCCACTGCAGAAAGATTAAACAATTTCTTTGCTTTGGTGTTTGTTGAAGAGGATGTTGGGAAAACAGTTTTCAGGGGTGATGATTCAGATGAACTGAACCAAATCATGGTGAACCTGGAAGATGTGGTAGGCCAGATTGACAAACTGAAGAGAAGTAAATCACATCAACCGGATGGTATACACTGCAGGGTTCTGAAAGAATTAAAAAATGAAATTTCAGACCTATTTCAATTAATTTGTAACCTATCATTAAAATCATCCATTGTACCTGAAGATTGGAAGATAGCCAACGTAACCTCAATATTTAAAAAAGGCTCCAGGGGTGATCCAGGAAACTATAGGCCAGTGAGCCTGACTTCAGTGCTTGGAAAAATCGTGAAAACTATGAAGAATAAAATCACAAAACATTTTGATAGACATAGTTTAATGGGACACAACTAGCATGGATTTACCCAACGGAAGTCTTGCCTCACAAATCAAATGGTGCATACTATATAAAACCCTGACAATCATTCACAACCTCATTTATAGTAATAACACTATTTGGTTATCAGCAATTCAGCATCTCTACATTTTACATACCTTGCAAAAACCTTAGGTCAAAAAAGAAACTTCTCCTACAAATTGCTTCCCCTAAAGCAACTAGACTGGTTTCAACCAGGAAACAAGTGTTTTCCTTAGCAGGTCCTATTTTGTGGAACATCATTCCTCCAGATATACGACTAACTGCCAACAAAAAAGCCTTCAAGAAAGCCCTCAAGCACTACCATTTCCTACTAGCCTTCCCTGACCTGTGTACGTCTTAATTTAATTTAACTCTGTTTTCTTATTGAGTTTTAAATGTTTACCATTTTATTTCAAGATATTTATTTGTTATGTCACAAATGTAATTCTTAGTCACTGTTATAATTCCTATTATGTATGCATTTTTGTAACCCACCCTGAACTTTGGAGGGCATGGGATATAAATACATTTAAATAAATAAATAAATAAATAAATAAATAAATAAATAAATTTAGATAGATAAATAAATAAATAAATAAATCTCCTACTTTTTTTGAAGGGGTGAATAAACATGTGGACAAAGGTGAACCTGTAGATGTGGTATAATTGGATTTTTCAGAAGGCATTTGACAAAGTCCCTAAGAGGCTTCTAAGAAAACTAAAAAGTCATGGGATAGGAGGTGATGTCTTTTTGTGGATTGCTAGCTGTTTAAAAGACAGGAAACAGAGAGTAGGATTAAATGGTCAGTTTTCACAGTGGAAAAAGCTAAACAGTGGAGTGCTTCAGGGATCTGGTACTTTTTAATATATTTATATATGATCCTAAAAGGGGATCAATGAGTAAGGTGATTCAAATTTGCAAATGATACAAAATTATGCAGAGTAGTTAAATCTCAAGTGGATTGTGATAAATTGCAGGAGGACCTTGCAAGATTGGAAGATTAGGCTTTTAAAGAGCAGATGAAATTTTACATAGACAAGTGCAAAGTGATGCATATAGGGAAAAGTAACCCTTGCTGTGTTTACACAATGTTAGGTTCCATATTAGGAGCTACCACCCAGGAAAGAGTTCTAGGCGTCATAGTGGATAATACATTGAAATCGTCGGCACAGTGTGCTGTGGCATTCAAAAAAGCAAATAGAGTGTTAGGAATTATTAAGAAGGGAATGGAAAATAAAACGATGGATGTCATAATGCCTCTGTATCAGTCCATGGTGAGACCACATCTTGAATACTGTTTGCAATTCTGGTCACCACATCTCATTAAAGATATAGTTTCATGAGGGCGATAAAGAAGGAGTGTGAGTCCAGTCGCATACCACCTGTTGCGTGAGTCCGGGGGTGAGGATTTGCCCCAATGGCTTCGGCAGCATGAGACTGAGATGCCGGAGGGCGAGTCAGGAGGTAGGACCGTAAGCGGCCATATCATCGGCCCCCCAGCACTCCCAAACCTGAGGGTGAGAAAGAAGGAGTGTGAATCCAGTTTCATATCACCTGTTGCGTGAGTCTGGGAGTGAGGATTTACCCCGACGGCTTCGGCAGCGCGAGACTGAGATGCCGGAGGGCGAGTCAGGAGGCAGGACCGGAAGCGGCCATATCATCGGCTGGCTTGCGGCGCGCTGCAGAGCCGGCACGCCGCTTAAGTCGTGCGCGTTCAAGGGGTGCACGGCAATAGTTGGCTTTGCCAGGCTTTGCCGGATTCACCTGAATTCGTCTTCAGAATCTATTAAGACTTTCTCTACATTCCTATCTTACTTGGGAACAAGTTTAAAAGTACTAGCATAACTGAGGTAAATTTTGGAACTTTCTTGTATTTGGGGTAGGATTGATATGCCTCCCAAACGCAAGGGGAGAGTGAGAGTGTTTCCTTCTCTTTCACTACCATCCCCCATACAACAAGAAATAACCAAATTTATGGTCTTCCCTACACCACGGAATAAAGGAGCTGAGGACCCTGATGTGCCAGGTGATCAGGGAAGACCACCTGTGCCTGCAGAGGAGACTTCCTTAAGCCCTAATATCAGGCTACCACCAGTGCAGAGAATGAGTGAAGGTGTTCCTGATCAGGCTTGGAATGAGATCAAAGATTCCGACTTAATAGCGTGAAATGATCAATCCTGCATTGAAAGTTCAGAAGAAAAATGAGTTATTCCAGCTGCTGCCCTGATTTTGGAGAAGAGGGCAGGGGAATTGACTCAGACAGTACCCCTTGCAGGGGCAGAAGAACTTCCGCCTGGTAGAAAGCTGACAGGATTACCGACTCGCCCTGCACTGGTAACTATGGACACTTTGTGGGATCTGATGGCAGGAATGATGATAAACATTAAAAATTTGGAAGGGAAAGTAGATTTGATATATGAAAAAAAATCAACAAGAATTTCTTACAACACAAAGACAGATTAAAGGCTTTAATGATAGGATTAAACATCTTGAAATGCAGGAGAAAAAAATTCAGGAATTTAATGCAGCAGTTGCAAAGATAAGGAAACAATGTCTAGAAGAATTGAATTACTTGAGAATAACGCCAAGCGTTTCAACCAAAGATTTCTCAACTTCCCCAGGCTTGTGGGGGAAGATTCTCTTATTACTTTGAAAAAATTTCTGGTTGAAAAACTTGGATTTTCCTCAGGACAATCACCAACTATTAATCATTGTTATTTCCTTCCCAAACCTAGGAATGTTAATATCAGATCTGATATATTTCAGGGAGATCTTTCAAATTTTTTGGAAGATTCTTCTGCAAATGTAATTAATTGGGGAACATTGCTGGTTACTTTCTTCTCTATAAATGATATAAATGTAATAATGAAAAGATATTTTAATAGATATCCAATTACTTTTTTAGAGAAATCTGTTAAGATATTTCATGACTTGGCCATCTCCACGCAAGTGTGGCATAAAGCTTTTCTAGCTTACCGCCAAGAAGTATTATCATAGGGGTTTTCTTTTGTACTCCAAATTCCATGTAAATGCTTGATTAAAAAGCAAGAGGATATGTATGTATTTTTCATACCTGATCAGTTAGGGAATTTCCTTGATCAGACGAGATTACCTACCTCATCCACAGTATCCAATTAGAAGATTAAAATTGGTATAGGTACATGCTAGAGTTTTATTTTTCCTTTTATTATATAAATTACTGGATTAATCCCCCAATTTGCGGTAAAATTAAGACCCCTCTATTTTGATTGATATGGTAATGGAAAGGTTATTTAAGTTCAGATAATATGTTATATAGTTGACTGTGGAAATTTATTTCATAATCAATCCATGTTTTTTCGTGTGCAAATAATATAATCTTTGTATTATTTGAAAATCTATAAATAAAGAATAAAAAAAAAAGATATAGTTTCACTGGAGAAAGTACAGAGAAGGGCGACCAAAATGATAAGGGGCATGGAATGGCTGCTCTATGAAGAAAGGCTAAGGAAGTCAGGGCTTTTAAGTTTAGAGAAGAGAAGACTGAAAGAACTTGAACAAGTTAATGTAAATTGATTATTTACTCTCTCAGATAATAGAAGGACTAGGGGGCACTCCATGAAGTTAGCAAGTAGTTCATTTTAATCAAATCGAAGAAAATTCTTTTTCACTCAGCACATAGTTAAGATCTGGAATTTATTGCCAGAGGATGTGGTTACAGCAGTTGGTGTAACAGGGTTTAAAAAAGGTTTGGGTAAGTTCCTAGAGGAAAAATCCATAAACTGCTATTAATTAATAATCAATAGTAGCTTGAGATGTATTTAATGTTTAGGGACTTGCCAGGTACTTGAGACTTGGATTGGCCACTGTTGGAAACAGGATACTGGGCTTGATGGACCCTTGGTCTGACCCAGTATGGCATATCTTATATTCTTAAATAAAAAATAAAATCCTTTACTGGCTACTGATTGCAAGAAAATGAAATCCACATCCAGTACACCAATGCTTAGCACACAATCAGTACAGACAAATAAAAAGTCCAGAAGCACAAAAAAGAAATGATGTTTCTTCCAGTAGCAAGTGGAGCACACCCTTACAGGTTAGCTCTAGCGGAAAGGAATTCCCTTCTTCTGGGCACTTCCTCCGGTATTCCAGTAGCAGGCTGGAGCAAATCATAAAAATAATTTGGAACATCTAAAGCTGCTTGGGCAGCAGTTTAGGATAAAAATTTCCAAGGCTGACCATCTTCACTTGACTCCATTTTGAAGCTCCATTCTTTTCCCAACTCAGAAACACCCTCTCCATTCAGATGAGGAATAAGGATTTTTCATTTGTCTTCCAAAAACCCAGGAATTCACTCTTTTCTCTCTGAAAAAGTCCCTCTGGAATGGATGTTCAGGAAACCTAAGAATTTTCCTTTGGACCCCTCAGTAGAACCTCTTTAACCTAGAGACCTGGGCACTCCGACCATGGGCCCCAGCCACACTTCTGGGACAGGAATTAGGACAAGCAGTCCTCTCTCCTTGGACAAGGGACTGACACTCTTTTCCTTGAAAGTCTAGGTAGCAGCCATCACATGCTATAGGTGTAGCCTTGCATCCAGACATATGGTGTCCCCTAAAAGGGGTGAAGAGCCTTAGGCCACCGATCCACTCAGTTATACCCGAGTGGAATCTGAACTCAGAGCTAAGGGCCTTTTATTAGGCTCCCTATGCTACATATTTTTGTGTACTTAGCATGACAAACTGCTGATACTGAGATCACATTTGGTATACATAAGCTAATATATTCGAAAAGATGACAAGGACTTCCACAAGAAATTATAAGAAGTATTATTACCTTATGTCAGTTCAAAACAAAAGTAACGTTAATTTTAAAAGTTTGTAACATGCCTTAACTAGATAAATTGTTGATTTTTGTACTTGGTAAATTTTGTATTTGCATGTATTTTAAATAATGTTTAAAAATAAACAATATTTATAGTTTTCAATAAAGAAATTGCCTTTTTTTGGATAGGCAGAAGTGTGAAAGTATAAGCAAAATTAAGCAAATTTGTCTCATAATTGCCACAGAATTTTGAAAATTCTGTCATGGTTTAACTCTTCCTACTGATTCTTGCAAAATCTGCTGCAAGAAACCAGGAGCTTTGTCTACAGTATATATTTAACATATACCATACCTACTCACCTTCCTCTGTTCACACAATAGATATTAATTTTTTAGTTCCCTATCCTTGCTTTGCACTACTTGATTGTTTCCTGTATTTCTTGGCTGCTTCCTGTATTTCTTGATTAATCTTCCTGTATTATTTGACTACATGCAGTCCAACTTGTGCCTTGCCTTGGAAAAAGGTGGAATATAAAAAATACAAATAAACACTTGTATTAGCCTTAGATGTATGTCAGATGTATGTCAGGGATTGTTATTCATTGGTAAAGGGATAATAATTTTTGATCTTGTACAATATCTTAGGTGGTCTCAAGAAATTCAGAAAAGTAGTACAAGTAAAACAATTTCATTTGCAGTAAGATCATATATATATACAGTATAGACAGATAGACATATATATATATATATATATATATATTATATATATATTTATATATATATATATATATATATATATATATATATATATATATATATATATATACACACACTGTTTCTGTAGATCTTTATAAAACTGCACGGTTGCATTAGAAAAGTGCTGTTTTACTGGGGGAAGTATTTGACAGTGAAATATCTTGACATTTTTTTAACAGTTACTTGACAATATTTCTTTGTCAGGTATCTTGATCCTCAGGTTCTTGGATTTAATATTTGTGGATCATTTAATATTTTATTTTTACTCACATGATGTTATTGTTAGCTGATTTACGATTTTATTTCTATTATTGTTGTATTGCTTGTATCACTTGTATTATAAATTGCCTTGAGGTCTTCTGTCAGAAAAGCGAGTAATCAAGTATGAGCAATCAATCACTCAGTTCAATAATTCTTTGTTTAGTGAACCCCACTATGTAAAACTTATGCTCAGCAAAGCTCCCTAAGTTAAAACCTTCTCCTTCACTCTTATACTGTGCTAAAGTCTCTTTCTCTTTCTTTCTCATTCCCTATCAAATGTGCTTCTTTTTCCCCACCCTCTTAGATCAAAGCCTCCCATATCTGATAGAAAAAATAAGACTTCTAATTTCCTTAACATTACCAATTCACACAAGCTCTGATTTTGTCCTGAACTACTACTTTCTATCTTTTTGTTTCCGTTAAAATAAATATGTTTATTTTGGCCATAGAGTACTACAAAGTAGTTAGAGAAATTACTTATGGCATCAATACATACATACTAAGAAGACTTTAATACGTTCATTTCATTTCAGAAAAACCTATTGACTGTGCACTTACATCTATTGACTGATTCCATTGCACTTACTATTGAAGAAATGGAAAAAAAATGTCTGGATGAAGGAAGGTCACATGATCAATCTCAACTGAACTTCACTTTGCAGGACTTAATGACCTAAGTATAGACTTACAGGGTCATTTATCAAATTGTGTTAAGACCTTATCATGCACGATAAATACCGCATTGTAAAATGCATATGCAAATGAAAAATTAGTATTCGAGTGGGAGGAGTTTGGGCGGGGTAAATGGAAATGAGGGTGTGCTAGTGTGACATGCGATACAGTAATGCACACGCAGGATTTAACATGAGAAATAAGTGCACATATTTTTTTTGCATAAGGTGAAAAATGTATTTATCACGGGTGATATCATGAATCGTGGCTATTTTCGCACTGATTATTACACATGATAAAAAGAGCAATTCAAAAGGAAATACCTAGCAGGCCTTTCTGGCCCAATAAAAACATCTGTTCTTACCTGGCCTACCTTCCTAAAGCAATATGTTTGTTGCGAGTTTAATTATTGTGGGATACTAGATGCATCAGCAGGCTTGCCACAGACGACAACAAGTGTAACAACAATAACCTCAAGAACAGGCAAGGCCAGTTCCAAGCCCTCCTAGGGCTTGGAACTGGCCTTGCCTGTGTGCCAGACTAGCGCCTGGCACACAGGCGGCCACTACGCAGGAGATACAAGGAACAAATCTTCCCTCTACGAGCATCCTTGCTGGGCATGCCAGAGGACTATGTGGTTTGCAGGTATCGCCTCAGCTCTCAGGCTACCCTGAAATTTTATGAAAAAATCTGAGGGGATCTGGATCCGGTCACACAAAGGTCCCACGCTTTGCCTGGCCTCACCAAACTGTTGGCCACCCTGCATTTCATGGTAAGCGGCTCCTTATAAATGACAGTAGGGTTCGTGGTGAGAATGTCCCAAACAACTTTTTCCCGCAGTCTGGACCAGGTCATCACAGCAGCCACTGACCGCATAAACACTACATAGCATTTCCTCATGACAGGCAGGACTTGATAGACTTGAAGAGAGGCTTTTATGCCTTCGCAAACTTTCCAAATGTTCTGGGAGCTATTGAATGCACTCACATGACCATCATTCCACTCCGTAACAGGGAGGAGATCTACCGTAATAGGAAGCTCTTCCACTCCATCAATGTGCGAGTGGTCTGTGACACTTGAATGCGCATCCTCGACATGGTGGTCAGGGTCCTGGGAGCCGCACATGATTCCTTTGTACTTAGGCAATTGGGCCTCTTTGAAAATTTTGAGGATGGCCTGTATGGTGATGGTTGGCTCGTAGGTAAGCTTCCTTCTATATTCTATCTCTGGCTGTATGTTGTGGCAAACAACATGCATATGGGGGGGGGTGGCTGGGGGGGAGGAAAAGCATTGCTGCCATGACAAGTGGTTAGTACAGTACCGTCTGTAGGCCATTGACCCAGGGCCTGGCTTTTCTGCCCCATGCTACAGAAGCCTGCAAATCCTGTGATAGCAAACAATGCACTGGTCCTAAAGCTTGGGGTGTGAGCAGGCACTATACACTTTCAATGTGTTCATTGTCAAAATGGCCCTGTTCCTATCCTCCCATTGAGAGCGATTTCAATCTCACTGGTTAATGACAAGCTTGAAGTGTACACACACTGCTGTCACTGCATGATGAGGTGTGTTTGGTTAGTGAGGTATCATCCAGATTGTTGCCCACAGTTTGTCTTGAACCTCACACCCCTCAAACAGAAGCAGTGTTGGGGCTCACAAATGGGTTTCTATGGAGGACATACTGCAGAGCCGGTAGGGACATTCGCAATCACACCATCAGGTACAGATTTTGCAGCTAACACAAATGTGGCAGCTCTTATGTATTGCTTCAAGGTTGGCAGCTTGCTACATACCAGGAGACTTTGCTCAGTTGTGAGGGCCTGGCATGAAATTGTTGGGATACCCAGATATGATGATGTAGTCCTGAATAGCTCAACTACTTTTGGCTACTGAAAGGCTGTACATATACTGGCCCACAACAATGTGTTATGCACTTAGGCTAGGCAAATCAGCTTTTAAGGCTCAGAAAAAGGTACAGGCTACATTAAACATTCTTAGAGGATGCAGTGGTTTTCCAGCCAGATATGCAAGTGACAATGCTATGACTGATGGCTTAAACCTGTGTTTACTTATATAATAAACCACGTTTAAATGCAAAGGCCAATAATTGTTTATATTCTAAGAGCTTGCAACAACAACCCTCATATAAAAACCCGCAATGTATGTGTTTTTAAATGGGTCAATATTCCTTCACTTAATTAACTGTGGGATTTAAAACCCACCTTGAAGTGAATCTTTTAACCATATATTATATATAATCATCGGGTGTGTTGCACGAACCTAAAAATTGAGATTTTTTTAAGATTATTTTTTTAGAATTTTCTGAATCAATTTACCTTGCAAATAACCTTGACGGTTCAAAAAAATCTTAACAGTTCTTTTTAAATTCAGAGAATAGGCCTTAATTAATAATGTTTATCCACAGATAGAGTGAAAAAACACTTATCTTGATCTTGCAAGGGGCACTCCAACTTTATGTGCCCTTGTTCCAAACGTCCGGATATGTAGCACGATTTCAGCCACAAAATGCTTAACCCATAATTTCAGCCACGAAATGCTTAACCCGACACAGTGTGTGTTTCATTTTAGATACTCATCAGGGGCTTGGGCTTCCAATTCAATTTCTCTGCGGATAGCACTCCCGTCGGCATTTAGGGCCGTTTCAAAAAACGCTGTGTCGGGTTAAGCATTTTGTGGCTGAAATTATAGTGCTTCGCTGCTGTGTCTTTCACAATATGGCTGAACACTAGGGATGTGAATCGGTTCCTGGAATCGGTTCCAGTTTCGGTTTCATGGACCATCGGGAAATTCTGTTTCCCGCGGTCCGAACGTTTTCTTTTTTATTGGCTGCGCCCAAGCCGAAAAATAAAAAACCCACCCCGACCCTTTAAATCAAATTATTTAGAATCCCCCACCCTCCTGACCCCCCAAAACTTTTCTAAAGTACCTGGTGGTCCAGTGGGAGTCCCGGGAGCGATCTCCCGCTCTCAGGCCATCGCCGGCCACTAATCTTTAAAAATGGCGTGGGCCATCCATTGCTCCTACCATGTGACAGGGGCCGGCCACATGTCACATGGCAAAGGCCCATCGGCGCCATCTTATTTACTGACAGCCGATAGCCCGATAGCGGGAGATCGCTCCCGGGATCCCTGCTGGACCAACAGGAACTTTAGAAAAGTTTTGGGGGGGTCAGGAGGGTGAAGGATTCTAAATAATGAGATTTACAGGGTTGGGGTGGGTTTGGGGGTTGTTTTTGTGTGCCCTTTCTTCCCGCCCCCCCAAAACGATAAGAGAACCTCACAAAAATTTTGTGGGGTTTTCTTATCGCTTTTGGGGACACCCCCCCCCCGATATTTGACAAGTTTGAAAATATCGTCCGATATTTTCAATCGTCAAAAAATCGATTCACATCCCTACTCTACACCATGACTACAAATGAATATAGTTCTGGATCTCCCCCCAGATTCCCCATGTGTCCCTGCATGAGCTTAGGACACCACGTTGAGTGGCAGCCAGCTTCACCAAACCTTTATACAAAGCTACTTTGCCTGATAGGCCTCATCTTCCACATCCCCTTCAAGGGAAGGGAGGCCAGTAGACTGTTAGTTGCTATGGTCCTCACTCTCATCTTTTTTCTCTCTGTGTATGTCAGTGTGTAACAGAAAACAGATATGCTTACTCAGGATTTGTCTTGACAATGGAGCAGAAGACTGTACTTGAAAAACAGTTGTGAAAGAAAAGATTACATCAAATACATGTAGATGCCATAATATGTTCTGCCTGACAGTTACAGTAAAAGCGGCATGTGTGGCACTTGAGTTTGTGGTCCAGTTAGCGCCATGTGGCTTGCTACCCCTCCCTACTGGACTCCATCTTAGCACTCATGTGTGGATGAGATAGTCCCACAAGTGTGATGCCACCCCCAGCTACTCCTCAAGTATGCAAAGCTACAGCTCTAGAAATACTGACCTCAGAAGCTTAAAGGTACAGCCTAAAGGAAAGGTTGACATTTTAAGATTTCAATGACAGATTTCCCATTTTACTGCCTGATTCTGTAGCCCAGAAATGTGTGCATGTGCAGTTATATACTTGTACTGGCTTTCTGTACTTGGGCATGCCAAGACACAGCTGACACCACTCCCTCACTAGTTTCAGAGCCACTGTTGACTCTGTTTTCCAACTGGATCCAGATTTACAGGATATAATGATCCAGTCCTGATCTTACTCCCATGCATGCAGATATTGATAGTCTTGATTTAGCTCAGATAAGCTATAGGGAATTCAGCATGTAATGGGTTCCAAACCAGGACAGGATTAACTGGTCCTGAAAACTGGAGGAAGTTGGCAATCCTACTGCTGACATCAGAGTGCTCTAGTAGCAAGCCTTCCCTTACAGCCTTGGGTAAAGCACCTGTGCTACCTGCTGCCATTCGCACAATGTGCACAGGTCATGGGATAGGAGGCGATGTCCTTTCATGGATTACAAACTGGTTAAAAGACAGGAAAACAGAGAGTAGGATTAAATGGTCAATTTTCTCAGTGGAAAAGGGTAGGGATGTGCAGACAAAAAGTTTATGTTCATAAGTCCATAAGTCGAAAGGGGGGGGGGGTCAATTTCGGTCAATATGGACATATGTAGAATTCTATAAGTTGAGTCTATGTCCATACGTGCACCGATTCCCTAAATAAAATTTAAACCCCTCACCCTCCTTAATCCCACCCCAAGACTTACCAAAACTCCCTGGTGGTCGAGCGGGGAGTCAGGACGCCATTCCTGTATTCCTTTGCGAGGAGCACATGATGTCGGCATCACGTCGGAGTGACGCGGACGTCACGTGATTCCCCGCGCGTTCGCTCCGGGACCCTCGTTGGACACAACCGGAACTTTTGGCCAGCTTGGGGGGGTCAGGAGGCCCCCCCAAGCCTCCTGACCTCCTGACCTCCTGACCCCCCTGACCCCCCTGACCCCCCTCCTGACCCCCCCTGACCCCTCCTGACCCCCCTCCTGACCCCCCTCCGGACCCCTCCTGACCCCCCTCCTGACCTCCTGACCCCCCCAAGCTGGCCAAAAGTTCCGGTTGGGTCCAACGAGGGTCCCGGAGCGAACGCGCGGGGAATCACGTGACGTCCGCGTCACTCCGACGTGACGCCGACGTCACGTGCTCCTCGCAAAGGAATACAGAAATGGCGTCCTGACTCCCCGCTCGACCACCAGGGAGTTTTGGTAAATCTTGGGGGGGGGATTAAGGAGGGTGAGGGGTTTAAATTTTTATTTAGGATCAATAATCGCGATTTCCAACGTATTCAACATAGCTATGTTGAATAAGTTGGAAATCCGATCGTTTTCGCCTCATCACTTTTTTAAGTTAAAAAAAAAATTACGTTGCATTTTACATATGCATTCAAAACGAATGCACACCCCTAGAAAAGGGTAAACAGTGGAGTGCCTCAGGGATCTGTACTTCGACTGGTGCTTTTCAATATATTTATAAATGATCTGGAAAGGAATACGACGAGTGAGATTATCAAATTTGCGGATGATACAAAATTATTCAGAGTAGTTAAATCACAAGCAGATTATGATACATTACAGGAGGACTTTGTGAGACTGAAAGATTGGGCATCCAAATGGCAGATGAAATATAATGTGGACAAGTGCAAGGTTTTGCATATAGGGAAAAATAACCCTTGTTGTAGTTACACGATGTTAGGTTCCATATTAGGAGCTACCACCCAGGAAAAAGACCTAGAATCATAGTGGGTAATATTTTTAAATCCTCAGCTCAGTGTGCTGCAGCAGTCAAAATAGCAAACGGAATGTTAGGAATTATTAGGAAGAGAATGGTTAATAAAACGTAAAATGTCATAATGCCTCTGTTTCACTCCATGGTGAGACTGCACTTTGAATACTGTGTACAATTCTGATTGCCACATCTCAGAAAATATATAGTTGTGATGGAGAAGGTACAGAGAAGGGCAACTAAAATGATAAAGGGGATGGAACAGCTCCTCTATGAGGAAAGGCTGAAGAGGTTAGGGCTGTTCAGCTTGGAGAAGAGATGGCTGAGAAGGGATATGATAGAGGGCTTTAAGATCATGAGAGGTCTTGAACGAGTAGATGTGAATCGGTTATTTACACTTTTGGATAATAGAAGGACTAGGGGACATTCCATGAATTAGCAAGTAGCACATTTAAGACTAATCGGAGAAAATTCTTTTTCACTCAATGCACAATTAAGCTCTGGAATTTGTTGCCAGAGGATGTGGTTAGTGCAGTTAGTGTAGCTGAGTTCAAAAAATAGTTTGGATAAGTTCTTGGAGGAGAAGTCCATTAACTGCTATTAATCAAATTTACTTAGGGAATAGCCACTGCTATTAATTGCATCAGTAGTATGGGATCTTCTTGGTGTTTGGGTACTTGCCAGGTTCTTGTGGCCTGGTTTGCCCTCTGTTGGAAACAGGATGCTGGCTTGATGGACGCTTTGTCTGATCCAGCATACAATTTCTTATGTTCTTATGTTCAAGCTAGCATTCCTCTTGGTGGTTGCATGCACTCCAACACAGATGCACTATACTACAACTACCTATGCAATTTATAAATGATAATATACAGAAGCTGAGGGCCTTGGCCATTCGGGCTTACTGAACCATGTGGTGCAGCTGTATGTATGCATGTATTTACCCAGAAAATAAGCAGAGTATTTTGCTTTGAGCTATAGCTAGTATCTCTTACAGTCCTGGTGCAATCTGTGACTACCCTTAAAGCACATAGGGGTAGATTTTAAAAAAGAGCGCGGTCGCGTACTTTTGTTCGCGCAGCAGGCACAAACAAAAATACTCTGGATTTTATAAGATACACGCATAGCCGCGCGTATCTTATAAAATCCTGGATCGGCTCGCGCAAGGCTGCCGATTTTGGGCAGCCTGCGCGCCGAGCCGCACAGCCTGCCTCCGTTCCCTCCGAGGCCACTCCGAAATCGGAGCGGCCTCAGAGGGAACTTTCTTTCGCCCTCCCCTCACCTTCCCCTCCCTTCCCCTACCTAACCCACCCCCCCGGCCCTATCTAAACTCCCCCCTTACCTTTGTCCCTCGATTTACGCCTGCTAGAAGCAGATGTAAAGCTACGTGTGCCAGCGGACTGCTGGCGCGCCGTCATCCGACCCGGGGGCTGGTCGGGAGGCCTCGACCACGCCCCCGGGCCGGCGCCACGCCCCCGGTCCCGTCCCCGAAATGCTGCGTCCCACCCCCGAAACGCCACGTCATTCGGCCCCGCCCCCGACACGCCCCCGACACGTCCCCTTAAAAAAACCTCGGGACTTACGCGCGTCCCGGGGCTCTGCGCCCACCAGTGGCCTATGTAAAATAGGCGCGCCGGCATGCGAGGGCCCTGCTCGCGTAAATCCAGGCGGATTTACGCAAGCAGGGCATTTAAAATCCGCCCGATAGTCTGAGCTCTCCTGCACCAAACAGGTTTCAGATTGTTCCGTTTCCAACGTCACTCCAAACATTTGCGTCGTTTCATGCAAATGTTTGGAGTGACGTTGGAGATCCACATGCCTGTCACGAGTGGTGGGGAATCTGGAAGAGCTGCTATCTTCTAGGCTGTGCTCATGTGGTGTAAGTCACTTTTAGAGCTCATGGTGAGCAGGGCATGTGTGCTTTTACACTGTGAATGATCTGCTCTGTGTATAGCATTCTGGCTAGAGAAACTGTTGTCAGCATATGACTTGGTGAATCTACAAGCTGTCTCCATAGTACACAGGGCACAATGCTGAATGTACAGGCCTACTGCTCATAGAGGTCTCATGTGGTAGCCATGATGGCTCATGGCCTTTCTGTGTTGGTATCTTGCCAGACACTCATTTACAGGCACCTAAGCCCTTGAGGGACCCATGTCAGAACCTCAGACAAAGGAGGTGTCATATATTCCTCTGACAGATGTGTTTTATGTGGCCAGGTATAGATAATAAGTGCCAAGAAAAAACTCGGACTATCTCATTAGCTGTTAGGGACAAACGATCACAGAGTTCAATGTTTGTCATCAATGTTGATTGATGACAAACATTGCAGGAACATAAGCCTTGGCCATGTATAGATGCTGGAAATGCTGCAGGTTGTCTGTACTCAAAAAATAAGGGTGTCAGTGTGTGACTCAGTGAGGGACATGTTGTGTTACTCTCTGTCAATCTCTTTGTCTGGGGGTGCACTCAGAGGTCCCTCCCTTGCCTCAGCAATCTATACCCCAGAGATGGCAGTTTGTGTGCCTAAATTGTGCACACAGAGTTTTTGGATAACAGTGATTGAGTGCTTGCACTCTTGAGAAAGGGAGCCTGTGAGCTGCAGTATGAATGCCCTCATGCCATATCCTCTAAAATTTCCGAATCTATGCTCACAGTTTGTACCAAGCATAGAGAAAGGGGCAGAAGTGTGAACGTTGCCAGCATGACACGTCAAATATGTGGTCTTATGTGTACATTTTAGTTGACATTTATCTGTCATGCATCCCACCCCACCCCCACACACAGACGCGTTTCCATCTAGTTCTTGGAGTGGTCCTAATAGTCCAGTAATTTGGAGGTGTGCAGGCAACCCAGAGCTTAAGCTGTCACAGAGCCTTGCTACTTTAGGGAGGGATGTAATGGCTGTTAAGAAGCTGTTCACTGAATGTGGGGTTGCTGTGATAACTGGAACATGGAGTTGCAAGGACCACCTAATGTCATGGATGTAGGGCTAAATCAGATGAATGGTTTGCATGATGATGGTTTAGAGGCAGCATGTAGTGAACTACCCAGTGTTGGTGTGTGTGTGTGTGTGTGTGTGTGTGTGTGTGTGTGTGTGTGTGTGTGTGTGTATGGGGGTGGTTGGCTAGGCAGGTGCCTGAGGCCTGGCGGAAGTCCAAATTGAGAGTCCCTCTTTACTGCCACTGGTCTGCTTTGCCTCCTTTCCATTCAGCATATCATGTACAGTTGACAAACAGCCGGCCATCCCAGGCCACATCATTTGACACTCACTCTGTGCTCTGTATATGCTAGCAGGGTAGGGCTACCTTCTTTCTGCCATATATAGGTCAATAGCTTTCCTGTGAATACATAGAGGTGGTGCACCCATAATCTGCAGTAGAATCTAGGGGAAAGGCTTTGCTTTGCACTTTAAGTGCTTCACTTGTACAATAACCTACCTTTTCCTTCAACACTGCTGTGTACTTGTTGAGTGAACAGAGTGCGGGCTGCTGTGTGACAACTAGGGAAGAGGAGTGAGGGAGTAGTGTCTTGTGGAGAATGTCTACAGGCGAAGAGCACAGGACTGAAAGGGCTGCTGCTGCTACTTGGGACCAGGCAGACTTCCACAGACTGGCTTCCATCTCTGTAGTGGGCTGCCTTTGGAATCTGGATGCTACCTGTAAGGTCATCCTTACTTTACAAGTCTTAAAAAAATACCCAAGGCATCCCAGTACAGAGATGAGAGTCTGTGGAAGTCTGCCTAGTCCCAAGCAGCAGCAGCAGCAGCAGCCCTCTAGACCCTATGGTCTTTGCCTGTGGACATTCTCCAGCAGACACAACTCCCTCACTCCTCCTCCCTAGTTGTCCTACAGCAGTTTATATTCTGTTAAAACACTCAGCAAATATACATCATATTAGGTTTAGTGTGAAAGTGACTAATGATTGAGTACAGATAACCTTTGAGTCTTGATGGAAGGTAGGGGGCCAAAGATGATGACTAACTTCCCATTAACATGACACAAGCTCTACATGTACACAATATACAGTGTGTGCCAGCTGGCTACTGTAAACTCACATACAGCCCATGTAAGCAGGAGTTAGCTAAGATATGCAGTGTGAAGAAGGCAATAAGAGGCAATAATGAAGGTCCCCAGTAATGAGCTTCTTCTTTACTCTTGCTGTCTTCCTAAGGAGCATCCAGTGAGCGTTCAGTTGTATGGCCCTGACAGTCCATGTTGAAAGAGTGCACTCAAAGGGACAGTATAAGGGCTCAGGCAGTAGAGTTCAAGAAAAGGCCTCAGACAGTCCATTTTGAAAGAGTGCACTCAAGATTATAGTCTAAGGGGACAGGCAGCAGAGTTTAGCATGGAGGCAGCAGGACTAGGACCAAAAAGCACAGCATGGAGGAAGCAAGACCAGGAGGAGATCTAGCTGCATGGAGGAAGAAGGCCCAGAAGGAGACCCAGCAGCATGGATGCAGCAGCAGCAGGAGCTGAGATGAGATAAGATACCAGCAGCATGGAGGCAGAAGCAGCAGGATCTGAGCTGCGGTGAGATACCAGCCGCATGGAGGCAGCAGGAGCTAAGATGAGATGAGACACCAGAAGCATGGAGGCAGAAGCAGCAGGAGCTGAGATGAGATATATTTATTTTCTATATAATATTTATTACTATATTACTATGTTTAATTGGTTATCTATTCTATTTGTTCCATCATTATTGTTATTGTTCTATTGTTACCTGTTTTATTGTTCAACTGTTCTATTTAAAGCCCACTACTCTTTTTGGGTATCTAAAAGTTGTATGTAAACCGGATTGATTTGTAGTTCCTACAAGAACTTCGGTCTATAAAAATAAATAAATAAATAAATAAATAAATAAATGAGATGAAAGACCAGCATTCAG
The DNA here is from genome assembly GCF_901001135.1 of Rhinatrema bivittatum. NCBI lineage: Eukaryota > Metazoa > Chordata > Amphibia > Gymnophiona > Rhinatrematidae > Rhinatrema > Rhinatrema bivittatum. Next base: position 438,762,260 of record NC_042615.1, on the reverse strand, counting down.
AGCAGGAGATTAGACATGATGAGAAGAGGCAGCAAGTGGAAAGTGACTGGAGGCTGCTTCAAGAAGAATGGAATATGGACAGAGCATTGAGTTAGGCTTTACAGTTGGGCAGCTGGCCCACAATGGCTGACAGTAGACTATCTCTTCTGCATGCTAGCACAACAACTCTGTAATGAGAATGGGTCCAGCAGGCTTCTTCCATCTAGATGGCATAGGAACTCTGTAGTGAGGATGGGCCCAGCAGGCTTCTTCCATCTAGACAGCACAGGAACTCTGTACAGAGGCTTAGCCAGACTTCTGCTACAAATCTTGTTTTTTGGTCTTAGAGGCCAGGTATTTCCAGTCTTCATGGTCCCTTGCCATGTCATGGTTTGCCATTTGGTGGGGGGCAAGAATTTTGTGGGCATAACTTCCAAATTTGGCATGACTGGGCTTGTGGGCTGCTCATGCTGAGGGCATGGGGCTTCAGGCGGGCGCTGTGGTGTGATAGTTTGAGGATGTGCAGATTTTATAGGCTCCCACTCAAGGCTCTGCTCCTCTATGAAACCAGAGAGTGTGAGGGACACATTGAGTGGGTTGGGTAAGCCCAGGGGTTCCAGCATTACCAATGGCTCTTGAACCTGTGCCTGCTGCTGTTCATTCTCCTCCTCCTCCTCACTGACCTGGGTCTGGGCATCCATGAGGAAGGGCTTATGCAAAGGGGATGGTCCACTGCTGGTCCCTGGGGGCTTCCTGGCTGGTACCGGCAGCTTTGTGGGCAAAAGCTGTGGAAAAAAGACATAAGTACCAATGGCAGCAAATATCCTTTTTTCATTTGGCATCAGAGATGCACTTTGCTTCTTAGTATTGTGAGCATCTTATGCCAAATGATGTATACACCCATTGCTGCCTGCCCTTTTACAGGTGAGGTGAACTTACTGGCTGTGGCTTGCGTGGCAGCCACTCAGCCATACCCTCGAAGACATTTGGTCCCAGCCTTTGTACAAGGTGCTCCTCCATGAAGGTGAGGACAATAGGACAAGGAGCTCCTCCTCTGGTCCACCTTTGATATTTATTTGTTGCCGCCACCTTGGCTTTCAGCTGTGCCTTGATGTCCTGGTACCTGTGCTCCACCTGCTCCGTGCTTCATTGGAATCTGCTGTGGGTGCTGATGATCTCGGCTATGTTGCACCATATCTGGCCCTTGCCTGCCTTAGAGGTCTTGGTCACCTGGTTGCCATGGCATAATGGTGCAGGACCCCTGCAATGACCATGTCATTATCCTGCACGCTAAAATTAATAGCCCTGAGACAAGGGTGTCCTGCTGCCAGACTGCCATAAGGGGTTGCCACTTCCGCTTCTGAAGTGGTACCCTTCCTTTCCTCACTCTCGCTCCCACCCCTCTTTCACCTCACTTCTCCCCCCCAACCTCCTGCCCCTGCCCTGCCAACTACCTTCCCCTCTGACCTCTCGCTCTATCCCCAGCCTGCCATCTTCCTCCCTCTGTCCTCACCTGCCTAGCCCCATCCCCTCTTGCCTCCTCCTATCCCTTCCCTCCTGCCTCTCTCTGCTTCTGTCCATGCCCTTACTCCTAGTTCTCCTTCCCCTAGCACTTCTGCCCTCACCCTCTCACCTCCTCTCCTCCCTCCTCCCTCTCCTCTCCTCATGCTTCTCCTCTCCTCTCTCCCCATGCTCCATCTTCTCTACAAACTCCACTCACCTCTTTACTCCTACACTCCTCCTCCACATACTTCCTCACTACTCCACATATCTCCTCACTCCTCCATACACCTCCTCCACACCCCTCCTCACTCTTCAACTTCTCTGCTCACCTTTTCATTCCTACACAAACCTCCAAACACCTCCTTACTCCTCCACTCCTCCACACACCTCCTCACTCCTCCACAGAAAATGACAGGCTGACAAATGTGACAAACACGATCTTTCACATACACATACAGAGACAAAAGACAACGGTAAAGGTAAACAGAAGGAAAAACAGTAAAGGTAAACAGATGGAAAAACAGTAAAGAATAGGACAATGCAGTCAGAAACCGCAATACCAACTAACTCCTAATCCACTGACCACTAATCACCTCCTCTCCTCTAACCCATGCCTCAGCATACCCTTAAAAAAGCAGCTGGAGGAAGCCTATATATATAACCTGGAAAAAAAATGCATCATGCACTAATTAATGCTAGCCTATTTGATGAATATAGGTCTTAGTTTGATGTAAATAACAAGTAAACTATTTGCACATGAAATGGTGCTGTATGTCACAATTCATAGAAATATTTACTGCAGGGAAAATGGTTTGCTGTCAGTCAGGCCAATCTAATACAGTGCACTCGGCCGAGCACACTGTTTAACCCATGGTTGTATTTATTTATTTATTTATTTATTTATTTAACAATGTTTATATACCACCTTTACAAGTGAGATTGATCAAAACGGTTTACAAAAAAATATAAGAAATAAAATATAATTACAAATCATAAAAACAACATAGAATAAAATTTACATATGCCGGTTTTGGACATGCATCTACAACCCGTTATTCTATAAGGGGATTAGCACATCCAAAACGCACATCCAAACCCCGGAGAAACTAATAGCGCTCATCACATGCAAATGCATGTTGATGAGGCTATTAACTATTCTCCCTTGATCCAAAAAAAAAAATATGCACCCAACCCGCACATTTTTACGTTCAGAAATTAACGCCTGCCCAGAGCAAGCGTTAATTTATGAGCAGCCCAGAAACGTTTACAGAAAAGCAGAAAATACTTCTTTTCTGTACTTCCTCTGATTTAATATTGTGGCAATATTAAGTCAGAGGAACAAAAAGGACAGAATGTAAAACAAAAATAAATGTAAAAAAAAAGTGTGTCAGCAATAGAGATGTGAATCTTGTCCTCGATCGTCTTAACGATCGATTTCGGCTGGGAGGGGGAGGGAATCGTATTGTTGCCGTTTGGGTGTGTAAACTATCGTGAAAATCGTTAAAATCGTGAGCCGACACACTAAAACCCCCTAAAACCCACCCCCGACCCTTTAAATTAAATCCCCCACCCTCCCGAACCCCCCCAAATGCTTTAAATTACCTGGGGATCCAGCGGTGGTCCAGAACGGCGGCGGTCCGGAACGGCCCCCTCAATTGAATCCTGTTGTCTTCAGCCGGCGCCATTTTGCAAAATGGCCGCCACAAAATGGCGGCGGCCATAGACAAAAAGGATTCGACGCAGGAGGTCGTTCCGGACCCCCGCTGGACTTTTGGCAAGTCTTGTGGGGGTCAGGAGGCCCCCCCAAGCTGGCCAAAAGTTTCTGGGAGTCCAGCGGGGTTCAGGAAGAGATTTCTTGCCGCGAATCGTTTTCCGTACGGAAAATGGCGCCGGCAGGAGATCGACTGCAGGAGGTCGTTCAGCGGGGGTTCCGGACCGCCGCTGAACGTCCTCCTGCAGTCGATCTCCTGCCGGCGCCATTTTCCGTACGGAAAACGATTCGCGGCAAGAAATCTCTTCCTGAACCCCGCTGGACTCCCAGAAACTTTTGGCCAGCTTGGGGGGGGGCCTCCTGACCCCCACAAGACTTGCCAAAAGTCCAGCGGGGGTCCGGAATGACCTCCTGCGTCGAATCCTTTTTGTCTATGGCTGCCGCCATTTTGCGGCGGCCATTTTGCAAAATGGCGCCGGCTGAAGACAACAGGATTCAATTGAGGGGGCCGTTCCGGACCGCCGCCGTTCTGGACCACCGCTGGATCCCCAGGTAATTTAAAGCATTTGGGGGGGGGGGTTCGGGAGGGTGGGGGATTTAATTTAAAGGGTCGGGGGTGGGTTTTAGGGGGTTTTAGTGTGCCGGTTTTCCTGCCCTCCCCCTTCCCCCGATTTACGATTTTTTAATGATAAATCGGGGGAATTGGTATTGTATCGTGGCCCTAACGATTTTTGACGATTTAAAATATATCGGACGATATTTTAAATTGTCAAAAAACGATTCACATCCCTAGTCAGCAATGAGGTTAGGAAAAAGGATGCTCATAAAATTAATCACCCGTTTTCCTAATCTGCTGATAGCTGACCTCTCCTGGCACCCACTGCCAAGGAGGTGCTAGGGGAGCACATTTGACCCTAACTCCTCCTTGGCAGCGCGACCTCTCATTTAAATATTCAATCATGCACCCAGGAAAGGTGGTTGAGCACACGATAAGAAAGTGGGTGTTGATCAACACTAAGCACCTGTTTTCCATGCTGATTTATTGGATTGAATGAGCACAGCATTTTTTATTAACTCAAAGGATTCCTTGAAAGATCACAATACAAATTAGGGGTTGAGCCAGATGTACCTGGCAAGTGAACCATAGCTGGGTCTGTCTGACAAGCTGCATATAACTCAAAGTATTCAACTGAACTTAGGCTGTGTAGAATCAACAATGACAAACCTGAAAATAGTAGTGATGTGCATTTGGTTTTTTTTTTTAGTTTTGTTTTTAGTGCAGACTAATTTTTTTTTAATATGCAATAAATTAAATTAGATTGCACTAATGCAAATTAGTGCACACTAAAACAAAAACAAAAAACAAACTGAATAACAAAAATAAAATGAAACAAAAATAGAAATGAATATTTTATGGCTGCTTATCCCTAGAAAATAGGGATCCTAAAATGCTATAAATTGAAATATCAATGTGATTATGATTATAACTGACCATAACTGACTATAATTCCACAAAGACTAGCCTAGTTGGTGCAGTAGGTTGCTGGTGATGGGAACTAGAACAGGGAAGACATCACTGGTCCTCGAGTGCCATGAGCTGGTCAGGTTTTCAAAATATACCCAATGAATATGCATGATATGAAATGGAGGCAGGGCATGCAAATGCATTGCTTGAAGATTCAGTGTAGATATTTTAATAATCGACTGGCTTGCAGCATTCAAGGACTGGTGGAACCTATCCCTGACCTGTTTTGGGCAACAGCTATGCTAGTTTGGTGGCTATTTAGAATATTTAAAAAAATTGTGGTTAGACATTGAAAGTGAGGGATGCTGGCTGTAAACTAAAGAAGGGATCTTGTATGCTCATCTACCCAAGATGGTAAGGTACAGAAGAGGAATAAAACAAAAACTGTTTTGGATAAGGAATGATATTTAGAATGATAGCAGAAAAAGTCCATATTGCCTTTCTGGTCTGCTCACTCATGCCAATTAATTCAGCTTTATAATCCCTACCACACCTTCAGAGATCCTGTGTTTAGTCCATACATTCTTGAATTCACATACTGTTCTTGTCTCCATCACCACTTCTGGGAGGTTGTTCCATGAATATACCTTCCTCTCTGTAAAGAAATATTTCTTTATATTACTCCTGAGACTACCCCCTTTCATCTTCATCCCATGTCTCCTCATTTTAGAGCCTCCTTTCTGTTGAAAGAGGCCCAATTCTTATGCATGGAAAACTGGAGGAATTAAAATGTCTTTATTTTATCTTCCCTATCTCACCTTTCCTCTAGAGTGTACATGTTTAGATCTTTAAGTCTGTCCCCAAATGCTTTAGAACCACTGATCATTTTACTAGGAACCCTGAGGACCAATATATATCCTTTTGAATGTGTGGTCTCTAGAATTGTATTTGGTATTTTAAATGAGGTCTCACCAGGGGCCTATACAGAGGTAATAACACCTTCCTTTTTCTATTGGCCATTCCTCTCTGTGAGATCTAAATCTAAATAAAAATAAATAAGTAAATAAGTAAATAAATAAATATATATATATATATATATATATATATATATATATGTGGACCCCTGCTACTGTAGTGAGATTGACTCAGCCTACGGGGTAGATCCTGTTGGCCCTCATCAACAGCCGGCGGAGTAATGTAGCAGAGAGATTGATTAGGAACTTCACCTATACCAACCTCTTTCTCCTTGGGTTGAGCCCCAGGGTTGCAGGAAACAGCAGGTCTTAAGCGAGAGTCTCTGTAGCAGTGATGAAGGCATCAATCCAAGGCCAAGTTAGGGACAGAGGCAGGCAGAAAATGAGAATGGTTATTGTCCAGGCAAGAGTCAGAGGCAGGCAGTGAACAAGAATTGCCAATGTTCATGCGAGGGTCAGATCCAGAAGTCAGTTCAAGGGAAGGCAAGGAGATGAGGCAAGCAGGACTGAGGTAATATGGCAGGTTGGGCTGGATAGATAAAGCAGGCTGGGTTGGAGAGATGACACAAGGCTGGGCTAGAGAAATGAGGCAAGGCTGAGAGGGGCTAAAGAGCCGAGGCAAGGCTGGGCTGGAGAGATGAGGAAGCAAGCAGGAACAGGAAGGCAAGAACCAGGAGCAGCAACACTCAATGATGTGGGAGACCCATTGCCTAGGAAGAGAACAGTTGCAAGATTGAGTCTTATATAGTTCAGAGAGGATGATGTCATCAGACAATGCCAATCCTAGTTTCTTGCCACTGAGCACATATTAGGCCTGATTTTAAAAAGCCCTGCGTACATGAATTATGGGGTTACGTGCATGGCCGGGCCCTGTGCACTGCATGCATTTTCAGAAGGGCCCGGCCACACATCTAACCCCTGTTACGCGCCAAAGTGCCAGGCCTTTTAAAAATGGTGGGCCTGGGGATGGGGTCTGGGCATGCAGGGGCAGGGCATGCTGGTACAGTGCCATTAGGTGCTGACCTGGGGAAGTTTCCAGCGCACGGGGTTTACTTTTGCTCCTGAGGAGCAGTAAGTATAAAAATAAAAACATTGGGGCTAGGTAGGGTTAGATTAGGGGTAGGGGAGGAAAGGGGAAGATGGAGGAAGGATAGGGTTAGGGTTAGGGAAGTTCCTTCTCTTGCTCCTTAATTGGAGTGGACTGGGATGGAACTTGGAAAAAGGGGGATTGTGTTGCTGCACATTATTTGAAAATCCCCCCCGCGCACGAGTCCCGAGACTCCTACACGTGCAAGCACAGACGTTAAAATCCAGTGCGCATGGGCATGCAGACATCATATTTTATAACATGAGTGTGTCAACGCCTGCATGTTATAAAATCGGCTCATCCATGTGTGTGTGTGCCGGGAACTGCATGTACATGGACACGCATGTGCGGGTCTTAAAACTAACCCCATTATGTGCACATTTGTGTGCACATAATGGGGTTGATTTATATACTTCTGGGGAAGTATCACCTTGGCAGTATGGTAGTCATGGAGGTTGGATCCGGCAATGTTCCTGATATGCTGAGGACAATTGTCAAGGTTGTAGACATGGCTGCATGGGAGAGAAACTCCATTGTTTTCCTGGCATGTGGAGGCTGAGCAGTGTTAGGAGGTGAGTGCGCAGCTTGCAAGCCGCCAAGGGTATCACTTTCCCTATGCAGCCAAGCATCATTCTGGCTTTTGCCATTGTCTTATACACCTGTTTGGTCACCTTAAGATCATCAGTTACAATAACCCCCAGAGTCTGCTCTTCTTTCATGTATAGAATTTTATCTCCTACACTCTATCCAAGACCTTCCTTAAGGGGTAGCAAACAGGGGTGACTTCCTTAGGCCTTTCACTTTGGGAAGATCCCATACCACAATGGTAGCCCCATCTCAACACTTTAATTTTAGTGTTCCAGGGCCCCACTGCAGTTGATTCACTCTAGGCCTTGCACCTTCTGCGTTTTTGCACCCTAAATGAATAATTCTACATTTTTTAGCATTAAATCTTAGCTGCCAGACCTTAGATCATTCCTCAAACATTGCTAGTGTCTTCATCATATTTTCTATATCTTCCTGGCAGTCTACCTTGTTGCAGATTTTGGTATCATCTGCAAAATGACAAAAGTTTCCCAACAACACTTCTACAATGTTGCTAGTTAATTTGCTCATCACAGAGATTAGACTAACTTGCCTGTAGTTCCCAGCCTCCGCATTCTACTTCTATGAATAAGAACCACATCAGTATGTCTCCAGTACTCCAGAGGTACTTCCAGCTCTAAAGAAATATTGAAAATGTCAGTCAGTGGAGCTACCAGAACTTCTCTAATTTCCCTTAATACCCGTGGATATATCCCATCTAGCCCCATTACTTTATCTATCTTGTTTAATTAGCGCTTTTCAAACACACTTCTGAAAACAATTGAGTTTACCTCACTTCAGTTCTTATTTGTGTTCATTTTATGTGGTCCCGCTCCTAGCTTTTCCACACTGAACATCGCACAGAAATGTTTCTTAAGCAATTTCACTTTTTCCTCATCAGCCTATACATAGTCCTCCCCTTCACTTCAGAGTCTCAAAATGCCACTTTGTCACTACATCCTATCCATAACATATCTGAAAAAGTCTTTCCCCATTTTACTATATTTGCAATATTTTGTTCCATTTGAAATTTTTGCATTCCTGACTGCTTTCCCAGCGTCTCTTAGTTTTTCCAGATATTGTTGCCTGTATTCCATTTTCTGCGATCTCTTATTTATTCATTTATTTTATTTATTTATGAACATTTTTGGTCCACCTATAATAAAACTTTCAAGCTAAGCAGATCACATCTTAACATACAGCAATAAAATCACAGACAACAAACACGGACAGTTATAGTTTATGAAGGCTAAACTTTTATCCCCTTTACCACGTTAACTACTTCTTTAGAAAACCACAGTGGCCTCTTTTTCCTCTTTCCTTTATTTACTTTCCTAACTGTAAGGGGATGCCCATTTCCCACTCCTTACAAACATACAGTAAGTATGTGGCTTCAGCTGGTCTGAGTGTCCTCAGTATGGCAAGAGTTATCATTAGGCCTTGTCTGTCTATGATGTCAGTGTAGTGTCAGTGTGCTAAGGAGAAGTACTGCTCCTCATTGGGAGGGGTGTTAGGAGACTATAAAACCACTGTTCCCACATGAGGCCGGAAGCTTTTGAGGAGAGGATTCTAAGAGCTAGTATCCTGCTGGTGTTTGGAGCCATCTCGTCACAGAACGGCACCATAATGCCTACTTCTGCACAGAGTTGATCCGTAGAAATTTGAGGGAGAGTTGCTAGGAGAGAGGTTCCCGGAAGTCCAGAAGATAAATAGGAGGGTCCCAAAAGCTGGAGATGAGTGTACTAGGAGGTGTCAGAGAAAGGACAGCCTGCCTGGGAAAGTTCACCACTGAATCAGCTGCAATCAGTCTAAGCCAACAGAGAAAGAAAGAAAAGGATCATGGAGGTAAAGATTAAAGCTACCAAATAGGTACTGGGAAGGCACAGAGTGGAGTGGGTACCCATGCCAAATTGCTGATCCTCTTGTGGGTGAAGAGGTGAACAGAGACTGAATTTGATTTTGTAACTTTGGACTTTGATTTCTGTGGTGCACTGTGGAAAACTACATTGTTTGGACTTTGATTTCCCTTTGATCAGACAGTAAATATTCTCATTTTGAACATCAGCACTAGTGTGGAGATTGTCTTTTTGAAGTGCTTGACTGGTGAACAAGAAAAGTCCCTGGGAGTACAAACCCTAAGGTCTATGAAAAGAGGAAACTTTTCCCCTTGTGCAGGAAACTGAGAGGTCGTGGGGTCTTGTGTTGTCTGTGGCCCTTCCCATATGCCCCCATGCCCAGGATAATAACAGGAGGGGGCTAGATAACAACAGGTTATTTGTTCTTATAATGTCCCCTTTTAGTTCTGCCTACTGCTCTGCTACTTCACCTAGATTTTCTCATCCAGCTGATGACACCTTGAAGTATTCCCCCCCATTTTCACAAAGCTAGTTTTCCTGTAATTAAGGAACCTCACCTTTGAATGAACCCTCACCTCCTGCACTCTAATACTAAACCACACCATCTGATGCCCACTAAATCCCAGCTAATTGTCCACTACAAAATCTGAAACATTGTCGCCTTTGGTATAAGCACTGGGTCCAGAATTGCCCCTTCCTGTGTGGGTACTGTAACCAGTTGATGGAACGGTTCTCCCTGCAGAAAAGCAAGGATTTATCTGCTTCTAGAAGGGAATGCAACCAGCATGTTTTAATCAACATTCAGCATTTTGAAAACCCTAGCCATAGCACCATCCAGCAATTTTGTGAATATCCTCCAAAGCCTCCATTAAATCTCGATCCATTTCTTCTGTCTGTAATGGAGGTCTATGTACTACATGAATAAAAACAGAGTTTCCATTCCCTCTTTCCAGATTAATCCACAGTGCCTCCTCCGTACCTCATAAGCCCTACTATTTTACTGCTTTAATATTATTTTTCCTCCCTTTCTTCCCTCTCAGTCTTTCCTCAATAGATTGTAGCCTGGTATAACTATATCCCAGTCATGGTTTTTGTGTACCGCACCTCTGTGACAGCCACTACTACCTCCAAGTCAGCTACTTCCATAATTGCTTCTAGATCAGGAACTTTAATTTTTTTTTTACTAGGAGCCTTTTCTGTGGCTGGTCCAAGTTTGTGGAATACCTTCCCATGCTTCAATATGTTTAAAAAAACAACTTAAAGCATTATTTTTGCCTAAGCTTTTGACTTTTGACATTTATTGCAGAATGGCCTTAGTTCTGATCCTTTTTTCAAAGTCTTTGATTTGTTTTGTTTTTAACATCATGTATATTGTTTTGTGATTAGCTTCAAACTGTGGAGAGTATTAGGATTAAAAGTTTTATTATTATTATTATTATTATTATTATTATTATTTTGAGCATATTGTACACAGTTTTCCAGATGTTGCCTTTTTTTCCCATTTCTATACAAATATTTAATGTTTTGTTTACTTTAGGGTTTTGCTTGCCCATCCCCAACAATTCTTGTTTAAAGCCCTCCTCAGTAGATTGGCCAGTCTATATTAGGAGGTGCTATGTCCCTTCCTCAACAGTGAACCCCATCTCTACTCAGCAGTTCTTGAAGCCCAAATGCTCTTGTCAACCCCATCTATTCAGTCATTCATTCATATCCACAATGCAAGCTTTCCTTCCTGGACCTTTATTCTTTACTAGGAGGATGGAGAAGAATACCACCTGTGCACCTATCTGCTTTGCCTCTCTCACAGAGCCATAAAATCACTTTTGATATGATTTCTGTGGTATGTAGCAGTATCATTCATGCCAGCATAGATGAGCAGCACTGGATACTGGTCAGTAGTAGGGATGTGCATTAATTTGAAAGAAATGGATAAAACACAATGAATGGGTCCCTATTCCTTTAGTTTGTGGGTCCACAAAATGAACGGATGTGTACCATATTTATGTTTTGCATTCATTCCTATGGTTCATTGGTCTATGGCTCTGCAACAGATGCAAGTAACTTTAAGAAATAACCCTTCTCTGGGTGAGCTCTAGGGGTGTGCATTTGTTTGCAATGTATTGGTAATCCACAACATATTGGGCCATATTTGTTATATTCGTGGGGAAGCGAAACGTATTGCGATTCCCCACGAATATAACGAATCTTCACCGAATTATTCAGCCGTCTAAATGAGTGAATTTAAACAAACCCCCCACCCTCTTGACCCCCCTCCGGGAGCCATCTACTCCACCCACACTGTCAGCTGCCGATATTAAAAATGGCGCCGATAGCCTTTGACCTTACTATGTCACAGGGGCTACCGGTCAGAGACGTGCTTCGTTTTTTTACTACCGGGTCATTTTTTGAGTCGGACGCTTTGGGGTAAAGTTCAGTTTTCATCGGTTAGTTTTTTTGACAATCGAATAAAAAACTAAGAGAGAAAAATGAAACCGGCTCAAAAAACAATGTGGGAAAACGAAGCTAAAAAAACCCCACCCCAAGCATTAAAACTTACTATAAAACATTAAATACACCCCCCCACCATCCCGATCCCTCCCCAAGACTTACCAACATCCCTGGTGGTCCAGTGGGTCCGGTGAGTGATTTGTCCCTCCATGCCCGGCGTATCTGCCTCGCTCAGAATGGCGCCGATAGCCTCTGAATTACTATGTCACAGGGGCTACCGGCGCCATTGGTCAGCCCCTGTCACATGGCCATCGGTGCCATCTTGTGCTCTTACCATGTGACAGGGGCTGACCAATGGCGCCCCTGTCACATGGCAGCCAACGACAAGATCGCTCCTGGACCCCTGCTGGACCCCCAGGGACTTTTGGCAAGTCTTGGGGGTGTCAGGAGCCCCCCCCCAAGCTGGCCAAAAGTCCCTGGGGGTCCAGCGGGGGTCCCAGAGCGATCCCCTGCCCTTGGGCCGTCGGCTGCCAGTAATCAAAATGGTGCCAATAGCCTTTGCCCATACTATGTCACAGGGGCTACCAGTGCCATTGTTCAGCCCCTGTCACATGGTAGGAGCAATTCTCAAACAAACCTATTGCTGCTATCTGGATCAAGTGACACTGACCCGCTCCCACAAGATGGCCAGATCATGTGTGAGAAGCACTTTATTTCCTCCATAGATTTGCTCAGAGAAGGACGTGCTAGGAGAAAGCTATCACAGAGTTTTAAAAAACAGCTTAAGCTTTTTGGATTTTTGGCACTAGTGGACTACTTTGAATTTTCTATGTGCTGCAGTGGTCTCACTCATTGTGCCAGTCACCAGAGTAAATAAACCAAAAACCTCACATTCCAAGACTCATAAGAATGCCATCATTTGAAAGACGTTCATTTGAAAGGCTTAACAATAAATCACTTATATGTAGTTAGAGAAATATTAATTTACTCTCTTAGCCACAAAGTAGATAAATGCTCAACATTTTAAATCATTGGTCTCTTATATGTATTTTTTAATTATTTCCTTACTTTTACATTTAAAATACTTTGAAGAATAATAAACTTATTATTTGGCATACTACAAAAAAATCCTCAATGCAATCCTTTGAGATAAGTGTCTATGGCAATTTATTCTTCAAAGTATTTTAAATACAAAAATGGTTAAAAAATACATATGAGACCAATGATTTAAAAAGTTGGGCGTTTATCACCTTTGTGGTTAAGAGAGTAAATTAATATGTCTCTAACTATATATAAGTGATTTATTGTTAAGCACATTCACTTGTTATGAAAGTCTCTCAAATGATGGCATTCTTATGAGTCTTGGAATGTGTGATTTTTGGTTTATTTGTAATCATTATTGTCACATTTAAATCAGTTTTTTTTTATTTTATAGTCACCAGAGTAAGACAAATATTGGCACTTGTTCCTGATTTTTCTCTTCTCTGGTCAATGATCTTAATGGGAGACAATGTAGAGAGTTAGAGCAGTGCTAGTGATTTTTTTGTCACTGTCTGGGCACCAGTGAGGTGAGCACTGTGCATTTACATTTACATTTATTAAAAATGTATTAGTCGCCTTACTCAAAAAGGCCTAGGCGACATACAAAAAAAACCCCACATTCATGAAAGCAGATAAAAGAGACTAGACAATAACATAAATGAAATGGATTACTGCAAAATGCTGTGATGGTGAGGAAGCTCAACCTAACCACAATCAGAAATAAGCTTTTTTTAAACAGGAAGGTTTTTAACATGTTTCTAAACATTTTTAAACAATTGCAGAGTCTAAGTTCCATAGGGAAAGAATTCTAAAGAACTGGACCTGCAATATAGAATGCAGATTCTCATTGCACAGACAATGAAACAAAGAATCTATACCAGGCTGCAGTCTAGTTGGTTAATAATTATCCATTTTTGTTAGTGTGTAGTCTGTCAACACTAGTGCACAGCACTCAATGAAGCACAGCACATATATACTGTATTGTCTGTTTATGTGTGTATGTGCATGTGTGTGTGTGTGTGTGTGTGTGTGACATAGACAGTTCTCCATACACACAGTAGAGTGGTAATGTAAGCAAGGATACACTTACAATACTGATAAATAAAACATTCTTTGTAATATCCAAACCACAATAGGCAGTGAACTAACTAAACAAGTTCCATCATATCTAGGAAATGCAAAGAAAGAAACATTTGCAGGACTGGCAGGGTATAAGATACATGGACCCTTGTTGCTGTGGAAAGGTTGGCTCAATCTATAGGGAAGGCCCCATAGGTCCTCACCGACAGCTGGCAGAGATATGCCTGGAAGAGAGGGATCAAGAGTTTCACCTATACCATCCCCTTTCCCCTTGGGTGGAACCCTTGGTTTCCAGGTGCCAGCAGCTCTTAGGTAAGAGTCTCTAAGGAGATAGTATAGGATTAGGTCCTGTATCAGGCTAGGGTCAGAGGCAAGTGCTGAACTAGAATGGTCAATGTACAGGCAAGGATTTGACGGGCAGCAGGCAAGAATGGTAAATATCTGGGCAAAGGTCAGAGGCAGGCTTAAGACAAGAATGGTCAAAGCCCAGGCTAGGGTTCAGATCTAGAAGTCAGACCAAGGGAAGATGGAGGAAAAGTACTAATATGGAAGAGCAGGAAGAAAGGGAAGGGCTGAATAAGATGAGGCAGGCTGGGCTGGAGAGACGAGGCAAGCATAGGATAAGGAACACAAGAAGAAGTAGCAACTCATACTATACACATGATGCAGGTGACCCATTGTTGAGGCAAAGATGAGGGCCTGGGAAGCCCAATACAGGCCAGAGCCAATGACATAATCACTGAGTATCATAGACTTTTTCCGACCATAGGTCATTATCATCTTGCACAGTCCAGCATGCATCTCCCTAGAGATGCTCCAAGAGTTAGTGGCAATGGTGATGCCCTGAGCTTCAGAGTGAGGTTTCAGCTGTGTCCCAGCGTGTGAGAGGGGTTGGCTAGCAGCATCAGGTTAGTACCATGGCTTGCGGGGTCCACCCATGAGCTGCAAAACATAACACAGGGGCAGCATAAAAAAGGCAGTCTTGTACCTAAATTGAAGAGGAACTTTTTCAAGTCTAGAGTGGCAGGAGAAGAAATCAGCTCCTGGAAGAATAAATTGAAAACTGGAGAGGATATGCCACCTCTGCCTGTTCTTCTCCCTGTTGTTTTTAAGCAGAGAGAAGTGGTGGAAGAGCCATCCTAGACTGGATTTAGCCAGGACACAGGGATAACAAAAGATCAATACCCAAAACAAGCAGTGACCTCTTCTTTAGTTACTGCTACAGAGGCAATGAAGGCAGTATTTATATCAACTGATTCTGAGAAAGAATTTTGTTTGGGATTCCCTGAATCAGAAATTGATAAACTACTAGCTGAAGAATATTTTGGATAATTAACTAGTAGCATCTTAGCCTCCATTTCAGTGATGAGGGAGAGAGAGGTCAAGGAGGTAGGTGAGAAAGAGCAGGTACCACAACTAAAGAGTGATGCACCAGACATTACTCCTCATGATCCATCCTCTACCTCAGCATCAGCTCCAAAAAATATAGGGAAGGGATCATGAAAAAAAATCCCTAGATTAGAGGCACTTCAAAGTGAGAGAGGACCTGTATTCTATTCAATGTATTCATTGTACAAAATATATCAATGAAAGGAAGCAAATTAAGCATGTCAGAAATGCTGATATGCAGTATAATCTGGAGAAGAAGCACCAGTAAGCTTTGGCATCAGGGGAGACTCCTTGTGCCTTTCCATGGAAAAGTCAGTGGAAAAGGGCTGAAAAAGGGAAAGAGTCTTCCCCAAGTTGATCCCATAGTACCTTCCAGCAGTCAGGTGGCAGGCTATCAGCTCCCTGCCATGCATCCAAAGCAGCACCATGGAGGAAATGGGGTGGTATGCTGTAGCACTATACCTGAGCAAGAAGCAGCATGAACCAAAATCTCACAATAGAATTGCAGATTTCAAAAGTAGTAAGGTCCTTCTTCATGTATTTACATAAGATCTAACAACTACATATTTTCCTTGATATACACAATCTTGCTACTATAATCCATGTGTTAATCAGTTCCATGTACAACAGCATCGCTCAACACAGTTTGAAGCGCCTCTAGCTCATACAAAGTATTGCTGTGAGAATTTTGGTAGGTACAAAAGCAATTGAGCATATCAGGGCTATTCTACATCATTTTCATTGATTCCAAGTGGAAAACAGGATAAAATTTAAAACTATCTGTTTTTCCAACAAATGCTTGAATAAAAAGGCTCCTGAATACCTCTCTCAAATTCTCTCCCCTTAAATGCTCTCAAAGGAACTCTGGTCTGCTGAAATGGCTCTTCTTTCCTCTCCTCCCCTGACTGCTGCAACATTGTCCTGTACGAGACTCCGTGTTTCAGCTGTTATACATAAAAAATATGGAACAAAGTATCACTAACTCTATGCCTGGAGTCATGCTACTTTATGTTCAGAAAAAAGCTAAGGCATGGCTTTTCAGTCAGATCTTCGCTTAAGATCTACATCTTCAACCCAACTTCCTGAACTCTCTATAAAGGACTGTGTTATACACAACTGGGTCTTGAAACAATTCAGAAATAGAATTTCCCAATACCTTATCAATTGCAGATTTTGATTTGACTGTAAACTGATATATGGCCTCTGTTGATTTAAATTTATTATAATCTGCCTTGAGACAAACTTTGGGAAAAGGCAGAATATGATATTTTATAAATAAATAAATAGTAATTTGATTGTCCTGTTTCTAACATGGAGGAAATTGGTGCTCCTATTTTGGTTTTCTCTTTGAATGTAGCTGAAGATGTCAATGACACTTCTATTGATATGGCTATTCAATCTCCTTTGTCTGCAGTAATATCTCCCTATGTGCGTAATCTTAAGGAGGCTGAAAAACCTAATGTGGTAACTATAAAGGACATTTGAAAACTGGTGTCTAAATTAGATTAAACTTTGACCTATGCTGTGTCTCAACTTTCTAATTTTTCAGCTGAGACTAGAACTAAATTGAAAAACATGATAATTGTCAGAATTCTGTAGGTAATACTATTTCTACTCTTAATGCAACTAGAGGATTATCCTCTATAAAAGATAGTTTGGTTGCATGTACAACCAATGCAGTAGTCACATTCAGGCTAAGGCAGAGGAGAGTAGCACATTTCACCAGCGATAGCTGGACCAGCATGAATGCTACACATGATTACCTCTCTCTGATGGCCCAAGCTGAGAGAGGTAGGCAGCAGCTCTATCAGGGACAAATGGGCTATGCTGTACACCCAGTTGATGTAGAACTCCATACTCTGGCCAATATTATATCAGCCATAATAATAGATGCTGGAGGACTGGCAGCTAGACCAGAGAGCCAGGAGTCTAAACACAGGTTTCTTTGTGACAGACAAAGGTTCAAATATGGAAAAGGCTATAGAAGATGTGGGCTTTCAGATTATCCATTGTTTTTCACACTCACTGTACATGGTTGGGTCCAAAGACCTCAGGAATTTATTCCGGCAGCAACTGAGAGAAGGGCAGTAAAATAGAAGGGCTTTTCCATCAAAGCATGAAAGTGGGGCAGCTTCTCAGTGAAAAGCAGGAACAATTTTGGATGTCTTACAAGCATCTAATTGAAGACGTTGGCACTCACTGGAATTCCACCTACATGATACTACAGAAATTAGTGGAGCAGCAGACACCCCTTCATGATATGTCTCTGGAAATAGAGATGGATGTGCAATGGTGTGCAATACCCCCTGGGGTATCATGAATGGGTAGAGATGTGGCAGCTGGTATAAATCCTAAGCCCTTCAAGGATGCCATGGAGGACCTGAGATCTAAAAGTGCCACCCTGGGTGGGATCATCTCTTTGGTAAATACTCTAGAAGAAAAGTTAGAGGGCTTCAATGAGGAGGAGGTAATAGAAGCAGACCGATTGCAGTTTATGGACTCCTTGCAGCAGCAAGTGTAAGAGAGATTGAAACCTCTCAAGAAAATGATAAATTCATGCTTTCTATACTTTGTGATCCACAGGTGAAAGGGAGTCTTGCCCTCCAGTCCCAGCATTTCCCATTCATGAAATAAATGCGGGTAGTTGGGTTGTGTCAAGAGGAGATCCAGAGGCACAGTTTGGATGTAGCATAAGCCTAATTGCCCACAATGAAGCATTGCTCTTGGCATAGGCCATAGCTAAAGCAGGTGGCAAGAGAAACCCTCGGCCCACCTTGGCAAAGGAGATCTCAACACATATATATAACATACTATCTCACAGATCCCATAGAGGACATTGGCACAGATGCACCATTATCTTGGGCACAAAAGTCTGCAGTCTGGCTAGACCTAGCCAAGGTAGCTCAGTAATATCTTTTCTACCCACCAACCAGCAAGTCCAGTGAATGTCTCTTCTTAATGCAGGGATATTGTAAGCCCTCATTGCTCACAGCTGGCACCAGAGTTGGTGGAAAAGCTGGTCTTTTTTAAAATCAATCTGCCTTTGTTTGGGATAACAGAATATTTATGCAATTGGCAAGATGACAGAAAGCCTCTTGAAGGCCTTGCTGCTGATCTGCCTACTTGCTCTGCCCTTTTACTACCATAGGGTCTTGCAGTTACATGCCTACTTGCCATGCCACACATATATACCCCTTTAGAGGTCTTTCTGCTACCATTCTGCCTATCTAGCATGTCCCCTTATTTGACTTTAGGGGTCTTGATGCCATATGCCTACCTGCAATGTCCAAGATGAACCACATTAGGGGTCTTATTGTTAATGCTCTACTTGCCTATTTGCCTTGCCCCTTATAAACCAACTTAGAGGTTTTGCTAACACATGCCTACTTGCCATGCCTCTTATACCATCTTAGGGGTCTTGCCTTTGTTCTGTCTACATGCCATGCCCCTTATATATATCAACTTAAGGGTCTGGCTGCCACATGTCTACCCAGCATGCACCAAATATACCATCTTGGGAGTCATACTGTTAATATGCTTACCTGCCATACTTAGAATGTATCAGCAAAGGAGATTCACTGTCTCCATATTTTTTACTGTTGTTATTTTGTTGGTTATACAGGGGTGTTTGACACCAGAAAAAAATGTGAAAAAAACAAATGTATCCTGCATCCCACTTTTCTGGTTCTTCATTTTGTTATATTCCTCTATAATATCAGCCTGATTCTCCCCCACCCCCAAGATTGTTTGTCATTTATAATGGGGTTTTTTGTCCCCAATGAAAAAATATGAAAAATTTTAAAAAATACTAATTTTTCTCACCACTCCAATTGTTTTTTTTATTCTTCATTATTTTCTACCTCTCTATCATAAGAACATAAGTACATAAGAAGTTGTCATATTGGGCCAGACTAAAGGTCCATCAAGCCCAGCATCCTGTTTCCAACAGTGGCCAATCCAGGATACAAACACCTGACAAGAACCCAAACATTAAATAGATCCCATGCTACTAATAGTGGTATTGAGCAGTGGATATTTCCTAAGTCAACTTGACTAATAGCAGTTTATGGACTTCATCTCCAGGAACTTGTCCAAAGCTTTATTAAATCCAACTACACTAACTTCCTTAACCATGTCCTCTGGCAATAAAACAGAGAAAAGAGAGAAATGATGGTAGAAAAGAACCAAATGATCCACTCATTCTGCCCAACAAGCTTATGCTTATTCAAATATCTGCTGCACTGTGCAGATTACCCTCATGCTTATCAGTTTCCCAGACCATAAAAGTCAGGGCCCTCGGATACTGTTTGAATCCAATTCCCCTTAACCCTTGCCATGGATATAGAGAGTAATATTGGAGCTGCATCAAAAGTATCAGGCTTAATAATTAAGGGTAGTAAAAGCTACATCAGCAAGCTACCCCTATGTTTATTTGTTCCCCAAACCATAAAAGTTGGGACCCTTGTTGGTTGCTGTCTGAATGATCAATGATGGAGTTGCATTAACAGTATCAAAGTGTATTTGTTAGGGATAGCAACTGCCACACCAGCAAGTTACCCCAGTTACCCCCATGTTATCTTTATTTCCATCCTCTAGCCTTTAGATCCACAATGCTTATCCCATGCCCCTTTGAATTTTTTAACCTCCTCCGTAAGGGCATTCCAGGCATTCACCACCCTCTCCAAGAAGTAATATTTCCTGACATTGGTTCTGAGTTCTCCTCCTTGGAGTTTCATTTCATGACCCCTAGTTCTACTGATTTCTTTCCAATGGATAAAATTTGACAATTGTGCATCATTAAATCCTTTCTGAAGGACTGTGTCATTTCTCCCCTGCACCACCTCTCTTCTAGGATGTACATATTCTGATCCTACAGCTTCTCCTCATAAGTTTTTCAATGCTGACCCTTCATCATTTTGGTTGCTCTTCTTTGGGTCACCTCTATCCCATCTTTATCCTTTTTGAGATATGGGCACCAGTACTGAACATAATACTCCAGGTGAGGCCTCACCAAGGACCTGTACAAGGGCATTATCACTTCTTTTTTCTTACTGGTTATTCCTTTCTCTATGCAACCCAGCATTCTTCTAGCTTTAGCTATCGCTTTGTCACATTGCTTCACTATCCTTAGATCATCAGACACTATCACACCAAGGTCCCTCTCCCAGTCCATGTGCATTAGTTTTTCACTAATCCCATCACATACAGCTCTTTTGGATTGCCGCACCCCAGACGCATGACTCTTCACTTCTTGGCATTGAATTCCAGCTGCCAAATCTTCGACCACTCTTCAAACTTTCTTAAATTACTTTTCATTCTCTATACTCCTTCAGGCGTGTCCACTCTGTTGCAGATCTTAGTATCATCCGCAAAAAGACAAACTTTACCTTCTATCCCTTCTGCCAAGTCGCTCACAAAGATGTTTAACAGAACTGGTCCCAAAACTGATGCCTGTGGCACTCCATTTAACACCGTTCTTTCTTCAGAGTAGGTTCAATTTACCATTACATGTTGTCTCCTATCAGTCAACCACCCTACTATCTTGGCACTCACTCCCAAGCTTCTCATTTTGTTCATGAGCCTCCTGTGTAGGACCATATCAAAAGCTTTACTAAAATCCAAGTAAATCACATCAAACACTCTTCCATGATCCAATTCTCTAGACACCCAATCAAAAAAATCAACCAGATTTGTCTGACAGAACTTTCCCTAGTGAATCCATGATGCCTCAGGTCAAGCAACCCACCAGATTATAGATAATTCACTATCCTTTCTTTCAGCACAATCACCATTCATTTTCCCACCACCTAGGTGAGGTTAATCAGCCTGTAGTTTCCAGCCTCCTCTCTTCTCCTACCACCGCTGTTCTCCAATCTTGTGGCACCTCTC
Source organism: Rhinatrema bivittatum (assembly GCF_901001135.1). Classification (NCBI taxonomy): domain Eukaryota; kingdom Metazoa; phylum Chordata; class Amphibia; order Gymnophiona; family Rhinatrematidae; genus Rhinatrema; species Rhinatrema bivittatum. The sequence goes on along the minus strand of NC_042615.1, from coordinate 438,741,253 downwards.
CCATTTCCAGGGATCTATTAAACAGGTCCTTCAGTGGATCTACCAGCAGATTTCTAGGCTCCCGCAGTATCCTGGGATGTACCTCATCGGTCCCCATGGCCTTGTCCACTACCAGTTTTCCTAGCTCCTCCTAAACATTCTCTTCTGTAAAAGGAGTTTTGTCTACTCCACCCCCATCCACAGTCTTGTTAACTAGTGACGGTCCTTCTCCAGGGGCTACTTTAGTGAACACCGAACTGAAGTATTTGTTTAATATTTTGGCCATTTCTTCATCTCTCTCCACACACTGATCTTTGTCACCTTTCAATTTCACTATACCATATCGGACCTTTCTCTGATGTATTTGAAAAATGTTTTGTCACCTCGCTTTACCTCTTTGACAGTCCCTTCTTCTGCCTGACTTTTTGCTATCTTGATTTCTTTCTTCATCTCCCTCAGTTTCACCAGATATTCTTCCCTGTGTTCCTTTTCTTGGGATCCTTTCTATTTCATGAACACTGTTCTTTTTGCCTTTATTTTATCAACAATCCTCCTTTGAGAACCAGATTGTTTTTTTATTTCTCTTGCTTTTGTTTACTTTTCTAACATATAGATTTGTTGCCTTTATAATTGTTCCTTTAAGTTTGGTCCACTGTTGATCCACCTCTCTCATTTTTTCCCACTCTTCTAGTTCTCTCTCCAGGTACATCCCAATCTCTCTCCAGGTACATCCCCATTTTGAGTCCATATTTTTGAAATTCAAAATGTGGCTCTTTGTGTGACCTCTCTGTATCCTGTTTGTGATATCAAGCCATACTGTTTGATGATCCCTGATGCTCAGGTGGGCACCCACCTCAACATTAGAGACATTATCCCATGAATTCCAGAGCTTTGTTGTGCATTGAGTTAAAAATAATTTTCTCCCATTTATTTTAAATGTGCTACTTGCTAATTTCATGGAGTGCCCCCTAGTCCTTGTAGCATCTGAAAGAGTAAATAACACATTTACATTTACCCATTCTAGTCCTCTCAAGATTTTATAGACCTCTATCATATCCCTCCTCAACTATATTTTCTCCAAGCTGAACAGCCCTAACTTTATGCTCAAGATCTGATTTCACCATGAAGTGATACAGAGGTACTATGACATTCTCCATTTTATTCAGCATTCCTTTCCTAATCATTTCTAATATTCTATTTTCTTTTTTAACTGCTGCAGCACACCAAGTTGATAATTTCAATGAATTGTCCACTATGATGCCTAGATCTTTTTCCTGGGTGGTAATTTCTAATATGGAATCTAACTTCATGTAACTGCAACATGGAATACTTTTCCCTGTGTGCATCACTTTGTACCTATCCACAATAAATTTCATCTGCCATTTGGATATCCAGTCTTTCAGACTCACAAGGTTCTCCTGCAATTTATCACAATCCGCTTGTGATTTAACTATTCTGAATAATTTTGTGTCATCTGCAAATTTGATCACCTTACTCATTGTTCCCCTTTCCAGATCATCTATAAATATATTAAAAAGTACCACTCCAAGTACAGCTCCCTGAGGCACTCCACTATTTACCTTTCTCTGCTGAAAAAACAGGCCTTTTAATCATTTTCTCTGTATCCAATCTTTTAGCCAGTTTACAAAATGACCTTGCCTCTTATCCCATTACTTTTTAATTTTCTTAGGAGTCTTTCATGAAGGACTTTGTCAAACTCCTTCTGAATATCCAAATACATTAGAGATGAATTTTAAAAGCCAGATGCATGCCAAAATTGGGATATGCGTGCTCAACTAGCACTTGCACATGTCCACCTGATTTTATAAGCTGCCCACATGTGCGTATAGGTACTGATGCAGGAATATCTCGCATTGGAAAAAAAAGGGATAGAATGTGATAGGGCATGGGCATTCCAGGGTAGGGCCAAGAGATATGTATCCAAGTGGCTATGTGCTTGGGTGTGTGCTCAGTTATATGTTGGTGCAAAGTTACTTCTGTTTGGAGGAAGTGCAAGTCTTATTTCCAGGCATCTATGAAGAATTTGAGGGCTCTTGGTTAATTGGGGGGAGTAAAGGTTAAAGAACCAAAGGGGTTTGGAGGACTTAGCTCTAGACTGGACAAACTGGTGGATGAACTGGTAAAACTGGTCATGGGCTGGACAAGCATCTGTTATAAAATTCACTCAATGGTGCATCCCAAAGCCAAATTACACTGCTGTGCACATACAAGCTTAAAATAAGAGCACACATATGCATGCCAGAGCTATTTTATATCCTGCATGCATATGTGCATGCAGGATATAAAACTGCCACATATATTATCTGGCTGCATGCACGTATGCACATGTATATGGGTGGCCAAGCACCAATTTGAATGTTATCGTCCCTATGTACCATCTCACTTTCATCCTCATATTTATTAACTCTTTCAAGAAAGTGTAGCAGATTTGTGAGGCAAGACTTCCCTTGAGTAAATTCATGCTGGCTGTGTCTCATTAAACCATGTCTATCTATATGTTCTGTGATTTTGTTCTTTAAAATAGTTTCCATGATTTTTCATGGAACTGAAGTCAGGCTCACCAGTCTATAGTTTCCCGATCAACACTGGAGCTCTTTTTAAATATCAGGTTTACATTGGCCACCCTCCAGTCATAGGTACAATGGACAATTTTAAGGATAGATTAAAAACTATTAGTAAACTTGTAAACCGTTGTGATGGCGGAACCAAACGCCGGTATATAAAACTCGATAAATAAATAAATAAATTATGCATCTGAAATTTCATGTTTGAGTTCTTTAAGATCCCTGGGATGTATACTATCTGGTCTGGGTAATTTGCTACTCTTCAGATTGTCAATCTGGCCTACTACATCTTCTAGGTTCACCATGATTTGGTTCAATACATCTGAATCATCACCCTTGAAAAAATTTCAGGAACAGGTATCTCCCCAACATGCTCATTAATAAACAGCGAAGCAAAGAATATGTTTAGTCTTTCCACAATGGCCTTATCTTCCCTAAGTGCTCCTTTAACCTCCTCAGTGATCTAGTGGTCCAACCGACTCCCTCACAGGCTTCCTGCTTTGTGTTTCTTAACAGATATAATAAAAAAGACTTGAAATATTTAACAAAATTTTTCTTATGAATTTTTGCCTCTATGGCCAGCTTCTTTTCAAATTTTCTCTTAGTATGCCTTATCAATGTTTTTCATTGAACTTGCTAATTCTTATGCCTTTCTCTTTTCTTCAGATGGATCCCTTCTTCCAATTTTTGAAGGAAGCTCTTTTGGCTAAAATAGTCTCTTTCACTTCACCTTTTAACCATGCTGGCAGTCGTTTGGCCTTCCTTCCCACTTTTTTTTTATGTGAGGAATACAGCTGGACTGCATTTCAAAAATGGTATTTTTAAACAATGTCCATGCCTGTTATACACTCATAACCTTTGTAACTGTACCTTTCAGGTTTTTTCCTATATTTCTCATTAATCAATGTCTCCCTTTTGAAATTTGGTGATAGAACTGTAGATATACTTACTGTCCAGTGTCCACCTCCCAGTCATTAAGTCAATTTTGATCATGTTATGATCACTATTGCCAAGTAGGGATGATTGTCAAAACATTTTTTCCTTCATTTTTCTAATCATTTCAGGTCCAACCCAAGATCATTTTTTTCTGCTTATTTTGTTTTGTTTCGTTAAAAAAAAAAACCCTGGACCTGCCCCAAACTTTCCTGTGTATTAAAGTATTCCACTGAACCCCACCCCACCCCCTGCCCACCTTCCTGATCCACCCAGGACTCACCAAAATTTCCTTGGTATTCTAGCAGAGGGCCTGGGAGAGTCCTCCCACTTTCATCCTGGTGGCTGCCTTCATTCAAAATGACTCTGGCTGCTCTTTGCTGCTACCTTGTGACAGGAGCTACCAGTGCCATTGGGCAGCTCCTGACACATGATAGAGGCAAAGGGTTGGCTGACATCATTTTGAAAAATGGTGTGGGCCACCCATTGCCCTTATCATGTGACAGGGACTGCCCAATGGCACTGGTAATCCCTGTCATAAGATAATGGCAAAGAGCAGACAGCACCATTATGAATGATGTCAGCCACTGGGCCAGGAGCAGGGCGACGCTTCTGGGCCCTCCACTAGACTACCAGGGACATTTTGGTGAGTTCTGGGGGTATTGGGAGGGTGTGCAGGGGGGGAGGGGGAGGGGGTCAGTGAAATACTTTAACAAATGGGAAGGGTTGGGCAGGGGTCAGAGTTTTTTTTTTCTTAAATAAACTTTTGCTTTCCCTCCCCCCCCCCAAAAAAAACGATAGAAAAAAAAACACATTTTTGTGTTTTTTTTCTATGATTGTTTTAACTATATGAAATTAAATGAAATAGGAAATATCATTGGTATTTCCTATTTTGTTACTAATGACTGCATGCATACCCCTATTGCTAAGTGGCCTCACCACTGTTACCTTTTGCATCAAATCCTGCATTCTACAAATAATTAGATTTAAAATTGTTCCTTCTTTCATCAGATCCTGAACAAATGGCTCCATGAAGCAGTCATTTATTAAATCCAGGAACATTACCTCTCTAGCCTGTCCTAATGTTACATTTACCCAATCAATATTGGAATAATTGAAATTTCCTATTATTACTCTTCTGCCAAATTTGTTAGCTTCCCTAATTTGTTAGCATTTTATCATCCATCTGATCATTTTGGCCAGGTGGACAGTAGTATACCCTTGTTACTATACTCTTCCCCAATACACATGGGATTTCTACCTATAAAGATTCTACTGTGCATTTAATCTCCTGCAAGATCTATGCCAGCTATAGAATATAGGAGAAGCTTTTTTAAGAATACAAACTCCAAAAATTATCAGGAAAGCCATATCGAGGAGAGACTTATTGTCATGTGATTCTGACTAAAATTTAGATTGGAAAGCAAATTTCACAAGAAACCCCAAATTCCACCCAGCGACAAGTTCAAGTGGGGAATGAAATAGAAGCTCCTATCACAAAAATGATACTGATGATAGATCATTCACTTGTACTAAATCTGACAAGTGCCAAATGCTTCCTCAGTAAGAGAGACATCCTTCATGCTACTCTGCCTTGCTGCTATACCCCTTGTCCTTCACCTTAGGAGTTGTTCTTCCACTCAGCATTGCTGCCATACCCAATATTTTGTGCCTTGAGGGTCTTGCTGTTCCTCTGCTTTGCAGTCATATCTCAGACTCTACAATGCGGGGTATTCTTGCCACTCTGGGGGATGCTCTGCACCTCTCTTGGTTCTTTGGAGTATTGATGCCTGTCTTTGTGCTGTTTTGTCCTTTATTGGTGCCCTGGGGTTTTTCCTGCCACTTTTTCTGCTTCATTTCCCCTTCATGGGGCCTTAAGATGTTGACGCCACTCTTATTGCCACTTGGCCTTTCGTGCTGCCTTCGAGGGTTCATGCCACTGTTGTTGGTGTCCTCATTTGAAGCCTTGTGGTTTTCTTCCCACTCTAGCTGCTTCTTTGCTCCTCTGACAGTACTTGGATAACTCTTGCTGGTACTCCTTTTTCCATTTATGACACCTTAGACTCTTCATGCCATTTTTGGTGCCACATTGACTTAGTATTCATGTGTTGGCATTCCTTCACCCTTCTAATGATGTCTACCCACCAATTTCAATAGAAATGATTACAAAATTGCAATTCGGGAGCCTAAAATAGATTGCATTGCTTCCCCCATTTACTATAATGACAAATGAATGAATAAATACAATTTTTTTTTGTTTGAACCTAGTGAAACTAATCTAGGTTCCCTAAAAAAATGAATGAACATGAAACCAAGCAAAATTGTTTTCCTCTGCCCATCCCTAGTCAGTAGGCTTGAGGATTTTCAGCAGTCTCTCCGAAACACCATGTCACGCACCCCGAAACGCCGCGTCATTTTCAAAACGCCCCCGACACGCTCCTTTTACGAAGCCCCGGGACTTACGCGTGTCCTGGGGCTCTGCGCGCGCCGGCGGCCTATGCAAAATGGGCGCGCCAGCACGCGAGGGCCCTGCGTGCGTAAATCCGGCTGGATTTACGCGTGCAGGGCATTTAAAATCCGGCCGATAGTACTTATCACCAAAACTCACTAATATTGCTTTCTCTACAATCTTCTTTGCTAACAATATTCTTTCCCTACCACACAATGCCTTTTCCCCTCACCACCTCCCAGTTCTCCTCCATACCCCTCTTAACCCCCCCTCCATTAGTCCCTCCCCTCCGTCCCGTAACGCCCCTCTCCTCCCGCTTCCCTGCCCCTGTCAGGTCCCCCAATCCTAATTTTATGATCTCGCATATGATAACTATCTCTTATAGTTTCTATCCTCTTGGATTTCCAACTTTACGCCATGATTTACATAACTACAATAATGTACACTTTGTAAATAGTTTTCAACATATGATATATATCCACCCCTGTGCATTCACTGTAAATAACTCTTTGCAACCTGTACAATTCCTCCTTTCCCTCCCCCATGCAACCCTTGCAATTCATCCCTCCCCTCCCTTTATGCAATATGCAACCCTTCTCTCCTCCACATTGCAATCTGTGCACTCCGTCCATCCTCATCCCCCCTCCCTCTTCCCCCTTCTTCCTTCCCCCATACTCCATCCCCCAAACATTTCTCTCAGTATCATCTCAGTTACCCAACAACTTCTATTTAAGTATATTTATTTAAGCCTCGTTACTAATTTTTATAGTTTTAATCACTGTTTTCCTAAAAGTCCTATGTAAAGCCTCTGTTTGGCTGATTTTGAAGTTATAATGTAAACCGAACTGATGTTACTCTACGAAGTCTGGTATATAAAAACCACAAATAAATAAATAAATAAAATAATACCTTGGATTTTGGCACCAAGCGGACAGCACATTTCCCAGGACAACATGTCTGGTTAGCAGATGGATGCCCCCGTGTCCCTCAGAAGCAACTCACCAACTGGACAAATGATGTGGAAGTGGATACATTTTTTTTTTTTTTAATTCTAAGATTTATAATGGTTTCCTGTTCTTTTTTTTTTGCTTTAATTTATGTTTAAAACACTTTTAATGTGTTGAGAGTTGTCTTCTTTCCAAGAAACAGAAGTATAAGTTAAAGAGTTTACAGTCAGGAAAGCCAAAACAAATGAGCCAAAAAAGAAAAAAGTTTCTAATAAAAATACTACTAATAAAAGCAAATGAAACGTTTAGCCCCTAGGGATTATTTTGCACATCTGCTCTGTCAGTCCTGCTCATTCACAACACACTGACAATTTCCAGGTAAAACTGTCCAGATCCATATCATCTGCAGTGCTTAACTGGGAGACTGTAATTATTTGTATTTCCTTTAACCTAAACAACACTAAGAGCAAGACTAGAAAGTTGTGATCCTTAGAGTACACAACAAATCAAAAGTTGTTCTAGCATTCACGCACTAAGGATTAAAGGCACTTACCAGGAGTGCATGGTGAGTGCAGTTCTTTCCCCACCCCTCCCCTGTGCAATTCTCTCTCTCCTACTCTAATCCCCAACCATTCACCTTTTCTCTCCCCTATCCTCTCTCTCCCTTACTTTCCTCTGTCCACTGAACCACTTACTCTTCTGTCTCTCTTCATTAACTTAACTCATTAACTCTCCTCTCTCCCCAACTAATTCACACCCCACAATCTCCTCTTTTTCCCACCCACTCCTCCACACTCTCCACTCTCTCTCTCCCCTACTCGCTCACTTTCCTCTCTATCCCCCACCCATTAATTCCCCTCACCCCCTACCTGCTGTTGCAGGGGTCCCTCTTCTCCTGATCTGATGGAGGCAGAAGACCTGGCCTCCTCCTGCCAAGCAGCAGCTTAGCCCTGGTCTCTGAAACCAAAACAGTAGGTGGGATGGGTGAGGCAGCTGCAAGTCCTGTGCTACATAAGGATGAAGTTTATCAATAACCAAACCTCGTTCCCTTTTCTTCAAGAGATCAATAACAACCCACCATTAAGGGAACGCCCCAATGTGTGGTGATGTGCAGTAGCTGCATCTAAGACAACCACTTTGTGATTGCCTCAGTTAGTAGCTTCCATGTTTTATTCTTCAAATGCTTTATTAATTTTCTTATTTTTTTCTTTTTTCTGTCATGTGCTTTGTTAATATCCTCTCCCTGGCAGATAACCCAACCCTCTCTTGAGTGATCACACTTTTCTGTTGGTACTTATCCATTTTCCTTCTTCCCGAACGGAGTCCTGTCACTTCTGTATGGTCGGAATCGCCTGCCCGACATAGGCCATGTTTCGGCAGTGATCTGCCTGATTCAGGGACCTCAGGAGGATTTGTCTTTCAATGCACCGTATGGTTTCAATGCTACTAAAGCACATATCTTTTTAAGAAACATAACATAAAATCAATGCTTTACTCATATATCATATAAATTATACCACTGACGGAGTTTTATTTTACTTACGATTTTTCTTTAAAAATCAATTTCGTGAGCTGATGCCTTCATGTTGTAATCCGGTGTCTCTCTCTACTCGATCTACTTTTAAACTACCTTGGGCCAATCTCTAGCCCCCTGACTAGGTCGAGGCTGAAAGCACCCTAGGGTGCCTCTTGTTTGATTGTGCACCTCCCGTGGTCTGTAATCAAAGCACCATTTACCATCGGTATTTGTACTTGGTACCTTATTTTGTTGTCAAATTTTTATTTTTTATTTTTGTTCTTATTGTCATGTTTCTGTACTAGTAATGTTTGTGTGTGTAAATTTTCAATTTTAACGCACCTGATGGAGAACTGTTGCTAATGCCGCCATGTTTTCATACTGCAACTGCTGGACCTAATGGGCAACTGTCAAAATCTCTTGTACTGTGGTTTACATTCTCTATGCTGGTGGACCCCCACTATTCTGTCTGTGATTGTAACCAAACATACTGGTGGCACCATGCTGTTCACTCTATGTGCCCTCCATGAATATGACCAATCATGATTAATGTGAAGCTATGTTATTTAATTTTGAGAAACCTAAAAGATCACTATTCATTCTTCTGTATTGATTATGTCTATGTCCAGTTTTTCTTGGGATGACCATTATGTTCGATGTTGTTGCACTCTCTGTTTTCTGTGCCTTAAAATCAAAAAAAGAAGGAAAAGAATGAGGTGAATTTTTAGAAGATTGACCAGTCTATTTCCCTGTTGAGGTCGCAAGGGTGGACTGTATTCAATGTAAAAATGAATCATTGTTCTATTTGCATTTAAATCCCCTCCCCATGGATGTTGTTTCACTTGAAAAATGACCACCACTGTAAATTCCTGGATTTGATGTCTGGCTGCGCGCCAGTGCTCAACCAATGGAGTTCCTTCTTTTTTAATTTTGAGACGACTAAGAGGCTCATGTATCCTTGTTTTGATTTTGCGTTTAGTTTTCCCTATGTAAACCTTATTACAGGGGCACCAAAGTGCATAGACCACGTTCATGGATTCACATGAAAATTGATTTTGAAAATAAAATCTTCTGCGTCCAGGGATCTCCAAGTGTGTCCCCATGTACATGTATACTCATGCACTGTATTTGCCACATCTAGTTTGTCCCAGCATGAGTGGACCTGCTTGTTCTTCAACAGTCAGTAGATTAGAATGTACTATTGAATCTCTCAAATTTCCTGTCCTAGTAAGAGCAAAAATTGGTCTTTTTTGAAAAATGAGATGTATTGTAAAAGGGGCCAATGTTTTAAATTGCTTGCCCTAAGATGGTGTGTATGTGGTGTGTAGGGTAACACACATACGATTCAATCCTTTGGTTGATCTGTTTTCTGTTGTAAAAGTAAGTCCCTATTCGCCCATCTAGCTCTTTTGTAGGCTTTCTTAATGACTGTGGGGGGATATCCCTGCTGAAGAAATCTTCATTTTCATATCTTCTGCTTGAGTTTGAAACTCTTCTACTGTGGAGCACAATCTCCTAAGACGGAGAAATTGTCCTACTGGCAAATTGTCTCTTAGATGACTCGGATGAAATGATGAATAGTGTAGAAGCATGCTCCGGTCCGTAGGTTTCCAAAAGATGGAAAACTTAAACACTCCTTGATTCAGTGATATTTTTACGTCTAAAAATGATACTTGCTGTGTACTGTACTGGCTGGTGAATTGTAGATGAGGATTACACGTATTTAACCATTGAATGAACTGTGTCAATGTCTCTTCCTCTCTATGCCAAATCATAAAGATGTCATCTATAAAACATTTCCACAAATGGATATGTGGCTGTATGGATTATTATCTATCCATCATTTTTCAAATGCTGCCGCATATAAATTAGCAAGATCAGGAGCCATTGTGGCTCCCAATGCTGTTCCTTTTATTTGCTTGTAATACTGTCCTTGGAAAGCAAAATAATTTTGTTGTAGTGCTATAATTCGATAATGAATGCCTGTGGTGTTCTGTGGCGCGTTTGTGTACCTGACATCACCTCTGTGATCACTGTTATTGCTTCATTTTGAGGAATGCTTGTGTATAAAGCAGCTATGTCTATTGTCACTAAGATCACTGATTTGTCCACCTGTTGATATTCTTGTAAAATGGTGATCAAGTGAGCTGAGTCACATATGTAAGATGGAATCTGGGGTATGAATTTCCATAGGGCTCTGTCCATGAACCGGGTCAGGGGTTCGAGCAATGAACCTTTAGAGGACACTATCAGGCGCCCTGGGGGTGCTTGTAAAGATTTGTGGATCTTCGGTACCAAGTAAAATACTGGACAAACTGGGTGAGCAACAGTCAGGAATCTAGCTTTTTTTTTTTCAGTGATCCACCCTGCTTGTAATGCCTGTTCCACAATTGGGTCAATCACGCTCTTTATACTGTGTATAGGATCCGCTGTGAGTTTTAAATAGAAGGTGCTATCGTTTAACTGTCTTTCTGCTTCTGTAATATATTGAATCTTGTCTTGAATAACAATGGACCTGCCTTTGTTTGCAGGTTTTATGATAATTATAGAGTTGTTCTGTAATTCTTGCAGTGCTTGTGATTCTTCCTTTGTGAGATTTTTATGTCTAGTGAAACCTTTAATTTTTGTGTGAAAACTCTCTTTCCTGATCATTTCTGCAAATGTATGTATGATCAGGTCTGTAGGTCCTGGAGGTAACCTCGTGGAGGGAGGAGATAAATCATATTTATTAGTAGGATTAGTCAGTGTAGTAGAAAAATATAGTCGCAGTCGCAGCTGTCTGACAAACTTATGCAAACATTTTTTTCCTTCAAATGCTGAATATTGGTTAGTAGGTACAAAAGACAATCCTTTGTTAAGGAGGGTCATCTGGGGACCCATTAAAGTTGTCGAGGAGACGTTGCTAACCCCTAAAGGGGGGTCCTCCTCTATCGATTCCTTGTTTGTCGTGTTCTTCCATATGGGCATTGTGTGCCTCCTGTGCCCTCTCTTAAGCATTTGTCGTCCTTATGCTGAGTGTTCCGATCTAAAAAATGAAGATCATCTTCCGTGGAACTGGCTCTATGTATTCAGCCTGAATTCCTTGCTTCATGTCATCTCCTGAGGAGTCATCCGATGATTGCGTGAATGTTATTCGCGGTTTCCTTGTTTCTTGATTTTGTGTAGACATCCACTTATAGACATTACCTCATTTGTAATCAACTTCATTTCAGAGGAATTTGGTAAATTTAAACTGTTTTATTTGCTCCTTGAATTTGTCAATTTGTGTTTGCAGATCTTTAAATGAGTATTGATATTGTTCTTCAGTTTCCTCTTTTTGAATCTCCTGTAAAGCCTGCTCTATTTCTTCTTTTAACGGTACTGCTGTTGTAAGGGCTTTTTCTATAATGAGGCTCATCAGATCCAAGGAGCATTTGTTTAAGATTTTATTTCAGTTTTGTATAAATTCCGGATCTTCTGCATACAGTCGTGGTCCTTATTGTATTCTTAACCCTCTAGGGATCCGTTGTGTATGGCAATATTCAATGAGGGTGCCTGCATGCAATTCTGTTCAAACTAATCATTTCTGTGATGCTGTGACTGAATTTCATTGGTCTTGTTTATGTCCATTCTGTGTTGCAAAAATGGATGGTGCAGTGAGTAGTGCCTGCAATCTCGCTTCTGAGAAGGTTAGTGTATTGTCCCAAGTAGTAGTGGAAGTCATTTTTTTGAGGTTTTTATATCTGGTATTCACTTATATCTGGTATTCACTTATATCTAGTATTCACTTATCAAACCTCGTTCCCTTTTCTTCAAGAGATCATTAACAACCCACCATTAAGGGAACTCTAAATGCACTGGATGTGCGATAGCTGCATCTAAGACAACCACTTTGTGATTGTCTCAATGAGTAGCTTCTGTGTTTTATTCTTCAAATGTTTTATTAATTTTCTTATTTTTTTCTTTTTTCTGTCATGTGCTTTGTTAATATCCTCTCCCTGGCAGATAACCCTCTCCTCCCTGAGTGATCACACTTTTCTGTTGGTACTTATCCATTTTCCTTCTTTCGGAACGGAGTCCTGTCACTTCTGTATGGTCGGAATCGCCTGCCCGACATCGGCCATGTTTCGGCAGTGATCTGCCTGCTTCAGGGACCTCGGGAGGATTTCTCTTTCAATGCACCGTATAGTTTCAATGCTACTAAAGCACATATCTTTTTAAGAAACATAACATAAAATCAATGCTTATAAGATCTTTCTGTAGTTTCTCACAATCTGCTTGTATTTTAATTATTCTTTATAATTTTGTGTCATTTGCAAATTTGATCACTTCATTCATTTCTAGATCATTAATGAATAAATTGAAAAGCAATGGTCCCAGGACAGATCTCCTCTTGGAAAACTCCTCTAGGAAAACTGACCATTGAGTCTGACTCTTTGTTTCCTATCTTTCAACAAGTTATCAGTTCACCTTGAGACAATGCCTCCTATCCCATGGCTTTTTAGTTTACTGATGAGTCTCTTATGAGAAATGTTGTCAAACACCTTCTGTAAATCCAAATAAACTACATTGATTGATACACCTTTATCCAAACACTTGAGGGAGGCTTCTCCTGTTTAGGTAATTGGCTAGGCAGCTTCCCCTTCCAACTTTATTGGGAAATAGAGCATCTCAGGAGCAGGAGAACTCCATGGTACAGCTCTCTGGGATGCTGATTCCTGATTAAGGATATCTCTTCTCATTCAATCCTTTCTTTTTCACTTAAGTAAATGGGAGGGGAGAGGGTGCAAACGATGAATTGACAGGTGGGCATTTTTTGACTACATGGAAAGGCAGATACAGATGCCATACTTGGTCTGATGGCATACATCTCTCTGACAGAGGCATTGAGTTATTCCTGGAGGCCCTGGTGAAAGTCAAAACTGAGGTGGCTGCAAGGGGTACTGGCCTGTGGCTTTAATATTGGGGGAAGGGTCACCTATCCTGCCCAAACAGATATGTTAATGCCCGAACAAGCAAGGGATTAAACCTATGGTAGGGTAATCAACTTGTGGTATAAGGAATGGGTGAGAGGCCAAAGTGATCACATTACTGAGTTATGAATGGTGTCCAGGCCCATGTCAAATTGTTGGGGATAGCTTAAAGTTTAAGATTTATTTATTTTATATACTGTCATATTGGTAAAACCATCATAACGGTATACAATAAGTTAAAGCATGAAAATACAATAATAATCAATTCATAAACAGTTAATAAGAGTAAAATACTAATAGAATCATCATAAAACTCATAAAACTAGATTAAAAGTTAAACATCAATAAATTAATAAGATAAGAATAAAAGAAAATGGTTAAATACAAGTATCGATGTGCTACGTTACAAGCTGGATTTCCCTGTCATTGTGTTTCTGTATAAGCACATTTAAATATCCAGGTCCTGAGTTCTGCCTTACATTTTTTAATGTCAGTCTGTAATCTTATTTCTTCGGGTAAAGTGTTCCATAGTTTTGGACCTGCTACAAAAATTGCTTGGTAGAGACCAGGTCCAGTGATCTGGACTAGTCTCTGCTAATCATGATCAGATCCCACAGATGCAGAACCAAAAGGACTTCTATGATATGCTTACAAGGTGGCCTTCCAGTTTGCAATGAGACTCTTGAAAGCTCCATGTTATCAGCAGAATATTGATCCCTGATGGCTCCTCTTTCAAAGAACGGGGAAAAGGGTGTGTGTCTGACTAATAAGACTCAAGCATCCAGTTAGATTTCCCTTTTGACAAGAGAGGGAAGAAAATGTAATAAATATAATGGGGCGGATTTTAAATGCCCTGCGCATGTAAATCCGGCCGGATTTATGGGCGCAGGGCCCTCGCGTGCCAGCGCACCTATTTTGCATAGGCCGCCGGCGTGCGCAGAGCCCCGGGACGCGCGTAAGTCCCAGGGCTTTCTAAAAGGGGCGTGTCGGGGGCGCATCTAAAATGACACGGCATTTCGGGGGCATGATGCAGCGTTGTGGGGCGGGGCCGGGGGCGTGGTGCCGGCCCGGGGGTGTGGTCAAGGCCTCTGGACCAGCCCGCGGGTCGAGTGATCGCGTGCCAGCAGTCCGCTGGCGCGTAGATTTACATCTGCTTTTAGCAGGTGTAAATCATGAAACAAAGGTAAGGGGGGGTTTAGATAGGGCTGGGGGGGGTGGGTTAGGTAGGGGAAGGGAACAGGCAGCACGCGCTGGGCTCGGCGTGCGCAGGTTGCACAAATGTGCACCCCCTTGCGCGCGCCGACCCTGGATTATATGATACGCGCGGCTACGCGCGTATCTTATAAAATCCAGCGTACTTTTGTTCGCGCCTGGTGCGCGAACAAACGTACGCGATCGCGCAAATTTAGAAAATCTACCCCAATTTACCTGGCTGCTGTGGCTGCAAAAGTAATTGCTGGGGCAGAGGCAGCATGCTGTTTTATTGTTTGTGCTGTTAGCTGCTGAGCCAAGCTGTGATGTAGTCAGCTCTTTGATGAGTAAGGAGGCTGGCTATACAGGAGACTTGTGGGAACTGTGCTGAATCCTACAATGAAGGAAGAGACTGATGCTGTACCTGCAATCACAGGAGAGTTAAGAGCTTCCACAGGGGGCTAAATTTAGTAGTGAAAGCTCTAAGAAAGCATCCACTTAGAGAGGCTGAGCATGGCATCGGGGTCTCTGGGAAAGCCCCCAGAGCTCAAAAGAAAGTCAGGCCAGGCTGCCCAGGATCCCAGTGATATTACTTCCAGGTCCTGTGAGTCAGCCGTGGCTGAGAATAAACATTTAAAAATATGGAAATCAAGTAATGAAAAATGAAATAAACCCCTAAATTCAAGTGAGGTGTCTCAGGATGCTCCTATGCAATTTTTAAAAGCTGTATTTTCAAAATGGCAGCTATGACAATAATGTGCATAAAAAAAATAAAAGGAGCCCAAAATAAAATCAAATAAATGCAGAAATCATCAGCGACGATGTGTAGAACCTGCATTCTGACCATGGATGATGTTTTTGAGGGTTTTTAAAGGAACAAAAACACCCATGATACCAACTCCTTAAAAAGTGCTTAAAAGTGATTAAAATGGGGAAAATTACCCAAAGGAGTTAGGACCAGAGACCCCTAACTTGAGCCTTACATAAAGGAAAAACATTTAGAAACCTGAATGTAGCAAACAGCCTGTCCACTGTGTTTTAGGCAAATTGTGGGGAAATGGAGAGTGTAGTGTAAACAGAAATTTTAGAGGAACCTTAAAAAATAAGTGTAATGTGTCCATAAACTATTAGTTTCCTATCAAACTCACACAGGCTATCAATTTGCAGGATTCGGCAACCCTACATGCCTTCCTATGCTGATATAATGACCATCATACAAGGCAGGCAGTTCAATTATCATGTTAATTTATCTTAAAATTAATTTTCTGCTATACGATGCATCATTAACCCAAAAGTAGAAATAAACTGAAAGTATTTGAGATAAAATGATGGTTACTGCATGTGATACTTCTGTTTAGCTGAGTGAATGTCAACATGACCTATAAATTAGTATTTTGACTCATCTCATCTTTGTTAGATTTCCTTTCTTTGTTAGATTAATTTATTTTCTAATTCTTCCCCATGATTATTGGAACCTGAAGTATATAGATGTTATTTCTTGATTAAAGCTATTGTTTTGATTGATTTATTTCCTTCTATATATCTAGTGGTCCTTATTTTCTTTGGTAAAACATTGAAAATTATTAAAGATATAATTTTAAAAATAACATGAACCTTATTGGCTGTTTGAATTAGCTTTTAAAATACACAGTATGCATGAGGGTTCCCTATAAACAATAAGCTATGCCTCAAGAAAAATACTTCATGAATAAATGGGCTAAAGGATGTTATCAATAATTCCATTAAGTTCAGATTTTTAAGAAGATTTAGACAATTGTTTATAACTATCCATAGAAAATCCAAATTCAGGCATATATTTAGTCAATTATGCTCTTCAGGCTAAAATATATCTAGCTATATATCTATATACATTTTTTGGGTCTTGGGCGAGGCCCTGGCATCAGGCTGCGACTAGGCCAAGACTCTGGCATCACGTTCAGGCCCTAGTGAGTCCCAATCTTCGGGCCTAGGTTTAGGCCGAGGTGCAGGTGTCATGCTAAGACGTAGGCCAAGACCCAAAGAAGGGGCTGTAGCCTAGGTCTGAGCACCATGCCAGTGTCTTAGTCTAGCCCCAGAGGTTCAGCCAACACCCAATAAAGGACTTATTTGATCCATCGGATATCTAATGGCAAGGTCGGGCCTCAGCCCAGACCTAGGCCCGATGCTATCACCCAACCTGGAGCCAGGTCCTGATGCCTGGGCCTCAGCCTCGGCCAGAGTCAGGACCAAGACTTGCAGCTGCAACCCATTCCAGAGCCTGGATTCTGACACCAGGTCCTCGGTCTAGACACAGGCCAGACACCGTGACCCAACCCAGAAGCTGGGTCTCAATGCCTTGGCCTCAGCCTAGGCTGGAACCCAGACCCAGTCTCACCAGCATGCCCCAGCCTGGGTCTCGGTCCAACCCATGCCTGATACTGTGACCCAAACCAAAGGAAGGTTCCCAACGCCATAACCTCAGCTCAGATCCAGGCCCAATGCCAGATCCTAGATTGCAGGCTGGGTTCCAAAGCAAGGGCCTCAGTCTAGGCTCAGAATCAGGCTCAAAGCCCAGGCCTTGCAGCTGCTCCCTTGTCATTTACTTCTTCTCTTCTGATGCTGAGGGAGCAGCTGTGAGGCCAGGGCCTAGTCCAAGGACCCAGCATTGGGACCTGGCCTCCAGGCCAGGTTGCGGCAGTGAGCCCGAGTCTAAGCTGAGGCCCCAGGTGTTGAGACCTAGCCTCCAGGCCAGGTCATGTTGTTGGGCCTTTGTCTGGGCTCCATCCTAGGCCGAGGCCCAGGTGTCAGTTCACAGCCTTTGGATTAGGTCCTTGTATTGGGCCTGGGTTCAGGCCTCGTCTTCAGCATCGGGACCCAGGCTATGAGCAGGATTGTGGTGGTTAGCCTCAGTCAAGACTCTGGCCTAGGCTGATTCCAAGACATTGGGTCCTGGCCTCCTGGTTAGGTCATGGTGTCAGGCCTGGGCCCCGGCTAAGGTCCTGGCATTGAGACTCAGCCAGGTTGTGGCGGCAGGCCTAGGTCTGGGCTCCAGCCTAGGCCCTAGTGTATGGACCTTGCCTTCGGGGTGGGTCGCGCATCAAGCCTAGTCCTAGACTGAGGATCCAGCATTGAGACCTGGCCTCTGGGTCGGGTCATGGCATCAGTCCTTGGTTCAGGCTTTGGCTCTGTATAGGACCTGGCCTTTGGCCAGGTCGCAGTATCTGTCCTGGGTCTGAGCTCCAGCCTAGGCTGAGGCCCATGCTTCGGGCATTGTTTCAGCTGAGGTGTCGACCTTGTGTAGACCAAAGTTGCGTCGACATACAGCTCCCTCAGCCTACCCACTGGACTGGGTAACTGGGGGCCAGGGGGGTTCCTGGCCCTGGCATTTTTCTTAGCGGGCAGGCTTGAGGCCATGGTAGGCCTTGTTTTCATTTTTTGGTTACTTTTTTTTGTTATTGTTTGGTTTGTTTTTTCTCAAAAATGAAATGAATCAATCCATGAACTGAAATTTGTGGAAAAAAAAACCCCTCCCGAAATCCTCCCGAAAACAAAAACACATTTTTTCCCCTTCACATTCCTAATATTCCCTACCTCTAATCTCCCCAAAAGCCTCTTGATACAGAGTGGGGGAAGAGATGTATTTACATCTGCCCGGTCTGTTTAACACTAGGGTCAATAGCTCTGACAGCTATCAGCATATGCCATAATTTATTTACTATACACAAACAATAATTGTTCCCTTCTCTGACAGCCTTTCCTCCTATCACTCTGTATTGTAATTGTTTTGGGGGGTACTAGGGAGGGAGTAGGGTGGTGTGGATTTTGGGCAATACCTTTTATGAAGGTGTGGAATGAGATAAGGGAGGTTAAATGGTGCAGTTTGGCCACAGACTAAAATAAAAAAAATATATTGGGAGTAAGAGGTGGTACTGCTCGACCACACATACATTTTTTAGACAAGGCCAGTGGGAGGGACAGGGTAATTGGAGTGATTGATTCCTATACATTTTTTTAAAGAATAGTCTATAAGCCAATGAGTGACAAAGTTACATAGATAAAGTTATCTTGATAAAGTTATATTTGCATATATTCAGCCTATGTTATTATGGGCTGAATATCCAGGACAAATTAGAAGACAAATGTAAATGGCTAACTTTCCCGTTTACCACATTTTTAAATATTGACCAGCATGGGTGTAGCATCCATAGTGCACAATAGTGCATGGGCACCACCAACTTTAAAATAGGGTGTGCCGGGCACAACCAAATTGGGAAGCTATTGCTTCTTCTCTGACTCTCTCCCCAGAGCATCAGTGCTGTTGACCACCATCACTAATGTTCCCTCTAACCGGCACAAGTGCATGGGAAAACGTCTGCGCTAGTGCAGTTCTAAGATGCATAAGGACACTTGTGCACAAATTTTCCTGCAGTTGTGCACAGCTTGACTCCTTCTCAGTGCAGGAAGCTTAGCTGGGCCATGGCAGACCCCCATCCCACCATGGCACAAAATGAAGAGGAAGCTAGCATAGCTGTAGTGGAGCCTATCCCATCATGGCCCAAAATGAAGTGGAGGCAGGAGGGGCTGTGGTGTGTCCCATCCCACCACAGACAGAAATGGTGGCCAGCAGGGTCATTGCAGAATCCATCCTGCCACAGCCTGAAATGAATAGGAGGCCGGGGTGCATGGCCCGAAGTGAAGAGTAGGCTATGTGTGTTTGTGTGAGAGCTTGTGGGTTGTATATATGTCTGAACAAGAGTTTGTATATGTGACAGCCTGGGTGCATGCATGTGTGAGAGCTTGTGTGCCTGTGTGTGCGTTTGTGTGTGGGAAAGCCTGTGGCTCTGTATATATATATATATCTGTATATAACTCTGTATATGTATGTGTGAGAGCCTGTGTGCATATGCTGTGAGAGGAATGATGATGTTTCTCTTTTTCCATTGCTGCACTGGAAATCACAGTTGGGCTTATGGTTTCCAATTCAATTTTTAGGCAGATTTCTATTCTGTATTAGATGAGGTTATGTCTGTATTTTAAAAGTCCGCTTCTTGTGTAACTCTAATTCTTGCTGTGAAAATGATGGTGCTTATGACTTCCTTTTACGGTATTACGGTTATCTATTTTAAATTGAAGTTTGCTCTTTATTAATTTCATTTGCATACAGAAAGCAGTTTTGAATGTTCTTGCAGAAATATTTTTTTCATTCACTTATTTTATTGTAATTGATCTTAGTAGATTAGGTGATTATTTTTAAGGGATTAGCTAATGTTCCCTCTAAGGTTTTGGTGGCTATGAACATAAATTTAATAGGCATTTTACATCAAAGAAAGCAGTGTTCACAAGGTAATGTAGGAGGCTGTTCTGTGTTCTAGGGCACATGGCAGCAGCAAATTTTCTGGTGCACCACCAACTTCAGCAGTCACCTTATGCCCCTGTTGACTAGAGAGAACTGCTGGTTGGTCAGCTAGTTTTGCATTATACTTACAACAATCTCTAGAATATTTGTTGTGAACCACTTTGGGTTGAACATAACATAAATAATTATAGTAGTATTAAAATCCATTTTATATGTATTTCCTCAGTATTGCATTGCTGACAATGTAGGGAGTAAACTATGAGGAACTTATTTGCTTTAATGAAGAACTAACGGGGATAAATCCATTTCGATAACTATACCAAAGAAACTGAAAACACATTTAATATTATAGTCTAGCATGATCAGTGAAAAAATGCTTCTATAAAACAGATGGTTTTGATAATCCTGTATCTGGCAAAGTCTTCTGTATAAGACATTTTTATCTCTCATGTGCTACAAGATTTGTCATGTGCATCTTACTTAAAGTGCCCTTGTGTATTGGTTTATGTCGCTATATCCAGCTGCCAATGAAAACAATGCATTACTGAACATAAGACTTATTCATGAGAGTGATGAAAAATATTCTGTGACATAACCTTGGAATACAATCCACCATGATGATTCCATTTCAGAGGTAACTGGAACTGAAAAAGGTTTGATGATCATGGAGAAGGATTGGTTTATATGAAAAAGAGACAGAGTAATATATTTTGAGATGCAAATTTGTCTTCATAAGTCTTTCCCATCAACATTTTGATTAAAACTCCTGAGGACATTGAGCCAAGTCATGTTACTCTTGTTTTTTTCAGGAGTTCTTTACAGTATACACTGTAGAATGTAGAATGCCATATGTACCCGATAATGTTTCTGTCTGCGTCCTTTTCCATCTGTGCATGTATCAGGCACATGTGGTTCCAAGGTATGCATACTATGGGACTCAGCAGGAGGAGGCAGTCTTCATTCCAATTGGGGCCTGAGAGGAGTAGGTAAACCGAAGTGGCCCTATGGAATCTGCAATTTGCCTGATTTAGGCACCTAATTTAAATGCCTAGTGCTGAAAATCAACATTAGGTGCTTAACTGTTTTTCATTACTAACCCTGCCCTCATTGGGTCACACATGTTAAGGACCTAAATTTAGGTGCCTATTAAAAATAGATGCATAAAGTTCTTTATGAGGAGGGGGAAGAACCTTTATCCCATTTGGGAGCGAGGGGGAGGTGTACTGAAGTTGTTCTGTGGAACTCTAAACAATTTTCAAAGGGGAAGATTTAAGTGTCTAACTCTCTAAAGGGTCTCATTTACTAAGTAATTTTCCCATGATACAACATAAGAGTAAACCTTTAGTAAGCAGACCCCTAAATTAGGTGCCTAAAGCCTTTGAAAATTGAACCCATACCAGATGATGGCAGAAAAAGTCTAATTGAGTCATCCAGTCTGCTTATTTATTTCTCTGTTTATTTATTTTAAAAGATTTATGATTCACACCCTCCACAGTTCGGGTGAGTTAGTGAAAGAACATACATAAAAATACATAAAAAGAAACCAGAAATAAACAACAAAAAATCACAACAATGAGGTAAACTGAGATACAACAGGATGTGAGCTATTAATAACTAGCATATAGAAGTAAAATAAATTGTTCAGGTGCCTCTCCAGAGATACATATACCTGAGCTTGTGGCCAGAGAAGTTGAATTTTTAATTTGTTAGCTATAATATAGACTGATTTCTTGATGATATTGTTCTAATTTCTGCTGTATTTCATCTGTTATTGCATGATTTGACATCTCTATATATTTAATCTAGCTAGTGTTTTTAGAATCCTGGCTAGTGTGTGTTTAAATAACTGTCAGGGTCATTCATCAAACTGTGATGTGGCCTTATTGCATGCGTTAGAGCCTTATAGCGTGCGATAATGCCCTACTGAAAGTGATACGGGCCGCATCGTGGAGGTCAATTCAAATTAGGGGAAAAGGAGGAGTGTGGGCAGAGTTATGTCCCAGCAGCGCTGTGGAAGATAATGTTTTACACATTATTGCCAACAGCACCGTGGAAAATAACTAAAGTCACACCTAAAGTGCCACCCTTTTCCGTGGCACTTTAGGTGTGAAAGTGTGCGGCCCGGCAGCAATCGCGGTGGGCGAAAATGCACCACCTTGATGTGGCCAGCTGCACAATTTCGACCACACCCTTTTTTTTAGTGCAGCTCATCATTTTGCTATATATATAGCAGAATGATGAATCTAGGCCTGTGCTTGTTCCCTCCCAACCTGCCCCACACCCATCCTTCCCTAGGGTATTTTCTTCTTAAATACTTCTTCTAAGGACTTGCTAAGTGAATAATAAGACCTAAGTACCAATATAACAACTTCTATATTAGTCACTATTAGCAGAATGGCTTTTATTCAGTGTAACATTTGTGGTGCTTATGTCCCAGTCCCTACCATTTGGAGACTTAAGGGTTTCCAATTTGTTTTCAATTGTCTGCAATGAAAATGTAGGTGATTCATTTGTAAGAGGAATTGTTCAGGTTTCAAAAAACCACCCCTATCTTAATGCAACCAGAATATCTTCCCCAGCTTCCACAGAAGATTCAGAATCCCATGAATAAATGGTTTCTAGTGGGCTCTGGTAGAACAAGACAAATGATTATATGATACCCAATTTCCCCAACTGGACAGCATCCTGAATACCCACCCTCACTCCCACAGAGAAGTGAGTTGTCCAGGATTTAGAAACCTAGAAATAAATTGATTACTATGGGTTATGGCAGAATAAGACCTATGATAAAGAGACACTCACTCTACCCTTACAAAATATCTTTTCTGCATTAGATAATGAAGACGCTCCAGCAATAGAAAATGAAGTGATGTCTGAAAGGGATGTAGTCACCCATAACCCCTTAAACATTATGGATATTGATGCTTTTACAGAGACATGGTTCATTGATGATACTGATTGGGATTCTGCCATCCCAGGCTATAACTTGTTAAGGATGGACCTAGAGATCAGAAAAGGGGTGGAGTAGCTCTTTATGTCAAAAACAACATCCAAGCAACTGAATTGCAAGAGATGTGAGATAAAGAAGAAGCATTGTGGACTGTCATAAAAAAAGAAGTTGGTGCTTTCATTTTTACTGGTGTGATCACCAACATGAAAGAAAGAATTGATTGAGGACATCCAAAATGTGGGAAAGAAGGGAGAAGTGTTGCTCACTGGAGATTTTAATCTACCAGATGTGGATTGGAGCATCCCTTTAGTGGAATCTACACAAGATAGATAGTGGATACTGGATACCCTTCAAGGAGCTCTGCTCAAACAAATCATAATAGAACCCATGAGGGTGGGTGTGATACCCAATCTTGTACTCATTAATGTGGATAATGTCTCTGATGTTTAGATAGAGACTACGAATACTGGTTCGATATCGTGAATAGGGTACAGAGAATTCACACATACCTGAGCTTTGAATTTCACAAATATGGACTTTCTCAAAATGGAGATCTACCTGGAAGAAGAACTGGAAGACTGGGAGAAAATGGGTGAGGTGGAAAAACAGTGGGGTGATATAAAAGGAGATATTATATAGGCAACAAATATATGTTAGGAAAGTAAACAAGAATAAGAGGATAAAGAAACCTATCTGGTTCTCAAAGGCGATGACTGAAAAAATTAAGGCAAAAAGAACAGCATTCAAGAAGTATAAAGGATACCAAAAAAAGAAACACGAGGCAGAATATCTATTAAAACTGAAAGAGACAAAGAAAGAAATCAGGAAAGCAAAAGGTCAGGTGGAAAAAAGAATTACCAAAGAGGTAAAGCAAGGTGACAAAACATTTTTCAGATATATCAGAGAAAGAAGGGAAACCCAAAGTGATATAATGAAATTGAAAGTGATGAGGAGCACTGTGTAATGAGAGATGAAGAAATGGCAGAAATATTAAACAAATACTTCAGTTCAGTGTTCACTAAAGAAGACCCTGGAGAAGGACCGTTGCTGGTTGAGAAGACCATAGATGGGGATGAGGTAGATGAAACTCCATTTACAGAAGAGAATGTATGGGAAGAGCTAGGAAAACTGAAAGTGGAGAAGGCAATGGAGCTGGATAAGGTTCATCCCAGGATATTAAGGAAATACAGAGAAGTTATGGTGGGTACACTGAACAGAGATGTGAATCGGAACCGTGAATCGGAACCGTGGTTTTTTTTTCGTCCGGCCCGATCGCGGTTTTGTTTATCAGCTGCGCCCGAGCCGATAAACAAAAAACCCACCCCGACCCTTTAAAACTAATCCCTTAGCTTCCCCCACCCTCCCGACCCCCCCAAAAACATTTTACAGGTACCTGGTCACATGGTAAGGGCAAAGGGCCATCAGCGCCATTTTGATGAGTGGCAGCTGATGGCCCGGGAGCGGGAGATTGCTCCAGGGACCCCCAAGGTTAGCATGTATATGGGAGAGGCAAAATCATAAGAAAATCATAACTTGTCTAATCAGTTGTGCATTATTGCACAGCACTGCAAATTGACTCACATTATATAAGCATTATTTGTAACTGCTTGATGATTTTATTGTAATCATGTCTGATTTGAAACCATTTCAGGCTTTTTTGTTTCAGGGGATTGAGCTTTGAACATATTTACCTCTTAACAAACAAGAGAAAAGAGAGAAGCACAAATATTGTATAGTCTACCTCTAGTAAGGCACATATTTATTTATTTATTTATTTTTAGATTTTTATATACCGGTGTTCCTATATGAAATAAAGATCACATCGGTTTACATTGAAACAGAACATGAAAATTGCCAAAAGGCATTACATAGAACAAGGTTATGAAACTTGGAACAGTGTACATAAGTTCAAAATTTAACAATAACGTTGTAACATTGATGACCAAAAGATAAAGGAGAAAAAAAAAAAAAGACTTAAACAATTAAGTTGACAGGTCTTATTGAGCATAAAAATTATAACGTATAAGTGAGAAAGTCTCAAGTGTCCTGCAGCAAGAGATTAGATACCGAAGTAGGTAGTGGTATGGAAAATGGGGGTTTGTGAAGAAGATATGTTCTTGCTGGTTGGAGGGGAAAAAATGATGATCATGGTCCTGGAAAAGCTTGGCTAAAGAGCCAGGTTTTAAGTTTTTTTTTTGAATGAAGAGTGGCAGAACTCAAGCCGAATGTCTGGTGGGAGCGCATTCCATTGAATGGGGCCTGCTGTAGATATGGCACGTTTATGATGCGAGGATTTTGTTGAAGGTACATAGAGTGTGCCTTTATATGCTCCTCTGATGGGTCTAGAGGAGGAGTGATTTTTTATTATAAGTGATTTTTTGTTATAAGGAGGAAAAGACTTCAGATGCCAAGATGGCTAACCAAATAGTCTTCTTGGTGATGATTAATCATTAGTCTAAAAAAACCTCCTTTTCTTTATACATTTTTAGTTTTTCTTGCAGATATATTATAATTTTTCTTGCAGAAATGAATTATTTCTTATTCAGGAATGGCAAGCAGTGAAATTATACTTCGCTCACTCCAAATTCAATGTCCATTAGTTTACTGTATCATTTCAAAAATGAATGTGTCTTTAAAGTAACAATGTGCACTTCATTGTTTAATGCTAGACTTCAATACTTATGACAAATTCCTTGCTTAAGACTTTACTTATCTCACAATGATGTGTTTGTTGCATTGAATTGGTGCACTGCTTAAGAATTTAAATCTCCAAAAATGCTGCTTGGTATCTCCAATACTGTTTGTTGTCTCTGACATTTGTCCAATGTTTTGCCTGGATGGCTGCATCAGGGAGAACTCAATAATGTTGTGGGAACATGGGTAGTGGACCCATCTCTGGTGATTTCATGTACCTTTGGGCCACATCGCAGCCGCAGAGGAGCTCCGGCAAGCGCCGAGGCAGGTGAAGAGTGTCCAAGTGTAGGCTGGAAGGTGCAAGAATACTGGACCCAGACCACTGCCAAACCTGTATGCAGCAGAGAGAGATCCAAACAACGCAATGTTGGTCTCGAAAGTAGACCACCGACCACTCTATAACCCTTTCGGACCCGCTGCAAGGGAGCAGCAACTGTGACAGGATGGACAGTGGCTGAAGGATGAAAACATCAATGAAGATGAAGACTTGAAGTGAGCCAAGACTTTGAATACATGGAGTGGAACGACACTCTGGATACATGGAGTGAGACGAGACTCTGAACATGTAGAGAGAAAGGAGATTCTGTATTCGTGAAGTGAGACTCTAGTCACATAGAGAAAGAAACTCAGGAGGGCCATGAGTTGCTTGAAGAATACTGAGCCAGTATTGCCCATCACGTGCCCTACACAACATAGCTGGACTGGTCCCAGATCACGCAGGAGGCGCACCCTAGACAGCTGGGTAGGTTGGTTACAGACCACGCTAGTGGTTCCCCACTCAAGTTGCTTGCAGAATGCTGAGTCGGTACTACCACATCACCCGCCATACTTAGCCAATGAAGACAGGTCATGAACCACGCTGATGGTTCCCCACACAGGAAGAAGAGAAGATGAAGTGAAAACTCCAATGAAGCCTGCACCGAAGTGCACCCTGCACAGCCACTTAAGGCAGGCACGGACCCCACCGAGATGGAACAGGAAACAGTTCATTCATGGAGTGGAGGCAAGTAGAAGACTCCGAGGTTCCAGACCGGGTTCAGGATTCGAGGGAATGCCTCAGCGACAAAGTCAGGATAAGGAAGATAAAAGCTGGAACCCCTTGGAGACTTGTATTGCCATGAAGAAGGAAGATCATCCGGAAAAAGAGACATCTAGACGTGAAAACATCTGTCGGATGAACATCAGGAACATCTGGAACACAGTAGCTGACGAGATGAGAGACCAGGAGAAGACAAAGACATGGGATCCCACATAGAATGAAGTGCCTTGAGAAACTGAAGATGAGGACTGGCTCCTTGAAAAGGCATGGAAGGAATGAAGACTGAAGTTTTTTATACTGCTGAAGAGGCGACTCTCAAGATGATGTCAGAAGTGTACCACTCCCATGCTGTCCCTTTAAGAAGGGAAGGAAGACGCAGCCTCACCCCTTAGGAGGAAGGGGAAGGACCTTGGACAGCGGCCCTGCTGCGAAGAAGGACTGCAGGAGAAGGAACTAGGCCTCCGTGCAGGCCCCGAGGTGGTAGGTGGCCTCCCTGCCGCAGAAAGTAACCAGAGGGCGGCTTCTGCCACCAGGAAAGACTGGGAGTAATGGCCCTCTTCCTCAGAGGGCTACAGATAAGGTCGGTGGCCTCCAGGCCACATGGGTAACAATGTTGGCAGTCTCCGAACGGCATGGGGACGCCTTTGGCGGTTCCCTGAGTGTAGGGGTTACACAAGCGCAGCTCCAGCCACATGTGAATTGCTTCGGCGGCCTCCGGGCCACATGGGATGCAGGAACGCAGCTCCAGCCATGAAGGAAGCATGTTGACATCCTCTGGGCCGTGGGAGGAGAAGAGAGGTGAAGAAGCTACCCGAGCAGTTAAAATAGAGCAGGTTCGTAACAAATAACTATTCCTGCGACAAGAAATTCATAATTTTAAAAGAGATAAACATCTTTAAACTACAAAATCCTCCATTTAACCATCCTTGAAAATGATGCACTGCTCTCATAAAGCATCATTGTGAGATAAGTAAAGTCTTAAACAAAGAATATGTCATAAGTATTGAAGTCCAGCATTAAACAATGAAGTGGGCATTGTTACTTTAAAGACACATTAATTTTTAAAATGAAGCAGTAAACTAATGGACATTGAATTTGGAGTGAGCAAAGTATAATTTCACTGCTTGCCATTCCTGAATAAGAAACAATTAATTTCTGCAAGAAAAATTTAAAAATTTATAAAGAAAAGGAGGTTTTTTTAGACTAATGATTAAACATCACCAAGAAGACTATTTGGTTAGCCATCTTGGCATCTGAAGTCCTTTTCTCCTAATAACAAAAAATCAATATAAAAAAATTGGTAATTATAAAAATTAAAAATTAATAATATTAATATACATGGTGTACCCATTAATAATTATTTGTGTGTTTTTGGCATATTAATATTGCTATTTTATAACATACATTCGTATATGTGCATGTTATAAAATAGCCTACTCAGGTGCACAAGTGCACCTAATTTAAATTGACATGCACCTGTGTGCGCAAAAGCCACTTCTACTGCGAGAATGGAGAAATTTCAAAGGGATGCGCGCCAACACAATTACCATATTTTCTGGCGTATAAGACGACCCCCAACTTTTCCAGTTAAAATATAGAGTTTGGGATATACTCACCGTATAAGACTACCCTTCTATGTCACTACATAACCATACTGTATGTGGTACCCATTATACAACAACCAGCCAATCACGGCAAGCGATGTACCTTACCGGCGATTGGCTGGTTCTTGTATACAAATCCTGCTTGGATTGGTCAGCTCTCCCTGCTTGCCCAGCCCTCCCTGTCTCCAAGACTATCAGAGCGGTAACGCATCCCTCTGGCTCACCCTTGTATCCTATTACTGGTACCCTCCTTCTCTGCCTCTCGGATCTCACTCCTGAGGACTGCAGTGAAGTGGCACAGATGTGCATGTGTGAGATCTGAGAGGCAGAGAAGGAGGTACCGGTAATAGAGATGTGAATCGGAACCGGAATCGGTTCTGATTCCGGTTCCGATTCACATCGTGTTTTTTTTTCGTCCGGCCCAATCGGGTTTTTTTTTATCGGCTGCGCCCGAGCCGATAACAAAAAACCCACCCCGACCCTTTAAAACTAATCCCTCAGCTTCCCCCACCCTCCTGACCCCCCAAAGACCTGCCAAATTAATTAAATACAACCCCCACCCTCCTGACCCCTCCAAGACCTGCCAAATTAATTAAATACAACCCCCACCCTCCTGACCCCTCCAAGACCTGCCAAATTAATTAAATACAACCCCCCACCCTCCTGACCCCCTCCAAAACTTGCCAAATTAATTAAATACAACCCCCCACCCTCCTGACCCCTCCAAGACCTGCCAATTTTTTTTTTTTATGTTGAACTCTTTTATTATGATTTTGTTTATAAAGAGTGCCATACAAAATATTGAATCATACATAATATACAGTGTACAACAGTTGTAAATTGAGCGTCAGAAAAACAGTCGAGTGAATACAAACAACAATAGTAGAAAAGCATGACATAATGATAATATGGATATAAAAAAATGTATTATCAGCAAGACATTTTTGCGAGAGTAGCCACTGGCAAAATAGACACGAGAAAGAAGGAAATAGTAAGGAAAAAGGAAAAGCGAAAGAAAGAAACTAAGAGAACGTATAAGACGGAAAGGACATAAGAAAAAGAGAAATAATAGAAAAGAGAAAGAAGTTAGAAAAAGAAAGGAAGGAAGAGAAAGAAAGGTGAAGCAAAGAGAAAGAGACCCAATAAATGATAGACAAGCTGGTAAAGAATATTAATGATGAAATTAAGGATGTGAAGTGAGATAAATGTCTAATGGTTTCCACACTTGTGACCATGAAGCTAATCGTCTAACTTTAATTGCCATGGCTTTTTCATATTTCACAAAAAGACATACCGAGTTCCACCAAAGTGGCTCAGATAAAAAATCACTCCTTTTCCAATTAGAAAGAATATTATGATGCGCAACTGTAAGGAGGAAATCTAGAAGCCTGCATTGAGCGGGTGAAAGGGAAAGAGCCGGATGTGCTCCTTTTAAAATGGTAAGGGAATAAGATAATGTAATGTCCACCTTGAGAACAGCTGATATGATTTGCCAAATTTGTTGCCAAAAGGAGAACGTATGTGGGCAAGAATATAGCATATGTTGTAAAGTGGCCTTGGGAGAGCCACAGGACCAACAATTATGTAGAAGGTTAACTCCGGCTCGGTGAAGTTTCCACGGAGTCCATAGGGCCCGGTGCATGATAAAAAACACTGACTGTGTCATAGTAGTGGATAAAGAGATGCGCATCATAACATTCCAGATATGTTTCCAAGAATTTGGAGAGATGGAAATATTGAGGTCTTCCGACCATACAGTAGATAACGTAGATTGGGATGGGCTTAAAGACAGTTGCTTAAGTAATTTATACAGTCTGGAGGCCAGATGACCTTGAGGACCGTGTTCTCTATACATCTCTAGTAAAAACGGGGTTTTATTTGGATATATAGTTTTGCCTTGCAATGACGAAAAGGTGTGTTTGAGCTGTAACCATGCAAAAAATTGAGAACAGGGCAAGGCAAAATGGTCTTGCATAAATGGGAAGGAACGAAAGACAAGGCCATCAAAGACATCTGATAAAGACCAAATTGATGCCTTGCTCCAGAGAGGCCAGTGAAATGGCCTATTATCAATACAAATGAGAGAATTATGCCAAATCGGACTATATCTTGTTGATCTCCATGTATAGTGTTGAGGCAGACGTAGTTTTTCCATATCCCCAAATGCTTTGTGTAGCGAACATAGTATAGGATTGTGATCTTGAAAAAAAGATAACAAAATATCTGGGAAACATTCCATGGGGAGTGGGGTTATGAAATGTCGTTCTAAATCTAGCCACCTAGGACCTTCCAATGAAGGGAAAAAGCGGGAAAAATAGAAGAAGCCAGATTGCAAAATAAAAGCTTGGTGATATTTATAAAAGTCTGGAAAATTAACTCCTCCTTCTTGTTTGCCCGCTTTCAGCTTGCGTAAAGCTATCCTAGGGGTTTTGGAACGCCAAAGAAATGAGGTCAGGATCCTATCTACATGTAAATAAAAGTCAGCAGGGAAAAAAATTGGGATCATGGCCAATACATAATTGAGTCTAGGAGCGAGTACCATCTTTATCGTATCCAGATGGCCCCACCATGTTAAATACAAAGGTGACCATTTAAGTGTGGAATCTCTAAGCTGTTGCAGATGGCCATTGCGCAATGTGTGATTGTATCATCAGGATCCGTATGGAAACGAATCCCTAAATATTTCAGACCATTTTTCACCTTTTGTATCTGGTACTTTGTAAGGTCTATCACCGAGCCAGCATAATTAATTGGTAACAGTTCCGTTTTATGCCAGTTAATTTTATATCCAGAAAGAGAAGAGTATTCAGAAATAACCGAAAGAAGTTTGGGTAAGGAGGAGTCAAGACGTGCCAAATTAATTAAATACAACCCCCCACCCTACTGACTCCTCCACAAGATCTGCCAAATTAATTTACTGCAACCTCCCACCCTCCTGACCCCCCCAAGACCTGCCGAAAGTCCCTGGTGGTCCACCGGGGGTCCAGGAGCGGTCCGGGAGCGATCTCCTGGACTTGGGCCGTCGGCTGTCAGTAATCAAAATGGCGCCGACGGCCCTTTGCCCTTCGACTCCAGTGACATAGTAAGGGCAAAGGGCCGTCGGCGCCATTTTGATTGCTGGTAGCCGACGGCCCAAGTCCAGGAGATCGCTCCCGGACCGCTCCTGGACCCCCGCTGGACCACCAGGGACTTTCGGCAGGTCTTGGGGGGGTCAGGAGGGTGGGGGGTTGTAGTAAATTAATTTGGCAGGTCTGGGGGGTCAGGAGGGTGGGGGGTTCTGTTAGATTTTTATTTTTTTTTTATATTCGCTCCATAAGACGCAGACATTTCCCCCCCCACACACTTTTGAGGGAAAAAAGTGCATCTTATGGAGAGAAAAATACGGTAATTATTCGCCCTATAAGACGACCCCTGGCGTATAAGACGACCCCAGATGTTTGAAAAGATTTTCAGGGGTTAAAAACTCATCTTATACGCCGGAAAATATGGTACCTTTTTTATCTGTTCCCACCCAGTTCGCCCAGTTAACAGATAGATCCTCCAACCCCACCTGGTTTGATAGCCTGTTTGATAGCCCCCCCCCCCAGTTACACCATCCATCAGAAATAGCTTGTTTTTTTTTTTTTTAAACTTACACGTCATCCATAGCAGAAGTAAAGTTATGCAGCAGGGGACCTCGGCACGCATCGGATCGCGAAAGTATTTACAATCAAATTTCTGGTTCAAGTATCGCTAGCCCACGTATTGCCCACACCTTGCCCCTTTTTGAGAAGTTCCGAGATATGCGTGCAGTGGCATTTCCGCGCATATCCGGGTGCTTATTAAAATATGCTCGGCGCACATGAGCCCAACATATGTGCACATCCCCTAATGAATGCACGTGTTGGGCTTTTAAAATGTACCTTCAATAGTTTAATGGTCTTCAGAATAAATTTGAAAATGGTTTCAAAGCAATGGAAAATGAGCTTCAAAATAAAGTTTATTTTCTCTTTTTACGCTGGTTTGAAACTTCCTTTCATCCAGCACAGGAGTGATCAACTTCAATCCACAAGAGCCACAGACAGGCCTGGTTTTCAGGATATCCACGATGAATATCCATGAGAGAGAGAATTGCACACAATAGAGACAATGCTTGCAAATCTCTCATGTGCACATTCATCGTGGATATCCTGAAAACCAGGCCTGTTTGTAGTGTTTGAGAAACGGAGTTGGTCCTCCCCGATCTATCACAAAGGAGCAAATTTTAAACTGGACATGGCGGGAACAATACAAGGAAGATAACTTTTGAACACCTGAGCGCAGCAGCACATACACATGTATGTAATTGCTCATAGAATTACTATACTATTTTATGACATATTTGAATGATACTGTATATGTGAGTGTTATAAAATATGCATATCTCTACCCTGCAAAATACATAGGCTGTACATAGGCTTAAGTGTGAAATCATGCAGAGGTCCATATTCAGATGTTAGCTGGCTAAATTAATATTTGGGCACTTATCTATCTAAGGCCTTGATTCTCCATTCTCGCACAGAATGGTGAATCCAGCGGTAAAGGGGGTCGTGGGGGCTAAGGGGAGGGGGGCAGGCCTGCGAAAGCCGGCAGCCATCGCAGCACCGCGGTGTTATCGCTGCCGGCATTCACACCCAATAGTGCCACCGTGAAAGGTGTTGCTATTGGGCGCACTACTGGCGACGATAACATGTCTTACCTTATCACCGACAGTGAAGATGCCGCCGCGTCTGCCTCCTCACTGCCCCGAATCCTCCCCTCCCTGCCCCGATTCTGCCCCCCGGCAAGCTATCGCACGCGAAAAGTCCCTATTCGCGTTTGATAGGCTTAAAAAATGACCCCCTAAATGCTAGCCAGCTAATATGTTAGTCAGCTGGAAGCAGGCTAAGTAAGGGGCATTCTGGGGGTATAACGGGGAGGAGTTGAGCTATTTGGCTCTGTTAATTGGCTAACTCTGATATTCAGAGGTAGCTGGTTAGCATAGCCTGCTAGGGCTGATCAGGCCAAAGAACTGTCCTAAAGTTAGGTGGTTAAAGTTATCTGGCTAACTTTAAGATAGCCGGCTATATTTAATAGTGTGGCTGCACTACTGAATATGCCTCTAAAGTTAACCTGAAAAGTTTATCCGATCAGCTTTGCTATCTGGACTGTGTCTGATATCAATACATTGAATGCACATACTGTATCCACCTAAATATTTTATTTGTGAAAGTGAAATAGAGTTATTAGTATAAATTGGTGTATTATATAACATGCGTGCATTGATGAAATTGCCAATTTTAGTCCACCAGTTTGCCCAGTCCTTCTTCAGGTCATTGTGATCCTCTTGTTTCTTCAGCATGAGCTCCACCCAGTTGAGCCAGACCTCCCACCTAGTTAGTAATACATAATAAACACATTTAATACAACCTACACCAGATAAGTAGCAGGAGTGAATATATGTGAGTATGTAGGAAAATGTCTGCTGTAAGTGTCTTTTCAAATAGCAAGATGGACCTAGGCCTTGGGTAGGGCTTAGGTCGAGTTTGTGGCGACCTACCACGGCCTAGGCCTACACAAGGCCGAGGCTTCAGCCTGGGCCTTGGCCTCAACATCAGATCCTCCCCAGACTGGTTAAATGGGGACCAGGGAGGGTCCTAGCTCTGGCATTTTTTCAGGTGGGAGAAATGGGTTGTGGGGACGGGATGCCCCATTTCTTTTTTTTATTTTTCCTTCATATGGTTATTTTTTTTAATGCGATAAACATTAAACAAAATGAAATTTGTGTGACCGCCCCCCCCCCCCCCCCCCGCAAAAAAAAAAAAAGAAATGAAAAAATAGTTTTACTTCTTTCCTCCCCTACTGAATAGCTTTGAATGGGCTTTGAATATTGACCTCTCTAAGCACAAAAGAAGAGCTAGATCTGAGGACGACTGATCTTAAGGTGGCCAAGCAGGTTGATAAACATAAGATCATAAGAAATTGCCATGCTGGGTCAGATCAAGGGTTCATCAAGCCCAGCATCCTGTTTCCAACAGAGGCCAAACCAGGCCACAAGAACCTGGCAATTATCCAAATACTAAGAAGATCCCATGCTACTGATGCAATTAATAGCAGTGGCTATAAATAAATGATAAAATGATGGCAAACATCAGAAAGATGCTTGGCTGCATAGGGAAAGGACTGGTCAGCAGAAAAAATGGAGGTGATATTGCCCCTATATAGGTCCCAGATGAGGCCTCATTTGGAATACTCTGACAATTCTGGAGACCGCACCTTCAAAAGGATATAAAACTGGTTGGAACTGGTTCAGAGGGTGGCTACTAAAATGATCAGTGGTATTCATTGTAAAGCATATGGGGATAGATTCATAGATCTAAACATGTACACCCTAGAGGAAAGGTGATATAGGGAGATATGGTAGACATATTCAAATATCTCAAAGGTTTCCATGCAAGGAGGTGAGCCTCTTACAATGGGAAGGAGGCTCTATAACAAGGAGTCATGGGATAAGGGTGAACAGAGATAGACTCAGGAGTAATCTTAGGAAATATTTCTTTACAGAGAGAGTGTTGGCTGTCTGGAATGGCCTCCAAGTAAAGGTAGAGGAGACAAAAACAGTACCTGAATTCAAGCAAGCATGGGGTAAATGCAGTGGATCGCAGAGGGAGTGAAAGCAGGGCTACATAAACTGTCAGATGGGCAGACTAGATAGGCCATATGGTCATAAAAACATAAGAACATGCCATACTGGGTCAGACCAAGGGTTCATCAAGCCCAGCATCCTGTTTCCAACAGTGGCCAATCCAGGCCATAAGAACCTGGCAAGTACCCAAAAACTAAGTCAACTTAATTAATAGCAGGTAATGGACAACTCCTCCAAGAACTTATCCAATCCTTTTTTAAACACAGCTATACTAACTGCACTAACCACATCTTCTGGCAACAAATTCCAGAGTTTAATTGTGCGTTGAGTAAAAAAGAACTTTCTCCGATTAGTTTTAAATGTGCCACATGCTAACTTCATGGAGTGCCCCCGAGTCTTTCTATTATCCGAAAGAATAAAAAAATGAATCACATCTACCCATTCTAGACCTTTCATGATCTTAAAGACCTCTATCATATCCCCCTTCAGCCGTCTCCTCTCCAAGCTGAAAAGTCTTAACCTCTTTAGTCTTTCCTCATAGGGGAGTTGTTCCATTCCCCTTATCATTTTGGTTGCCCTTCTCTGTACCTTCTCCATCGCAATTATATCTTTTTTGAGATGTGGTGACCAGAATTGTACATAGTGGGGCAGATTTTCAAAGGGATATGCACGTAAGATACACGCGTACCCCCCGAAAACCTGCCCCAACCTTCCCCTGCGGGCACCGAGCCTATGTTGGCGGCGGCGCGCGCAAGCCCCAGGATGAGCATAAGTCCCGGGGCTTTGCTAGGGGGGCATGCCGGGGGCATGTCGGGGGGAGGGGTGCCTGACATGGCGGCATGTCATTTGAGGGCAGGGCAACGGGCATGGTTCTGGCCCGGGGGCATTTCGGGGACGTGGCCGAGGCCTCTGACAACGCTACTGGGCCGGTGTAACTTTTCTAACAAAGGTAGGGGGGGTTTAGATAGGGCTGGGGGGGGGGGGGTGAGTTAGGTAGGGCAAGGGACGGGAATGTGCAGGGGGTGGAAGGAAAGTTCCCTCCGAGGCTGCCGACCCCGCGAGTATCTATTAAAATATGCCTGGTGCGCGAACAAAAAGTACACGCGGGCGTACTTTTATAAAATCTACCCCAGTATTCAAGGTGCGGCCTCACCATGGAGCGATACAGAGGCATTATGACATTTTCCATTTTATTCACCATTCCCTTTCTAATAATCCCCAACATTTTGTTTGATTTTTTGACTGCTGCAACACACTGAACCGACGATTTCAATGTGTAATCCTAAATCCACTATGACGCCTAGATCTCTTT
The DNA here is from genome assembly GCF_901001135.1 of Rhinatrema bivittatum. Taxonomy (NCBI): domain Eukaryota; kingdom Metazoa; phylum Chordata; class Amphibia; order Gymnophiona; family Rhinatrematidae; genus Rhinatrema; species Rhinatrema bivittatum. The sequence continues at coordinate 438,705,124 of NC_042615.1, read as the reverse complement.
CTTGGGTAGTAGTACCTAATATGGAACCTAACATTGTGTAACTATAGCATGGGTTATTTTTCCCTATATGCATCACCTTGCACTTGTCCACATTAAATTTCATCTGCCATTTTTATGCCCAATTTTCCAGCCTCACAAGGTCTTCCTGCAATTTATCACAATCTGCTTGTGATTTAACTACTCTGAACAATTTTTTATCATATGCAAATTTGATTACCTCTCTTGTCGTATTTCTTTCCATATCATTTATAAATATATTGAAAAGTAAGGGTCCCAATACAGATCCCTGAGGCACTCCACTGCCCACTCCCTTCCACTGAGAAAATTGTCCATTTAATCCTACTCTGTTTCCTGTCTTTTAGCAAGTTTGTAATCCATGAAAGAACATCGCCACCTATCCCATGACTTTTTATTTTTCTTAGAAGCCTCTCATGAGGAACTTTGTCAAATGCCTTCTGAAAATCCAAGTACACTACATCTACAGGTTCACCTTTATCCACATGTTTATTAACTCCTTCAAAAAAAGTGAAGCAGATTTGTGAGGCAAGACTTGCCTTGGGTAAAGCTGACTTTGTTCTATTAAACCATATCTTTCTATATGTTCTGTGATTTTGATGTTTAGAACACTTTCCACTATTTTTCCTGGCACAGAAGTCAGGCTAACTGGTCTGTAGATTCCTGGATCGCCCCTGGAGCCCTTTTTAAATATGGGGGTTACATTAGCTATCCTCTAGTATTCAGGTACAATGGATGATTTTAATGATAGGTTGCAAATTTTTACTAATAGGTCTGAAATTTCATTTTTTAGTTCCTTCAGAACTCTGGGGTGTATATCATCCGGTCCAGGTGATTTACTACTCTTAAGTTTGTCAATCAAGTCTACCACATCTTCTAGGTTCACCGTGATTTGGTTCAGCCCATCTGAATCATTACCCATGAAAACCTTCTCCAGTATGTGTTCCTCCCCAACATCCTCTTCAGTAAACACCGAAGAAAAGAAATAATTTAATCTTTCCGCAATGGCCTTATCTTCTCTAAGTGCCACTTTAACCCCTCGATCATCTAACGTTCCAACTGACTCCCTCACAGGCTTTCTGCTTCGGATATATTTTAAAAAGTTTTTACTGTGAGTTTTTGCCTCTACGGCCAACTTCTTTTCAAATTCTCTCTTAGCCTGTCTAATCAATGTCTTACATTTAACTTGCCAACGTTTATGCATTATCCTATTTTTTTCTGTTGGATCCTTCTTCCAATTTTTAAATGAAGATCTTTTGGCTAAAATAGCTTCTTTCACCTCCCCTTTTAACCATGCCGGTAATCGTTTTGCCTTCTTTCTACCTTTCTTAATGTGTGGAATACATCTGGATTGTGCTTCTAGGATGATATTTTTTAACAATGACCACACCTCTTGCACACTTTTTACTTTTGTAGCTGCTCCTTTCAGTTTTTTTCTAACTATTTTTCTCATTTAATCAAAGTTTCCCTTTTGAAAGTTTAGCACGAGAGCCGTGGATTTGCTTACTGTCCCCCTTCCAGTCATTAAATCAAATTTGATCTTATTATGATCACTATTGCCAAGCGGCCCCACCACCGTTACCTCTCTCACCAAATCTTGTTCTCCACTGAGAATTAGATCTAAAATTGCTCCCTCTCTCGTCGGTTCCTGAATCAATTGCTCCATAAAGCTATCATTTATTCCATCCAGGAACTTTATCTCTCTAGCATGTCCCAATGATACATTTACCCAGTCAATATTGGGGTAATTGAAGTCTCCCATTATTACTGCACTACAAATTTGGTTAGCTTCCCTAATTTCTCTTAGTATATTCACTGTCAGTCTCACCATCTTGACCAGGTGGATGGTAGTATACTCCTGTCACTATAGTCTTCTCCAACACACAAGGGATTTCTACCCATAAAGATTCAATTGTGCATTTAGTCTCGTGCAAGATATTTATACTGTTGGACTCTATGCCATCCCGGACATAAAGCACCACACCGCCTTCCGGGTGCTCCTCTCTGTCATTGTGATATAATTTGTAGGGGTGTGCATTTGTTTTGAACTTAAATGTAAAACGCAACTTTTTTTTTTTTTTTAACTTAAAAAAGTGATGAGGCGAAAACGATCGGATTTCCATCTTATTCAACATAGCTATGTTGAATAAGTTGGAAATCACGATTGTTGATCCTAAATAAAAATTTAAACCCCTCACCCTCCTTAATCCCCCCCCCCCCCCCAAGACTTACCAAAACTCCCTGGTGGTACAGCAGGGAGTCAGGACGCCATTTCTGAACTCCTTTGCTCCGGGACCCTCGTTGCACCCAAAAGGAACTTTTGGGTGCAACGAGGGTCCCCCGGAGCCATCGCGCGGGGAATCACGTGACGCCGCGTCACTCCGACGTGACGCCGACGTCACGTGCTCCTCGCAAAGGAGTTCAGAAATGGCGTCCTGACTCCCCGCTCGACCACCAGGGAATTTTGGTAAGTCTTGGGGGGGGGGATTAAGGAGGGTGAGGGGTTTAAATTTTTATTTGCACGCATGGACATAGACTGAACTTATGGAATTCTCCATATGTCCATATTGACCGCAAATGGGACCCCCTTTCGACTTATGGACTTATGAACATAAACCTTTGCTCTGCACATCCCTAATAATTTGTACCCCGGTATAGCACAGTCCCATTGATTGTTCTCCTTCCACCATGTCTCTGAGATGCCAATTAAGTCTATGTCATCATTCAGTGCTATACATTCTAATTCTCCCATCTTACTTCTTAGCATACAAACATTTCAAAGTTTGTTTTTTGTTTGTATTTTCATTCTGCTTTTTAATTGATAGGGATAAGTTAGAATTTTTTTAGCTCAGGTGAGTTTTTAATCACAGGCCCTTGGACTACTTTTCTAATTATTGGAACCTCACTGTCGGGATGCCCTAATTCTAATGCATCATTAGTATCCTTTGAAGATACCTCTCTCCGAACCATGCACTGCTGAGTGACTGTCGGCTTTCCCCTTTGTTTTAGTTTAAAAGCTGCTCTATCTCCTTTTTAAAGGTTAGCGCCAGCAGTCAGGTTCTACCCTGGTTAAGGTGGAGCCCATCCCTTCGGAAGAGACTCCCCCTTCCCCAAAAGGTTCCCCAGTTCCTAACAAAACTGAATCCCTCTTCCTTGCACCATCGTCTCATCCATGCAGACTCCGGAGCTCTGCCTGCCTCTGCTGACCTGTGCGTGGAACAGGGAGCTTTTCAGAGAATGCTACCCTGGAGGTTTTGGATTTTAGTTTTCTACCTAAGAGCCTAGTTTTGGCTTCCAAAACCTCCCTCCCACATTTTCCTATGTCGTTGGTGCCCACATTTACCACAACAGCCCGCTCCTCCCCAGCACTGTCTAAAATCCTATCTAGGTGACGCGTGAGGTCCGGCACCTTCGCACCAGGTAGGCAATTTACCAGGCGATCCTCACGCCCACCAGCCACCCAGCTGTCTACATTCCTAATAATTGAATCACCAACTATGACGGCCAACCTAACCCTTCCCTCCTGGGCAGTAGGCCTTGGGGAGATATCCTTGGTACGAAAGGACAGTGTATCACCTGGAGAGCAGGTCCTTGTTACAGGATCCTTTCCTGCTACACCAGGTTGATGCTCTCCAATCATGAGACCTTCTTCCTCCAAGGCAGCACCAGGGCTGCCAGTCTGAAGTTGGGACTTGGCTACTATGTCCCTGAAGGTCTCACCTATATACCTCTCTGTCTGCCTCAGCTCCTCCAGGTCTGCCACTCTAGCCTCCAGTGATCGGACTCATTCTCTGAGAGCCAGGAGCTCTTTGCATCACATGCACATGTACAACTTCTCACCGGTGGATAAAAAATCATACATGTGACACTCGATGCAAAAGACTGGGAAGCCCCCCTCTTGCTGCTGGACTGCTGCCTTCATCTCAATTTTGATCAGTTCCTAGTTATGTTTTAGGTTGCTATGGGAGTAGGAATGTGTCTAACGTCCTTTAAATGTAATAGTGAATTCACTATATGTCTGGTAGTGGCCTACCAGGGTCTGATCAAACTCTCTCAATAAAGTTTTTGTTGTTGTTTTTTTTTGTTCTGTGAAAGTGGCACCTGTCTATAAATTAAAGGATGAGCTAGGGGTGGGTGGGTGAGAGGTGGGAGGGCTGGGAAATACAAACAGTCTAACTTCAGTTAGTCAGCCAGAGTGACTCACTGCTTTCTTGATTAACAAATGTTGGTACCTATTCAAACCAAATCACACTACCTCAACACCTTTCCAAGGTGAGTAACTGAACTGAACTTTTCAACCTTTTTACTTAGGTATACACTGCTCCTAGCTTATTTCTAGCTTCTGTCTACTTTTTGGGTTTTTTTTGTGTGTGTTTGGTTTTTTTTTTTAAATACACTCAGTTTTGCTTACTAGCTGCCTTACAGACTTTTAAAAATAAATACACTACCTACGGCTTACTAGCTGCCTTATTGACTATTTAAAAATACAAACAGTCTAACTTGTTTATTCACTGCCTTACTATTAAAAGCACAAACACACAAACACACTAAATAATATTCCCAAATAGTTAACTTTGCCCCAATACTTTTAAAAAAGACAATGCCCCAAGCAAAAATTTACTGATTCCTTTCAGTCACCAGCAAGGTGATCCTCTCCTCTCAGTGCTCCCACTGGTCTTTTTTCTATTATCATGTTTCTCTGTTTCTTTGAGATAAACTGGGAAAAGACTAAGTAATTAGAGAAGAAAATGTGCACACTGCACAGCATCTATTGATTATAGTGTTATTGTACTTGACAAAGTCATGCCCTGATTTGAAGGTGCATACAAATCTATTGAATAGAAGGTACCACTATAGAGCTTTAAAATTGTATACATAAGTTCTCTTTTTATAACCAATTTTACTAAAGGCCATCCTTTTATTTTTTTCTGCTTCAAGCATTACTATATTATAAAATAACATATAACTAATAGTGCAAGTAGCATTATCCATATTTTCTTCTATAATATGTGAAGCACAGAAAAATAACATAGAGCTGTTTACATGAAAGGATTCTTTGCCTTTTTTTTTTTTTTTTTTTGCCATTGATAGCCCTGGCCTGAACCTTTTCTCCTGACAATAGATTTCCTGCCAGTTGTGACTCACTTGGCTTGAATATCTTTATTAATTTTTGATAAATATTTGGAGTGTGTTTATGGTAAAGGGATCAAAAAAAGTAATTCAATATACATCTGGTACATTTTCAAATACTTTTGGGTCCATGCACTAAAACTCGTACTACAAATTGTTTAGTGTGTGCTCACTAAACATTTTATTATGCAGGCTAAAATTTCAAGTTATGAGTGATGCTCCCTGCATGCTACCACACTACAGAGGTTCATATTCAGCTTTGGCCAGTCCAGGTAAATTATGCTGATAACCTTATTAGAAGAACTTGAACTGGATATTCAGTGGTGCTGTATTGCTGTTGAACATACCCAGATAAATCAAAATTATCCACATAAGTCTATCTGGATATCTTTAAGATTGCTCCTTAGTGCAACCAGAAAAAGTGCAACCAGATTTAGGGCCTCATTTTCTAAAGTATCGCAGGCCTGTGATACTTTAGAAGATGAGGGGTGGGGGGCCGAAACAGGGGGTGGGCCTGCGCTAGCCGGCAGCGATCGTACCGTCGTGGTGCGATCGCTGCAGGTTTCACACCCAATAGCGCCACCATAGGAGGTGTAGCTATTGGGAGCGAAATAGGCAGCGAAAAGGTACTTACCTTTTCGCTGTCCACGGCGTCGGCGCAGAGTCAGCCCCGGTGATGCCCCAACTCCTCCTCTTCCGGGGCCGACTCTGCCCCGACTCCACCCCCATCCTGGGATCGCACGCGATAAGGGACTTTTCGCGTTTGAAAGGTCCCTTATCGCGTGTGAGCGGCTTGGAAAATGAGGCCCTTAGGAAGGTAATGCTGAATATCGGTGCTATCCAGTTAAGTTATCTAGCTAAGTCAGCCACAACCTGGAATGCCCCTGGATCATCCCAAATTCTTGGCTAAACTTTTATCTGGCTAATGATTTGCTTGAATAAGTCAGAGATGTTCGCTGTAAGAGAAAATTAAAAAAACATGGTTTGTCTCCCTAAATACTGAATTTAGTCAGACAAACTGTTTTAATATGGATCTCACAGTGTCTACACACTAAACATGTTTGAAGGCTATTTAATATACAGACACTATGTAAAATAGCACACACTAAACTAAGCAAGCTTTGTTCTCTTTTCTGTATGGTTAAGCCTCCTGGCTTCAAAACTCTATAAATAAAAGATTGTCCACAGGGTTAGTTGTCAGTGCTGAGAGGAGAAGCAGAAAAACAACTAGACTCCAAGACACGAGATAAAAGAAGACCCAAGAGGACAAATCAGACCAAAAGACCATGATTTTGATATCTCAGGAATAATAGGAGAAGGGCAGAAGTGTGGGAAAGCTATTGGAGGAGTAAGAATGGAAGGTAAACACTCCAGAGGTAGGACCAAAACCATGCCAAAGGATACTTCACTTTGTTCAACAAGAAAACAGCAAAATTCTGGAGCTGATGCATGAAAACTTCAGTGTGCTCTGTGAGAAAGAATACACAAGAAAATACAACATGACAAATAATTCCATCTGACTCAATCATACCTCAGATAATTATATCAGGATATTTCCTCCATCTTCAGCATCAAAGTGCATATTATTGGTTAAGCCCATGAAATAGTGTATGAGCTAAAATGTTAACACTTGGCTCAAGGTAGGTGTTAAATTTTAGACGTTAGCAAGCATGCTGCACATTGTGTGGAGGAAAAAATGCTATATTATTCACCATGCACCATTACAGCCGCATTTTCATATGAAATAATTCATGAGCATGGGTGTACACACATATCTTTTCAGAGCGGTTTCAGGGTCTGAACACATAACATGCAATTTGGTATGCATGCTAAGCAGTCAGGGATAGTAACTTTCAAACCGGCACACTGGCACACATTTGCACACATACAGTGGCCCACGCCCAGGGAGAGAGCCATTCTATAACATGCATGCACATATTTGCGCAAGTTATAAATTAGCCGTGTGCATGTGTGCCGAATTTTAAGTGGGTGCGCACCTGTGCGTGCAAATCCTGCTTCTACAACATAAATCAGGGGATTTTAAAAGGAGTGCAAGCAGACACCATTGGCAGTTTTACCAGTTTATCACAAGTTGACGCAGTTAAGAAAGAGAACCTCCATATCCCCCTAGTTTAATATTCTTCACGCCCCCCCCCCCCCACCCAGTTAGTCCCAACTCTTAAAGCTCCGCAGATCTGTCTAGTTTTCTTTATTTTCTAACATACACATCATCCATAGTAGAAGTTTAAGTTAAGCAGCAGGGGACCTCGACGTGCACCGTGGCACATAATTCTTTATGCGCACATCTCTGGTTCATGCCCTGAAATGCCCATGCCCCACTCAGACCACGTACATGCCCCACCCCTTTTTTGAAATCTTTGGAGATGTGCACGCTGTGGGGGATGCACACACATATCCGGGCGGCTTTTAAAATCTTCTTGGCACGCACAAGCACAACTTATTTGCACATTCCCTTATAAATATGTGCACTGTACCTTAAAAAATTCACCTCTTAATGTGCACACATAAGAATGTAACTTTCAAACAAATGTGCGTGGTGGCATATGCGGTGCTTTTTGATCATGAACAGATATATGCAAGTATTTTATAACCCGCACATATGATATAAGCACATTTTATAAAATACTTGTATCTCTACCCTGCAACATATATGTATGTATGCTTACAAATAAATACATATAATGCACTGAACATTAGAGATGTGCTTCGTTTTTATCTGCCGGGTCGTTTTTTGACTCGGATACCTCGTGGTAAATTTCGGGTTTTCTCGTTTCGTTTTTTTGAAAAACGAAACGAGGAAACCCGAAACCGGGCCAAAAAACGAAACGGCAAAGGAAGCTTAAAGAAAACCCACCCCAAGCATTTAAAATCAGTTTTCTAAATAAATAGTAAATACAAAGTTTACAAACTACCCCCCCCATCCCGATCCCTCCCCAAGACTAAGTACATCCCTGGTGATCCAGCGGGGTCCCGGGTTCCATTTGCCATCCGTGCCCGTCTGCAAGCCGTGCTCTTTAAAATGGTGCCGAATAGCCTCTGAACTACCATGTCACAGGGGCTACCGGCGCCATTGGTCAGCCCCTGTCACATGGCCATCGGCGCCATCTTGTGCTCCTGTCATGTGACTGGAGCTGACCAATGGCGCCGAAAGCCTCTGTGACATAGTATGGGCAAAGGCTATCGGCGCCATTTTGATTACTGGCAGCCGACAACGAAATCGCTTTCGGACCCCCGCTGGACCCCCAGGGATTATTGGCAAGCCTTGGGGAGGTCAAGAGCCCCCTCCTGATCCCCCCCAAGGCTTGCCAATAATCCCTGGGGATCCAGCGGGGGTCCGAAAGCGATTTCGTTGTCGGCTGCCAGTAATCAAAATGGCGCCGATAGCCTTTGCCCATACTACGTCACAGAGGCTTTCGGCGCCATTGGTCAGCTCCAGTCACATGACAGGAGCACAAGATGGCGCCAATGGCCATGTGACAGGGGCTGACCAATGGCGCCGGTAGCCCCTGTGACATGGTAGTTCAGAGGCTATTCGGCACCATTTTATGATTTTAAAGAGCACGGCTTGCAAGTAGCACGGGCACGGAGGGCAAATGGAACCCGGGACCCCGCTGGATCACCAGGGATGTACTTAGTAAGTCTTGGGGAGGGATCGGGATCAGGGGGGGAGGTGTTGTATTATAGTTTATTTAAATGTTTGGGGTGGGTTTTAATTTAAAAAAAAAAAAGTGTCCCTCTCCCCATGCAAACCCGAAAAACGAAATTTCCCCGAAAGTCGGGGAAAATTCTTTTCGGGTTTCGGGGCCTCCGAAACCACAACGAGTTAGGAAATTTTGTTGAATTTCCTAACTCGGGCGAAAAACGAAGCACATCTCTACTGAACATGTTCATCAATGATTTGAGCACACGTACTTTTCCCTCCCTATTTAAAAAATATATGCATGTATATATTTTACACGTGAAAGTAAAATCGGATGATTTTAAAACATGCACATATAATGGACAAATCATTCACTATAAAATTCCAGTAATAGTGGACCTTCTAAAGGACCACGCTCCTTTTCTTCTATGCCTTATAGAAATCTTGCTCCTGTCTTCGACTCAGGGCATCTTAAATCAACTTCGCCTTCCAGGCTATATAGTGTTTTCCAAGCCTCATCCCAATAAGTGGGGAAGGGGGCTTTTGTGTTAGGTGCCCCGGCCGTGGACCCACGCAGCCAGTTCCCCTGACCTCTGGGCCAGCAGGCTTCCTTCTGCCCCATTCACAGCTAGCCTCCATCCCCAATACTGATCTTGGCTGGTGTGGCCTGCTCCTGCGCTCTCCACGTCTCCTAATGCCACTGCCGCTGTCCAAGGTCCCTCCAGGCACACATGCATGCCACTCTCTTCTGTTTAAAAGGCCAGCGGTGGGGAAGTTCCCCGCAGTCCAGAGTGATGACGTCAGGCAAGGCAGGGATAAATACCCTGCCTTGCCTCAGCAACAGGTCCTGCTCAGCTTTGAGTGTGAGTTGCTCTGCATTCCTATCCCAGCTCCAGCTCCCGGTTCCATGTTCCTGTTTCTGCTCCTGCTCCTGTTCCAGCTCCTGGTACTGTGTTCTTGCCCCAGTTCCTGCTTCTGTTCTTGTGATCCTGTTCCCGCTCTTGTTCCTGTTCCAGCTCCTCATCCCTATGGCTTGCTTCTCTGGTTCTTGACTTGGTACGTACCTGGATTCTGCTTTGTCTGATGCCTGCCCTGACCTACTGCCTTCTCACTGTCTCTTTGCTCTAGCCACCTGCCCTGACCTCTGGCCTGTTCCTGGATCCCATTGTCTGCCACCAGCCCTGACCTCTGGTATGTCTATCTTCACTCTGCCTTCTGCCTTTGTGGGATTGCCTTCATCTGGAGGTTGCGCCCTTGGGTACTGGGGCTGGCACCTAAGCCCTGCCGGCCCCAGTACCCAAGGGTGCATCCTGCAGGGAACCAGGGCTGGTATAGGTGAAAGTCCAGTTGGGCCTCCACTTCATTTGCATCTGCCTCCCGATGATGAAGACTTTTAGGGGGTGCCCTCCTATAGGTGGCACCAACTTCATCTCGGCTTAGGGGTCCACCTCGTCAACATTTTGATTTTGGTTAAAGTCTCCTTGTACCATTAGAACTACTCTTTTTGAAATCTGAATTTCATTGGTGTTTATGCTTGACCCACTGCCCATCAAATTTCCTTGAATGTACCCCTTCCAATTTTATTGACTCTCTGATGGATTTTAAAGCTGATTTGCCTAATATGTTAGTTCTTGTTGATTTTTACATCCATGTGGATGTTCACTCATGTTCTTCCAGCTGTGATTATTTTCTTTCCTCGATAAATATCGTGGGCTGGTATTAAATTATTAATACTACTACTCACAAGTTAGGATATGCTTTGATCTTGTTTTTGTCTATGATTCCTCGCACCTAGACAAGGCAATACCAATCTCCTGTACATCTATCCCATGGTCCAACCATTTCTGTGTTTTATCCATCTCTAGCCATCAATTGTATAAGGGCAGAAACTATGAATCCACTTCACGCCGCTCACAGACTGATACTGATCAACTTCACAGCACTTGGTTACCAATGCTCACTTCATTACTGGTCACAAATGCAGAAAGTTTAGTACATCAACAGCAATCTATATTACATTCCTCTTTAGATTCACCTGCTCCATGGTTTATTGTTGACTTGTGTTCTTGTAAACTCATGGACAGGAGAACAGAACGCTGGTGGTAGAAAAATGATACAGCAATAAATATGCTTTTTTAAGACTCAAGCATCTTCTTACTGAGAGGCTATAAATAACGCTAAATGATGTGAAGCGCTAGGAGAGCGGTTCAGCTTACCAGGGGATGTGTGTTCTTGGACCAAGGCTCGACCCCAGAGGAACTCCGAAGAGGTGCCGCGGCAGGCAAGGCATGCCCGAGCATGGGCTGGACAGGAGCGAGGCTGGACTGAAGACAGATGACTGGAGATACTGACCCTTCTCCAGACCTGCACGCTTCGGAAGACCAGCAACGCAATGGTGGTCTTATGAACTGTCCACCGACCGTTCCAAGCCCTTTTGGACCTGCCGCAGGGTAGGGCAAGAAGTGGCAGGCTGGATGGAGGCCAGGGCAGTGAAGACCGGAACATGGATATTCAGACAAGACTCAGGAACAAGGTATTTGGAAGCACAGACGAGACTCAGGAACGAGGTACTTGGATGCACAGATGAGACTCGGGTATACGGACATTGGTACAGTCCCTCAGGGCAACCTACACAGCCAGAACACTGGTCTGGTCATGGACCACCCTGTCCTACATCCGCGGGAGTGGGACCAGCACAGGAAGGAACGAGGTACTGAAGACGTAGACTCAGGCAAGGTTCAAGGTATATAGAAGACTCAGGCAAGATTCAAGGTATTCAGAAGACTCAGGCGAGGTACAAGGCTTTCAGAAGACTCAGGCAAGTACTGGGTTGAGACTGTGATGCAGCGCGCCCTACACAGTCCACCCACAGGACTGGTCATGGACCACGCTGGACTCGAAGAGCCTCTAGACGAGATATGGAGCAATGAAGGGAGCATCTCTCAGAAGCTGTAGAGGCCTGCACCGAGGAGCACCCTACACAGCTGCCAGTGGCTGGTCGTGGACCACGCTGGGACGGTACAGGTTCTGGCAGAGTCTTTGGCATGGACGGAGCAAGCACAAGGGACACCGTAGACCAGGGATAAAGACAGAAGCAGAAGTCTCCCGGAGGCTTGTGCTGCAGAAGTAGAGGAGGCATTGTACCATGAAGCGCCCTATACAGCCCGCCCGTGGGGCTGGTCGCGGACCAAGACATGGCATGCCAGGAAGAGTGGCATGAGGAACTAGGGGTTCAAGATAGCTGGACAGGATCACGGACATCAGGAGAAACAACATCTGGGCTGGATCCTGGACATCAGGAACAGAGAACAAACATCTGGACTGGAACATAGATTAGGATCAGGAGACAGACCTCAGGACTGGATCACGGACATCAGGAGCAGCAGGCGGACCTCTGGACTGGAACATGGACATCAGGACAAGACGAGGAGCTCCAACGAAGAACAGGAAACACAGGACCTTGAAGAAGAGCTGGAACAAGAACGACTCCTGGAGCGAAGGACAGCAGGATCCCAGGAGTGTCTAACTCCTTGCGAAGGCAAAGCTGGAAAGGATGCTGAGCCCTTTTGAAGGGCTGAAGAGGACAATGCCCAGGGAGGGGTCAGCAGAGGGCCACACCTGGCTGGCCCTTGAAAAACAGAAGAGAGGCGCGCGCCCGCGCCTAAGGAAGCTGGAGGAGAGAGCAGGATCGTCGATGACCTCCCTGCCATGTGGAAGGCCTGAAGAAAGCAAGGCAGACAGGGAGCAGCCCTGCCCTGTATCTGGAGAATTGGCCGGTTACAGGAAGAGCAGGGAGTTGCAGGCATCAGCAGGGATGGCCTCCCTGCTGGCTGAGGACCCCAGGAGCAGCTGTAGCTTGACGGGGAGAGCAGGAGCGGCAGCGGTGGTTCCAGCCACGAAGGAGAGCCCTCGTCAGCCCGACCCTGGCGCACAGGACCAGAGGCACCCGGAGAGGAGCCCGGCGATGACGGCACGCTTGTTGCGAAGACAGCAGCGCCCACGGCCCAACTGGCTGCAGCAAGGTAGGGGACCTGCCCGCGCTCCTCGCAGACAGGTTCACAACACTAAAAAAGAATATTTTTCAAGTGTTTCTCTTCTGCAGTTCACAAACTTGGGAACTGTTACAGATAGTCCACTATTTGGTAGGGATGTGCAATCGATTTTGCCAAATTGGAAAATTTCAAAGAAATAGTCCAATTCGGTATGGGTCGCAGGACCCGAATCCCGAGATGGATTTTCCCCGAAATTTGGGGAAAATTAATTGTTTGGGTTAGTGCAGGGGGGAGGGGCACATTTATTAAAAATAAATTACAACCCCCCACCCTGCTGAACCCCCCTAAAACTTGCCTAAAGTCCCTGGTGGTCCAGCAGGGGTCCCGGGAGTGATCTCCTGCTCTCGGGCCGTCGGCTGCCAGTAAACAAAATGGTGCCTGTGGCCCTTTCCCTTACCATGTGACAGGGGCTACCGGTACCATTGGTCGGCCCCTGTTACATGGTAGGAGTATTGGATGGCTGGTGTCATCTTAGAAAATAGTGCAGGCCATCCATTGCTCCTTCCATGTGACAGGGGCTGACCAATGGCACCAGTAGCCCCTGTCACATGGTAAGGGGAAAGGGCCACTGGCGCCATTTTGTTTACTAGCAGCCGATGGCCCAAGAGCGGGAGATCACTCCCGGGACCCCCGCTGGACCACCAGGACTTTAGTCAAATTTTGAGGGGGTTCGGGAGGGTGGGGGGTTGTAATTAACTAAATTTGAAGGGTTGGGGTGTGGAGGGTTCTGTTTTTTTTGGGCAAAAATTGCTGAGAAAAAAAAACCCGACCCATTGGAAAATGAAGTTTTCCATGGGTTGCCCAACCCTAAGCCCAACCCGGCAGATAAAAACAAAGCCCATCTCTACTATTTGGTACAACTTTAACTACCTGGTCCTTCAGATACATCAAATGTTACTTGTGAATGCCTTGCTATATTCTTCCAGCTGAAAATAGTCCACCTTACTCATAACCTAGGGAACAATTCCATTGCTCAATTTGTGCAATCTACCTCAGTTGTTTTATAGAATACCTTCAATTTATCATCATTACTTGAAATCTACTCTATTCTATCTGCTATGAAGGACAGTTTTTGTCCTTCTAATTCCTGTTCAAATGTGTTAATTAAGATACTAAAAACAGATGTTGGTGAGTTCATTAAGTCCATTGCCTCATTACTTCAGGGGCTCTTGCCAGCTTGTCTTAAAGAAGTGAGGGTGCATCCAACTAAAAAAAAATGCTAATGAAACACCCCCCCCCCCCCCCAATACACATACACACAAGAGATGGAGGTTTGAGCATGCTACCATTTAAGTGAATTGTAGCAGGAAAAAAAATAGAAGATAATGCAGCTATGTAACTTTTGCTGCCAGGAAATTGAAAAGATTGCCAGAACCCTTATTTTGAAGGTACTTAAATGGCCTTTGAATAGATTAGTCAGAGATTCAGGTAGGGGATTTGCATGTCACAGTCCCCTGGACTACTGCAGGTGATTTTGTAATGACATATCATTAAAATATCAAAGGATTCAAACTCCTAAATTACAAAACTTGGGTACTGAGATCCCAGACAACAGGGTGATGACCAGGCAGGATGGAGGAGCATGCACATGGACTTTCTCCATGGTCCTGCCTGGGTCTTGGCCTTTTGGCTGAGAGAAGGTGACCCATACAGGGTCAGACAACAGAGAAAGCAAAAGCCAGTCTGAGAAGAGGTGACTTATCCAGGCTGGGTAACAGCGCATGACTGGCCATGAGCTTAGCAGAGCTAAAATCACAGAAAGCTGAGACTATGGAGTGCCAGAAACCACTATATGCTAAAACAGCCATGAGCCTATTGGCATTGTAAACCCAAGCCAGGGAAAACTTTCTTACAAAGGGAAGAGAACTGAAGGACGGCAACAGATCTGGAGGTGGAGTTGTCCCCCTTGAGAAAGGGGACCCCTGCGACAATCCAGGAGGTAGAACTGGATCCCTCAGGAAGGCGTGGACCCCAGCAGCAGACCGGAAAGTGGAGTTGGATCTCCTAGGAAGATATGGACCCTAGCAGCAGATCCAGAGGTGGAGTGGTCCCCCTTGAGCAAGAGGACTCTAGTGGCAGTCCAGGAGGTAGAGTCAATTTCCCAGGAATGTGTGGACCACAGCAGTAGTTCAGGAGGAGGAGCTGGGTCCCCCAGGAGTGCACAGACCTAAGTAGCAGTTTGGGAGGAGGAGTCGGGTCCCCCAGGAGGGTGCGGACTCCAGCAGCAGATCCAGAAGTGGAGTGGCCCCCGTTTGAACAAGGGAACCCAGCAGCATATTGAGTGGTTCCCCTAGGAGCAAGGGGAACCCAGCAGTATATCTGGAGGTGGAGCGGTCCCCCTTGAGCAAAGGGAGCTTAGCAGAAGTCTTTGAGGTGGAGTCTGGTCCCCCAGGATGGCATGGACCCAGTGGCAGTCCAGGAGGCAAAGTTGGGTCCCCCAGGAGGGCATGGACCTCAGCACTGGCATGGACCTTTCAGCAGAGTGGACTTCTCAACACAGTGGAAGGAATGATTTAGATACAATGCCACCCCCCCCCCCCACCCAGGCCAACACTGCCCACAAGCCCAGTTGCATCTTTTCACATGGGTTAGATTTGGAAAAAAGAGGGAGAATAATATTTGAGTAAGGAGGAATGCAAGAGGTCTATATATGGTGGTTTACCGTGGGGGCCAACAACCCCAATCTGCTAAACATTAAATGTTATTCCTATCTTGTAGAAATGTATATAGTTGTGTAAACTGAGACTACTAACCATGAGTAGATTAATGTGCTGTTTGGTATCCTACTAGCCATGTACTTAGTCATGTAGAAGTGTATAGACTTGTATAGACTAATAAACCTGTATATATTTATGCATACTGGCAGCCTTGTTCACAGTCCTATTTGCTTTCCTGGGGTAAAGGGAGGAACATCTCACCCACTAACACCATATTCCCCAGGTGGAGGTACCAGGTGCCAAGAACATGAGGACTGATGGAGTCTGCTCTGGGGGGCTCCTGCCAGGTTGGTCCCAGACCCAAGGACACCCCATAAGGTAAGCCATCAAGGCGGCATTACACTAATCCTTGGATACCTCTAATTTTCAGATGATTTCCACCCTTCCAGTTTTGACTAAAATTATTGAGATGGTAGTCTTTCAACAGCTTCAGGACTACCTGGTTGATAATAATTTACCTTATGATGGCCAATTTGGCTTCCACCCCAACACAGTACTGAGCTATTACTCTTGACCTTTTTGGATACTATTAGAAAAGGTATTGATGCAGGTTGTCAATATGTTTTGGTTTTATTGTACTTTTGATACCCTTAGTCATTCAATTTTTTGACACATTTTCAATCAGTCAATGTAACATCAATGGTCTTGATTGGTTCTCTTCCTTTTTGACCAACTGGTTGTATAGATTGGCCATTGGGGAGTTTTGTTCTAATTCCTTCTCTCTAACAACAAGGGTCCCTCAAGGTTCAGCAATATCCCCGATTCTGTTCAATATTTATATGCTTCCATTATGTATGATCCTGTCTCAATTAGGTCTTAATTTTAAATACTATGCAGTAGGGATGTGAATCGTTTTCCATATCGTCTTAACGATAGAAATCGTGTGGCAGGGCAAGAAAATCGTCTTAGGCACGATTTTTTAGTTAAAAAATCGTTAAAAATCGTTTTTTCCGATTAGTGCGCACTAACTCGAGTTAGTGCGCACTAACGGGAGTTAGTGCGCACTAACTGGGAGTTAGTGCGCACTAACTGAAAATGATACAATTTGACACTTTTCAGGTCAGTTAAGGTCAGTTTAGGAATGAATATGTATTCCTATTGGCTGCCCTCTTATTTATTCATGTTACCAAGTTTCCTACTGACAGTATATGGGGGATGGGAAATGGAAACAGTTGGTAGCTTGACAAAACAAGTAATGTGATCAGTCAATGTGACTAGAACTTGTGCCCTAACCCTGATACCAGGGGTATTGTGATCTTCCTGCACACAGTGCCCTATCCCTATTAATACCAGGAGTGTTGTGATCTTCCTGCACACAGTGCCCTATCCCTAATACCAGGGGTGTTGTGATCTTCCTGCACACAGTGCCCTATTCCTGATACTGGGGGTGTTGTGATCTTCCTGCACACAGTGCCCTATTCCTGATACCGGAGGTGTTGTGATCTTCTTGCACACATCCCGATATCAGGGATAGGGCACTGCATGCAGGAAGATCACAACACTCCTGGTATTAATAGGGATAGGGCACTGCATGCAGGAAGATCACAACACTCCTGGTATTAATAGGGATAGGGCACTGCATGCAGGAAGATCACAACACCCCTGGTATCAGGGATAGGGCACTGTGTGCAGGAAGATCACAATACCCCAGAGGAGTGAGGGTCAGGCAGCTCCCCCCTGTCTGTGAAGCCAGCCTCTCACTAGTAATGCAGGGAGGGAGCTGTCTCAGACTTCACCATCCTCCCCCCCCCCCCCCTTACCCACACACCATTCACTAGCTGGGACATGGGGGAAGTCAGGAGTGAGGGTCAGGCAGCTCCCCCTGTCTGTGAAGCCAGCCTCTCACTAGTAATGCAGGGAGGGAGCTGTCTCAGACTTCACCATCCACCCCCCCCCCCCTCACCCACACACCATTCACTAGCTGGGACATGGGGGAAGTCAGGAGTGAGGGACAGGCAGCTCCCCCCTGTCTGTGAAGCCAGCCTCTCACTAGTAATGCAGGGAGGGAACTGTCTCAGACTTCACCATCCTCCACCCCCCCCCCCCCTCACCCACACACCATTCACTAGCTGGGACATGGGGGAAGTCAGGAGTGAGGGTCAGGCAGCTCCCCCCTGTCTGTGAAGCCAGCCTCTCACTAGTAATGCAGGGAGGGAGCTGTCTCAGACTTCACCATCCTCCCCCCCCCCTCACCCACACACCATTCACTAGCTGGGACATGGGGGAAGTCAGGAGTGAGGGTCAGGCATCTCCCCCCTGTCTGTGAAGCCAGCCTCTCACTAGTAATGCAGGGAGGGAGCTGTCTCAGACTTCACCATCCTCCCCCCCCCTCACCCACACACCATTCACTAGCTGGGACATGGGGGAAGTCAGGAGTGAGGGTCAGGCAGCGCCCCCCTGTCTGTGAAGCCAGCCTCTCACTAGTAATGCAGGGAGGGAGCTGTCTCAGACTTCACCATCCTCCCCCCCCCCCCTCACCCACACACCATTCACTAGCTGGGACATGGGGGAAGTCAGGAGTGAGGGTCAGGCAGCTCCCCCCTGTCTGTGAAGCCAGCCTCTCACTAGTAATGCAGGGAGGGAGCTGTCTCAGACTTCACCATCCCCCCCCCCCCCCCCCTCACCCACACACCATTCACTAGCTGGGACATGGGGGAAGTCAGGAGTGAGGGTCAGGCAGCTCCCCCCTGTCTGCGAAGCCAGCCTCTCACTAGTAATGCAGGGAGGGAGCTGTCTCAGACTTCACCATCCTCCCCCCCCCCCCCTCACCCACACACCATTCACTAGCTGGGACATGGGGGAAGTCAGGAGTGAGGGTCAGGCAGCTCCCCCCTGTCTGTGAAGCCAGCCTCTCACTAGTAATGCAGGGAGGGAGCTGTCTCAGACTTCACCATCCTCCCCCCCCCCTCACCCACACACCATTCACTAGCTGGGACATGGGGGAAGTCAGGAGTGAGGGTCAGGCAGCTCCCCCCTGTCTGTGAAGCCAGCCTCTCACTAGTAATGCAGGGAGGGAGCTGTCTCAGACTGGTATCAGGGTTAGGGCACTGTGTGCAGGAAGATCACAACACTCCTGGTATTAATAGGGATAGGGCACTGTAAGAGATGACTGTAGTAGATTGAATAAAGATCTGATGTTTCTGCTCTCCTCACACCAAACAAAAACAACACACAAGCAGAGAAGCCCTTCTTACAAAGCTGAGCTAGTGAGTTAAGTAGGAGGAAAAGTAAACATACTGGTGCCAGTGTGGCTACTTAAAAAATACACTTACCAACAATCAATTACATATATTTGAACTGTGTACAGTTCCAGCCAGGACCACCTTTCTAAAATGCACAGTGATTGGCAAATTCAACATGCACTAGCATTTCAGGTGCCTGCTAACAAAAATAATAAACAAACAAGTTCTAGTCACGTGAGTGCTGATCATTACATTACTTTTTTTGTCAAGCTTCCAACTGTTTCCATTTCACATCCCCCCAACCATATTGGTAACATCAATAGATAAGAGCACAGCCAGCCAATAGGAATACATACATACATATTCATTCCTAAGTGACCTTTACTGACCTGGGAAGTGTGAACACTTTGTTTCATTTTCTGTTGGTGTTCGTTAGTTTCCAGTTCCATTTCCCATCCCCCCAACCATCACCTCAGTGGTAACCTTGGTAACATCAATAGATAAGAGGGCAGCCAGCCAATAGGAACACATATTCATTCCTAACTGACCTTCAGTGACCTGGAAAGTGTTTATTTGTATCATTTTCAGTTAGTGCGCACTAAATCGAGTTAGTGCGCACTAACGGGGAGTTAGTGCGCACTAACTCGAGTTAGTGCGCACTAACACGATTTAACGATTTTTAACGATAAATCGTTAGAATTTCTATTGTATCGTGTTCTATAACGATTTAAGACGATATAAACATTATCGGACGATAATTTTAATCGTTGAAAAACGATTCACATCCCTACTATGCAGATGATATTACCCATTACTTCCTCTCTCACTGAGCTGTTTAAGGAGTTAACCCAATGTTTCTCTACAATAAATCAGAAAATAACTTAGTCCTTAATCTCAATAATATTGAGATTATTTTTCTTTCCTGACCAGAAATCTCCAACATCCCTGAACAATTGTCTTTTGAGAGCACTTCCATTCCCATTAATCTTTGCATTAGTGATTTGGGCATAAAAATAGATACTTCCCTTTCATTTCACCAACAAATAGAGGGGTAGATTTTAAAAATTTGCGCGATCGCGTACTTTTGTTCGCGCACCAGGCGCGAACAAAAGTACGCTGGATTTTATAAGATATGCGCGTAGCCACGTGTATCTTATAAAATCCGGGGTCGGCGCGTGCAAGGGGGTGCACATTTGTGCAACCTGCGCGTGCCGAGCCCAGCGCGCGCTGCCTGTTCCCTCCGAGGCCGCTCCGATTTCGGAGCGGCCTCGGAGGGAACTTTCCTTCGCCCTCCCCCCACCTTCCCCTCCCTTCCCCTACCTAACCCACCCCCCGGCCCTATCTAAACCCCCCCTACCTTTGTGCGCGCTGGCCGGCAGCCCCACTCCGTGTTCTGGTCCCAGGGGCTGGTCCGGAGGCCGTGGCCACGCCCCCGTAACACCCTCGGGCCTAAACCACGCCCGCGTCGCCGCCCCTGAAACGCCGCGTCATGCACGTCGCCCCCCCCAAAACGCCACGTCACTCCGGCCACGCCCCCGCCACTCCCCCGCCATGCCCCTTTTATAAAGCCCCGGGACTTACGCGCGTCCCGGGCTTTATGCGCGCCGGCGGCCTATGCAAAATAGGTGCGCCGGCGCGCGAGTGCCCTGCGCGTGTAAATCCGGAATGATTTATGCGCGCAGGGCTTTTAAAATCTGCCCCATAATCTGTAGTGCAGACTTGTTTTTTCAAACTTCATCTCCTACAAACTATAAAAACATTTGTAAATTCTATTGATTTTTGGGCTGTCACTCAGGCTCCACAGATATTGTAATTCCTTTTATATTAGACTCCCAAATTCATCTCTAAAGGCATTACAACTTATCCAAAATTCTGCTGCGCTACTGATTTCTAGCTATCCCAAAAATGCCAAAATTACTACAGTTTTAATTCAGTTATATTGGCTCCCCATCTGTTGGCATATACAATTTAGGATTCTCCCACTTGTCTTTCGATCAGTTCATGGTTTACTACCACATTGGTTTCCTGGTCTGCCAAGTTACTGCCCTTCACATGCTCTAGGTTCTTCTTCCAACCATTTCCTTGTTGTCCCATCCCATAAAATAATATACTTAATGGAGACATAATCTCTGGAATGAGCTCCCAGAATCATTAAAAATAGAAAATGACTACTTACAATTTAGAAGATATTTTATTTTCTCAGACATTTAATTCACCATTAAAGTTCATAAACTGATTTCAGGGGGATTGTTTAGGATTACAATTTGTCTAGGCGGGTATTATAGTGTTGGTAGTTTTGAAGTTATTGCTAATATCTTGAATAATAGTCCCATGTCTTGTTTATGTTTTTTTGTGATTTAGTTGTGATTTTAATGAATGTTTTACTGTAACCTGCTGAGTTAAGTAGATAAGAAGGCTATAAATTTTAAAACTAAAATAAATAATTGAAATTAGCAGTTTTATCATTTATTGTACCAGTTCACTGAATCCTTCTCCAGATCATCAAGACCCTCTATGTTCTTCCGCCTAAACTCCCCACTGTTCACCCAGACCTCCCACCTGACTAACAGCACACAATAAACTAGTTTAATATCATTTACACAAGATAATTAGCAGATATAAAATTACTCAGGTAAGCTGGCAAATCTACAGCGTGTGTCTTTTAAAATAAAAACATACATGTGTAAATGTTGGCTCCGCAATGGAAAGCCCTAATCCGCCTCCTTTATAAATGTGCATGCAAAAGCAAAAATATGAGTGTATGTTTGATGTTTATAAAATACCATGTATGTGAGAAGATGCTACTCACATGTGTTTATGCTAATTTTTATACATATAACTCTTTGAAAATTCACTCCTAAGCTTTAGTGCACAGACCCCTTAGTCAGGATCTACACAGTGCAGTATGGAGTAACATGGATAGATTTGCTGAGCACATGTAAGTGAATTTTCAGTAGGGGTGTGTGGTCACTCAGAAGCAGCCACGAGTTGGGAAACAACAAAGTATACAAAAAGGAGGCCAAACGCTGGCTGGATCCAGACAACATACTCTTTATTTACAAGCAGAACCAAAGTACAGCATAGAGGCTGCTTAGTTCAGCAGTCATACAGCAACCATATATATGCAGTCCTAGCTTAGGCTGGCTTCCTGCCTTCTCTCTGGGTCCTCCCCAGTCTTCTGGGCCTTGCCTTCTTTTTCAAGGCTGCAGGGATCCTCTCTGGGCTGAGAATTCCTTGTTGGGTTGGGACTTAAGGAGGATTGGGCCAGATAGCTGTGGCTACTCCTTAAATGTATTCTGAGGGAGTTTCTTATATATCCTCACAGGTCATATATGCACAAACATTTTGTTTCATTTCATTTTATTTATTTATGTCTTTTTTATTTATTTCATTTTCCTTTTTGATTTTTAGTGTGCACTATTAGCAAATAGTATAAACTATTTGTGAGAGCACACTCCTTGTGAACAACGTGGATTAAACCATTTAGTAAGTACCACTTGTGAACGCGTAACTCCTTTGAAAATACACCTCAATGAGCATGCACTAAATGCTAATGGACATTATTAGCAAACAGCACACATAAACAACAGAAATTACATAAAAATGAAATATTGCTCATTATTTCCTGTTTCATTTAAAAATGATAAGAAAAAATTTAGGCGATGTGATATTTCCCACATCTTTTGAAACAACTAAACATCCCTCATTGTCAGTCATCTGAGATTACGTTCATGCTTTCAAAATTTTCATACTTCAAGTATTTTTCAGGGTTGTGGTTGGAAACTATGGAGTGAATTTTCAAAGGGGTTTTATGTGTAAAAGGAACATGTACGTGCATAAATAGAATGAATGCACACATATTGGGGCAGATTTTCAAAGAGGTACGCGCGTAAGCTCCCCAAGCTCTCCCTGTGTGCGCCGAGCCTATCTTGCATAGGGATGTGAATCGTTTTTCAACGATTAAAATTATCGTCCGATAATGTTTATATCGTCTTAAATCGTTATAGAACACGATACAATAGAAATTCTAACGATTTATCGTTAAAAATCGTTAAATCGTGTTAGTGCGCACTAACTCGAGTTAGTGCGCACTAACTCCCCGTTAGTGCGCACTAACTCGATTTAGTGCGCACTAACTGAAAATGATACAAATAAACACTTTCCAGGTCACTGAAGGTCAGTTAGGAATGAATATGTGTTCCTATTGGCTGGCTGCCCTCTTATCTATTGATATTACCAAGGTTACCACTGAGGTGATGGTTGGGGGGATGGGAAATGGAACTGGAAACTAACGAACACCAACAGAAAATGAAACAAAGTGCTCACACTTCCCAGGTCAGTAAAGGTCACTTAGGAATGAATATGTATGTATGTATTCCTATTGGCTGGCTGTGCTCTTATCTATTGATGTTACCAATATGGTTGGGGGGATGTGAAATGGAAACAGTTGGAAGCTTGACAAAAAAAAGTAATGTAATGATCAGCACTCACGTGACTAGAACTTGTTTGTTTATTATTTTTGTTAGCAGGCACCTGAAATGCTAGTGCATGTTGAATTTGCCAATCACTGTGCATTTTAGAAAGGTGGTCCTGGCTGGAACTGTACACAGTTCAAATATATGTAATTGATTGTTGGTAAGTGTATTTTTTAAGTAGCCACACTGGCACCAGTATGTTTACTTTTCCTCCTACTTAACTCACTAGCTCAGCTTTGTAAGAAGGGCTTCTCTGCTTGTGTGTTGTTTTTCTTTGGTGTGAGGAGAGCAGAAACATCAGATCTTTATTCAATCTACTACAGTCATCTCTTACAGTGCCCTATCCCTATTAATACCAGGAGTGTTGTGATCTTCCTGCACACAGTGCCCTAACCCTGATACCAGTCTGAGACAGCTCCCTCCCTGCATTACTAGTGAGAGGCTGGCTTCACAGACAGGGGGGAGCTGCCTGACCCTCACTCCTGACTTCCCCCATGTCCCAGCTAGTGAATGGTGTGTGGGTGAGGGGGAGGGGGAGGATGGTGAAGTCTGAGACAGCTCCCTCCCTGCATTACTAGTGAGAGGCTGGCTTCACAGACAGGGGGGAGCTGCCTGACCCTCACTCCTGACTTCCCCCATGTCCCAGCTAGTGAATGGTGTGTGGGTGAGGGGGGGGGGGGAGGATGGTAAAGTCTGAGACAGCTCCCTCCCTGCATTACTAGTGAGAGGCTGGCTTCACAGACAGGGGGGAGCTGCCTGACCCTCACTCCTGACTTCCCCCATGTCCCAGCTAGTGAATGGTGTGTGGGTGAAGGGGGGGGGAGGATGGTGAAGTCTGAGACAGCTCCCTCCCTGCATTACTAGTGAGAGGCTGGCTTCACAGACAGGGGGGAGCTGCCTGACCCTCACTCCTGACTTCCCCCATGTCCCAGCTAGTGAATGGTGTGTGGGTGAGGGGGGGGGGGGAGGGGGGGGGAGGATGGTGAAGTCTGAGACAGCTCCCTCCCTGCATTACTAGTGAGAGGCTGGCTTCACAGACAGGGGGGAGCTGCCTGACCCTCACTCCTGACTTCCCCCATGTCCCAGCTAGTGAATGGTGTGTGGGTGGGGGGGGGGGGGGGAGGATGGTGAAGTCTGAGACAGCTCCCTCCCTGCATTACTAGTGAGAGGCTGGCTTCACAGACAGGGGGGAGCTGCCTGACCCTCACTCCTGACTTCCCCCATGTCCCAGCTAGTGAATGGTGTGTGGGTGAGGGGGGGGGGGGGAGGATGGTGAAGTCTGAGACAGCTCCCTCCCTGCATTACTAGTGAGAGGCTGGCTTCACAGACAGGGGGGAGCTGCCTGACCCTCACTCCTGACTTCCCCCATGTCCCAGCTAGTGAATGGTGTGTGGGTGAGGGGGGGGGAGGATGGTGAAGTCTGAGACAGCTCCCTCCCTGCATTACTAGTGAGAGGCTGGCTTCGCAGACAGGGGGGAGCTGCCTGACCCTCACTCCTGACTTCCCCCATGTCCCAGCTAGTGAATGGTGTGTGGGTGAGGGGGGGGGGGAGGATGGTGAAGTCTGAGACAGCTCCCTCCCTGCATTACTAGTGAGAGGCTGGCTTCACAGACAGGGGGGAGCTGCCTGTCCCTCACTCCTGACTTCCCCCATGTCCCAGCTAGTGAATGGTGTGTGGGTGAGGGGGGGGGTGGATGGTGAAGTCTGAGACAGCTCCCTCCCTGCATTACTAGTGAGAGGCTGGCTTCACAGACAGGGGGGAGCTGCCTGACCCTCACTCCTGACTTCCCCCATGTCCCAGCTAGTGAATGGTGTGTGGGTGAGGGGGGGGGGAGGATGGTGAAGTCTGAGACAGCTCCCTCCCTGCATTACTAGTGAGAGGCTGGCTTTGCAGACAGGGGGGAGCTGCCTGACCCTCACTCCTGACTTCCCCCATGTCCCAGCTAGTGAATGGTGTGTTGGTGAGGGGGGGGGGGGAGGATGGTGAAGTCTGAGACAGCTCCCTCCCTGCATTACTAGTGAGAGGCTGGCTTTGCAGACAGGGGGGGAGCTGCCTGACCCTCACTCCTGACTTCCCCCATGTCCCAGCTAGTGAATGGTGTGTTGGTGAAGGGGGGGGGGGGGAGGATGGTGAAGTCTGAGACAGCTCCCTCCCTGCATTACTAGTGAGAGGCTGGCTTCACAGACAGGGGGGAGCTGCCTGACCCTCACTCCTGACTTCCCCCATGTCCCAGCTAGTGAATGGTGTGTGGGTGAGGGGGGGGGGGGATGGTGAAGTCTGAGACAGCTCCCTCCCTGCATTACTAGTGAGAGGCTGGCTTCACAGACAGGGGGGAGCTGCCTGTCCCTCACTCCTGACTTCCCCCATGTCCCAGCTAGTGAATGGTGTGTGGGTGAGGGGGGGGGGTGGATGGTGAAGTCTGAGACAGCTCCCTCTCTGCATTACTAGTGAGAGGCTGGCTTCACAGACAGGGGGGAGCTGCCTGACCCTCACTCCTGACTTCCCCCATGTCCCAGCTAGTGCATGGTGTGTGGGTAAGGGGGGGGGGGGGGAGGATGGTGAAGTCTGAGACAGCTCCCTCCCTGCATTACTAGTGAGAGGCTGGCTTCACAGACAGGGGGGAGCTGCCTGACCCTCACTCCTCCGGGGTATTGTGATCTTCCTGCACACAGTGCCCTATCCCTGATACCAGGGGTGTTGTGATCTTCCTGCATGCAGTGCCCTATCCCTATTAATACCAGGAGTGTTGTGATCTTCCTGCATGCAGTGCCCTATCCCTATTAATACCAGGAGTGTTGTGATCTTCCTGCATGCAGTGCCCTATCCCTGATATCGGGATGTGTGCAAGAAGATCACAACACCCCCGGTATCAGGAATAGGGCACTGTGTGCAGGAAGATCACAACACCCCCAGTATCAGGAATAGGGCACTGTGTGCAGGAAGATCACAACACCCCTGGTATTAGGGATAGGGCACTGTGTGCAGGGAGATCACAACACTCCTGGTATTAATAGGGATAGGGCACTGTGTGCAGGAAGATCACAATACCCCTGGTATCAGGGTTAGGGCACAAGTTCTAGTCACATTGACTGATCACATTACTTGTTTTGTCAAGCTACCAACTGTTTCCATTTCCCATCCCCCATATACTGTCAGTAGGAAACTTGGTAACATGAATAAATAAGAGGGCAGCCAATAGGAATACATATTCATTCCTAAACTGACCTTAACTGACCTGAAAAGTGTCAAATTGTATCATTTTCAGTTAGTGCGCACTAACTCCCAGTTAGTGCGCACTAACTCCCGTTAGTGCGCACTAATCGGAAAAAAACGATTTTTAACGATTTTTTAACTAAAAAATCGTGCCTAAGACGATTTTCTTGCCCTGCCACACGATTTCTATCGTTAAGACGATATGGAAAACGATTCACATCCCTAATCTTGCATATCTTGCCTGCCTCCGTTCCCTCCAAGGCCGCTCCAAAATCGGAGCGGCTTCGGAGGGAACTTTCTTTCTGGCGCCCCCCCACTGTCCCTTTCCTTCACCTAACTAACCTGGCCCCTGGCCCTTACTAATTCCCCCCCCCCCCCACCTTTATTTCTAAAGTTATGCCTGCCCGAGGCAGGCGTAACTTGCGCGCGCCGGCGCGCCATGTTCCTGTCCGGGGGCTGGTCCGGAGGCCATATCCACACCCCCGGAATGCCCCTGGGCCAGAACCATGCCCATGGCCCCGCCCCCAGAACGCCCCTGATGACGCGCCGGCCGCGACACGCCCCAGACATGCCCCCCAGGAAAGCCCCGGGACTTAAGCGAATCCAGGGGCTTGTGCACGCTGCATAGGCTGCATAGGCTCGGCGTGCGCAGGAGGTGGAAGAGGCAGCTTTTCGGGGGTTGTGCGCGTATCTTATGTGCGTACCCCTTTGAAAATCTGCCCCAATATATGCAAACTTTCAAGCACATAACAAGTCAGTATTCAAAAAACATAGACAAGGGTATATTGTGTTTAAAAATCAGTTGGGTTTTATGGGTTAAAAAGTACACATGTATATTGCCCTATTGAAAATGTATATTATTTTATCTCGCATAGGCTCGGTGGCACGCGCAAGCCCCGGGACGTGCGAATGTCCCAGGGCTCTGAATAAAGGGCTGGCTGGGGGCGTGTCTGGGGGGTGAGGCGGTGGGCCGGGGTCGTGTCCGGGGGGCGTGGCAGTGGTACGGGGGCGGGGCCGAGTGCTCCAGCACAGGCAGGCGTAACTCCACAAAATAAGGTGGGGGGGATTTAGTTAGGGCTGGGGGGTGGGTTAGATAGGAGAAGGGAGGGAAAGGTGGGGGGGACAAAAAAAAAAGTTCCCTCCAAGGCCGCTCTGATTTCGGAACGGCCTCGGAGGCAACTGAGGCAGGCTGCTCGGCTCGGCGCATGCAGTTTGCACAATTGTGTACCCCCCTGCGCGCGCCGACCCTGGGTTTTATAACATGCGCGTGGCATAGATTTGTTCGTACCGGGTTGCATGAACAAATCTGCGCCCTCGCGTAATTTTAAGGATTTGCCCCATTCTGTTTTATAAATGTTGAGAGTATGTGTGTATTTTTGGTTTCATATGTACATTTCACTTCCAAAGAAAGGGGCAGGCTAGGGATGTTCCAGCTCATGGTTAAGAAGTAAGCATGGAAGCATGTATTACGTTACTGACCTTCATACGTTTCACACATGCTAATTGGCTTACACAAGTGAAATCAAGCTCTCTGTTGCTTGCAGATTTGGTGAACTGCTGAGGCTTCAGGGTGAAGAGCTAGAGGGCCTGGGTGAACTGGAGAAGGACTGGGAGAACTGATGGAGGTACTGGCAAACAAGTGAGTTCAAGTACTCGCACATGCTTTACAATATACCTGTCTTCGGTTTAACTCTGGATGTTTATTCATGCAGTGTTACTTTTATTTTAAGCATTAAATACATGTGTGTATGTTTATAAAATGGGTAGAGAAAATATGCATTTTCTTTTATTGGAATTATTCATGTGTATTGAAACATATGCACATAATATCAGACTAGAAATACTTGGTATTTTATAAACTGCAGTTTCTGCAGCACAGTTTATAAAATACTAG
The DNA here is from genome assembly GCF_901001135.1 of Rhinatrema bivittatum. Classification (NCBI taxonomy): domain Eukaryota; kingdom Metazoa; phylum Chordata; class Amphibia; order Gymnophiona; family Rhinatrematidae; genus Rhinatrema; species Rhinatrema bivittatum. Next base: position 438,676,784 of record NC_042615.1, on the reverse strand, counting down.
TATAAATCTCTGTGTGTCCACCTATGCATGCAAATGCTGAACCATGGATAGGTTTGAAAGTTAGGCTTCCTGTAAATATATTTAATTTTCATAAAGGTATGTGGATGGGAGGGATCCCACTAACACATGAACCTTTTGCAATCATTCAACATGTGTAAGCACTATGTACGCCGGATTTTAAAATATACGCACGTAGCCGCGCGTATCTTTTAAAATCCGGGATCAGCGCGTGCAAGGCTGCGCAAAATCGGCAGCCTGTGTGCACCGAGCCGCGCAGCCTGCCTCTGATCCCTCCGAAGCCGCTCCGAAATCGGAGCGGCCTCGGAGGGAACTTTCTTTCTGGCGCCCCCCACCTTCACTTTCCTTCCCCTAACTAACCCGCCCCCGGCCCTAACTAATTCCCCCCTACCTTTATTTCAAAAGTTACGCCTGCCTGAGGCAGGTGTAACTTGCATGCGCCGGTGCGCCATGTTCCGGTCCAGGGACTGGTCCGGAGGCCGTGCCCATGCCCCCGGAACGCCCCTGGGCCGGAACCACGCCCGCGGCCCCACCCCTGGAATGCCCCCAATGATGCGCCGGCCGCAACACGCCCCCGACACGCCCCCAGGAAAGCCCCGGGACTTATATGCGTCCCGGAGCTTGCGCGCGCCGCCAAGTCTATGCAACATTGGCTCGGCGTGCACAGTGGGTGGAAGTGGCAGCTTTTTGGGGGTTGTGCGCGTATCTTACGTGCGTACCCCTTTGAAAATCTGCCCCAATATATGCAAACTTTCAAGCACATAACAAGTCAGTATTCAAAAAACATAGACAAGGGTATCTTGTGTTTAAAAATCAGTTGGGTTTTATGGGTTAAAAAGTACACATGTATATCGCCCTATTGAAAATGTATATTATTATATATCCCTCCTTCCAGAGACTATTTCCTCAGGAATGGTATACTCCAAAAACATCTGGGCCTTCTATCTAGTCCTTAAAGCAAAATCTGGATTCCTCTATTCATGATAAACAATGTCAACAGCATTGTCTATATCGCTTATTGTTGTTTTCAAAATGAAACCATAGGAGAAAAACAAGAAAATTCATGTTTTTTTATTGTATCATTTCAGTTCGCACTATTTATGAAACATTAAAAAAAAGGGGAAACATAAACAAACATAAAAGTCAACCCCAGAGCAACATGAAATTACATTTTTTTGGCCTGTGCACCCCTACTGCCTTCATGCACATTTGTTTTATTCCCTTGGTGGTTATTGCAATGGTAGCAGTACTACATGGTGAAACTGAGAGATCATAATTTTACTTGACTAGGCAGCTCATATAGGGGTAGAATTTAATAGAAGCGCACGGGCATACATGTGCGCGCACTACCTGGCGCGCACACATGTACACCCGATTTTATAACTTGTACGCGCAGTAGTACGCAACTTATACAATCGGGGGTCAGCGCACGCAAGGGGGGTGCACAATAGTGAACCTTGGGCGTGCCGACACCCGCACGCTTCCCCAGTTCCCTCCCAGGCTGCTCCAAAATCGGAGAGGCCTGGAAGGGAACTTCACTTCCCCCTAACCTAACCATCCCACCCCTTCCCCTAACCTTCCTCCCCAGTCCTACTCTACCCCCCCCCCCCAAATATTTATCTAACCTTTTGTGCCTGCCTGGAAGCAGGCGCAGGTTGTCTGCGCCGGCAGCCTGCTGGCACACGATCCTCCAACACAGCAGCAATAGCCGCTGTGTCGGAGGCCTCTGGCCCTGCCCATGCCCTGGCCCCAGACCGCCCCACCCCATCCATGACCCGCCCACGCCCTGCCCCCGGACCGCCCCTTTTTGCAAGCCCCGGGGCTTACACGTGTCTCGGGGCTTTACTTGCATTGCCTGGCCTTTTAAAATAGGCCCAGCGCGCGTAAATCCACTGGATTTATGCATGTAGGGCTTTTAAAATCCGGCCCATACTGCTCAATAATAATCTGCTGTGCGTGCTGCCTATAGTTTCAGTCTGGTTACTTGCAGGAGTATGAATCTGATAAGGCTATTTGGGTTTTGCTCATGCTATGTGTATCCCTATGCTGTCAAATGAGCTTAAATAAACCCTGTACAGTCTTTTAAACTACAGCAAGCATCAAAATTATTGTCTGCTTGAACACGAGACAAGCTTTCCTCATTTCTTTTTATTGGTGGATTTTTTTTTTCATTATTTGCAATATCTCTGATTTGCTTAAATTGTTCAGACTCTGCTGATATTGAGAAAAGAACAGCATGTACAATAGCATAAATTGCTCTGCTGTTGTGTGAGAAATGTTCATTGATGAAAACCAGTGCAGGACTTCTAATGAGGCAGAACACTGTGAGGTTGCTGTACGACGCATCCAGAGACGTTTTCCCTCAATGATTTTAGCGTTTTCTTTTCTTTTTCTTTTTAGTCTGGCTCTGGCATAAACAATAACCACATTTGAACTGTGTGACGTGCAACTGGGAAAAAGAGTTATTATATATTCTGCCCTTTATGTTCTCGTTCACTCCCTGCTAACAAAGGAACTGCTTGTTAAAGGCATAAATAGCCCTAGAATTGGGTTCAGACTGTTCTGTGTTTGCTTGCTAATGTTGATGCCTGCCGCTGTGAAATGCAATAACAGACGCACAGGCAGTGGAACCATATTGTGCATCACTGGCTACATCACTGGTCAGAGTTTCAACCTTTGCTTTAAATGTAAGGAAATTAAATGACTGGCGCAATGATTTTAGTGTATTTGCTGCTCTGAAAACTAATACATAAAAATAACTTTTGCAAAATTTCAATTCTGTTCCTTTGTATTTTTATGATTAGAATTATCAACCACAATAACTAATTCCAAAAGTTACGCTGCGCCCATTACAGCTTTTGCAGAATATGGCAGCACGTATCCTTACTGGCACACGAAAGAGGGAACATATAACACCAGTTCTGAAGGGCTTGCACTGGTTGTGTTGCCAATTGAACAGAGAATAATTTTCAAAGTATTGTGTATTATTTATAAAAATTTATACGGAGAAATGACAGACTGGTTAAATACCACAATAAGATTACATGTGCTGCAACGAGAACTGAGATCAACTAATAAGGGTTTACTTTCAATTCCTAATATCAAATCAGCCCACTTATGCGAAGTAAGAGAGTGTGCCATATCAATTGCACGCCCAAAATATTGGAACAACTTACCACTGGAACTTAGACTACAACCAAATAAGAGACAATTTCAAAAAGGACTAAAAACATGGCTGTTCCAGGAAGTGTGCGCAAATAAGAAATAAGCCCAGGAGCCGCTATATTTTTCATGAGGTCTTTTTAACTTCTACTTTTTATTGCTTTTACTTTTTATCGTTTGTATTTCATTAATAGTTTTAGAATTTAGAGATATTTAGATATATATTTATAATATAATTGTATTTGTGTCCTGCCTATTCCAAATACTATGAGTAATTGTAAACCGTTGAGATGGATTTGTCTGTGCAACGGTATATAAAACTGTTTAAATAAAAATAAATAAATAAATAAAATCGTGCAATATTCACATCCACTTATTCAGTTTCGTAATTTTCATTAGTTTTGACTTTTATTTGTAATAAATCTCATTATTATAACTGTAGTGCTGTGCACCAATAATATAAAGCCTGTTTCTGACCTGCATTACTACTTTCTCTCTCAATAGTAGACAAAGGGAGGGCAATTTACAAAGGAATTTCTTTGGGTGAGACAGCCTTTCATGTGCAGAATGGGCCGGATTTTCAAAAGGTTATGTGCCCTGGGCCTATTTTAAAAAGGCCCGGCGGCACTCATAAAGCCCTGGGACGCATGTAAGCCCCAGGGCTTTACAAAAGGGGCAGGGCGTAGATGGGCGGGGCGGTACAGGGGTGGGGCATGCATGGGCGGGGCCATGCAACACAGCAGCCATTGTGCACGCATGTTATAAAATTGGGCGTACATGTGCACGCGCCAGCTAGTGCGTACACATGTAGGCCACGCACGCATGTTATAAAATCTACCCAAATGGCTTTTACAAAATTGCCTGCCCAATATGCAGGTAAACTTAAGCCCATATTTCATGTTTGCATGTGAGTGGAGGAGTTCCAGCAGCACAGTTTGGGAGGGGTTTGGACAGGGCCTGCTTATTTCTGAATTGTAAAAAGCATGCATATAAAATTTTCAGGGAATAATTATGTGCACATTTTAACAGGTGTAACTTGGGCAGGCAGATGTGGTAGGATGAGGTTCAAAGTGAAGTCCTCTTTGGAAATTGATGTAAGCTATGTGCTTTGTTTCCAAACTTTGATTGAAAGATTGCCCCGTAAATCATATGTTCTAGAGGAAGCCATTTCCAAAGTAAAACATTTTAAAAAGTGACATGGTTCACTAATAAGAAAAGTATTTAAAAAATTGACTATCTGAATAATCATAGGTATAGTTTTTCTAAGCGTATTACATTCAGGTACTGTAGATGTGTCTTTGACAGTCTGTTCTATGTATAATGATAATTACACGTTCAATAGGCACAAAGAACTATCACACATACAGATTATATATATATATATATATATATATATATATATTGTAATGAGAGGTACGTCCCATTACGACAGCTGAACAGGAGGGGAATGCAAGCTAGGGCTGAATGAACCATAAGCTCAGTTGGGGGAGGAGAGGACTACAACTCCCAGAGGGTCGAGGAAGAGGAAGTTGAGCACCTGAAGTGGGAGGGAGTTGAGCATGGCTGGGAACCAGGTGTGGAGCAGATTAAAAGATAGGAGACAGAGACAAGAAACTGGTGGGAGTGGCAGGAGGAAGAGAACAGTGAAGTGGAAGCAAGTAATAGCCAATGGCAGCAGTAAGCCCGGGTGGATGGCTGCGATGGAGAGGGAAAACGTGGAGGTACATGGGTTTTGTTTAAAAAGTGTTACTCCAGCTTTGGGGATTTTCCTACCGAAGGGAAGGAGGCAATCTGCCTCAGCTCTGGAGAAGCGACTGAGTGGGGGAAAGGAAGGACACTGTGGGATTTGTGCCTGAATTAGGCCCCTGAAAGTGGGCCAAGCTTCAGGGAACTACATTTAAGGATTTAGCTATTCTGGGCAGTGAAACTGGGATGGGCGCAGCTGGAACTGAACTCTGCTTTGGAGGAACCATGGGGCTAGGACAGAGCCCGGCTTTAGTGCCCGAGTTTAAAAGCTTTTCCTGGTGGTTGAGGCTGTACTGTGGAGACAGGCACAGCCAGACAGCTCGAATGTGAAGGAGTGTTGGTTCCAGATAAGGACAAACTCCTGGGACTGTGTTCAGGGCCAGTGCTACCATAGGCCGGGGTGCAGGAGAGGGCACACCCTGGATGGATTTTGTTTTTGGAAAACCCGTGACTTTTCTGAACAGTTCTGCTTACAACCCGAGTGTGCGGGGACTTACCTTTGCTTAAAGTCACATCCAGACATCAAGAGATGCAAAGAGATGCTGGGATACTGCAGTGAGGAACCAGTGGGAGAAGCCCCAGCAGCAGAACTCCATCCGGTGAGCCATTACAATATGTGGGCCAGATTTTAATATCGACGCGCGGGCGTAGATTTGTGCGCGCAACCCGGCACGCACAAATCTATTCCCGATTTTATAACATGCGCGCGCAGCCGCATGCATGTTATAAAATCCGGGGTCGGTGCGCACATGGGGGTGCACACTTGTGCACCTTGCACGCGCCGAGTGCTAGGGGAGCCCCAATGGCTTTCCCCATTCCCTCCGAGGCCGCTCCGAAATTTGTGTGTGTGTGTGTGTGTGTGTGTGTGTGTGTGTGCACTGCATACTCAACTATAATGTTAACATTTTTTTTTAACATTTGTTTAGGCATACTAAACTAACACTTTTATTATTGGTCACTTTTTCTCCAGGAAGTGAATTTTATTTACTGCCACCCTCTGTGGCCTGTTGCTCATTCAGTTTCTAACCTAGTTTACCACCTTAGTAGATTGCCTCACTTCCCATACTTTCATACTCACGTTACAGCATGACATCATAATAAACCAGTTGACTGGTTAACAGTTTTTATATATACGGTAAGCTTCTGTTCAAATTCTCTCTTAGCCTGCTTAATTACTTTTTTACATATAATTTGCCAATGCTTATTCTCTTCACTATTTTCTTCATTTAGGTCTGCTTTAAATATTTTGAATGATGCGCTTTTGTCTATAATTGCCTCTTTCACCCCACTATTAAACCACACCGGCAGTCATTATTTTTTTTACCTTTTAAAATTTTTATTTAATTCAGCAATTTATATTCTGCAATTCTCAAGCTTAACTGTGGATCACAGCAAGCAAACATAAATAAATAAATAAATAAGTACAAACATACAAACAAAACAAAATAAAATACATACAATAAAATCAGTGAATAAAAATTTCAGACAGCAAGAAAGTTTTCAATTCTTTCCGAAATTTCATATGATCATATATTTTATGAATTTCTGTGGGGCTAGAACTCCAAAGTTCAGGCCCAAATATAGAAAAGGCCTTAAATCTTCTGCCAATCAATCTCACTGAAGAAACTGGAGAGTCCACCAATATATATTGAATAGTTGAACACAGTGAATGAGTAGGAACATAAAGAGAGATTATATTATTCGAACAGAAAAACTCAGAATACAATAACTTACTGCACAGAATACATTTTTTTCTGGGCCTCAAGGTTGGTAATTTTAAATGTTATCGTTGCCTCCTTCAAATTTTAACTTGTAGATTGCACCTTTCAATGTTTTTCTAATAAATGTTCTCGTTTTGTCATTATCTCCCTTTTTATAGTTAAATACTACTGCAATAATATTCTTTATTATTCACCCTCCAATGAATATGTCAAATTTTATTACATTATGATCATTGTTGCCAAGCGGATCTACTACCTTAATCTCTTGCATCAGGTCCTGCGTTCAACTGAGAACTAATATAGTTGTCCTTCTCATCGACTCCATGACCAACTGCTGCATTAAGCAGTCATTGATGGCATCTAGGAACTTCACCTCCCTTGTACGTCCTGATGTGACATTTAACCAATTAATACTCAGGAAATTGAAGGCTCTTTTTGTTATTGTATTTTCCATTTTATTACCCAGTTTAAGCTCTATTAGCAATTTGCAATCTGTTTCCTCATTCTGGCCTGGTGTTTGGTAATATATACCCACTACTACATTATTCTCCTTTACCCGTGGAATTTCTATCCATAAGGATTCCAGAGTGTAGTTTGACTCCTGTAAAACTTTTATCCTGCTTGACTCTATGCCATCCTTAATGGACAATGCCATCACTCCATCAATTTTATCTGCCCTGTAATGTCAATATAATTTTTACCCTGGTGTCACAGGATCCCATTGGTTATTGTCCTTCCACCAGGTCTCCAAGATGCCTATTATGTTTGTATCTTCCTTTAGCACCTTACATTCTGACTCCAGAAAATTTTACTTTTCAGACTTCTGACCTGATTTCTTCTGGTCTGATCCAGTATGGCAAATATTTCATTAGTACTAAACAGAGGACCTCACCAGTCAGTCCTGTCAAGTAATGAATTCATTATTGATTGGAAAAAAATAATATTGATTTGATATTTCAATCAAAACATTGCCATTCATAAATTGCTGGCATGTTTCTAACATTCCCTCAGATTACCTGCTCTTTTCCAGACTACAGTTCAATACAGTGTTTGTCTACCTTGCTACCAATACTTGTCTTGCTACCATCTGGTATTTTTATTTTCTGATTTGTTTATAATTTGTTTCAGATTTGTGTCTACAGATTACATTTGTTCTAGTTCTGTTAATAAATAGGATGCTTGCAGTCTGTTGCGTCGGAGGTGGACACTTGGGCTGAGGCTTAATCATCTTGTTTCTCTAGTTAATCTCGAGGCCCACCTAAGACCTGCTGGCCCTGGAACCCAAAGGCTCAACCCGAGGGGAATGAGGGCTGGTATAGGTGAAGTTCCAGTGGCCTCTAGCTTCAGCCCACTCCACCTGCTGATGGTGCGGCCCCTACGACAGACGTCTAGGACTTCGTGGACCTTATACGTCGTGTCAGTTTCTGTCACCAAAGGAGGTGGCTCAGGAGCTTTCCGGGCATGCTAGGACAGAATCACAGGCTTTAGAAGCAATACATGGAATGTATTATGTATCCCCAGTGTAGGGGGCAGCCGAAGCTGGTATGTAACAGGTCCAATGCGTCGGGTAACAGAAAAAGGCCGATAAGTCTAGGAGAAAATCTGTGCGACAGAATTCTAAGTTGGATGTATCTGGTACTGAGCCAGACTTTCTGGCCAGGAAGGAATTCAGGAGCTGAGTGGCGTCGACTGTCGCAGTTCTCTTGGCCCGGGAGGCGGCCTGATGAGGGCGAAGATTTGTCTGTCCCATAGTGTCTTAAGAGTATCTGCAGTAGCCTATGCCGCAGGGGACAACACGGATAGAGGTATGGTAATGATGGTTGTGGTTGTTTCCCATAGACGATTGAAAATGGGGACGTTCCAGTAGCTGTGGCGATGGGAGAGTTGTGAGAAACCTCTGCCCAGAATAAGAGGTCTGACCAGTTATCTTGTCGGTCATTGATGTACGGGCACAAGAAAGCCTTCAAAGAGCGGTTCATCCATTCGACTTGCCCGTTGGCCTGGGGATGATAGGCGGTCATAAGGCTGATGTTAAGAATGCCAATACCTGGCGACAAATTGAGGTCCTCGATCTGAAACAATATCCGTTGGTAAATCATGTAATCTGAAAATATGCTGGAAGAACAATCACACTAGCTCTGGAGCAGATGGTAGGCCCGGGAGAAGTACAAAATGGGCCATTTTAGAAAAGCGGTCTATGGTGACCCAAATTACGGTGTGACTTTTAGAAGTGGCAAATCCATGATGAAATCCATAGACAGGTGAGTCCTCGGTTCTTTGGGTGCTTGAAGCAGTTGAAGAAGACCCCAAGGTCGCTCAACTGGGGGTTTTTGCTGTGCACAAACATTACAGGATTCGACCATACGCTTTTGCATCGGAGACCAAGGTAGGCCACTAGAAGAACCGCTGGAGCAGTGCCACGGTTTGTGTTCATCCTGGGTGACCGGAAAATTTGGAATCGTGTGCCCAGTAGGGATGTGAATCATTTTTTGACGATTTAAAATATTGTCCGATATATTTTAAATCGTCAAAAATCGTTAGGGCCACGATACAATACCAATTCCCCCGCTTTATCGTCAAAAAATCGTAAATCGGGGGAAGGGGGAGGGCAGGAAAACCGGCACACTAAAACACCCTAAAACCCACCCCCGACCCTTTAAATTAAATCCCCCACCCTCCTGAACCCCCCCCAAATGCCTTAAATTACCTGGGGGTCCAGCGGTGGTCCGGAACGGTCTCCTGCAATTGAATTGTGTTGTCTTCAGCCGGCGCCATTCTGCGCCGCCATTTTGCAAAATGGCGGCGCAAAATGGTGGCGGCCATAGACCAACACGATTCGACTGCAGGAGGTCGTTCCGGACCCCCGCTGGACTTTTGGCAAGTCTTGTGGGGGTCAGGAGGCCCCCCCAAGCTGGCCAAAAGTCCTGGGGGTCCAGCGGGGGTCCGGGAGCGATTTCCTGCCGTGAATCATTTTCTGTACGGAAAATGGCGCCGGCAGGAGATCTACTGCAGGACCCCGCTGAACGACCTCCTGCAGTCGATCTCCTGCCGGCGCCATTTTCCGTACGGAAAACGATTCGCGGCAGGAAATCGCTCCCGGACCTCCGCTGGACCCCCAGGGACTTTTGGCCAGCTTGGGGGGGCCTCCTGACCCCCACAAGACTTGCCAAAAGTCCAGCAGGGTCTGGAATGACCTCCTGCAGTCGAATCATGTTGGTCTATGACTGCCGCCATTTTGCGCCGCCATTTTTCAAAATGGCGGCGCAGAATGGCACCGGCTGAAGACAACACGATTCAATTGCTGGAGACCGTTCCGGACCGCCGCTGGACCCCCTGGTAATTTAAGGCATTTGGGGGGGGGGTTCGGGAGGGGGGGGATTTAATTTAAAGGGTCGGGGTGGGTTTTAGGGGGTTTTAGTGTGCCGGTTCACGATTTTAACGATTTTCACGATACTCTAAACACCCAAACGGCGACGATACGATTCCCTCCCCCTCCCAGCCGAAATCGATCGTTAAGACGATCGAGGACATGATTCACATCTCTAGTGCCCAGTGGAGAACTCTTTCTCGGAGTCATCGGGGCACTACCATTTTCTCGGTAGGAACTGGGTGAGTGGAAGACAAGGAGATACAAGCCGGGTTGATTATATGGGTTGGTTCTTCCGGAATGTCTTCAGGCTCAAAAGACCGTGATAGGGCATCTGCCTGAAGATTCTTATCGGCTGGGCGATAATGAGTTCAAAATCAAATCTAGAGAAAAACAAAGCCCATCGAGCTTAATGGGCATTGAGACATTGTGCTTGACTCAAATGTTCCAGATTCTTATGATCAGTGAACACCGTAAACTTATGTTGTGCACCCTCTAGCCATGGGCGCCACTCTTCAAGAGCCAACTTTATGGCGAGCAATTCACGGTCCCCGATGCTGTAATTTTGCTCTGCCAATGAGAGCAGTGCATTGACTTAGGACAGCCCCAGTCCCAATGGCAGAGGCATCCACTTCAACAAGAAATGGATGAGTCGGATCTGGGTGGTGAAGACAGGACCCCTTCTGGAAGGCTTCCTTCAAACGGTGGAAGGCGGAAATGGCTTCAGGTGGCCAGTTTTGTGTGTTTTGGCTTTTATGGGTTAAGGCTATCAGAGGGCAGCCAGTGTTGAATAATGTGAGATGAAGTGATGATAGTAAATGAGAAATCCTAGGAAGTGCTGGAGCATTTGAGTCCCACCGGCTGCGGCCAATCCTGGATACCGTTTAATTTAGTAGGGTCCATGGAGAAGCCTTGCTGAGAGATTATACAACCCAGGAAAGGCAAATTAGACTTTTCAAATAAACATTTGTCGAATTTTGCAAACAGATGGTTTTCACGAAGATGCTGGAGGATGGTTCATACGTCGGCATGATGCATGTCGAGATCTCTAGAAAAGATGAGAATGTCATCCAGATAGGCCACGATTTTAGTGTACAATAGATCTCTAAAAATGTCCTTCATCATTTGTTGGAATACTGTGGGTGCGTTACAGAGGCCAAAGGGCATCACCAAGTAAGCGTAGTGGCCGTCCCTGGTGTTAAAAGCAGTTTTCCAAATGTCATCAGGGCAAATTTTAAACAGGTTATACGCCCAGCATAAGTCCAGCTTCATGAAGATGGAGGCATCCTGAAGACAGTCGAACAGTTCAGAAATCAGCGGTAAGGGATATTTATCCTTATGAGTGATGGCGTTTAGGCCACGGTAGTCAATACACGGCCTAAGTCACTCATCTTTCTTGGTCACAAAAAAGAATCCCGCCCCAGCCGGTGATGTAGACTGGAGAATAAATCCTTTTGCAAGATTTTCCTGAATGTATTCAGTCATTGCCTTTGTCTCAGGTAAGGACAAAGGTGTCATTATCCGCTATGCTGGTGGGAGGAGCAATCAGATAGGGGTGTCATTCTGATGTATTCCGTAGGCAGATTTAGCAATCCATTGTTATAGACTGCCAGAGGTGGTAGTAAGTGGATCTTTGGGCTTTTGGCAGATGACCACGCCCCCGGGGGAAGATCCCGAGAGGTACCACCGGCTAGGCTTAGAGTATGGAGACACACATACTAGTTCTTTTATTAAACAGGTCTTGAAACCACCAGAGGTGGCAGTAGTGAGCTGAAATGCCCAGTAGGCTGAAGTCCCTCAGATACTGTAACAGCGATCCCTGGATGGCTGAGCTGTTGAGAAACTGTAGACAGTGAGTAGGCAGGGTATGCAGAGTTCATGAACAGAACTAGATGACAACACTCACAAATTGGTCTCAGGGAGCTCAGGAGCTGGAAAGGATAGACCCTCGAGGAGTGAGTACCTGGTTCCAGGGAAAGCTCTGAGAGAGCGATGGTAACTCACAATGATGTAGATAATGATGACTTCCAGGCAGAAGAGAATCAGCAGATAGTCAGGATTGAGGGCCCTCGAGGAGCGAGTACCGATTCCCGTCTGTAACCTGAAAGGCAAAGAGAGAGAACGAGGCCCCCAAGGAGCGGGTACCTCTGGTAAGTCCGAGGAGGCAGAGTAGCTTAGGCTACTCTGAACCTTAGCCCTTGCTAACTCAACTAGTAGCGATATCAGAGACCTTTAAATATCGGAAGCAGATGATGTCATCTCAGGGGGACGCCCCTGAGGTTCACGTCCTTGCTGGTATTTCACTCAGAGCACATGTGCGCGCACGTCCTAGGCTTCAGGCAACATGGCGGATGTGCAGTGTCGAGCCGGCCCGACGGGCAGCGACGGTCGCAACAAAAGGATAGGTGTGTCCACGAGGAGGCATGGTTCCAGGAAAGGAGATCAATTGGTCAATCGAACCTTTGGAGAGGCAGAAAGAGTTCAGCCTTCTGTTTAGAGAATACGTCCTCATAGGCAGCATACGGTGCAGGTACGCCGAAGGACATAGTAGCCAGGGGTACCACAGGAGATGGTATCACTTTTGGAAGCAGGATTGATGGCAAGCAGGACCCCACTCTACTAGTTGCAATGAGGCCCAGTTGAATTGGGGGGAATGCTTCTGTAGCTAGGGGAGTCCAAGTATTATAGGATGGATGGATTTATCTAATACTAATAATTCAAGTTCCTCAATGTGTAAAGCCTCAGTACATAACTGGACAGGTTCCATAGTCAAGGAGATTTGGCCAGGTAGCAGCTCTCCGTAGATAGAAGCAATACATAGAGACGTGTCGAACAAATGGGTTTCTATACCCAAAAGCTGCACAAGGTCTTTAAGGATAAAATTACCTCCTGCTCCGGAATCTACCAGAGCAAGAACAAGGAAGGCCCGGGAGTCTCAGATTAACGTGACTGGTACGGACAACTGAGGGGCTGGAGAGTTTGTACTCAAGTTCAGGACCCCTACTGAACTCGGGCCAAGGAGTTTCCCAGACAGATAGGTGGCCAGGTACTCCACAATACAGACACAGGCCGGTTTGTCTCCACCGGAGGTGCTCTTCCGGTGTCAGCCGCCCATGCCCCAACTGCATCGGTTCTTCCGATTTGACCTCTCTAGTGTCATTGCAGGATGTAGGGTTGGGAACTGGTAGTGAGCAGGAGCAAACCCGTGAAGGCTTTTTGGGCATCCGACTCTCCCGGTGACACTCTTGAAGACGATGGTCAATTTGACCTGCCAAATCTATAAGGTCCTCCAGAGAGGAAGGGAGCTCCCGTGCAGTCAACTCATCTTTTAGCTGTGGAGAGATTCCGTCCAGGTAGATAGCTTGGAGGCAGTCTTCCTGCCAAGCGAGCTCGGTAGCCAAAGTCTGAAACTCAATTATATAATCAAAAAGACTTCTTTGTCCTTGACGGAGGTGTAGTAAGGTGGTGCTTGCCATGTCATATCGGCCAGGATCATCAAAGGTCCATCTGAAAACAACCACAAACTGAGCCAGTTCCTTCAACAAGGAATCTGAGAGTTCCCACAGGGGGGGAAGCCCAGGCCAGTGCTTTCCCTTCAAGGCGGGACAGGATAAACGTAACTTTAGTCAACTCATCCTGGAAGACGGAGGGCTGCAGGGCAAATTGCATGTAGCATTGATTTATGAATCCTCTGCAGAGTCTGGAGTCACCATTGAAGCGTGGAGGTGCTGGAAGTGCCAACAGGGCTCGAGGCATCGATGGGGGTAGCAGTGGAGGAGGAGGAGCCGAATTATTCATAAGGGCATCAAGCCGGGCGTGAAGACAATCCATGGAGGAAGCCAATGCCTCAAGGAACTGCTGCTGTTCTTGTAACTTTGATGCCAGGCCTGGGATGGCCTGGATGGCACGTGGCTCCACCGAGTCCATGGCCTTTGCAATCAGTTGCGTCGGAGGTGGACCCTTGGGCTGAGGTGGGGTTGACGCAGCCCATAGGCGAGGACCTACAGGTCCCCACCATCAGCAGGTGGAGTGGGATGAAGCTAGAGGCTGCTGGAGCTTCACCTATACCAGCCCTTGTTCCCCTCGGGTTGAGCCTTTAGGTGCCAGGGCCAGCAGGAATTAGGTGGGCCTCGAGGTTAGCTAGAGAAGCAAGACGATTCAGCCCAGAGACAGCAGTCTGTAGATGGTGCAGTCCTATCCTGGACTGGATTTGGTACTGGAACTCAGGCACTAAAGGAACAATGAGGAACTGAAGGTACCTAAGCAAGGGAAGGCCGAAGCCTTGAAAGTCCACGTCCAGAGGATAGGCAAGGAGAGGCATCACAGGCTAGGGTTAGAGCTGGCGATGAGTAGAAGTTGTGGCAAGCAACGTAAAACTCTGGACACTGGATAGTCTGTAGTGTAGTCATTCAAAGCAAGGGCACGAAGAATGCAGGCATAGTCAAGGCAGTGGTCAGGGCACGAAGAAGGCAGGCGTGGTCAAACGTAGTGGAGGTCTGGGGCTGGAGAGAGGCTGAAGAGTAGTCAGGCGTAGCAGAGGTCCGGGGCTGGAGAGAGGCTGAAGAGTAGTCAGGCGTAGCAGAGGTCAAATCCAATGAGTCAGTCCAACACATAGACAAAACAGGAACTAGGAGAACAGGAAACAGAAACCACAGGAAAACAGGCACACACGATGAGATGAATCTAGGATCAGCAATGAGTATGAGGAGACCTGTTGCAAAGGCAACGCTATGGAGCGAGGCCTGGGATTTTATACACTGAAGAGTCTGACGTTAGCATCCGGGTCCGTGGCCAGGTTCCCACTGCGGGCCCTTTATTTAAGACTTTTCTATACCGACCTTCATGAATAGATTCATATCAGATCGGTTTACATGGAACCTGGGGATTAACTTAATAAACCATTTAACACAGAAGCAAAATTACATAAAACAAGGAGAAGGAACTTGGGGGCTAGGGTAGCCAGAAACAAAGGACAGCAAAACTAAATAAAATATATAGCGCCGAAATTAGGCAGGGTGTCTAGTCAGGAAGCGGAGTCTGAATGGGTTTAGAAAGTTAAGGGAAGGCTTGAAGGAAAAGCCAGGTCATAAGTTTTTTTCGAAAGGTTAGCAGGCAGGGTTCCAGTCTGAGGTCAGTTGGCATGTTATTCCAAATGGTAGGACCCGCTGTAGAGAATGCTCGTTCTTTAGTAGATGCTAGACGCATGGCTTTAGTTGGGGGGACTTGAAGGGTTCCTTTATATGCTTCTCTGATGGGTCTTGAGGAAGAGGATAGTTTGATTGGGATTTGTAGATGCTTGTGGATGGTTTTGTGGATTATGGTGAGGGACTTGTGCAAGATCCTGTAATTTATTGGTAGCCAATGCAGGTTCCGGAGGATAGGAGTGATGTGTGCTCCCCGGTTGGTGTTAGTTAAGATTCTCGCCGCTGCATTCTGGAGCATCTGTAGAGGTTTGGTGGAGGAGATGGGGAGCCCAAGGAGGAGAGTGTTGCAGTAGTCAGTCTTGGAGAAGAGCATGGATTGAAGGACAGTCCTAAAATCCTGGAAGTGGAGGAGGGGTTTGAGCCTTTTCAGAACTTGTAGTTTATAAAAACAATCCTTAGTTGTGTTGTTAATGGATTTCTTTAGGTTCAGATGGTTGTCAAGGATTACTCCTAGATCTCTTACTTGCGTGATCTGGGTGTTGGAGGGTGTCTGATGGGTTAGGACTGTGTGGTCAGAGGAGAACAGAAGGATTTCAGTCTTGGCCGCATTGAGAACCAGGTTCAGGGAGGGTGGGAGGGATTCTGTTGTGGGGATCAGGATCTGTACGTCGTCTGTGTAGAGGTAGTGTATTCATTTTAGGTTTGAGAGCAGCTGGCAAAGGTGCAGGAGGTAGATATTGAAGAGTGTAGGTGACAGGGATGAGCCTTGGGATACGCCTAAAGCTGATTTGATGTCAGGAGATTCTTTATTATTGATTTTGACTTTGAAGCTTCTGTTGTTGAGGAAGGAGTTGAACCATCTGTGGACTGATCCTGATAATCCGATGTCTGAGAGTCGATTTAGTAGGATGGTGTGGTTCACGGTGTCGAAGGCTGCAGAAATGTCTAGAAGGACTAGAAGGAAAGAAAGCCCTTTGTCTAGGCCCATGAGGATGTGGTCTGAGATGGAGATAAGAAGGATTTCCGTGCTGAATGATTTACGGAATCCATATTGGGATGGGTAAAGGATTTTATGTTCTTCCAGGTAGTCCGAGAGTTGTGTATTTACCAATTTCTCTGTGAGTTTAGCGAGAAGAGGGAGATTAGAGATGGGGCGGAAGTTGGCAAGATCTCTTATGTCCAGGTTGGGTTTCTTCAGCAGGGGTTTGAGGGAAGCAGTTTTTAGCCTGTCTGGGTAGATTCCTTGGAATAGGGAGCAGTTTATAATATTGGCCAAATGTCTGGAGATCGTGTCTGGAATGAGCAGTAACAGTTTTGTTGGAATGTTGTCTGATGGGTGGCTAGATGGTTTCAACTTCTTAAGAAGGAACTCGATCTCCAGGGGGGTTGTGGGTTCGAAGGTGTCAAGGTTGGCTCCGTGGCGAGATGGCGTGATGGAATTTATGGGGGGTGGGGAGTTTTGTTGGTGAGGAGGAGCGCAAGTGTAGTTGCAATTTTTATTTTAAAAAAGAGTGCTAGCTCATTAGCTTTGGATTGAGTCTGGTCATCAGGGATGGCAGGGGAAGAGGATTTTGTGAGTTGGGAAATGTAGAACAGGGCCTTGGCGTCAAATTGTAAATCGTGAATTCTGCTGGCATAAAAGTCTCTTTTTGTCTATAGGATGGAGTTTTTGTAGAGCTAGAGGATGCGTTTATAGTCGGATAATGTCGTGGTGTTGGGTGTCTTATGCCATTTGCCTTCCTTGAGTCTGAGGTCTTGTTTCATCCGCTTAAGTTCTGGGGAGAACCAGGGTTGTTTCCTATTTTGTGTTGGATTGATTATTTTCACTGATTTGGGGCATAATTTATTAGCTATTGACTCTGTGATATTGTGCCAGGATAGGAGAGCAGAGTTGGGGTTGGTGGTATCCAGGTTGGGAAGTTCTTTGGATAGGTGTTCACTGAGCATGTCGGATGCACAAGGTTTCCGAAAGTGGATGGTAGAGTGGGGCTGAGGGAGATTAGGGTTTCCTTGAGTCTTGAGGGTGGCTGATATCAGTGAATGGTCTGACCAGGGAACAGGGGTGCAGTATGGCCCTTTATTGTAAGATATGCTGGAGTTTATGAAGATGAGGTCGAGCGTGTGTCCTGCTTTATGGGTAGGTTTGTCGATGATTTGTTCAAATCCCATAGCCCCGAGAGTAGTGAGGAAGACTTCACAGTAGGGGGTGGGTGGAGAAGCATCGACATGGAGGTTGAAGTCCCCCAGTATCATAGCTGGCAAGTCCGTGTTGATGTGTTTGGCTATAGCTTCTATGAGAGGGGAAGATTCAGCATCTAGCAGTCCTGGCGGGGCATATACTAGAAGTATTTGAAGATATTTAGACTTGAAGAGACCTAGTTCGAGATTAGAGGAGGTCTTGAGAGGTTGTGAGCTGAGTCTGAAGTCTTTTTTGGCAGCTAGGAGTAGACCACCGCCTCTTTTTTTTTTTTTTGTCTGGGTATAGAGAAAAAGTCATAGAGGTGTATTGGTAGTTGATTTATCAGAGGTATGTCAGAACATTTTAGCCAGGTTTCCGTAATTGCACAGATGTCTGGCTTTGAGTCCAAGAGATAATCGTTGAGTATGAGGGTTTTCTTTGTCAGTAGATTATGTAGATTATTGAAGGTTTATGTAGATTATTGAAGGTTTGTTCAGTGAAGAGACAAAAAAATCAATAATAGGTGAGAGATTATGCTCCAGGAGACCTGGAGGGCAGTACAATAAACAGACTTGTAATGTCTTTGATTCGAACAGTGCAATTTCATATTGTTGTGCAATGCATGAAGGGAGTAATTTGAAGACAAAATCTTTCTTTACGATAAACATGAGTCCTCCACCTCTACGTTGAGGTCTAGGAATTGAATATGTATCATAATTTTCATTAGACATTTGATTTATAAGAACTGTATCTGTGCTTTTTAGCCAGGTTTCAGTTATTGCTAAAAATGTCTGGCTTATTGTCCGATATTAAATCAGAAATGAATACTGTCTTTTTTGTGAGTGATTGCATGTTTATGAGAATAAAAGATAATAATAACCAGTTACTGAGACAATTAGCGTTGGAATCAATTATATTAATCAGATTTGGATTCAGTGCTTTGCTTGTTCCCTTGAGAGTGTTGTGTTTTCATGCTTCTCATGGTTCTCTTGCCGTAGTTTCTGTTGTTTAGACAAACTGAAATTGGAAAGTTCAGATTAGTTACCATTTTGCAAGTATCAAATAATTATCAGAAAAAATGATTTCAGGATCTACACAAAGGGGCACACAAAAGGGCATGCCCCTTTGTCATGCTCCTTCAGCGCACAATGCTCAGTGCACGGTACCTTCGGCCCTGAGCGTGTGCTTAACGCCCCCTCAGCGCCCTTGATGACGTCACTGGAGGCAGGATTAGCAGCCGAGGGGGAAGCAGCACGTTGCGGTGGTCCTAGGCCCTTGGAGCAGGTCTGGCAGCTGTAACTGGCAGCCTCAGATGGTAACAGAGGCAGGTGAGAGGTTTTCGAGTAGCAGCAGAGGTAGGAGCTTGCTCGGCCCTGCGCGTGTGCTTATGGCCCCCTCGGTGCCCTTGATGTCATCACCAGAGGTGGGATTAGCAGCCGAGGGGGTAAGCAGCACGTCACAGTGGTCCTGTGCCCTTGGAGCAGGTCTGGTGGCTGTAGCTGGTGGCCACATCATCTCTGAATATAGATTTAGGAAATTCTGTCTATATACTATATAATAATAAGCTTAATACTAAATTAAGTATGGTATGAATCTGTAACTCAATGCTTTTCTGGCAGTATCCACAAGGAGGTTCTCTCTACAGTAGAATGTGCATACTTTTCAAGGACAGTATGCAGTCTTTTCATAGTCACTTGGTACCAGAAACACGTTGTGGCATTAGAGGCGGGTGATGGATGGATGAGCCGGAAGGAAGGGGACACCTGTAGATGGAGCAGTCAATAGGAGGGCAGAAAGTGGAAGCATGCTGGCATTGGGCTAGGCAGGTAAAGGGCATTTATTTTATTTTTTGTATTTATTTCAAATATAATGACCGGGTCTTCCAAAATAGGCTACAAGGTGGTTTCATGAGAAACATAAATACATCTAAGAGATGCAGGACAGAGTGTTGGCATCTGCCTGGGTTGATGGGCAGCACATATTAGGGATGTGCAGAGGAATGCCATACGTTGCATCCGTGATTCGGATTCGTCGGGGAGCAGATACGTTGCATTCAGCCGTATGGCGCCCCGATGCATTAATACGGCGATTTCTATTTGTGTGCCTGCTAAAATTCAAATTAACTACAACCCCCCACCCTCATGACCCCCCAAGACTTACCAAAACTCCCTGGTGGTCCAGCGGGGGGTCCAGGAGCCATCCCCTGCACTCACACCCTCGGTGCCGGTTTCATCATGGCACCAATAGCCTTTATCACAGGGGCTACCGGTACCATTGGTCAGCCCCTGTCACATGGCCATCGGCGCCATCTTGTGCTCCTACCATGTGACAGGGGCTGACCAATGGCACCGGTAGCCCCTGTGACATAGTATGGGAAAAGGCTATTGGCGCCATTTTGAGTAGTGGCATCGGATGGCCGGAGTGCAAGAGGTCGCTCCAAGACCCCCAGGGACTTTTGGACAGCTTGGGGGGGCCTCCTGACCCCCACAAGACTTGCCAAAAGTCCAGCGGGGGTCCAGGAGCGACCTCCTGCACGCTGGCCGTCCGATGCCAGTACTCAAAATGGCGCTGATCGCCTTTGCCCTCCCTATGTCACAGGTACCGACGGTCGGCCTCTGTGACATTGTGAGGGCAAAGGCGATCTGCTGCCAGTATTCAAAATGGCGCCGATCACCTTTGCCCTCACTATGTCACAGGGGCCGACTGTCGGTACCTGTGACATAGTGAGGGCAAAGGTGATCGGCGCCATTTTAAGTACTGGCATCGGACGGCCGGCGGGCAGGAGGTCGCTCCCAGACCCCCGCTGGACTTTTGGCAAGTCTTGTGGGGATCAGGAGGCCCCCCCAAGCTGGCCAAAAGTCCCTGGGGGTCCAACAGGGGTCCCGGAGCGACCTCCTGCACTCCGGCCGTCCAATGCCACTACTCAAAATGGCGCCGATAGCCTTTGCCCATACTATGTCACAGGGGCTACCGGTGCCATTGGTCAGCCCCTGTCACATGGTAGGAGCACAAGATGGCACCGATGGCCATGTGACAGGGGCTGACCAATGGCATCGGTAGCCCCTGTGACAAAGGCTATTGGCGCCATGATGAAACCGGCACCGAGGGTGTGAGTGCAGGGGATGGTTCCCGGACCCCCCGCTGGACCACCAGGGAGTTTTGGTAAGTTTTGGGTGGGGGGTTCAGGAGGGTGGGGAGTTTGTTTAAATTTTTATTTAGGTGGCCGTATAATTCGGGGGAAGATTCGTGTATTCGTGGGGAATCATGATACGTTTCGCTTCCCCACGAATACTACGAATAGTGCAATATACGTTGCGGATCGCCAATACGGCGAAAACGAATGCACACCCCTAGCACATATTCTCTGTAGAATTTTCTGTTGCGCTGGAGGTGGACCCTTGGCCTGGCGCAGGATTGGTAAGGCTCTCTGAGGGTTCCCAGAGGGTGCCTGCCGCCAGGAGGCAGAGCACACAAGGAGAAAGAGGCTAGCAGGAGCTTCACCAATAACAGTCCAGGGGCTCCATGGGTTGAGCCCTTGGATTCCTGGACTGTCTGGTCTTAGGTGGGCCTCTGAGGATCTCCCAGAGAGGTAGTGGAGTGGTGTGTCCACCAAGAGCAAGGGTGTGCGGATAGTGGAGAACAGACAAGCTAGACCAGAACAGAGTATACCAGAGAGCACTGGAACAAGACATGAACTGTAGGTTCTCCGGACAGGATAGGCAGCGCCTAGTGGTCTAGCTTGTGGAAGGCCGTGGGCAGCGTCAGAGCAGGTAGGCCTGGTGTCACAGGAGGAGCAAAGAGAGTGTCCAAATGGAGTGCAAGGGTCAAAGCCAGGGTATCCGTCCGAGTTTGGTCAGCCAAAGCAAGGGTCAGTTCCAGGTATCAGTCCGAGCGTGGTCAGTATCAAGCAGATGTCAGATCCAGGCAGCGGTCCAAACGTGGTCAAAGGCAAACCGAAGTCAGTACAGAGTATCAGTCTGAGGAGGTACAACCTGGGTAGCGGAACGTAGACGCTGGGACACAGGAAGGACAACGGGAGCACAGGAACGCAGGAGCACTGGAAGACACAGGAACACAGGAACAAGCACAGGAACAAGGAACGCAGGAACACTGGAACAAGCACAGGATCAAGAAAGCAGGAACACAGGACAGCAACTAGCTTCACGATTCTTGACGACCTATTTGCCAAGGTGAGGAACTGGGGGAAGGACCTCGCCTTTTAAGTTATGCTCAGGTGATGTCAATGGGAGGCGTCTGACCCGAGGTTCCTGCCCTGGGCCCTTTAAAGGAGGGAGCGCGGGCCACGTGTGCGCCTAGGGATGGAGCCGAGGACACAGAGCCCCAACGGCATCTCCTCTGTTAGGCCTGCGATGACAGAGGAGAGTGGAGAAGGCACAGAGGACGCCATGAGCTGGCTGCAGTGCGAGAGAGGAATGCCGGAGCTCGTGGAGGGAAGCGCGAGGTGAGCAGGCCCAGTTGCAGCACCAGCGCAGCCTGGACACGCAACATTTTCAGTGGGTTCCATGTAGTTATGATAATGTATGGGAGTCAAGGATCGCATGTGCATTCAGTGATAGGAATTTTATAGAAACATGGAGAGTATGGGAAAAAGAGTAACAATGGGGGTAGCATAATGGTTCAGCATCTATAGAAACTATTAAATGAAATTAGTGAGAATCACAGCAGTTAAAATATGACTAACTGAAAATATCTAAGGAATGTGCCGATGAAACAATCCTGCAGACTAACTAGATCCTTGGAAAACACAGGCTATTGGTGAAATACTTGTATTAATCTGCACTGCTTAGAAGCTTGGTTTCTGTAAGTCATGGAACTTTCAGATCAGGTCAAAACAAATCAAACCTAGATGCAGGTATGAATTAATGCTAGAATTTTGCAATGACTGCCCTGAGTTATTTTATTCCTGAGCAGTCTTCAATTGAGAATCCTTTCCCATTTGTATAGAGAATAGAGATGATTTTAGGTTTAACGTAGAAAAACAGAATTCTCCGTGAGATTTACAGATCAGCACTTATCTTCCTGGAGTAAAAATGACTGACATTGAAGAAACCACATTCTTAGAAGTTTGGCATTTAATCTGGAACTCTCTGCCCTATGATGCACTTATGACCTCATGTTAAGGAGAAAGAATTTAGAATCATGATAAAGTAGCCCCATTTATTGAGCTATGGCCTTTTGTGGAAAATTAAATCTCTGTCCCTGACCAGCAGTAGAGTCTTCTGTCTCCTCCTGTATTGGTTCCTACTTCTGAGTTGGAATCTAGCAAACCTATAGCTTTACTTAAAAGCAATGTGGCAAGTTACAGCTAGGGTGGGCAAGAGGGGTCACCACCTAGGGCACAAAGCTCTTTGGGGCAGAAAAATGCAAGTGTGGGCTGGAAGCAGATGAAAAACCAGCAAGAGTGCTGCTGTTCCCCTACCATCCGGACTGGGGATGAGAGCGAAGGGGGCAGAGGAAGAGAAGAGTGAGGATCAGGATGGGGACAGGAGGCACAAATATGCTTGCCTGCCCTAGGCACTAAAATTGTAAAATACCTTGTTGTGGCTCTGCTGATGAAACCATGTCAATTTGGGTTCAAAGAGAAGGAGAACTGCTAGATTCCTCACTGGGGTGGAAAACATTGGAATTCGTGACATGAAGAGGTTTACAGGAGGGTGGGGGGCGCACAAGCTAGGAAGATGGATGGCTAATATGGCAGAATCCATAGTGAGACAAAGTGCAAATGTACTATTTATTTCTGTATTTCTTTCAGACACTTCTAGCTTGCTAATCCTAAAATCTCTGGCTTCCAGTGGGAAACAGGATAAACCAAAAAATAAAATAGTATACTTAAAACAACAAAGGGCACTTAAAATAGTGATCATGCAAACTAGAGATGTGAATCGTGTGCCCGATCGTCTTAACGATCAGGTTCGGATGGTGGGAGGGAAAAATCGGATCGTTAGAGATTGTGAATTGGAATCGTTCCGATTCCAATTCACATTGTTAAATTTTTAGTGAGGCCTGAGCAGATAAACAAAAACCCACTGACCCCCCCCCCCAAAAAAAGTTAAATTACCTGGTGGTCCAGTGGGGGGGGGGGGGGTCCCCTGGCGCGATCTCCCGCTCTCGGGCCATCGGCGCCATTTTGGCTACCACTGATAAAAAGGCGCCGATGGCCCGAAAAAAAAAAACCCACCCCGACCCTTTTCAAATTACCCCTTTGCTTCTCCCACCCTCCCGACCCCCCCCAAAACCTTTTAGATGTACCTGGTGGTCTAGTGGGGGGTCCAGGAGCCATCCCTTCAATCGTGCCGGTGCCGCTGCTGGAGGTTTCAAAATGGCGCCGATTGCCTTTGCCCTTAACTTGTCACAGGGAGCGACCGTCGTTCCCTGTGACAAGGTAAGGGCAAAGGCGATAGACTGCCAGTATGGTGCCGATCGCCTTTGCCCTTACCTTGTCACAGGGAGCGACCGTCGCTCCCTGTGACAAGATAAGGGCAAAGAACGATTTTAAAATTATCGGAAGATAATTTTAATCGTTCAAAAACGATTCACATCCCTAATGCAAACCATACCAATGTAAAAACAATTCCCAGAGCAGAACATGGCAGATAGTCATACTACCATACACCATCTAACTGTAGTAGTAGTAAACTTACAGCACCTGAAATTAAATCACTACTACCACTTAGCTCCCTGATCCAAGAACTGCTGAGAAGAAAAAGTTTACATTTTTTACTAAATGGACGAGTAGTCAGTTTCCTGATCGAGATCTAAGGGAAGAGAATTCTATAGAACAGCCTCTGCAATGGGAAAAGACCTGACATGAGTTTCAGACAGATGGAAAGCTCTTAGACTTAGCTTTTCTTTTGAAGGTTAGTGGTAAAGAAGATTTAACTAAGACATCTATTGTAAAGAAGTAACAGAGTAGAGAAAGAAGCCAACCCCCGTCCCAGGTTAGGGGGGGAAGGCCACAAGAGTGGAGGTGCTCCTCTTCCAGGGTGGGGTACAGATCTGGTAGGAGGGCCATTGAGCTCAATTTAAGCTAAGAACAGTACTCCCACCAGCCTCTTCCATGAGCAATGGCTTCTAATGCAGGACAGCTGTGTCAAATGCCACATTTCTTTCCAGTGGCGTAGTATCACTTGGATTCATGCTTGGCACCAATATCAGGTACCCTTGGCTACAGGGATTGCAGAAATAACTACATCTTAACAAAATGCATACACTGGCATTCACCTTGCTTCTCCCAAGGAATTGGGTTTCAGGTATACTTGGTCATGTGCATAGTATCTCAGCAGCTCATCGTTCATGCTATATTGGTTTTCCTAGAACTCCCCGTACGTGTATATAGTCTTATTTTCAGACTTTTGGTATTGGCATGCAGACATATTATGTTGATTAGTTATATTTCTATGTTATATGCACCCACTTCTTGCTTATGTTGCGACCGTCGCTGCCCAACGTCTCTACTCCACCTACTTACCTCTTTGGCGACTCCCTCTTTGCTTGATGGAAGTTTGGCTGCTGCGGCGTCATCTTGCCGACCTTCTCCGGTGTCCCCGGACCGGCTCAACTCTGCCTTTCCACCATGTTCTCCTGAGGGCTAAGGGCACGCGCGCGATGTGGCCCAGACTCAAGTACCAGCTGTGGCGCGAACCTCAGGGGCGACCCCCTGAGATGACGTCATCATCGCCAAATATTTAAGGTCTCTTGTTTTGCTAGCTATTCGAGTTAGCAAAGGGTTTACTACCTAGCTGCCTCCAGGTATCGCTGCGGATGGGATTTGCTCTCCGTTTTCCTTGCTACTCTGCCTCCTCGGACTTTACCAGGGGTTACCGCTCCTCGGGGGCCTCACTCTCTCTTTTGCTTTTCAGGTCACAGTCTGGAACTGGTACTCGCTCCTCGAGGGCCCACGTTCCTGGACCTGCTACTGAATATAACTTCTGCCAGGAAGTCACCGCTGCCTACAACACCAGTGAGTTACCATCTCTCTCTCAGAGCTTTCCCTGGAACCAGGTACTCGCTCCTCGAGGGCCTACTTCATTCCAGCTCCTGGGCTATTCCAAGAGGATATCTTGTGAGTGTACCATCAAGGTTCTGTTCCTTAACTCTGCATACTCTGCCTACTCACTGTCTCAGTTTCTCTACAGCTCAGCCTTCCTTGGATCGCTGTTCCAGTGCCTGAGGGACTACAGCCCAGCCGGGCTTCTCCAGCTCACTACTGCCACCTCTAGTGGTTCTCAAAACAGTTTAATAAAAGAACTTGGGTGTGTCTGTCTCCCAACTCTGAACCTGACCAGTGGTCCCTCTCGGGATCTTCCCCCGTGGGCGTGGCCATCTGCCACCGGCCCAAGGATCCACCCACAACCATCACAAATAATAACAGCTTATTATCAGATGATACAGACATGTCATGATTTTGCTTGCTGTGCAGCCACACCATACTCTGATCCAGCCTGTTGGGAAACCTCCCCATCAGTAAAGACCTTCAGTGAGCTCCATTTCAAGCTATCTGAGCCATCTACTCACTAGCCACCTGACTCACCCTGTGATGCAGCCTCTTGTCCACCAGGAGTCCTCAGCAAGCTTAGCATCCAGCCATGCCAAACTCTTCTTCTCTACCTGCATCATACCCAAGCTTCAGATTCATTTAATCCTGCCTTCTCAGAACCTCCTTGCTTACTCATGGGGTTATCTTTTGCTTCTTCACCTGGCTGCTGCTCTTTGCCTTGCCTTGTGACCTATAGGCCTTCCTGCTTCTTACCTTGCTTTGTGGCCTATGGGCCATTTTGCTCTTTGCCTTGCCTTGCAGCCTATGGGCCTTCTTGCTTCTTGCCTTGCCTTGTGATCTACAGGCCTTCTTGTTTACTTGCTCCTTTTCTGGTGTCCTTCGGATCGTCATGCTTAGCTGCCTTCAGGCCTTTATGTTTCTTGATCTGTGTTTCCTGTCTCTGTCTAGTCTTGTCTAGACCTGTGTCTGTCTTGTCCAGTCTTGTCTCTGTCCCATTCAGTTCTAGTTCTGTCTATATCCACACCTAGTACCAGTCCAGTATGCAGTCCTGTCTCAGGTCAGTCCTGTCCTGACTCTGTCTATCCTGTTAGTATTCCTTTCTTATTCCAATACCCAGTTCTCTGTCTCCAGTTTGTCAGGGAGAGACAAAGGGAAGGTATGCTAGGTCATCTTGCGAGAGGGGGACAGGTGATGGTGATGGGTGGAAGAAAACAAAATGTGGATTATTTGGCTGGGGGCGGTGGAAGAGAGAAAAACTGATACATATTATCCCATTCCTTCCCCCTCCCCCTACCCTCTGCTAATCATCAGCAATCTCAGTGTGATCACAATGCTAAGGTTTACAGGTACGCCCAATCCTCAGTCCAGGTCCCCACACTGGGGCCTCGGCCCAGCCCCAGGCCGATGCTGGGGAAAGGCTCAGCCCAGAGGCCAGGGCCCAATACATAGACCAAGGCCCAGGCCCTGTGTGTTATCCTCTTCTGTCTTCTTCTTTAAAAGGCAGCATCCACTGGGGATGCGCTGGAGTTCCATTAATTCCAGCTCCTCCCTCTTTAGCGGAGGTCACTATTTTGATGTATAATAGTTAAATGAACCAAAATGGCGACCTTCACTGAAAAGCAAGGAGCCTAAGAAGACAATGCAAGAGGCCTAGGCTTTGATCTCTGGGCCTGGATTTGGGCTTAAGCTGAGACTCAGCCATCAGGATCTGGTGTCCAGGCTGGGCCCTGGAGTTGTGCCTAGGTCCAGGCTGAGGCCTCGACGTCGGGACACAGCCTCCAAGTTGGGTTCTGGCATTGAGTCTGTGCATAGGCCGTGATGTTGGATCACCGATGGAGCAGGTAAGTGTGATTAATATTTGGGGGTCTAAGCCAAGGCCCCGGCATCGGGCCTGGGCCTAATTTGAGACCCCAGCATTGTGCTCAGATCTAGGCAACGGCTCCTTTTTGGGTCTCGACTATTCCCTATGTGAGGCCCCAGCCTCAAGACTGGGGCCTCATTTTGGGAAGGAAATGAAACAAAATGGGAACTTTCATTACATTTCCTATTTTCTTACTCCCAAATGCACATGCCTAAATTTCATGCACAATGTTAAAAAATCATTGTCTGATTGTACTTGGAAAAATGTTCATAACTTTCTTATGTTCTTTAACAATAGTAACAGAAAAAAGTGGCACGTGTGTGTGTAGAGGGGTGAGAGTTGCTTTTGCACTTGTTCCTATCACTGCACTTTGAAAGAGCACTTAGAATCAAGGTACAATCAAAATTATATCAGAGTAAAGATAATGCATGCTTTGTATAGCTGTCACTTTTTCTTTTCAACTCCACTGTGCTAATAATTTACAAATATTAAAAAAAAAAATCAGAACAGCAGCAGGTTTACAGATTAAGATTGGTGCTGTGTGAATATTTACACATCTCCAGCCCACTGCTTTCAAAATGCTTTTAGTAAATATGTAAGAATGAGTGTTAAAATGAGTAACTGTTAAAGAATAGGCTGGTTTTGAATAGAAAAATAAAGCTTTCCTGTGCGCCCCAAAGCAGCTTAAGCAATAATGTCAAAAAGATTAGCTCAGTTCAATTCCAGACAGCACAATAAATGTTTCAATGATTTCAACTTTTTAGTGATAAATACAGAACTGCTGGGAAGTAGATTAAGCAATGAGTAAGTGCACAGTAAACTAGAATAAAAATACTTAAAAAAATATACTAGACTTTTCCATCCTCTAATCACACCTGTTTATTTCTAATTTTCACCTCAAAAATGTATTAATTGGTATCTATTTTCCAAAAAGGGACTTTTTTCTACTTTGTGACTGTGCTAAAATTCTTTTGAAAATAAGGTCAATGGCACAAGCACACACATTAAGAGGTCAATTTATTAAGCCAGATCAAATATTGAGTGTTAATATAGGTTTAGACATTGATTTTTATATGCCAATATTAGTTGGAAATGTGTTAATTTATTTCAATTTTTGAAGGAAACTTAAATAGCCCCCCTCCCCCCCCCCAAAAAAAAGGTTAT
The DNA here is from genome assembly GCF_901001135.1 of Rhinatrema bivittatum. Taxonomy (NCBI): domain Eukaryota; kingdom Metazoa; phylum Chordata; class Amphibia; order Gymnophiona; family Rhinatrematidae; genus Rhinatrema; species Rhinatrema bivittatum. Next base: position 438,648,405 of record NC_042615.1, on the reverse strand, counting down.
AATTAAGAACATAAGATTTGCCATACTGTGTCAGACCAAAAGTCCATCAAGTCCAGTATCCTATTTCCAACAGTGGCCAATCCAGGTCACAAGTACCTGTCAGGATCGCAAAACGTTGATAGATGCCATACTGCTTATACAAGCAATAATGATTTCCCCAAATTCACCTTAATAATGGTTTATGGACTTTTCTTCCTGGAATTTGTCTAAATCTTTTTTAAACACTGCTACACTAAGAGCTTTCACCACATCTTCTGGCAAAGAATTCCAGAGTTTAATTATGTGTTGAGTAAAAAAGAAACATTTTCTCCTATTTTGCTGAAATGTATGTCCTACTAATTTTATTGCTTGCCCCCTAGTCTTTGTACTTTTTGAAAGAGTAAACAAGCGATTCACATTTACCCATTCAACTCCACTCATTTTATAGACATTTATCATATCTCCCCTCAGCCTTCTCTTCTCCAAGCTTAAAAGCCCTATCTCAATAACCTTTCCTCATAGGGGAATTGTTCTATCCTCTTTATCATTTTGGTTACCCTTTGTACCTTTTCTGATTTTGCTATATCCTTTTTTATATAATATGACCAGAACTGTACACAGTACTCAACATTTGGTAGCTCCATAGTGCATACAGAGACATTATCATATTCTCTGTTTTATTCTCCATTAGAGATGTGTGAAGCCCGCCATGGGAAATTTTGTTTTCCCACGGTTCGGGATTTTTTTTTCGGGGAACCCGAAATTTTGGGTTAGTGCGCGCTAACATTTAGACGTTAGCGTGCACTAATGGGGAGTTAGCATGCACTAACCCGAAAAACAAATCTTTCTGAACTTTCGGAAAAATGACATTCGTTTTTCGGGTTTCCAGAAACAGGACAAATTAGGCAATTTCAATGAAATTGCCTAATTCATCCAAAATGAATGTACATCCATATTCTACATTCCTTTCCTAGCATTCTATTTATTTTTTTGGCTGCTGCCATACACTGAGCAAAGGATTTACATACTATCCACAATGACACCTAGATCATTTTCTTTGGTGGTGACCCCCAATGTGGAAATTTACATTATGTGGCTATAATTTGGGTTGCTCTTTCCTACCTGCATCACTTTGCACTTGTCCATAGTAATTGTTATCTGCCATTTGGATGCCTAGTCACCCAGTCTTCAAGTGTCTCCTGCAATTTCTCACAATCTTCTTCTGATTTAATAAATTTGAATAATTTTGTATCATCAGTAAATTTAATCACCTTACTCGGTTCCCATCTCTAAGTCATTTATAAATATGTTAAAAAGCATTGGTCCCAGTACAAATCCCTGGGGTACTCCACTATTCACCTTTCTCCATTGAGAAAACTGATCATTTATCCCTACTCTCAGTTTTCTATCTTTTAACAAGTTCTCAATAGAACATTGCCTCCTATCCCTTATCTTTATAATTTCTTCAAGAGGCTCTTATGAGGTACTTTGTCAAATGCTTTCTGAAAATGCAGATACACTATGTCAATTGGCACACCTTTATCCACATGTTTATTCATTCCTTCAAAAAAATATAGCAGACTGTTGAGGCAAGATTTTCTTGGCTAAATCCATGCTGGATTTTACCTTTAAACTATGATTATCTATATGTTCAGCAATTTTGTTTCCTATAATAGTTTCAACCATTTTTTTCAGCACTGATGTGATGCTCACTGGTCTGTACTTTCCTGGATCACTCCTGGAACCCTTTTTAAAAGCCAGCTGTTGTGTCGGCAACTGGCTTTCTCACCCGACGCTTCTCTGCCTCACCGGGGGCGAGCCCTGGCTGTCCGATGTGGAAGGGGATCCCGGCGCTGCCCTCTTCTTCACGGCCTTGCAATTTTGGGGTCCAATTCATTTATAAAAGAAGACTTGATTGTTATTTATTTGTTCGCGGGAATGACTTTTTTTGCTATGGTTTATCTGCCTTATATCTTCTCCAGTAAAGACTGAAGCAAAGAATACATTTAATCTTCCTGCCAGGACCTTGTCTTCTGTTAGGGCCTCTTTTACCCTTCAATCCTCTAATGGCCCAACTTACTCCCTCAGAGACTTTTTATTTATTTATTTGTTTGTTTGTTTATTTATTTATTTATTTAAAGTCTTTTCTATACTGTCGCTAAATTATATACCATAGGTAAGTTTGGAATAAGCGTATTATAGTACATTCTAACAGGTGCCATTAAGTTTCGGTTACATTACATCATAAAAATACGTACAAATGTTTAGTAATGTAGGTTCTGGCCAGGTGTACCTAGAAGGTACTTTTACAGGGCAAAAAAAATCACATTTACTGTGTTATATTATTACATTCATCGTGTACTCAATTTGTTAAAATATTGTAATGCACATTTATGAGAATAGTGCTGTGTGCCGGTGCTCTTCTGTTTATTCCAGTGTATTTTCTATTCTCCGGTCTCTTTATAAAAGGCTTGTTTAAAAAGCCATGTCTTTAGACTTCTCTTGAATGTTTTGGGGTCTCTCTGTAATCTGGTCTCCAAAGGCATTGTATTCCAGAGTGTGGGTCCTGCTAAAGACAATGCCCTTTCTCTTACCTGGGTTAGTCTCGCTGTCTTGACTGAGGGAATGGTTAAGAGAGCTTTGTTTGCTGAACGAAGGTTCCTGTGTGGTACATGTTTAGCCAGTCCACTTTTTCATCATGTATTACTTTATGTATGGTGCATAGTGCTTTGTATTTTATTCTTTGTTCTATGGGTAGCCAGTGAAGTTTGGTCAGAGTTTTGGCCAGTTTCAGTTATATGGTCTCTTCTTCTTTTGCTTCTAATGTACCTGAACATATTTTAATGAGTTTTTGCTTCCACAATAAACTTCTTTTCAAATTCTTTCTTCGTCTTCCTTATCAATGCTTTGCATCTAACTTGCCAGTTCATAAGCTGTTTCCTGTTTTCTTCATTCAGATCCCTTTTCCATTTTTTGTAAGATGTTCTTTTGGCTAGAATAGCCTCTCTCATCTTACCTTTTAACCATGCTGGCAGTCGTTTGGCCTTCCTTCCACATTTTTTAATATATGGAATACATTTAGTCTGGGCTTCCAAGATGGTATTTTTAAATCATGCTCATGCCTAATCTAAGCTTTTAACCCTTGAGGTTGATCTTTTCAGTTTTTTCTAAGCATTTTCCTCATTTTATTTTAGTCTCCCTGATTTATTTCAGTTAATTGAGCATTTAAAGCTATTTGTGTGGTAGCTAATATGATTTGCTGGAGGAAACATGTTTACAGGAACTAATACAAGCCCTGTTGGGGATCTTATTTCACACCCATCAAGATCAAAAGGAAGGGAATAAATGGCCTGGATTTCCCCCTCAATGACAATACCCCCTTGAGATAAGGACTCCCAGGACAGTCTCTCTTCCCCCAAGGAAGGACCCTCTTGAAAATGGGACCCTCCCCCCAAGGAAAGATTTCTCCCTTTTCTCTCCTTCCCCACCAGAGATGAATCCCCCTCCCAAGGATTGGCCTAGTCCTTGAGACTGTATCAGGAAAGATCATCTGTCTCAGAAGACAGACCCCACACAGAGGGCAGCCCCTCTCTCCAGGAAACGTCCCTCCTCTCTAAAGTCATCCACTTCCTAGACACAGGCCTGTTTGTGTTGATTCTTCTGGCAAAATCTGTCAAACTCATGGAATTATTGAATTTTCCAGGTAGATGTGTCAGACCCAACATTCAATTGAATTTTTAAATAAAGTTCAAATTCAATGGGAATGTTGTGGAATTTTTGAAAGCAGAATATTATCAAAGAGAGTTTACAAAATGTGGACATCTGTAACCATCTCTTACACACATTCACACTAACATTTGTACCATACATTCTTTGGGGCAGATTTTAAAAGCCCTATGGGTGTAAATCCAGCTAGATTAACGCGCGTAGGGGGGTTACTCATGCCGAGCCTATTTTGCATTGGCCCGGCGACATGCGCAAGCCCTGGGACATGCGTATGTCTCGGGACTTTGTGAAAGGGGCAGGGCGGGGGCGGGACCGAGGCCTCAGGCACAGCGGCTATGCCGGGGGATCGTGCACTGGCACTCTGCTGGTGTGCGCAACCTATGCCTGCCCAGAGGCAGGCGCAACTTATGCAATAAAGGTTGGGGGGGGTAGGTAGGGCTGGGGGGCGGGTTAGGGAGGGGAAGGGAGGGGAAGGTGGGGGGCGCGCGGAAGGAAATTTCCCTCCGAGGCTGCTCCGAGGCCGCTCCGATTACTTCTATGCAAACTACTTATTCCCAAACTGTGGCGACATTAAAATTCATATAAATTTCTGACATGACCAATTCAATTAATAACCATTACTCATTTGCTCTCATACTAAATAGCACTGTTATATACATTCAGATCTCTAATATATAAGCAATAATGAACACAATTTATACACACACACACATCCTTCCCTCACACCATTATGCATAACTCAAATAGTTGCAAATCAACGGTTAGATCTTCTAGTACATGTGCATCACATCATGTCATATAGGAACCGATACCACATGCTAGAAATGTAAGAAAAATATGCTTGATATGCTTACCATGTTGAATTTTCCTTTAATTATTACCATATCAAAAAACTAGTCATAACTGAACTGCAAATATATGTTTTATAATTTGAGATACATTTGGAAAAAATGTTCCATCAATTTATTTGATATACTGCCTTGCAAACTATAACCAGATGGTTCATTCATTTGCTTCATTTGGATCAGTGATTTGTTTCATTCATGTTGGTGCCAAAAATTATTTGGGTTTCTTTTTTGTGTCATTTGTTTTACATTAAAATCAATGAGGGAAGCAATGCATAGTATTTGGGGCTCAAAAACTGAGGTTTTCTATCTAAGTTTAGTGAAACTTGCAAGCAAATAGCAGCAGAGGAAAATGCACTTCAACACACCGAGAGTGGCATTCATAGCTCAAGGCACCATGACAAAGTAAAGTAGCCCAAACAGAGGCATCAGCACCTCAAGGCACTGTGAGGGGAGTAAAGCAGTGCCAACAGTGGATAGAACCAGGGGCATATCCAGAACTGAATGGTTTTGGGTCCCAAGGTAAACATGGGGGGGGGGGGGGAACTCTGTGCTAGCTCTCCCCCAATCTCCTCCCATTTCTTACCCCATCCAATGTGAGTCTTTACAGCAGTAGCTATAAAACTTTTTAATTTCTGGCAATATTTTGTCTCATATCTTTTCAGTTTCTATACTCTCTTTGCCCTAGATATCCCTCCGTGGTTCTAACAGGTACTTTATGCAAATGTTTATCACACAAGACACTATAGGGCAATTGTGTAAGAAGGCTTCCAACCAGCCAGGCATTCCTTCACTTTTAAAGTGCTGAGGAAAGGGGGATAATTACCTGTCAAAAGTAAAGAGAAAGATTTTTATGGCTTAAATCTTCACAGGACTAGCTGAAGGGAAATAATTCCCCCTTTCAAATTAGCCTTTTAAAGGCAAAGACCCGAGCAAAGGCCCAGACACGGGAAATTTCCCGGTCCCCACTTATCTGTCGGGAATTTGACGCCATGTACAGGCCTGGTCCCGATGACTGACTCTGGGTCCTGTAACCTGGCCTGGAGCTGGCTGCCAGAGCCTAGGCCTCAAAGGTCCACCATTTTCTTTCTTCTTTCTTGAAATAATGCTGCCTGCTGGGGACATGCCAGAATAAATTAACTCTGTGCCTCCTCCTCAGTGGAGGCCACCATTTCTTTGTAGGGAAGTTCAATTAACTGACATTTTTTTCAGTTGGGATGGATTATTTTTGAAATGTTTAATTTCATTTTTTGAAATGAAATAAAAAAAAAATAAACATTAAACACAATGAAATTAAAATGTAATGAAAAATGAAATGAAATTTTTACTTCTTCCCACCCCTAATATATACACTCTAAGAACTGATTCATTCACTTTTATATTTTGAATTCATTCTCACTTATTCATTCAAAATACACACAATATAATACCATTGCAAAAAACATGCAATAATCAGTTTAAATAGTAGTAATAATAATATTTATTGAGCAAGTGCTTTTTCATCAATGGCATAAAAGGAGTTACAAGAAAGAAATGAACATATCATCCAACATATGTTGTTATAACAAAATCACTAACATGTACATAATTTATTTATTTAAGCTTTTTATATACCGACAATCATTGGGAGCATCTTATCGGTTTATAGAGAAAATAATGCAGCAACAGGCTTTACATGGAACACTTAATAAGGGTAATAATATTAGCGGGAATCCAAAAACAGGAGAGGAGCTATAACGCATAATTGACGATAATATGATGGTTGAAAAACATATATACATAGGCAAACAATGCACTAGAATAATATTTACAAATGTAAGTGTGTGGCTTTGGGATGCAGTGGAATAGAAAAGGGAGGTGGTTAGAGGAGGAGGGAAATGGGGCAGAGGCTATGGGTAAGGGAAATTTAAGGAGGAAGTTAAAGGGAAGGGAGGAGGGGGAGGGTGGGGCAAAGGCAGGGGGATGGAGTGAGAGGCATAGGGGGTGAAGAATAGGGTATTAATTGTAGACTTGCTTGAAAAGCCATGTCATGAGGTTCTGCTTGAATTTCTTATGGCATGGTTCTAGGCGAAGATTGGGGGGCATGCTGTTCCAAAGTGTAGGGGCCTGCTAAGTAGAGATCACGGTTGGAGGTGGATTTAAGTCTTGTGAGTTTGTGTGAGGGAGTACGTAGGTTGCGAGATGTTGGTTTCTTGTGGGTCTGTTTGTTATGCGAAACTGTAATTGTTCATTGAGGAATAGCATATTGGTGTGTAGAGATTTATGGATGATGGTAAGAGACTTGTATCGAATCCAGGCTAAGATTGGCAGCCAGTATAAGTGTTTGAGTACAGGAATGATATGGTCATTTCTGTAGGCATTAGTAAGGATTCGGGCAGCTGCATTTTGGAGCATCTGAAGGGACTGAATAGCCTTCTTAGGGAGGCCTAGGAGGAGGGCATTGCAATAATCAAGTTTGGACAGGATGAAGGCTTGGAGAATAGTGCGGAAGTAGAGATGTAGAAGGGGTTTGAGTTTTTTTTAGGGTATGAAGTTTAAAGAAGGATTCTTTTAGGGTAGCGTTAATGAACATTTTTAGGTTAAATTGATTGTCTAGGGTGACGCCAAGGCTATGAACGTGTGGTGCATAGGTAATGTGAGACGGTGGTGTGAAGTGTGTGGGGAGGTAGGAGTGGGTATTGCATGGTGAGATGGCTAAGAGCTCAGTTTTAGAGGTGTTGAGGGCAAGGTAATTCTCATAGAGCAGAGAGCCGATTGAGGTGAGGGCTGATTCCCATGTTTTTAAGGCATTTTAAGGCATGGGTATGAGGATCTGTACATCTGTACATCATCCGCATATATGAAGTGTGGAAGACCAAGTTCTGATAGGAGGTGGCAAAGGGGAAGAAGGTATATATTGAACAATGTGGAAGAAAGTGAAGAACCTTGGGGGACGCCTTGCATCAAGTTAAATGGTTTTGATTTACAGTTTACCATTTTTACTCTGTATTGTCTATTGCAGAGGTACGATTGAAACCAGCGGAGGGGGGTGCCAGAAATGCCAATTTCTTGGAGGCATTTTAGTAGGATGTTGTGGTTAACTGTGTCAAACGCTGAGGAAATATCCAAGAGGGCAAGGATATATGAGTAGCCTTTGTCAAGGGCTTTCAGTATGAAGTCTGTGAGAGAGATGAGGAGCGTTTCCATGCTGTGGTATTTGCAAAACCCAAATTGTGAGGGGAAGAAGAGGTTGTTTTCATCTAGGTATTCAGTGAGTTGAGTGTTGATGGTTTCTCTAGGAGTTTAGATATAAAGGGAAGATTGGAGATGGGGCGGAAGTTGGCAGGATCGGCCGGGTCAAGTGAGGGTTGTTGTATAATGGGTTTTATGATGGCTTGTTTGAGTTGGTTTGGGACTGTGCCCAGTGAAATGGATCTTTTTATGATACGAGATTGGTTTGATATGATGTTATGGATGGTGAAAAGGGTTTTGGTGGGAATGGTGTCTGATGGGTGTGTAGAGGGTTTGATTTTCTTAAGGATGGATTCTATTTCTATGGCAGTAGTGCTCTCAAAGGAATTAAGTTTGGCAGTGATGATAGATAATTGGATATTGGAGGGTATGGACGGGGCAACCTCCTGTTGGTTGCTTGGGTATTGGGTGGAGAGGACAGAGCAGAGAAGCGTGACATGATTTTATGTATCTTATTGTGGAAATATAAGACAAGTTTTTCACAATTGTCATTGTCGTCTATGTTAGGGGTGGTGGTGTGGGGAGTTTTAGTTAAATTTGAAACAAATTCAAAGAGGGCTCGAGCATTGAATTGGATTTGGTGAATTCTTTGGGAGTAAAAATCTCTTGGTTTTGTCTATCGCTTCACGGTAGGTGTGAAGATAGGTTCTGAATTTTGCTTGTTGGGCTGGTGAGGGATCTTTACGCCAGCTTTTTTCTAGCTTACGTAGGTAGTGTTTCATGGTTTTGACCTCTGATGTGTACCAGGGCTTCTTATTGCTATTTGCTGGGTTGATTACTCGAGTTTGGGTAGGGCAGAGATTGTCTGCAACTGTATTGGTTAGCTGTGACCAAGAGGTGACTGCGGACTTGGCATCAGTCAGGTCAAGTTTGGTAAGTTCTTCATTGAGGGCCCACGATAATGCCATAACACATGTGATAACTTCCTATTGCACCATGCCTGGAGGAAAGGGACCCTTGCTTAGAAAACCAAACTTCCAGCCATGGAACTTCTTGTCAGGGGGCATCATGATGGTCTAGAATATCCTGTATGGGAATCAGTCCCTGAAAGTGGAATCATACAGAAAAGCCCTGAACTGGGAGAAAATCTGCAATAAACTGAATGCTGTCTTCTACACTAACAGAAGTCTGCAAGACCTTGGTGACAAGTGGTGAGACCTCAGACCACAAGGTCAAGGAGCAGCAGGCCAGAATGTGGGCAGATGGGCCCACCAGCTAGATAATCACCTAAACAGAATAGATGGTCCTGAGTACCATATCAAAGGTTGCAGTGAGAGGAGACAGTGAGCTGAATACCTCACCCTGTCAAGGGTGAGCAGTCTTTGTAAGAAAGACATATAAGGTTATTGCATATAGTACCTACCTAGCTATTATAAAGTTTCTAACTAGACATATATTTACTTATTATCAGACAGTTTATAGGCCATAAGGCAGATATGGCCTGCAGTCATGAGTAACACTTTGCTCTCAGCCATCTTTCTGATCAAGATTTTAGGTTTCTAAACAAATGCATATTGGTAGCATTGACACTTTAGGCATTGCTAGATTAGAAGGTTGTGTAGCAGCTGGAGGCAGAGTGGGACTTATGTAGCTGTTCTTCATGCCTCTAATGAAGGTCAAGTGGGTGAGAAGAGAGAAGGCCAGATAGAAAGAGTCAGTAGTGATTTGTCTTTTTACCATCTTGCAGGAAATGATACACACCTTGATTCTGATAGACCTGGGCTAGGAAGGCAAAGGCAGCATGTAGCACTACTATCCAGCCCAGAGGCACATACGGCCGATACAGTAAAGTTCACGGGAGAGCGGGCAAGAGACCGCTCTCTCGGCACGTGCACAGGCCAGTGTCCTGTGTGCGCGATTCAGTAAATTAAAATATTAAAATTAGGGCCCGTGGTAAAAAGAGGCGCTAGGGACACTAGCACATCCCTAGCGCCTCTTTTTCGACAGGAGCGGCGGCTGTCAGGGGGTTTGACAGCCGACGCTCAATTTTGCCGGCATCGGTTCTCAAGCCCGCTGACAGACACGGTGTGACGGGGTCTATGTCCCAAACCAGAAACGTCAGTTAAAAACCCCGGAACCAAAGATTCAAGGGAAGGGGGGGAAGGAAAATACAGCAACACCAGGCTAGAGACGTCCCTTGGTTCCTTCCCCCGGATGTTACAAGGACAGAGGAACCACAGGTGTGGGAAGTTGAGGGTGGGGCTATAGAAACCAATCCCTGGCTTCAAGGGGAGGACCAGAGGGAGGGTGGAACTTCCAGAGCCAATCAGCTCGCAGAGGAAGAGGAATTTCCACAGGATAAAAAGGACTCCCTAGTAGAGCAGTCTCAGTCTCCTGCTGGGGACTGAGGAGGAAGGATCGGATTACCTGTTTGCTCTGGGAGACTTTGACGCTGGATATTCCTCGACTGTGTGAAGGACTGCAACAACTATCACAAAGAAGGTGAGCGCGGGGACTTCTGTTTGTGTGGACTTACGACAAGGATACTTTGCCTGGAGAACTGCCAAGCGGGTGGTTGTATCTTAGGGAAGAGGAAAACATCCCGAGAGATACGGTGGGTGGCCCCAGTGGGGCCAGACTTTTGAACATTGGACTTGATATTGGTTAGAGATGAACTTTTGAAGCCAGTCTTCAGGAATTGAGTTGCTGACTCAGTGGGGAAGGCATCTGCCTTACATCCAGGTGGAAAGGGTTCAAACCCCACCTGAGGACTTTTAAAGATAACTAACTTTAAAACTGCTATTTGAGTTTCTGAGTGGCCAGGGAAGCTTGTTCAGGGATTGGACCCTGGAAGCAGACACAATCGACAGTGTACGGACCGGTGAAAGCGTCACACATGGGTTTGGAAACTGGACGCTGGCAAAATTGAGCATCTGGTTTTCAACCCGCGGGCTGCTTTTAAATTATTATTATTTTTTTTTTTTTTTACTTTTTTCACTTTTGGGGCCTCTGACTTAATATCACTGGCACCGGCAGAAATTAACGGTTACCTTTGGGTAGGTGCTAATTTCTTAAACTGTGCAGCTTGGCTGCACAATTTACTTACTGTATCACATGGGAATGACTAATAAGGCCATCAACCTGCATTTGCATGTTGCGGGCGCTATTAGTCTTGGGGGAGGGTTGGACGCGTGTTTTTGACGTGCTATTACCCCTTACTGAATAAGGGGTAAAGCTAGCGCGTCGAAAACGCTCATCCATATGCCGTTTAACAGTGTGCTCCACCGGAGCGCACTGTACTGTATTGGCCTGATAGTAAACAAGAAGATGAGGGGTCTGACGAGTCTGTAGTAGCCCCAGAGCAGAATACAAGGGATGTGGCAAGAGATTAAGAGCACACCTAGGAATTATTATAGAATGAGTCCTTGCCTGTCTGTACAAATTACCTACTCCTGATGTCTTGGAACAAGATGTTGATGAGAGGGAAGGCAGAGAAAGGGAAGAGGCCAGCTTTTTTCCAGCTGAGAATCACAGGCTGCTCCAAAATGATTGAGTGGTGCAATTGCTTGTAGGCATGGCAGATGGCCTAAAGGAAGTGGCGCAGAAAGAGCTTCAGAGTACATGACAGGAGATGCAGGGTCCTGGCTCGATGATGTGGGAAAAATTCAGTCCTTATGTCTGGAGGCAAGCAATTCATCAAATGCCTCCTTGCCAGTCGCAGTCAGCATGGAATGCTTCCTGAGAGCCACAGAGTTTCTGGATGCTGCCTCCCTCTACATTTGTTTACCACCACCACCATAGTTTTTTCCTTCACCTGCTGTAGTTTCTCCAGTATGGTGAGAGGCTTCCCATATGTAACCTAATACTAGCTATGATTCCACCTCATCCTTTTATGGTTCTAACAACTCCAAGGATGATTCCTCTAACAACGCCTTTAGCAGACATCCTCCTCTGTTGTCATGATAATGGCCTTATTTCGTATGCCATATGAAGAGGATAATCACACCAGTGCATCCAGGCCTTCATCTTCGGTACTCCCAAAGTCTGCTCTCAGGAGTCCCTCTGACCTCCGGAGCCCCCCTGCAGCTGTCACCCATTGCATCTGCCTTTTGTGTCAGTGGCTTCCGAAAGTACTGTCAATAACAACCGCACACCTCTATGTAGAGGCACCTTGGCCTGGGCAGTCCAAAGGACCAGAACCACCCCAATAAAGGAGAGGATGTACCAGGAAAATAAACGTTTTTTGCTATGTACAAATATCACCTTTCTGTTGTAAATAAATGCACTTTCAACTTTCCTCTACATCCTTCTGGTGAGTCTGGAGATATATCTACTGCAATTTCTCTTCACTCAGGTCATATGCCTCCTCCTTTTCATCATTGGGACCTATAAGATAAGCATGTTGTGCTCCTGGAAGAGGCAGGCTTTGGCTTTTGGCCAGGTTATAAAGTATGCAGAAGGCTAGAAAGATGCCCCAGACCTTTATCAGTTTGTAAAGAAGATATCCTCCTGATCTTTCCAGGCAGTGGAAATGTGTTTAGAGTCAGCCAAAGGGTCTTAATGACTGCCTTGGTCTGCTAGTGTTCCCTGTTGTAGCAGACACCTGCAGCAGTCTGTGGGTATGCTAGCTGTTATGACCATCAGTCGCAGACGGCTGTGACCGCGTCTTCTTACATCTTGTACTGTCCTGCTTCCCTCTCCAGCTGTGACTGCGTCTTCTTACATCTTACACTGTCTTGCTTCCCTCTCCTGCTCGTGGCGGGCACCAGCCTCCACACGCGTATCTTCTGGTTCCTCATGGCGGCCAGGATGCTGCCGCCACCCACGCCGACTCCGGGCCTTCCTAGGCATATGCGCGTGCCACCGGGCCCTCTTTTGAAGGTGCTATGGCGGGAACCTCAGGGGCATCCCTGACTGATTACATCACTGCGTCAGGGTTCTTAAGCACCGCCTTCACCCCATACTAGCCAACTTGGCAACGAGTTCCATCGCTTCTCTACCAGTTCCTATCTCCTTGGACCTGTCTCGGACCCTTCTTGGACTCTGGAACCTGGCTCAGGTATTTATTTATTGATTTAAAATCTTTTCTATACCGTCGCTAAGTTATATACCATTGCAACGGTTTTCATGTAGGCACATAAATTAGTGTAAGTGAGGGCGTACAGTAGTACATTCTAACAAGTGCTATTAAAGGTTTGGTTACAATATTTATGTATTTATTTATTTAAAAACTTTTCTATACCGTCGTTTAGTAGTATACCATCACAACGGTTTACAGATAGGCACATAAATAAGTCTGGTTAGGATTATAAATTAGCTAGTAGGTGCCAATAAAGTTTCGGTTACATGAATCAAATAATATACACTATTTGGATTGTGGATTGGAAATTCCATTTATATGAATAATAGGATATCCATATGAGAATACTGTACTCTTAAATTAATCTTTAGGTATGATAAAAAATAATAAAGGTGGGATAACTGCTATTTGTTGACTTTTAACAGTCTGCCGGAGTTCTCTTTCATTAAAGACAATCAATTGTTCAGTGAAGTAGGTACCCACTCATCGGGGGCTTGTGTGTGCTCTATTTCCAGAGACCTGGTCTCCTGGCTCCCCTGCTCCTTGGGCTAGCCCTGCACCTCCCAGGAGTCCTACTCACTGGCTTCCCTCTCCTCGGAGTTGCTTCAAGGAATGGAGACTTATCTCCGCGCTCCCCTGCTCCTCGGGGCAGTGCCTACGTTCTACACCAGAGACTGTGTGCACTTCCCCGCTCTTCGTGGTGGTGCCTACGTTCTACAGCAGAAACTATGCAGGCTTTTCCACTTCTCGGGGTTGTCTACATCATTACCTGGGGACCAGACTCAGGCTTCCCCGCTCTGCGGGTTAGCCTATGTCATCACATCAGTACCTTCCTTGCTATGCAGCTCCACCCCTCAGGGTTTCCTCTGCAGTATACCTCCTGCTCTTCCTGCCTCACGCTTCCCGCTCCTCGGGCCTGCCTAGCGCTACCCTCTCGGAGGTCTGCGCCCAGGTACTGCTCTCCACTTCAACCTGCCTACTGTGGGGTTCCTCACTGCTGTGCCTCTCACCCGCTCCTCGGGGCCTCCTCACAGATTCTCTTCCAGACCTTTAGCTGTATGTGACCTCACATCCCGATGGAGGAGACCTGTGGGGATGTGGGGCTCCTCCCCACAGGCAGTAACAACTCTCACCTTGGACCAAGGGTCCACAAAACCCACAAACCATAACACTAGCAGGTTCATGAGCCATGTTTTAACTGGATGTCCTCTATCACCTGTAGGTGAAAGGCAGAGAGCAGAGTGAGATATCTCAAACTGGAGGGCAGTGAGGTTGTCCCCTGATGAAGACAGTAATAGCCCTCCTGGGCCTAAGTGGTGCCATTAGAGACAGAAGAAGATAAAAGGTCAGAGGTTAGTTGTTGTGTTATTGTGTTAGTGAGAGCCAACTTCTTGTGATGAGACCTTCCTGGAAGCAATTATGAATTACTGACTGAGAGGATGTAGACATCATGACAGGATACCTGGAACTTGGGTACTACATTCATAATGATCCCTTTCACATCGTAGACTACTTTCATGTTGAGGTAGTGGAAGCCCTTTTGGTTGTGGAAGATGGCCTTGTTATCTGCAGGTGCACTTATAGAGACATTACAATTGATAGCTCCCAAAATAGTGAGGAAACATGCAATTTGGTAAAAAACAGACATCATTTGTTCTTATTGTCTTCTCTGAAGGAAAGCTATAGAGAGGTAGATATTGAGTGGCTATGTGGCTCAACTAGTAAACCAGATAAACTTAATCGGATAATTTAGCTCATATATTCAGCTATCTTAAAGTTAGCCAGATAAGTTTATCAGGCTAACTTTAGGACAGTCCTATGAGCCGACCAGACTTAGCTGGATAAGTTATCAGGCAGACTCTGAATATCTAAGTTAGCCAGGAAACCTATCTAGTTAAATCAGACACACCTAATCCCAGCCACTACTTAAATGGTTAATTATTCAGCCAGATCAGGAGTCCCCAACCACCGGTCCGCGGACCTTGGGGGTTTTTTGCTGGTCCGCGACGCCGCTCTCCCCAGCTGCCGTTCATTGGCTGCCGCCTCTGCAGGGAGGCGGGGCGAGGCTGGAGACCCGCCTCCTCCAAACCCACAACCCGAAAAGAAAATTAGCGCATCGCGGCTGAGCGGTGTACTATGTTGCCGGAGCCGCGCGGGCAGGAAGGAGGAGTTTCAGCCTCTGCAGGTGCTCCTCCTACTTCCTGCCTGCCCTGCCCCGGAAGAAAAATGTTGCTGGAGCAGTGCAGGCAGGAAGGAGGAGGAGCTTCAGCCGCGTGCAGAAGAGGAGCAGCACGGCCCGAGAAGACCAGGGCCGCTGCAGAGCCCATCCTGCAGTGGCCCGTGAAGAGGAGGCCCAGAGGTGAGAGAGAGGCTGAGGGTTTGTAGAGTGTGTATGTGTGCGTGTATGAGATGAGTTGAGAGATTGTGTGAGAGTGAGGACCTGAATGTTTGCAGAGAGCATGTGAGAGCCTCTCTGTGTGTGAGAGAAACAGCATGTGACAGTGAGCCTGTGTGTATGAATGATTGTATGAAAGAGAGCATGTGACAGTGAGAGCCTGTGCTTGAGCAAGACAGCATGTAGGAGTGAGAGAGAGCCTGTGGGTGAGACTCAGACAGCATGTGCCAGTGAGAGACTGTGTATGAATGATTGTATGAGAGAGAGCATGTGGAGTGTGTGTGTGTGTGAGAGAGAAAGCATGTGAGATTGAGAACCTGACTGTGTGTTTGAGGGAAGAAGAAGACAGATAGAGAGAAAAGAAATAGAAAAAAAGGCAATATAAAAGGAATTGGCAAAAAAATAAGAAAGGGAAGATGGGGAAAAAAAAGCCTGTGACCAACCGATTAGAAAACTAAGATCAGACAGCAGATGTAAAAAAAATAAATTACTTTTTACTGATTGGCACATGTAATCTTTGGGAATGTGCAAGAGTAGCACTTTCTCTATGCAGATCTCACAATGTACGAGGCAGCAGAATGGGCTTCAGTGCCAGTAGCAGCAATCAGCACCTCCCCGATATTCACGCGTCAGCAGTGACAGTGGCAGCAGAGGAATGGGAGAGGCTCTGAGGTTGTGAGGGAGCCAGTGAGAGTGAGAGCATGAGTGTGTATGAGAAAATCCAGGGGAGTAAGAGTGTGTTGGGGGGGGGGGGGTGGACAGGGAGAGAGTATCTTACAGCCTGAGAGTGTGTCAGTATCTGTGAGAGCGAGAGCTAATGGTTGGGTATAAGAGCATGAATGTGTATGTATGTGACAGTGTATATGTGAGAGAGAATGGACATTCTGGACCTATGGTGAGTTGAGTCACTTTCACATTATAAATGTCATAATTAAATGATAAGTATGCACTAAAATCCAACCCCCTCCATAACCCCGTCCCATATGACCAAAGCCCCGCCCTGCCAGGCCATGGAAAAATGGTCTTGCTTGAAGCCGGTCCCTGGTGCAAAAAAGGTTGGGGACCACTCAGCCCGATAACTGGTTTTTCTAGCTAAGTGATGGCTGTTCAGCGGGGCTGAATATTCAGCTGCTGCTACTTAATCAGGTAAGTCCTAACTTATCTTGCTAAGTATCACCCTCATAGTAATGTTTTCCTGAGTAATGCAGCCAGAAACCAAATTCAAGAAAGCATGGGATAAATAGTTAAATACAGGGGATTTCTGACAGAGATCGGAATTGTAAGGGCTACATAAATTGGATGGATGAGCAGACTAGATGGGCCATATGGTCTTTTTTTTTTTTCTGCATCATATTTCTATGTTTCTCTGTTTCCTCAGAAGGACTCTTTATGAATGAATTAATATAATTTAAACTTTTCTGTTAACATTGTAAGGTGTCTTTTGATAAGTTATAGTTTTTGCTGTTAAGTAATATTTTTGTATGGTTGAATTAGTAAGATAACAAGTCTCTTAATATATATCATCAGGAATAAGAGTTGTTCATCATATTAAAACAATAGTGAATCCATTTTACCTTATGTATAATATTTAATTTAATTGAGGTTATTTTCAGTTTGATGAATGAATATATATAGTATTTGTCCCCCTCCCTCACCCCCTCAAATTTGTGTGTTCTTTCAGTTTTGTAGAGATTGAGAATGTGTTCTGAACAATTTTTTTTGGACTTTTTTAAAATTAATTAAAGAAAAATAAATAAAAAAGGTTCATATTTTGTGTTTGCAGGCTCATCGTGCTTCTTCTACCTTTACAGTAGGTGTGCAAGGAGTCACTAGACAGAGGTACATATAACAAGGAATAATGAAAAGTGGTGAGATGACCATAATAATGGATTTGGAGTTTCAGAGTTGGAGGATGTCCTAAAAGCATGAACAACTTCCAGTCAGACAAGAGTTAGGCAGTCCTATTCAGCAGCACTTTTAAGCAACTGACTTTTTTTTTTAATTTGTTCCAGATGAAGATTAGATTCTGGCTGGAAATTTTTCAAATACCAGGATCTGCTGAATTGCATTCTATAGCATTGGGAATGTGGGCAGAACAATGAGTGGGGAGTTGGATGACACATTCTTTTAGTGGTATATTTTAATTATCTGAAAATTAATCGGAAAGAGAATGCCTTCAAACCAATGAGAGGTACACACAGTCTACAATCTGAAAGCATTCTGTCTCTAGCACCATTCTGTTTCTCTCATTTCAGTTTCTTGCAATATGACTAACATGCAGTATGCTTTAAATGTGGTAAAGAAAGTTGGAAAGCTATAAACAAAAAAAGACATTCAAAAATGTTATGAATTTGAAAGACTTTTGAAGTGGGTCCAAAACCTTACAGACTGCTGAAAGAAATTAACAAAATGTCAAAAGCAGCATTGTTGATTAGTGAAAAAGAAAGTGATAATCTATGATTCCTCCAAGCAGTCCAGGTTTCTTCTTTATATCCTCCATTCTTAACCTTTCCCCATTTTCAAATTCTTCTCTTGTCCTCTCTCTTTTCCCTCTTTCCCATCCTTTCATCACCCCAAAGTTGCTCTGTTTACCTTTCTTCTTATCTAGGAACGTAAGAGGTTGCCATACTGGCTCTGACTGAGGTTCCTTCAAGCCCAGCATCCTGTTTCCAACAGTGGCCAATCCAGGTAACAAATACATGACAAGAACCCGGTAATAAACAGTGGCAAGTCAATTTGATTAGTAGTAGTTTATGGACTTCTCCTCCAGGAAATTATCTAATCCTTTTTTAAACTCAGCTACACTAATTGCCTTAACAACATGTTCTGAAAATGAACTGCAGAGCTTAATAGTACACTGTGAAAAAGAATTTAATCCGATATGTTTTAAATGTGCTACGTGCTAACTTCATGGAGTGCCCCCTAGTCCTTGTATTATGTGAAAGAGTAAATAACCAATTCACATTTACCCGTTCAAGTCCTTTCATGATCTTAAAGACCTCTATCATATCCCCCCTCAGCCGTCTCTTCTCCAAGCTGAACAGCCCTAACCTGTTTAACCTTTCCTCATAGGGAAGCTGTTTGATCCCTTTTATCATTTTGGTTGCCCTTCTCTGTACTTTCTCCAGACAACTATATCTTTTTTGAGTTGCAGTGACCAGCAGTGCATAGAGTATTCAAGTTCCGGTCTCACAGTGGAGCAATATAGAGGCATTATGACATTTTCTGTTTTCCCTTTCTAATAATTCCTAACATTCTGTTTGCTTTTTTGACTGCTGCAGCACACTGAACTGATAAATTTTAATTTATCCTAAATTTTTTTTCCTGAGTGGTAACTCCTAATATGGAACCTAATATCATGTTAAATTTCACCTACCATTTGGATGCCCAATCTTCCAGTCTCACAAGGTCCTCTTGCAATTTATCACAATTTGCATGTGATTTACCTGCTCTGATTAATTTTGTATCATCTGCAAATTTGATCACCTCACTTGTTGCACTCTTTTCCAGATCATTTATAAATATATTAAAAATCACTGGTCCAAGTACAGATCTCTGAGGCACTCCACTGTTTACCCTTTTCCACTGAGATAAGTGACCAATTAATCCTACTCTGTTTCCTGTCTTTTAACCAATTTGTAATCCACGAAAGGGATCGCCTCCTATCCCATGACTTTTTAGTTTTCATAGAAGCCTCTTTTGAGGAACTTTGTCAAAAGCCTTCTGAAAATCCAAATACAATACACCTACCATTCACCTTTATCCACAATTATTAACCCCTTCAGGGTGGGTGCTAGGTTTTTTGCTGCCCTGTGTGAACAATTACTGTGCTGCCCCACCCAATGATTCATTCAGTCTCTGTCCCGGCCCAGCAAATAAAGCACATCCTTCCTGCAATCTATATTTTTAAAAAATGGCACCCCCCCCCCCCCCCCACCACCACCACCTCACCTCTGTCACATTTGCAGAACACAGACAGAACCTCACCAAATACAGAATGAAGAGATCAGAAAGTATAAACAGAAACGTACTGAGAGAACTGAACTGGAACCCACAAGAAGTCAGACTCTACATGTAGAGCAACAATGGAAAAACAGGAACATTACCATTCTTTATAAAACAATAAATAATAAAATCAAGAAAAATAAAATATCGACCATAATAGTAAATTCATATTCAGAAAAAGAATAAATATTTCAAACCAGTTAAGGGCAGATTTTAAATGCCCAGCGTGCGTAAATTCCAGCCTTTATGCGTGTGGCTGGGCCTTATGCGCACCGGGCGAATCTTCCTAGAGGCCAGGCCATGCGCGTAAAGACCGGTATGCACTCAAGCACTATGGGCCGTCCTAAAAAAAGATGACAGGGCGTCCATTTATATTGGAGTGGTTTACAGGCCTCCAAATCAAAAAGAAGAGCTGGACAGAGATCTGGTTGAAGACATCCAAAAGATAGGAAAGAAGGGAGAAGTGGTGATCGTTGGAGACTTTAATATGGCAGATGTAGACTGGAAAATCCCATCTGCAGAATCTAAAAATAGTAGAGCGATAGTGGATGCCCTGCAAGTAGCTTTATTCAAACAAATGGTAATGGAACCCACAAGAGTAGGAGCTATACTCGACTTAGTGCTCACTAATGGAGATAATGTCTCTGATGTCCAGGTGGGCGCCCACCTCAGCACCAGTGATCATCAAACAGTATGGTTTAATATCACAAAAAGGATACGGAAAAGAAACACAAAGACCCAAGTTTTGCAGTTCAAAAACACAGACTTTGAGGAAATGGGAAAGTACCTGGAGGAAGAACTAAAAGGCTGGGAGAACGAAAGAGATGTGGATCAGCAGTGGACCAATCTAAAAGGAGCAATTACCAAGGCAACTAGTCTATATGTTAGAAAAGAAAAATGAAACCTATCTGGTTCTCAAAGGAGGTGGCTGACAAAATTAAAGCCAAAAGAACAGCGTTCAAGAAATATAAAAGATCCCAAAGGGAGGAGCACAAAGAAGAATATTTGTTTGA
Organism: Rhinatrema bivittatum; assembly: GCF_901001135.1. Classification (NCBI taxonomy): domain Eukaryota; kingdom Metazoa; phylum Chordata; class Amphibia; order Gymnophiona; family Rhinatrematidae; genus Rhinatrema; species Rhinatrema bivittatum. Next base: position 438,628,191 of record NC_042615.1, on the reverse strand, counting down.
ACTGAGGGAGACAAAGAAATTAATCAAGATGGGAAAAAGTCAAGCGGAAGAGAGGATTGCCAAGGAGATAAAGATGGTGACAAAACATTTTTCAGATACATCAGCGAAAAGAGAAAAGTTCAAAGTGGTATAGTAAAATTGAAAGGTAGAAAGGATCAATGTGTGGAGAGTGATGAAGAAATGGCAGAAATATTAAACGAATACTTCAGTTCTGAGGTCACTAAAGAAAACCCTGGAGAAGGACCATCTCTACTTAACAAACTGGAGGGGAGTGGAGTAGATGAAAATCCATTTACAGTAGAAAATGTATGGGAAGAGCTGAAGAATCTGAAAGTGGACAAAGCCATGGGGCCTGATGAGGTTCATCCCAGGATACTGAGGGAGCTCAGAGATGTGCTGGCAGGTCCACTGTGTGACCTGTTCAATAGATCCCTAGAAACGGGAGTGCTGCCGAGTGATTGGAGAAGAGCGATGGTGGTCCCGCTTCACAAGAGTGGGAACAGAGAAGAGGCTGGTAACTACAGACCGGTTAGCCTCACTTCGGTGGTGGAAAAAGTAATGGAGTCACTGTTGAAAGAGAGAATAGTGAACTATCTACAGTCCTGAGAATTGCTGGACCAGAGGCAGCATGGATTCACCAGGGGAAGATCCTGTCAGACAAATCTGATCGACATTTTGACTGGGTAACCAAGGAATTGGATCAAGGAAGAGCGCTCAATGTCATCTACTTGGATTTCAGCAAAGCTTTTGATACGGTTCTGCACAGGAGACTGGTGAATAAAATGAGAAGCTTAGGAGTGAGTGCCGAGGTGGTGGCCTGGATTGCAAACTTGTTGATGGACAGAAGACAATGTGTGATGGTAAATGGAACTCTCTCTGAAGAGAGAGCAGTTTTAAGAGGTATACCGCAAAGATCGGTGTTGGGACCGGTCCTGTTCAATATCTTTGTGAGCGACATTGCGGAAGGGATAGAAGGTAAGGTTTGTCTATTTGTGGACGACACTAAGATCTGCAATAGAGTGGACACGCCGGAAGGAGTGGAGAGAATGAGACGGGATTTAAGGAAGCTGGAAGAGTGGTCAAAGATATGGCAGCTGAGATTCAATGCCAAGAAGTGCAAAGTCATGCATATGGGGAGTGGAAATCCGAATGAACTATATTCGATGGGGGGGGGGGGGGCTGATGTGCACGGAGCAGGAGAGAGACCTGGGGGTGATAGTGTCTAATGATCTGAAGTCAGTGAAACAATGTGACAAGGCAATAGCAAAAGCCAGAAGAATGCTGGGCTGCATAGAGAGAGGAATATCTAGTAAGAAAAGGGAAGTGATTATCCCCTTGTACAGGTCCTTGGTGAGGCCTCACCTGGAGTACTGTGTTCAGTTCTGGAGACCGTATCTACAAAGAGACAGAGACAAGATGGAAGCGGTACAGAGAAGGGTGACCAGAAAGGTGGAGGGTCTTCATGGAATGACTTAGGAGAGATTGAAGAATCTAAATATGTACACCCTGGAAGAAAGGAGGAGCAGGGGTGATATGATTCAAACTTTCAGATACTTGAAAGGTTTTAACGATCCAAAGACAACGACAAACCTTTTCCATCAGAAAAAAATCAGCAGAACCAGGGGTCACGAGCTGAAGCTCCAGGGAGGAAGACTCAGAACCAATGTCAGGAAGTATTTCTTCACGGAGAGGGTGGTGGATGCCTGGAATGCCCTTCCAGAGGAAGTAGTGAAGACCAGAACTGTGAAGGACTTCAAAGGGGCGTGGGATAAACACTGTGGATCCATCAAGTCTAGAGGACGTGAATGAAGAGGGGGTGGCTCGCGGGAATGAAGGCTACTACCTGGAGATAATACCTTATTCAATATACATACACACGGTTAATGCGACTCCAACATTGCTCTAAGCTTCAATAGTAAGAGGAAATGTGGGGGAAAAAAAAGGATTTGCATTCACAAAAAAGTGGGGTATAGCTTGCTTGTTATGGCGGTTACTACCCCCAAACAAAAAAAGCCTGATACTTTACTTTCAATGAATATCTAGCATAGCTCTCTGCTTCAACGGCAGGGAAGAAAGTCTGATTCTTCACTTCCAATGCATAGCTCTCGGCTTCAATGGCAGGGGAGAACGTCTGATACTTCACTTTCAACGCATATCCAGCATAGCTCTCTGCTTCAATGGCAGGGGAGAACGTCTGATACTTCACTTTCAACGCATATCCAGCATAGCTCTCTGCTTCAATGGCAGGGGAGAAAGCCTGATACTTCACTTTCAACGATTATCCAGCATAGCTCTCTGCTTCAACGGCAGGGGAGAACGTCTGATACTTCACTTTCAACGCATATCCAGCATAGCTCTCTGCTTCAACGGCAGGGGAGAAAGTCTGATACTTCACTTTCAACGCATATCCAGCATAGCTCTCTGCTTCAATGGCAGGGGCAATGTAGAAAAGAGGATCTATATATAGACAACAACCAACAAGGACTGAATTACATAGTTGAGTAAACAAAAGCATGGGTGTAGCTTGCTTATTGAGGCGGTTACTACCCCTAAGCTACATACTCAATTAGATGCAGTTCCAACACTGCTCTCTACATTAACGGTGGGGTGGAAGGGAAATAGAACTAAAAGGTACTAAGAGCCAAGCGTAACAAGTAAGAGGGGAAAAAAAAGTGTATAGCTTGCTGGGCAGACTGGATGGGCCGTTTGGTCTTCTTCTGCCGTCATTTCTATGTTTCTAAGTGTCAGGCCTCTTAGAAGGGGCGGGCTGGAGGGCGTGTTTTGGTGGGGAGGGGTGGGGGACAGGCCAGGACAGCGCCATTGTTTGCTGTCCTGGAGCTGAGGTAAGTTGGCGCAAAAAGGTAAAAAAAAAAAATTAAACTTGGGGGTTGGGGAGGAGTGGGGAAGGGGAAGCGAGGTTAATTGGAGAGGACTGGAAGGGAACTGGGGAAAGCAGCAATGCATCGCCACGCAAAAGTAGTTAAAATGTACCCCCCTTGCGCACTCCACGCATACATGCGCACGTGGATTACAAAATCCAGCACACATGTGCACGCGGCTCGCCAATTTTATAACATGTGCTTGCACATGGAGGCGCACGTATTTTTTAAAAATTTACCCTTTAATGAATAAGAGTATCCGAAATTTCCCAAACATCAATAAAATATTTCAAAACAACTGATGAATAAAAAATCCAATAATTCAAAAATGATCTATTCCCTCCCCACCAAAAAATGTAATATTTCAAAAGAGGAGAAACATCAAATTACACCCAATAATTAAAACCAATAAGGATTTAAAAATCTCCTGCTCTCCATACCCTCCACACCTGGGATCTTTTGATTTCCAGACAGCCTGAAAACATCGTGGATTAGGGGAGGAAGGGCCATACAAATGTTTTCTTCCCTCTCTCACACACACACACATACAATAGCACATTAATCTCTCACATATTCTCTCACACATACACAGGCTTCTTTTCCCTCACAGAAACATTATGTATGTGTGTGTGTGTGTGTGTGCCTGTGACAGCCTATATGTGACACATAGGCTCTCACAGGTTCACAAACACACAAACAAGCACACAGGCTCTCACAGACACATTTACAGGCACATAGACTCTCATACAGACACTCAAACACACACTTAGGCTCTCACACATATGTGCTCACATAGACATATTGGCTTTCATACAGATATGCACACATAGGCTCTCACACACACGCACATACATATGTGCTTATACAGACCATAGGCTGTCACACAGACACAAACACATAGGCTCACACAGACACATACAAAGGCTCTCATACAGACACAAACACACATATGTGCTCATATAGACACATAGGCTTTCACACTGACACACACACATACAAACTCTCACACAGACACATACAAGCTCACACATATACATACAGGGCCTCCTATTGTCATCTGGCCATGGTGGCATGAGCTCCACCATGGCCCAATGGCCTTCCTGCTTGGGAGGGGGAGCGGAAGTTGTGCGCAGGCAACTGCACACACAAAAACAGCCACCGGCAGCCTTCTTCAGCCACCAGGGGGTTGAGCTCTGCCGGCAGCTGGTGGCTCCTTCTTCAGCTGCCGGGAGGTTGAACTCCACAGATGGCTTCACGGCCTTTCCTGCTGCTGCTGACCCCCCTTTCATCAGTTCCTGAACCAATTGCTCCATGAAGAGATCATTTATTCCATACAGGTACTTTATCTCTCTAGCATGTCATGATGTTACATTTACCCAGTCATTATTAGGGTACTTGAAATGTCCCATTATTACTGCACTGCCTAATAGGTTAGTTTCTCTAATTTCTCTTAGCATTTCATTGTTTGTCTTATCATTTTGGATGGTAGTATACTCCTATTCCTAAACTCTTCTGCGACACTTATGAACTTTCTACCATAAAGATTATATTGTACACTTAAAATCTGCCGAGATATGCGTGTATCTCCTGGAGCACACACATCTCAGAAGTTTTCAAAAAGGGGTAGGTCATGGGCATGGTCTGGACAGGGCAAGGGCATTTTGGGGTGTGACCCTGAGATGTGTGTGCAAATATTTATGCGATCCTATGCGTGTCAAGGCCTCTTGCTGCGTATCTTTACTTCTGCTATGGATGCCGAATAAGTTAATAAATAAAGAAAAATAGGCAGATCTGTGGGGACTGAAGGCTATTAAACTATGAGGGTTTGGAAGACCTCTCTCTTAACTGGGTTAACTGGAGATGAACTGGTAAAACTGGAAATTGCATCAGTGTGAATCCCTTTTAAAACCTCCCGATTTATGCAGTAGAAGTAGCATTTGCACGCACATGCGTGCACCCATTTAAAATATGGTGCACATGTGCAAGCAGCCAGGCTATTTTATAATATGCATGCCTCATTAAGGTCCTTCACTTTCATCTCATATGGCTTTACATACAGATTCCACAGCATTTTGGTTGTCTTTCTATGGGACGCTTCCATTCTGTCCTTGTCTTTTTTTAAGATGATATCTCCAGAACTGAAAACAATATTCCAAGTAAGGCCTCACCAAGAATATGTACAGGGACATTATCACTTCCATTTTCCTGTTGGTTATGTCTCTTTCGAAGCATCCCAGCATCCCTTTGGCCATAGCCATTGCCTTGTTACATTTCTTTACCACCTTTAGATCATCAGACACTATCACCATGAGGTCTCTCTTCTAATTCTTGTACATCAGTTTTTCATCCCCCAACACATACAACTTCAGATTGCCATACCCCTAATCATGATACTGCACTTATTGGCATTGAATCTCAGCTGCCAAACATTTAACCACTTCTCAAGCATTCTTAGGTCACTTCTCATTCTCTCTAGTCCTTCAAATGTGTCCATTCTGTTGCACATCTTAAGATTTGTCTTTTAGATGATGATACTATCTTCTAATCCCTCCACAATTTTGCTCACAAAGATCTTGAACAAAATCGGTCCCAGAACCAATCCCTGAGGACCTCCACTTATCACTCTATTTTATTCAGAATGGGTTACATTTCTCACTTCTCACTGAAGTCTGTCAGTCAGCCAGTTTGTAATCCGTTCCACCACCTTCTCATTTTATTTATGAGCCTCCTATGTAGGACCATATCAAAAGCCTTGTTGAAATCCAAGTAAACCACATCTGAGTGCTCTTCCAATTCTCTTGTCACCCATTTAAGAAAATTAATCAGATTTGTTTGACAGGAACTTCCTCTGGTAAACCTCAATTAAATTAGATGTTGAGAATTGGCAGAGTTTCTCCATGATAAGATTCAGTCCCTAGTTTCTATTTTTAGACCTAGAAACTCATGGGATATCATTAAGGATAATATTGTTGATCTTAATGATAACTGTAAGTGGTTTGAATTTGTGCTGGTATCTAATACTTCAGTTGAAATTGTATTGAATAGATTAAAGATTTCAAATCTTTAGTTGGATCCTTGTCCTTTTCTGTTAGTGAAAAAAATAAGTTTTCTTTGAATGAAAATTATTTGTTAAAGATTATTAATCTTTCTTTACATTCTGGGGCTGCACCAGTTAGATTGAAAGGAGCTCTTATTAGACCCATCCTGAAAGATTCTTCTATTTTACCAGATAATTTTTCTAATTATCATCCAATTTTAATTTATGTATCATTGCAAGGATTTTAGAAAAAGTGTTTTTTCTCTAGATGGATGAGCTTTTAAATAGTAATGATGTTTTTGATGAATTCCAGTTTGGATTTCGAAAGGGGAGAGGAAAAGAACACTTCTAGTATCATTGTTAGTTGATATTCAATGTAGTTTAGACCACAAGAAGAGTGGAATTTTACTTCAATTAGATGTTAAATCAGCATTAGATACCATCTTTCATTCAAAATTACTGAGAAGATTGTCAGATATTGGGATGAGGAACAGTATTGAAATGGTTTTATTCTTTTTTGCAAGAAAGAACTCAACAGGTCTGTGTTAGGGGTGACCTCTTTAAGTGGTATTCAAATGAATGGGGAGTTCTTCAGGGATCTGAATTATTTGTTGCACATCTCGGTCACGCTGGCACTGCGCCCAGGCTTGCTCACCTTGTTCCAAGCTCCACAGGTCCCGGCCCTTCCTCCCTCACTGCCACAGCTAGTCGCCTGCGTCCCCAGCTCAGGACGGCGGTGTCCCCAGCTGCCTCCAGCGCTTCGGCATCCCAGGCCTTGCTCCTCGCCCCACGCAGGGGTTTGGCATCCTCTGCTGCCTCGACTCTACCCCTAGGTGGGTGCACGTGGATCGCCCAGCCCTTTAAAGGGCCAAGGGCGGGAAATTCCTCCGCGGTGCATTCTGATGATGTTACTTGACTCACTATTTAAGCGAGGGCCTGCTACTCTGTCCCTTGCCACGTGTGTAGTTAGTTGTCGTTCCTTGTTCCTGTGCTTGTTCCAGTGTTCCTGCATTCCTTGTTCCTGTGCTTGTTCCAGAGTGTTACTAAGAGCTGCTGGGAGTTAGCAATCTGTTACTAAGAGCTCTGCTGGGAGTGAAAGCTGGGAGTAGCAATCTGTTATTAAAGCTCTGCTGAGTGTTAGCAATATGATGTTGTTTAGAATAGTTGTGGGTGGATCCTTGGACCAGTGGCAGGTGACCACACCCTTGGGGGAAATCCCGAGAGGGACCACTGGTCAGGCTTAGTGTAGTAGATAGACACACACTAGTTATTTTATTAGACAATATAGTAAAGCACCAGAGGTGGCAGTAGTGAGCTGGAAGTGCCCGGCTGGGCTGTAGTCCCTCAGGTACTGGAACAGCGAAACCCAGGTGGCTGAGCTGTAGAGAAACTAAGAAAGTGAGTCGGCAGTATATGCAGAGTTCTGGAACAAGAACTTGATGGTAACACTCACACAATAGTCTCTTAAGGCAGCCCAGGAGTTGGTATGCACCAGGCCCTCGAGGAGCGAGTACCGGTTCCCAGGGAAAGCTCTGAGAGATAGATGGAAACTCACTGATGTTATAAGAAGCGATGACTTCTTAGCAGAAGTGGTATTCAGGAGCAAGTCCGGGACGTGGGCCCTCGAGGAGCGAGTACTGGTTCCGGACTGCGACCTGAAAAGAGAAAGAGAGAACGAGTCCCCCGAGGAGCGGGTACCTCTAGTGAAGTCCGAGGAGGCAGAGTAGCTAGGGTTGCGGAGAGCAAATCCCATCCACAGCAATCAGGAGGAAGTGAACCCCTTGCTAACTCGTCTTGTTAGTGAAAACTGAGACCTTTAATATCTGGAGCTGGTGACGTAATCTCAGGGGGAGGCCCCTGAGGTTTGCACCAAGGCTGGTACATCAGTCGGGCTGCGCTCACGTGTGTGCCCTTAGGCATTTGGTCAACATGGCGGCTTGCAGCGTCAAGCCGGTCCGGGAACGCTTGGAGACGCCACAGTAGCTAGCCTTCCATCAACCCGGAAGAGAGTCACCAACGAGGTAAGGTGGGCGGAGCAGAGACGTCGGACAGCGGATACAACAGTACCCCCCTTCAAAGGGCGAGCTCCTCTTTGGGTACCAGGTTTAAGTTTAGAAGGATGTGCGAGATGGAATCGACGAAGCATCACTTTATCCATGATAATGGTCTGAAGCTCCCAAGAGTGTACTTTGGGGCCGAAATCTTCCCATCTTTTAAGGTATTCAAAAATCTTGCCTCATATGCAAACATCCAGTATCTCTAGATTTTGATCTCAAGTCGTCTTCTGCAAAGATGACAGGTGGATCTTGAAATTTGAAGATAATTCGCTGAGCATGAGCGGTTACAGATGAAATGTAGAATGTGTTAAGGAAATTGACCAGGAGGTAGCTTCAGATGAAAGGAGACTTTGCCAATACGATGAAGAACTGGGAATGGACCCACGTAGCGAGGAACAATCCGAAAGGAGAGTAGATGAAACAAAGGTGCTTGATAGACAACCAGACCTTGTCTCCTGGCTTGAAGACTGAAGCCTGTGGAAAGAGCGCATAGTAGTACTTCTTAGCATGGTCACTCGCTTAAATGAGCATGTCCTTGGTCTGAAACCACAGTCTATGGAAATCATCAGCAGTGGTTAAGCTGCTGGGGACATCACTGAAACTTCAGTGGAAGTGGCGATGATAGGGAACGTCCAAAACCCACTTCAAAGATGACAGTCCAGTACATATAGCTGGATAAGAATTGATTGTGTTGCCAGCAGATACGGACTTGGTAGTTACCAAGAATATCTTCTTCGGGTCTATTTGTGCTGTGGCTCATCAGGCACATCCTCCGAATGGAAAAGTGTAACAGAGATACTCTAAGGTATAGGATCCATGAATACGGTATAGATGCTGAGCACCTTTGAGCCACGGTGAACACTGAAGGCAGAAAAATCTCAGCAGCAATGGAAAGGCTGCTGGGGACGTCATAGAGTTCTTCAATAGAAGTGGCGGTATTGAGAAACATCCAAAGCCCACTTCAAGTTGTAGTGCAATAGTGGATCTTCTGAATTGGCGAGAGGACTCTTCAGATATTCCACTAAAGTTTGAGGAACAAGGTTGCCTCCTTTCCCTGAGTCCACCAGGGCAGGAGTCTGAACCGAACCCAGTCCGTAGGTCAAGGAGACTGGGAGAGAATGAAGAGGAGAAGATGCGGTAAGGCCCAAGAACAGTCCTCCTGCAGGACTTAGGCCCATCCGTTTCCCGGATGAATAGAGCATGTAGAGACATCATGGCCAGGCTGACCGCAGTACATGCAGAGGCCGCGCTTCTTCCGAAATCTTCTCTCTTTAGAAGTCAAATGTCCACGACCAATTTGCGTCAGTTCATCTTTATCAGCAGCAGAAATTACTGAAACCTTTCAAGGTGCAGATATAGAGCTAGCCTGATTCAACCCAGATAACATCCTAGGCCGGAGTGCCTTCACCTTGTCCCAGAGCTGATGATCGATCCGAGTAGCCAAGGCTACTAATTCGTCCAGCAAGTCAGGTGTTTCACAAGCAGCCAGCTCGTCTTTTAAACGGGTATCCAGGCCTCTGCAAAATAGAGTCTTGAGACATTTGGGGTCCCAGCAAAGTTCTGCCGCAAGAGTTTTAAACTCTATGGCAAATTCAGCCAATGATCTGTTGCCTTGCTTCAAATCCACCAAAGCAAAACGGGCTACAGAATTTCGAGCAGGGTCATCAAAGATGGATTTAAATAAGTCCATAAATCCTTCTATGTCCTGAAAAATAGGGTCCTTGTGCTCCCACAAAGTAGATGCCCAAGACAAGGCCCTACCATCCAAGTAAGAAAGGATGTAGGTAGTCTTGGAGAGAGCATTAGGAAATAAAGATGGTTGTAAGGTAAAGTGCATGCAGCACTGGTTTAAAAAGCCCCGAGTCTTCTCTATTTCTCCAGAGAAACGGATCGGAGCCGCCAGTAGTACAGCAGTCTTTAAAGTTACTTCCTGTAACTGACTTTCATGGTTAGAAGCAGTACTTTGAACTTTCTGTGTGTGTAGCTGGTAAAAAGCTGAAGTAAGTTTTTCCAAGGCATCCTGTTCCGCAATGCGCTGAGCTAGCCCTGTATAACCTGCAAAGCATTGAGTTGTGCTGGATCCATGTAGTTACCCGAACTCTGGAGTCAAGCCGAACCCTGTAGTCAAGCTGGATCCCAGGAGTTAACCGGAACCTTGGAGACAAGTCGGATCCTTGGGGTTAAGCCGGAACCCTGGAATCAAGCCGGAATCATGTAGTTAAGCCGATTCCATGGAGTTAAGCCAGAACCCTGGAATCAAGCCGGAATCATGTATTCAAGCCAGTCCCATGGAGTTAAGCCGGAACCCTGGAGGCAAGCCGTATCCTTGGAGTTAGCCAGAACCTTGCAGACAAGCCGGATCCATGGAGTTAGCAATCTGTTACTAAGAGCTGCTGGGAGTGAAAGCTGGGAGTAGCAATCTTTTATTAAAGCTCTGCTAAGTGTTAGCAATATGATGTTATTTAGAATAGTTTTGGGTGGATCCTTGGACCAGTGGCAGGTGACCACGCCCTCGGGGGAAATCCCGAAAGGGACCACTGGTCAGGCTTAGTGTAGGAGACAGACACACACTAGTTCTTTTATTAGACAATATAGTAAAGCACCAGAGGTGGCAGTAGTGAGCTGGAAGTGCCCAGCTGGGCTGTAGTCCCTCAGGTACTGGAACAGCGATCCCCAGGTGGCTGAGCTGTAGAGAAACTAAGAAAGTAAGTAGGCAATATATGCAGAGTTCTGGAACAAGTCCTTGATGGTAACACTCACACAATAGTCTCTTAATGCAGCCCAGGAGTTGGTATGCACCAGGCCCTCGAGGAGCGAGTACCAGTTCCTAGGGAAAGCTCTGAGAGATAGATGAAATTCACTGATGTTGTAAACAGCAATGACTTCTTAGCAGAAGTGGTATTCAGGAGCAAGTCCGGGATGTGGGCCCTCGAGGAGCGAGTACCGGTTCTGGACTGCGACCCGAAAAGAGAAAGAGAGCGCGAGGCCCTCAAGGAGCGGGTACCTCTAGTGAAGTCTGAGGAGGCAGAGTAGCTAGGGTTGCGGGAGAGCGAATCCCATCCGCAGCAACCAGGAGGAAGCAAACCCCTTGCTAACTCGTCTTGTTAGCAAAAACCAAGACCTTCAATATCTGGAGCTGGTGACGTCATCTCAGGGGGACGCCCCTGAGGTTCGTGCTAACGCTGGTACATCAGTCGGACTGCGTGCGCGCCCTTAAGCATGTGGTCAACATAGCGGCTTGCAGCGTCGAACCAGTCCGGGAACGCCGGAGGAGGACGGCCTGGAGATGCCATAGCAGCTAGCCTTCCATCAACCCCGAAGGGAGTCGCCAACAAGATAAGGTGGGCAGAGCAGAGACGTTGGACAGCGACGGACACAACACAGAGTTCCTGCGTTCCTTGTTCCTGTGCTTGTTCCAGTGTTCCTGTGTTCCATGGTCCTTCCTCTGTTCCAGCGTCTGTTCCAGAGTTCCTCCGTTCCTGAGTCCTGTTCCTTGTCTTGCTACCCAGGTAGTACCTTCTCGGACTGATACCCGGTACTGACCTCGGCTCTTCTAGACCACACTGACTGATATGGGGAACTGACCTCTGATCATCTTGACCACGCTCTGATTGATTCCTGGAACTGACCTCTGCTTGTCTTCACCACGCTCGGACTGATACCTGGACCTGACCTCTACTTGCCTTTTGACCATGCTCAGACTGATTCCTGGAACTGACCTCTGCTTGCCTCTTGACTACGCTCAGACTGATATCTGGAACTGACCCCTACTTTGGCTGACCACCCTCGGATGAATACCTTGGCTTTGACCCTTATGCTCCACTTGGACACTCTCTTTGTTCCTCCTGTGACCACCAGGCCCACCTGCTTCAACACCGCCCGCGGCCTTCTTCGAGCTGGACCACTAGGCACTGCCTATCCTTCTCGGAGGACCTTCAGTTCCTGCCTTGTTCCCGTGGTCTCCGATACTCTTGATTCCGGTCTTGCTCGCCAGTTCACTGACAGCCATGCACACCTTCTCTTGGTGGGCACACTTCTCCATCATCTCTTTGGGAGACCCTCAGAGGCCCACCTAAGCCCAGGTAGTTCAGGAATCCAAGGGCTCAACCCGTGGAGCCCCCGGACCATTATTGGTGAAGTTACTGTCAGCCTCTGTCTCCTCTTGTGCTCCACCTCCTGGCAGCAGGTGCCCTCTGGTATCCCTCAGAGGGCCGTACCAATCCTGTGCCAGGCCAAGGGTCCACCTCCAGAGCAACATTATTGGCTGTACTTTTTTTTTATTTATGAATTTTCAGATAAACAATTACACAAATAATTTATTTGTAATTACAGAACAAGAGTGAAAATATAAAGCAAGAAAAATATCATTACAAAGTAATAACATAAATGTATTTCTTGTTCAAAACTAAATATAGGGAAATGTAAGAGTAACCTATGTGAAGCAACCATGAGCAAAATGATTAAATTGTAATCATAAACTTACTAGGCAAATGTCATGGGGTTCCCCTACATATTCTATTCTAACCAGATGTTTTCCCCCCAAGAAAATTTCTAAGCTGATCTGGGTCTAGAAATGAATAATTTTCCCCCCCACATTTGACAACGCATCTACAGAGGTATTTTAATAAGAAGAATCCTTCCTTATTCACTACTTCTTATCTTAAAGTTAAAAAACTCTTCCTACGGAGCTGAGTACTCCTTACCAAATCAGGAAATATCCACATTTTCTATCCATAAAACATTTTAGATCTATTACGAAAAAATAATTTTTGATATTGTCCTTATCTGTAATAAAGGCAAACTGTATTAACAAAGTACCTCTATTTTTGATTTCTAACTCTTCTTGAGATTTTTGTAATAAATCAGAAATATTAATTGATGATTCTAATGGAGATCCCAGCTCTGACCCTACTTGTTCATTCTGTGATAATGCGTGTATTTGTTCTAATTCCACCTGTTCTCTTTTCTTTAGGCCTACAGAAAAAGCCCTGACAATAACTGGATAGTTTGATTTTGGAATTTTAAGAATTTGTGTGACATATGCTTTAAATGATTCCCTCAGTCCCAATTGTTTTAATATAAGAAAATTGGTAACTCTTAAATTTAGCGCTCTTATACTATTCTCTAAATTTTCAAATTTTCTATGAAATTCATCTTCTGTTTTGATGTTGTTGAATCTTTTCAATTTTCTCAATTCTCTTATCTATCTCATTAATTTTCTTTTGATGACCTATTTTTTTTCTGTATTCTCCTTAAGGGAATTATCTGTTTCTCTAATTTCTTCTGTTAATTTAACAATTGAAGCATCCAATTTTGCAATAAAGTTCCATAAGCTTTGCAATGTAATACTAGGAGGTTTTAAAATCACAGTTCTGATAGTATCTTGTTTTCCATCTCCAACCATCTTAACTTTAGGTGTGCTTTCTTCTTTAGGGATTATCCGATAGGTATCAATATCAGTGTCCTCCAAGGATTCAATTGAGACTTGTGAAACTTGTAAACCAGACTCTGCTGATTTTATATCTTTAAGTACTTCATATTTGCCCCCCAGTAATTCTTGAGCCTTTGAAATATTTCATATTAACCTCGGCTCTGCAGAAGGAGATATCCCTTCACTGACGGGTGGGGGAGGTGTTTCCGGTGCCCAGGACTTAAAGATGTTTCAATGACCATAGACGTAGGGTTTCACTCTACTCCTTCCTCTAAAGAGGTCAGTCCATCTGGATTCACTAACAGGGTTCCAAGCCAATCTGGGTCAATATTAGCGGAAGTTGAGGTTAGCCTTTGTTTGGCTTTCCTCTTAGTATGAGGCATATTTGAATAAGGAAATAATTACTCTGGGCAGATAGATTCTAGGGATGTGCAGAGCAAAATTTTATGTTCATATTTTTTATGTCCGAAAGGGGGTCCCACTTGCGGCCAATATGGACATAAAAAAAATCCAATGAGTTGGGTATATATACATATGTGCAAAAAAAAAAATTTAAACCCCCTCACCCTCCTTAATCCCCCCCCCAGACTTACCACAACTCCCTGGTGATCGAGCGAGGAGTGAGGACGTCATTTCTGCAATCCTTGGCGAGAAGCATGTGACGTCGGTGGCACGTCGAGTGACGCGGCGTCACGTGATTCCCGGCTCGTTCGCTCCGGACGGCTCGTTCGGCCCAAAAAGAACTTTTGGCCAGCTTGGGGGGGCCTCCTGACCCCCCCAAGCTGGCCAAAAGTTCTTTTTGGGCAGAACGAGCCGTCCGGCGCGAACTCGCCGGGAATCACGTGGCGCCGCGTCACTCAGACGCGACGTCACGTGATTCCCGGCAAGTTCGCGCCGGACGGCTCGTTCTGCCCAAAAGAACTTTTGGCCAGCTTGGGGGGGTCAGGAGGCCCCCCCAAGCTGGCCAAAGTTCTTTTTGGGCCGAACGAGCCGTCCGGAGCGAACGAGCCGGGAATCACGTGACGCCGCGTCACTCGACGTGCCACCGACGTCACATGCTTCTCGCCAAGGATTGCAGAAATGACGTCCTCACTCCTCGCTCGATCACCAGGGAGTTGTGGTAAGTCGGGGGGGGGGATTAAGGAGGGTGAGGGGGTTTATATTTTTATTTTGGCTCAACAATCGCGATTTCCCACATATCGAACATATCTATGTTCGATATGTGGGAAATCCGATCGTTTATGTCGAATCAATTTTTTAAGTAAAAAAAAAATATGAGTTGCGTTTTACTAATGCGGTCAATCCGAATGCACACCCCTAATAGATTCACTCAGAAGGCCCATAACACATAAATCATACAGGAGGCTACTCCTATTGAGGGTAGAGCTGGAAGGTGAGTAAATAAATGTTTGTCCTACCTGGGGCGAATTTTAAAGTCCTTCAATGGTCAGAGGTGTAGTAGATATTCAAGTCCAAACAAAATCCAGGTTAAGCCTGACCTAACCACATGCCCCTTAGGCGCGCACTGGCGTTGGCTGCGTGCCGTAAATAAGCCCGGTCTTATAGGGCTTATTTCTGGGTTCCACGTCTCACACAGAGCATCAAATCAGCTGTGCTTCGTCGGGGTTAGAGGGTCTCCCATCCCGACTCCAGCTCACCTGCAGACAACACAGCTCACCTCCAATTCCTCCTCAAGGTAACACTGCGAATAAGCCCGGTCTTATAGGGCTTATTTCTGGGTTCCACTTCTCACGCAGCGCGTCAAATCAGCTGTAATTCGTCGGGGTTAGAGGGTTCTCCCATCCCGCTCTGGCTCAGCTGCAGGCAACACAGCTCACCTCCA
The DNA here is from genome assembly GCF_901001135.1 of Rhinatrema bivittatum. NCBI lineage: Eukaryota > Metazoa > Chordata > Amphibia > Gymnophiona > Rhinatrematidae > Rhinatrema > Rhinatrema bivittatum. The sequence continues at coordinate 438,612,944 of NC_042615.1, read as the reverse complement.
GTTCCTCCTCAAGGTAACACTGCGAATAAGCCCAGTCATATAGGGCTTATTTCCGGGTTTCACCTCTCACGCAGAGCATCAAATCAGATGTGCTTTGTCGGGGTTAGAGGGTTCTCCCGTCCCGACTCCGGCTCAGCTACAGGCAACACAGCTCACCTCCAGTTCCTCCTTCTTGGCTGTACTTTTTAACATATTCCTACAACCTTTAGCATTAGAGTTATCAGCTTTACAAGATATATTTAAGATCTATGCAAATGATGTGCAATTTTTTTAACTAGTAAGACAGTAGGTAAATATCCCAAGGATACATTTAATCATTATTTGGAATGTGTAGGATGCTGGTTAGGGACACAAATTTGGTTCTAAATGTTGCAAAAACATCAGTATTATGGACAGGGTCCATGCTTCTGCCAAATGTTTCACAATTGTTTACTCTTGACAGAGAAAAAAATTCCATTTATGTTCTGAGAAGGAATTTAGGTATAGTACTAGATTTATGAATTTAAGTTTGACTCATGGCATACATCACATCTTTAAAAGCATTGAAGTATATTTGCCCTCTGGTAGAATTTAGGCTGGTAATTCAAGCTATAGTTTGTGCACAACTTAAGGACAACCCAAATATTATTGCACATTTTACAGCTTATTTAAATGCAGCAGTTAAACTAATTTTTGTTTTGAAATATGGTGACAGCATGTCCCCTTATTTGAAAAAAATTGCATTGGATTTCAGTTGTACAGAAGGTGACGTTTGTTAATTTTGATCTATAAGCCTTTATATTTTGAGTCTTTCTGTCTGAAGAACAAGTTAACTAAGTGCCTATTCATTCATTGCACTCAGCTTCCCGGTATTTTTTGGTAGTTCCTTATTTTTTGTCGGTATGGTTAATTGGAACCAGATATAAGGCTTTTTCTGTATTAGGCCCTGAACTTTGGAATTCTATCCTTATTGAAATTTGTATGATAACTGATTATATTAAATTTCAAAAGGTGCTGAAAACTGTTTTGTTCTTAAAAGCTTTTAATTACTAATTTTTATTGTGTGCATTATTTTATTGTTTTGTTTGTATCTATTTCATGTATGATGGTTATGAACCACAATGATGATTTGCGAATTGCTGGATCCAAGTTCGTGAAATAAACGATGTTATCTCAAATCCTGTAATCCATTGGATTGTAGATAGCTCGTTATCTTTTGCTTTAGCAATTTCTCCATTTATTTTCCCACCACTGAGGTAAGACTTACTGGTTTATAGAATCCAGCATTCTTCCTGCTACCACTTTTGCGATGCAGGACCACAACCACCCTTCTTCAGTCCTGGGGCACTTCTCCCATCATAAAAGATCTTTCAAACAGGTCCTTCTTACATCAATGAGCACTTCTTGGAGCTCCCTAAGTACCCTGGGATGTATCTCACCTGGCTCCATGGTCATGTCCACTTTCAGTTTTCCTAGTTTCACCCAAACATTCTCTTCTGGAAATGGAAATGTTTCTAATCCACTCTCATCTATATTTTTGCTAACCACCAACAGTTTTTCTCCAATGCCTTCCTTAGTGAAAACTGAAGTGAATTATTTGTTTAAATGTCTGCTATTTCTTCACCTTTCTCCACATCTTGCTCCTTATTTCTTTTCAGACTTAAAATGCTACCTCTGATCTTCCTCCTTTCACTGATATATCTGAAAAATGTTTTGTCACCATGCTTTACCTCTTTGGTGATCGTTTCTTCCACTTAAGCTTAAGATTTTTTTTCCTTGTTTTTTCAGCTTCACCAGATATTGTTCCCTGTGTTCCTTTTTTTGAGTTCCTTTGTACTTTTTGATTGCTGATCTTTTTGCCTTCATTTTCTCAACCTCCACCTTGGAGAGCCATATCAATTTTTTTTTCTCTTACTTGAATGGAAAACAAAATGAACAAGATGAAGATTATTTGTTTTATAACTTGCTCGCAAAGGAAACATTAACGTAAAACTCAAAGGTACAGAATTCAATGGAAACCCCGACAAAGGCCTTTTTGTTTTGCCAGGAGAGCCTTCATCAGGGGGTATATACGTTGTCAAATTAATCTCTACAAAAAGCAAAGAACATTTAAAGTCCACACAGAAAATAATAAAGAAACTACATAAGAATGAAAATTGTATATCTATCTGAATTATTTACTCAATAGCCTCTCCGAGCAAAACAAAAAGGTCTTTGTTGGGGTTTCCTTTGAAGATCTGTACCTTTGAGTTCTACGTTAACATTTCCTTAGCAATCAGACCGCCATCATTCTTCATTCTCAACAACATTTGACAAATCACATTATTGGATTTGCTTCATCTGACTTGTCTACCCTGTATACTGTGGTTATTCTTTTATTATTTTTCATTAGCAGTCATATTGTGTATTATGATCATTTTTTTTTAAAGTTTTATTCAAGTTAGAACAGCCGCAGTCATTTGTTTGATTGTATGATTTACATGCATAGGGCCAGATTTTAAGACTTGTGCGCGGGTGTAGATTTGTGCGCGCATCCTGCCCACACTTGTGCACCTTGCACGTGCCGAGCCCTAGGGGATCCCCGATGGCTTTCCCCATTCCCTCCGAGGCCGCTCCGAAATCGGAGCGGCCTCGGAGGGAACTTTCCTTCCACCCCCACCTTCCCCTCCCTTCCCCATCTAGCCTGCCTTCCAGCCCTACCTAAATCATCCCCCCCCCCCCCCCCACCGAGGCCTCCGGCATGACCCTGCTGTGCCAGAAGCCTCGGTCCCGCCCCCGGCCCACCCACTCCCCGCCCAATTTTTCAAGCCCTGGGACCTACACACGTCCCGGACTTGCGTGCTTCGCTGAGCCTATGCAAAATAGGCTCAGCGCGCGCAGGAGGGTTTTAAAAGGGTTACGCGCGTATATTATGTGCGTAACCCTTTTAAAATCTGCCCCATATTTTTTGTAAAAAAAAACTTTTTTCTGGTAATTTTGATATTACAATATAACAGGTTTTTTTCAAGTAGTTTGGGAAATACCAGCTTTTTAAGGTTTGACAAAAATAAATGTATAATTTAAATATTTGAGATATAAAATTGGCTCATTAGTGTTCCTTACTGGTACTTGATATTTGTATATGTTTTGAACACTTTATTTTTTGCATTTTTGCCACTTTTTTTGTTCACACATATATACACACACCAAAAAAATTGAAGAGAGAATGCAGGAGTAGAAAGCACTGGAAGATCAAGGTAGAAGCAATTGAAATTCGGAGATCATGTACCAACACGTCTTGTTCTACTCCCTCATGTTTTGGAGCAGAGGGAAAAGGCAGAAGAGCTATCCAAGGCAGAAAGAAGCAGGGCAAGGACTGGGACAGCATAATTACAACAGCCAATGGAGGCAGTATTTTCAACAACTATCTGGGATTTCCTAAATCAGAACAAATAGCTATAAGCTTTAAAAAAGTTTTGGGAGGAATAAATATAGTCAGTAGCATCTTAGCCTCCAGTTCAGTGATAGGGAGATTAGATAATGATATTGATAGTAATGATAGCAATCCCAGCATGAGCAGGTAGCAAATGCTTGCCGTGCCCTTGGCAGTTTTCCTCAGAGTCCACCTACTAGGGATGTGAATCGTGTCCTCGATCGTCTTAACGATAGATTTCGGCTGGGAGGGGGAGGGAATCGTATTGTTGCCGTTTGGGGGGGTAAAATATCGTGAAAAATCATTAAAAATTGTTAAAAATCGAAAAATCGAAAAACCGGCACATTAAAACCCCCTAAAACCCACCCCCGACCCTTTAAATTAAATCCCCCACCCTCCCGAACCCCCCCCCAAATAACTTAAATAACCTGCGGGTCCAGCGGCGGTCCGGAACGGCAGCGGTCCAGAACGGGCTCCTGCTCCTGAATCTTGTCGTCTTCAGCCGGCACCATTTTCCAAAATGGCGCCGAAAAATGGCGGCGGCCATAGACGAAAAAGATTGGACGGCAGGAGGTCCTTCCGGACCCCCGCTGGACTTTTGGCAAGTCTCGTGGGGGTCAGGAGGCCCCCCACAAGCTGGCCAAAAGTTCCTGGAGATCCAGCGGGGGTCAGGGAGCGATTTCCCGCCGCAAATCATTTTCGTACGGAAAATGGCGCCGGCAGGAGATCGACTGCAGGAGGTCGTTCAGCGAGGCGCCGGGACCCTCGCTGAACGATCTCCTGCAGTCGATCTCCTGCCGGCGCCATTTTCCGTACGGAAACGATTCGCGGCAGGAAATCGCTCCCTGACCCCCGCTGGACCTCCAGGAACTTTTGGCCAGCTTGTGGGGGGCCTCCTGACCCCCACGAGACTTGCCAAAAGTCCAGCGGGGGTCCGGAAGGACCTCCTGCCGTCCAATCTTTTTCGTCTATGGCCGCCGCCAGTTTTCGGCGCCATTTTGGAAAATGGCGCCGGCTGAAGACGACAAGATTCAGGAGCAGGAGCCCGTTCCGGACCGCTGCCGTTCCGGACCGCCGCTGGACCCGCAGGTTATTTAAGTTATTTGGGGGGGGTTCGGGAGGGTGGGGGATTTAATTTAAAGGGTCGGGGGTGGGTTTTAGGGGGTTTTAGTGTGCCGGCTCACGATTCTAACGATTTATAACGATAAATCGTTAGAATCTGTATTGTATTGTGTTCCATAACGGTTTAAGACGATATTAAAATTATCGGACGATAATTTTAATCGTCCTAAAACGATTCACATCCCTACCACCTACAATCTCAACTCCAGTGCCAGCATCAACCCCCAAAGCTATAGAAAGACATCAGGGAAGACAACCCTGATCTGGAGGCACTTTAAAGGGAATGAGGACCAATGTTTTACACAGTGAATTCACTGCAGTGAAGATATCAATCAAGGAAAGAAAGTGGGGCAGCTGACACAAACTGATTTTATATCAGCTGTTGTACCCAGTAGCAGGTGTAACAGGGGAGGATAGCAGCACTAGCCTGGGGACCTCTCCTGCTAGTCAAAGTAAAAGCCAAAGGAGTCAGGTGGCAGGCCAATTCTTTCTCTGAAGGAACTAAAAAGTGAAATTTCAGACCTTTTACTATTACTAGTAATTTGTAACCTATCATTAAAATTGTACATTGAATCTGTGGACTAGAGGGTGACCAAAATAATCCTGATATTTAAAAAGGGTTCCAGGATTGATGTGGGAAACTATGGACTGGTGAGCTTGACTTCAGTGCCAAGAAAGATCGTGGAAACTGTTCTAAAGAGCAAAATCACAGAACATATAGATAGACATGGTTTGATGGGACACAGCCAGCATGGATTTACCCAAGGGAAGTCTTGCCTCAAAAAGCTGCCTCATCTTTTTGAAGGGTTAAATAAACATGTGGATAAAGGTGAACTGATAGATGTAGTGAATTTGGATTTTCAGATGGCATTAGGCAAAGTTCCCCATGAGAGGCTTCTAAGAAAATTAAAAAGTCATGGGATAGGAGGTGATTTCCTCTGTGGATTGCAAACTGGTTAAAAGAGAATAGGATTAAATGGTAAGTTTTCTCAGTGGAAAAAGGTAAACAGTGGAGTGCCTCAGGGATCTGTACTTGGCTTGGGGCTTTTTAATATATTTATAAATGATCTGGATTGGGATAAAATGAGTGAGGTGATCAAATCTGTAGGTAACACAAAATTGTTCAGAGTAGTTAAATCACAAGCAGATTGTGATACATTGCAGGAGACCTTGTGAGACTGGAAGATTGCACATCTGAATGGCAGATGAAATTTAATGTGGGCAAGTGCAAGTTGATGTATATGGGGAGCAAAAAATCCATGTTGTAGTTGTACAATGTGAGGTTCCACATTAGGAGTTACCATCCAGGAAAAAGAGCTAGACATTATAGTGGGTAAATGATTGAAATCATTGGCTCAGTGTACCATGGCAATTAAAAAAGAAAACATAGTTTTTGGAATTCTTAGGAAGAGAATGGTGAATAAAACAGAGAATGTCATAATGCCTCTGTATCGCTCCATGTTGAGACTGCACCTTGAATACTGTGTTCAATTCTGGTTGCTGCATCTCAAAAAAGATATAGTTGCATTAATAAAGGTACAGAGAAGGGCAACCAAAATGATAAAGGGAATGGAACAGCTCCCCTATGAAGAAAGGCTACAGAGGTTAGGGCTGTTCAGCTTGGAGAAGAGACAGCTGAAGGGGGATATGACAGAGGTCTTTAAAATCATGAAAGGACTCGAATGGGTAAATGTGAATTGGTTATTTACTCTTTACGATAATATTTATTTATTTATTTATTTATTTAACAATTTTATATACCGAGGTTCTGGTAACAATGTTACTAATCACTTCGGTTTACATATAACTTTGGGATGACTTAACACGTGTGTCTTACAGAGAACAAGGAAATGAAGAACTGGGAAATAATTAAATTATATAACACATTATGAAAAACAACATTTTAAATAACTGAATTCTAACATACTGGCGATTAGGATCCATCATGTAACAAGTGGTCAATCGTTGGTAAGAGGAAATTGTAATTGTTTCTAGGATTATTAAGCATTGGGGCACATGATGAGTTGACCAAGGTGGGAGAGTGTTAGTAAAGTCCAATTCAGGCTTAGGCTTGGGTGAAAAGCCAAGTCTTGAGTCTTTTTTTGAAGGTAATTGGGCATTGTTCGAGCCTAAGGTCTGAAGGGAGAGATTTCCATTGTTTAGGGCCCGCTGTGGAGAAGGCTCTTTTGTTTGAAGATGTTTTGAATGGAGGGGCTTTTAAAGAGCCTTTTTGTGCAGATCTCAATGGACGGGAGGATGAATGCAGCTGTAATGGGATCCTGAGATCGAGGTGTGAGGTTTTGTAGTGGAATTCTATGAAGTTATCAAGTAGCACATTTAAAATAGTTCAGAGAAAATTATTTTTCATACAACGTGCAATTAAACTTGGGAATTCATTGCCAGAAGATGTGTTTAAGGCAGTTAGTGTAGGTGGGTTTATAAAAGGCCTGGGTAAGCTACAGGAGAAGTCCATAAACTGCTATTAATCATATTGACTTAGGGAATAGCCACTGTTTATTACAGGATCAGTAGCATGGAATCTAGTTAATGTTTGGGTACTTGCAAGGTAGATGTGGCCTAGATTGGCCACTGTTATAAACATGATGCTGGGCTGATGGACCCTTGGTCTGATCCACTAAGGCAATGTTCTTATGTTCTTAGTAGTCCCAGCTGTGAATCCAAACTGACAATAAACCATAGAGGAAAAGAGGTGGTGCTCCATAATACTGTCTCAGGGTAAGAAGCAGCATTTAAAATGATTGCCCTTGATGAAGAACACCTACAGTAGTGCAGAATGTAGACTTTAAGAGTTTACTGTATGAATTAGCTCCCAATTACAGAGTCCCATCCAGAACTATATTTAGTAGGAATGTCATCACCACCCTGTGCAATCAGTGCTGTAGTTGCACGCACGCACAACTGGCTAAAGCAGAGGGGAGTAGCATGCATTTTGGCATCAATATCTTGACCAGCATGAATGATAGGCATGCTTACCTCTTCCTGACGGCACACTGATGGGAGCTGGCTGAGGCAAGGGCAGGCAGTAGGACTAGCAGAGATGGAGCATCGGGGTGCAACTGGGATATGCTGCATACCTAGGTGATATACAGCCCTCATACCTTGTGCAATATTCTGTCAGACTGTGAAGGAGTGGCCATAGTGCCCCTCCTTAACCTGTGAAGGGACCAGGTTAGATGCCAGGTCCACTTTAAATCCCATAGAGGGAGAGGGCTCTGTGGGCAGGGCCCTGTTGAGCAGGTTAAGAGGCAAAGTCCAACTAGGATCTGGAGGCCAGGCCCCATGACTCTAAGAGAAGGCAGCTCCTAAATACATTTCCGTCCTAACTAAATTCTGTGAGTGTTGCTATTAGAAATTGGGCATTCTACTTTGATTATATGCTGAGAAGCGTGAATACAGCTATAATCTGTCAAGAAAAGGCTGGAGGAGGTGTGGTTTCTGGCTCCAGCCCTAAGAAAGTTACTCAGTCATCCCACATAGCCCTAAGAAAGATGCTAGAGAGTTGGAAACGAGTCCAGTGAGGCAGGAGTCCTCAGATAGGATTCTTTCTGACAGATAGTGATACAAATAAGGTAAATGCAATAGCAGATTGGGACTTAGCTGTTGCTTAGTACTCTTGGTGCACCTGGCAGTGAGGTATGTTGTTGAGCTGGAGCCCAAAGACTACAGGAATTTATTCATCAAAGACCTGATAGAGAGGTGCAGGAAAATAATAGAGCATTTCCCTTTCAGCAGGAAGGTGGATCAGCTCCATGAGAAGCAGGGATAATTTGAAATGCCTTACAAGCATCTGATTCAAGATGTTGGCACCTGCTGGAATTCCACCTACATGATAGCGGTTCAGTATCACCTGAGGCATCATGATTGGGTGTGTAGTGATGAGGCAGCTGATACAAATCCTGAAGCCATTCAAGGATTTCTTGGTGTTTGGATACTTGCCAGGTTCTTATGGCCTGGATTGGCCACTGTTGGAAACATGATGCTGGGCTTGATGGACCCTTGGTCTGACCCTGCATGGTAATTTCTAATGTTCTTATGTTCTTAAGGATGCCATGGAGCATCTGAGTTCCAGAATTTATATATTTGGGGATCTTTTCTGCCACTCTTTCATGCTTCCATTCTTTATATTTTACAACTTGTGGGTCTTCACGCCTCTCTGCCTTGATACTATACCCTTCATCTACACCTTGGGAACTTTCTGCCACTCAGCCTTGTTGCCACACCTCAGTGTCTTCTCTTTGGGGTTTTCTTCCCACTATTAGTGACTACTTTGTATCTTTCATGGTCATGCTACTCTTTGTGCTGTTCTGTCCCTCTATTGTTGCCTTGGTATTTTTCCTTTCATCTTTACTGCTTTGTTCCCCCTTCATAGTTGCTTAGGATGTTCATGCCACTATTGATGCCACTTTGTCCCTTTCATGCTGCATTTGGGGGTACATGCCATTGTTATGGGTGCCCTCTGGGGACATTTGGGGGTACATGCCATTGTTATGGGTGCCCTCTTTTAAATCCTTAGGGTGTTCTTGACACTCTTAAGTCAGCTTTACTCCTCCAATGCCTTGGAAAACTGCAGCCACTACTGATACTCTTTATGGTGCCTTAGGCTATTTATGCCATTTTTGGTGCTACTTTGCCACAGTGCCTCAGAGTTCTCTTCCCCCTACCCACAAGTTTAATTACCCACAAGTTTAATTAGAATTGATTGAAAGAAGAAATTATTTTTTAAACTAATAAAATGAATGAAAGTGACCTACAAAATAAATAAACCAATACAAACATTTTGCCTCTGTACATCCCTAATCGGAGTCAGTGTATTTATGTAAAACTGTTCTCACTAGCTCTAGTAACCAAGCCACATTTGGGGACAAGAGGGAAAAAATGAGTTGCAGGGATAGGGGAAGTATTTGAACTGCCTGGGGAAAGCTACAAAGGGTAAGTGAAAGGGCAAAGTGAGGGAACAGGATCAGATTGTATGGATGACAATGGTGTGGGGAGAACAGTGAACTTCTGATTCCAGAGATGTAGAGGTTGCAGATCGTCAGGATCTGGGCTTATGTCCTTCTGTTTTTCACTGGGAAAGTGAGAGAGGAATAATTGACATGGCTTACCACCTCATTACCAAAGCTGTAGGGATGGCATTGGACTCAATGTTGGGTCTTTTGTTCTATCTGAAACAATGAATAGGGATCTTAAAGCCCATGCAGTCTTTCGAGACTGTGTGATGTCACAACCATGATCTGCATAGTTGTCATTTTAAGTGTGTAACAGTAAAAGTCACTACAAACAACTTTATATCCTTACCTTTTGTTAAACAATCATAATTTTGAAGAAAGCCACTATAATAACAGCCAAATTACGGTGTTCATTCTATTCAAAATGATCTATTCAAGAAGACCTAAGTTGTGTCGTCAAGTCAAAAGACATGCCCAAAGAGTGCATCTACAAATACCTTTTTCATTGTCATTATTTATTTGTAAATCTCACTATTAGCACAGGGGTAATTTATCTACATTGCTAAAGATGAATAGTGAATAGGAATCACATAATAGGCAAAAATTAAATTCAAGAAAGCATTAGCTAAGCAACAAGAATCCTTAGCTGATAGAAAATTAAAATAAAGCCAATGATCAAGTAAATAGCTGAATAGCAGATGGGCGTGAGGATTACTTTAGAACTTGCAACCCTACTGTGAATGGGGCAGATCTCATGCCACTTAGAAGAGATTTTAAAGAGTTCTTGGGAGAAGCTGGCTGTCATGCTACATGCCAGTGACACAGCAATGAGCAGGAGGGAAGTTCTGGAGGCTTAATTAAGTCTTTTAAGTAAGACATTAAAATCCAGAAGCTCCAGGGTTGCAATTCTCAGAAATGGTCCTGGTTGCATGTGAATGACCACAGAAGCAGACTGAACTCCAGGGTCTCAATGCTTGGTTGAGATGATGAAACAGGGAAGAGGGTTTTAGATTTGTAAGGAACTAGGTAACATTCTGGGGAAGGAGCAGCCTATTACAGTGGAATGGGTTCCACTTTAATCAGTGGAACTAGGTGCTTCACTAATTTTTTAAAAGAAGAGAGAACTACTTTAAATTAGAATTAGGGGGAAAGCCAACATTTGGTTAATGGTGCATGATTGACAGGGAAGTAACTTCAAAGGATACTGACAAACTAAGTAAGTTAGACTATCCCGATAGAGAGGTGGTTGTAAAAGCCAAAAAAGTCCCAGATATTTTTAAATACAGATAAAAATGACTCCAAATTGTCTATATAATCTCATAATAAGCAGGTTGTGTGTACATAGAAACATAGAAATACAAATAAACCTTTTAAATGTCTGTATATGAATGCCAGAAGTCTGAAAAAATAAGATTGGAGAGTTATCCTCATTCTACCAGGCATTTTGCAGACCTGGTAGAATGAGGATAACTAATGGGACAGGAATATCAGGGAACAAATTATATTTACATGATAGGGCAGATAAAGTTCTTGGAGGGGTGGCACTCATGTTAAGGATGGCATAGAGACAAGTAGGATAAAAGTTTTGCAGGAAACAAACTACACTCTGGATACTTATGGATAGAAATTTCAAGGGCAAAAGGGAGGAGTACAGTAGTGAAGATATAATACCACCCATTTGGCCAGAATGAGGAAATGGTGTGTAAAATGCTAACAGAGATTAGATTGGCCAGTAAAATTGTCAACCCAATAATAATGGGAAACTTCAAGTAGCTGAAAATAGATTGGGTAAATGATGCATCAGGACATGCAAGGGCGGCAATGTTCCTAGATACCATCAATGATGGTTTCATGCAGAAGTTGGTCATGGAACCAATGAGAAGGGAGAACCATATTAGATCTATTACTCAGTGGCAAGCAGGAACTAGGGCAAGAGATAAAGATGATCATAATGTAACTGAATTTGACATAATCCCTGGAAGGTGAATATTAAAGAAAACTACTGTGATAGCATTAAACTATGTAAAGGGCGATTTAATAAAATGAGGATATTTCTTAGAAAAACATTTAAAAAGAGCAATTCACAAGGTTAAAAAATTGCAAGAGGTTTAGGACTGATTTAAAATTAACATACTTAAGGTCAGCCAAAATGTATTCTCTGCATTTAAAAAGGTCTTACAAACATAATGTTAGAACTTAAGAATTGCCATACTGTGTCAGACTGAGGATCCATCAAGCCCAGAATCCTATTTCCAGCAGTGGCCAAACCAAGTCACAAGTACCTGGCAAAATCCCAAACTGAAGATATATCCCGTAATGCTAACATTCTAGATTGATTCGTGGATTTTCCTAAGTCTGTCTGATTCATAACAGGTTATTGGCTTGTGTAGGTCTAGGCCGCGGTATTGTTGCTGTGACCTCAGCCTAAGCCTTATGGAAGGCCAGGCTTTAAGGACTTGCGCCAACAACTGGGCCTTAGCCTAGGCCGGGGCCCAGGTCCATGACTGTTGCCATGACGCAGTCTGAAGACTGAGTCCTGACGCCAGGTCCTCAGCCCGGATTCAGGCCCAACGCCGAGATCCATTCTTCAGGCCAGTTCCTGAAGCCTGAGCCTCGACCTAGGCTTGGGCTCGAGCCCAGGTCCTATGCTGCAACCTAGTCTGGAAACTGGGTCCTGTCACCAGGGCCTCAGCTTGAATCTAGGCTTGTCGCAGCGACACAGTCCAGAAACCAGGTCCCGAGGCCGGGGCCTTGTCCTAGACCCAGGCCCAATGCCGGGAGCCGACCCAGAGGTTTAGCACTAGGAATTGACCCAGCATACAGGTCCCGATGCATGGGCCTCAGGCCAGGGTCAGGCCCAGGCCTCCTAGCCTGGGCCTCAGAGCACTCATCTTCCGTCTTCTTTTCTTTGGCTCTTGAAGCCAAATGATGCTGTCCCCTGGGGTCATGCTAGAGTGAATTAACTCTGGCACATTCACCCCAGTGGTTGGTGCATTTTGATGTATGATATTTTGTGGCATTGCTCCCCTGGTAGTTGCAAATGAACCTTCATCGGACCATATTCCAGCTCTGATTCTGACTTTTCTGGAAGACCAAGGAGAAAGGAAGAAAGTACAGGATAAAAAACAACAACAAAACAAATGTGTTGCACGTCCTGGCCACGCTAGAGCTGCGACCGGCCCTGCTCACCTTCCAGACCCAGCCTCCACTGCTCCCCCGGTCTCTCCCATGGTCATAGCTAGCCATCTGCCCCCTCGGGCTCCTAGCTTCTCAGCCTCCTCAACTCCGGACCCGGTTTCCTGCTGCTCCGGTGCTCCACGTCCCTCGTGGTGCGAAGATGCCCGCTCCATGCCTTCCTGCAGTCGGCCCATAGGCGCGCGCATGCACACAGGGCCGACCTTTAAGGGCGCCGTGGCGGGAAACCACTCTGTGGCGCCCAGCAATGAAGTCACCTGAGCCATGCATAAAAGGCAGGGCTCATCCCTCCATTCCTTGCCTTGGCAAACGGGTTGTCACATTGTGTGAGCTAGTTGCCGTCCTCGTTCCTGCGTTCCTGTGCTTGTTCCAGTGTTCCTGCATCTGTTCCTGTTTTCGTTCCAGTGTTCCCATGGTCCTTCCTGTGTTCCAGCGCCTGTTCATGTGTTCCTTCATTCCTAAGTTTGTTCCATGTTCTGCAACCCAGGTTGTCCCTTCTCGGTACTGACCTCTGCTTGCCTCTGACCACACTCAGACTGATACCTGGAACTGACCCTTGCTTTGTCTGACCTTCCTCAGACGGATACCCTGGCTTTGACCCTTGCACTCCATTCGGCACTCTCTTTGCTTCTCCTGAGACCACCAGGCCCACCTGCCTTGATGCTGTCTGCGGCCTTCCTCGAGCTAGACCACTAGGGACTGCCTACCTGCCCGGAGGACCTTCAGTTCCTGCCTTGTACCCGTGGTCTCCGGTACTCTCTGTTCCGGTCTAACTCGTCTGTTCACCATCAGCCACACACTTCTACTCCTTGTGGGTACACCTATCCACCATCTCTCTGGGAGACCCCCAGAGGCCCACCTAAGCCCAGGAAGCCCGGGAATCCAAGGGCTCAACCCACAGAGCCCCCGGGCCGTTATTGGTGAACCTCCAGCTTGCCTCTGTCTCCTTGTGTGCTCCGCCTCCTGGTGGCAGGCACTCTCTGGGATCCCTCAGAGGACCATACCAATCCTGCGCCAGGCCAAGGGTCCACCTCCAGCACAACAAAATGTTTACTAATGTAACTATAGTCCTTTTCCTATCTTCTCTTGAAGTGATGCTTAGCCTGCCTTAACCTATTGTATTCTTTCAGACAGTGCTCCAGCTATCCTTCTTCAATGGGTCCTCCTTTTCTTTACCGTTACTTGTTCTTATGTCTTTGCACTCTATACTTGCAGTAGGAATTGACTAGGCCTCCAAAACCACATAGGATTTCTTTTCCTCTTCAGTCAACAGCAGAAGTCAGATTATTCATTCTTTCCTTCTAACTTTGACTTAAAACTATCATTAGCCAACAAAACCTTGTCTTGTTTATACTGATATCTTAGATCAAAGGATCATATGCAAACTTAAAACACATGTTCTCCAAACAGAAAAATATTTTAGTAACCTCATTTTAAATAAAGAAAATTCAGGAACCAATCCAAACTATTATTGCCTTTAAATAAGACAACTGTTACGAATGGGCTCCGGTCAGGAGTTGTGAACACCACTAACAGGGGTGTCTCAGGGTGGAGAAAGGCAGGACTGCAGAAGAGTCTAGATGCTGGCTGGTGCAGGCAGGAATGAGTAAACCCTATGGGCAAGTGGGAAGGTGGAATAGGCAGACTGAGTCTAATACTGGCTGGAGATACCTGATACCAGATGCATGAAGGTAAGGGTGAACTTGAATACTGGAACAGCATGGAGGTATGTGTGAGCGTGAATGTAGGTAAAGGTGTACAGGAAACTGGAACTGGGTGCTGGTAAGGATGAATTCAGGAAGCGTGCAGATAAGAGTGATAATGGCTGGAGGTATAAGTGACTGGTTTGAGGAAACAAGACTGACAGAGAACTGAACAGACAAACCAGGACAGCACTAACATTGAACATGAAACACATAAGCCCGAAGGCAGCAGAGCGGAGAAAGCCCGTAGGCCACAGACGGCAGGCAGAGGGCCCGTAGGCCACACAAACACACACAATAGGTAGACGTCCCATAGGCCACACACACACAGTAGGCAGGGTGCCGTAGGCCAGACACACAATAGCAAGGCAAGGCAGGTCAGAAGGCCCGTAGGCCACACACACACAGCAGGCCCGTAGGCCAGATACACAATAGCAAGGCAAGGCAGGTAAGAAAGCCCGTAGGCCACACACACACAGAAGGCCCGTAGGCCAGATACACAATAGCAAGGCAAGGCAGGTCAGAAGGCCCGTAGGCCAGATACACAATAGCAAGGCAAGGCAGGTCAGAAGGCCCGTAGGCCACACACACACACAGAAGGCCCGTAGGCCAGATACACAAGCACGGAAGGCTAGAGCAGGGAGCCCAGGCGAGCTCGATGCTGAAGCACCGATGGAACTGCTAGACAGGGTTATAAAGGAAAGTCTGGGGTATAGAGTAGACAGGAAGGAAGGAGTGGGCCAGCCAGAAGAACATGCTCGTGGGGGACTTCTGGTGGTGAGGAGGCTGCATAGCAGCCATGGTCGTAACAACAACTTTAATGTATACTCACATACAGACTAAATAAGAAAATTGTCCATCTATAGGCAGAACAAAAATATGGGCTGGGTGCACCAAGTACTAGCAGAATAATATTTACTGTTCCAGCACATGTTCTTCATTGTAAGAATGACTTTTTGTTCACCCTTCATCACTCCATCACATGTATATAGAGGCTGATTCACTAAACGATGCTACCATATTAATGCATGATAACGCACGCTATTAGTGAATGGGCCCCATAAAAAGTAATTACAGCCTTGGAAAATAACTAATGATATTACATAGTACCTGCTTAGCACCTTTTGCTGAATCAGTCTGTTAGACTCTTGTTACTTTGTTATTTCTTCTGATTTTTATATTGCTTTCTATAGTTCTTTCTCTGGTATATATTTATTTATGTATTTTCTATTTGCTTATTTATTCTTTATTTATTTATTTATTTAGATGATTTATAGCCAGCTGATCCATCAATCTCGGTGGGTTACAAATTTCATACAAAGTCAATTTAACTGACAAGTTTTATCAAAACATAAAGAACAATAGCACAGAACTAGTAAAATTAAATCAAATAGTATTTTGTTTTGTTTCACTCATTTTAGCCTTTTTGTATAGTTCTACAAATACTTGTACTATTTCAGTTATTCATAGACAATTTGCATATATGTCTTTCACCAAATCAAATACAACCAGAATTTTTTTAGTAGTGGATTGTGCATTGATTAATAAAATGGAATTAAAAACCCATTTATTTAGGCTAGCACTTGACTGACCCACTGCTTATGTTTTCTTCTGGCTGTTATCTTTTATACATCTGGAAGAGAAAACCAGAGTCAAGATAGCCAACATGGTTTTGCTGGAACAGTTCCTTCTATGGCTTAGCACACCATATGTAGTAGTGGGAGTGCAGTTACCTGAACCTTACGCTAGAGACGGCATTGGAGATGGTAGAGGCCTATTACCAAGCTCAATCCATCCCTGAATTACCACAGGTTCAAGGGAAACCTCCCAACCCGGATAGAGGTTGCCAGTCCTAAGAACAGGAGACCCCGGCAGCAGGTGGAATCAGACAGGCTGGACTTTTCACTTCAACCACAAAAAC
Organism: Rhinatrema bivittatum; assembly: GCF_901001135.1. Classification (NCBI taxonomy): domain Eukaryota; kingdom Metazoa; phylum Chordata; class Amphibia; order Gymnophiona; family Rhinatrematidae; genus Rhinatrema; species Rhinatrema bivittatum. Next base: position 438,596,642 of record NC_042615.1, on the reverse strand, counting down.
CCGCAGTACCACCATGTTTTAGAGAGGGCCATTTTGTGATGAAAGGGGCCATTTTGCATGAGACTATCCCTGCAGGGAAGAGAAACCAATGGACATTAATACCGTGGCTCCAGAATTTTACAATTTCATGGATGTCCATAGCCAGGGGGGTCTCTACTTCTATAACTGCGGTGGGGCTAGATTGCATTCCAAGCCAGGCTTTGGTGGACTCTGAGAGTGTAAAAATGCTCATCCAAAGAGAATTAGTAAAGCAGGTCCAGATTAACTGCGATCGAGTAGCGACCCTGGCATACATCCACGAGGACCAAATGCAGTATCCAACAAGCCAGGTACTACTGAAGACCCCAGTCAGCCAAGACAAAATTGAAGTGGGAGATTTTCCTTGCCTACACTACCCCATGGTAATAGGACAGGACTGTCCAAACTTAAAGAACCTGTGGATACAGCTCACAATGGTTTTGTCCTGCCAACTCACAAAGCCTACCCGTGTATGGGCGGCACCACTTATAATAATGCACATAATTGAGACCCCTTTTGAAAGGGTGGGCATGGACCTTGTGGGGCCATTAGAAAGGTCTACTCAAAGAAATAAGGACATCCTCATCATTCTGGACTATGCTACAAGATATCTAAAGGCAGTATAGCTATGGAACATGAAAATCCTGATGGTGGTGACCACTGTAATGGACGTTTTTCATGACATGGGCTACCCAAGGAGATTCTGATGGATCAGGGGACCCCATTTGTGTCCAGGATAATGAAACAACTCTGCATCTGCGCACCTGGTATATCACCTGCAGACCAATGGCCTCATTGAGCACTTCAACCAGACACATAAGCAAGTGCTCATTAAATTTGTGAATAAAAACAGTGAGAACTGGAAATCCTTGATGCTCTACATGCTATTCATAATCCATGATGTGCCCAGAGGTCAATGTGATTTTCCACTTTTGAACTACTCTATGGGAAGAGGCCGAGACAAATTTTGGACATAGCTCAGGAAACTTGGGAAGATGAAAGAAACCGTGGGGAGAACTTCATGGACTACATTCTCTGAGTGCAGGAATGCCTAAAAAAAAGCTGAGGAGGTGGCCTGCCTATGCCTAGAGAAGGCTCAGGCTATGCAAGCCCGAGCTTATAATCGCTCCACAGTCCAAAGAGTATTCCAGCCAGGGGACTGTGTCCTTGTCCTTCTTCCTTTTTGGAAAGCAAGCTCCCATTGGCAAGGACCTATGAAAATTTGGAGAAAACAGGGCCTATGGATTACAAAATAGTCCAGCCTGATAAATGAAAGAAAAATCAGATCAACACACAAACATTCTGAAGAAGTGGGTTCCACAGGTGTGGAGTGGTACAAAAGAGTTTGGGCAGAGGTTGGATCCAAAGTGGACCAAACCCAGATTTCTTTTGGAGAGCAGCTGTCCACTGCACAGGTGTTATGGTTATTGGTGTTTGGGTGGATCCTTGGACACTGTGGCAGCTGACCACACCCACGGGGGGCAGTCCCATGAGGGACCACAGTGTCAGGCTAAACTCCGGACAGACACAGATTTTGAATCTTTTATTAAACAGTATATGGAACCACCAGAGGTGGCAGTAGTGAGTAGTGGTTGTAGAGCCCGGCTGGGCACGTCTCTCACAGAAAGCTGGAAAAGGATCCTCTGTAAGCAGTGCTGTAGTGGAAAGTGACTGAGAGTTATGAGCACACAATAGAATTAGCATTCAGAGTCCCAAGTAGAATAGAAGAGCTCAGAGACAGGGAGCGCAGGCCCTCGAGGAGCGAATACCTGGTCCCTTAGAGCAGAGAGACTCGGTAGCATTGTATTCACTAGCAGTAGCAGAGATTCCACTAGACGAGAGGTTTGGCACCGGAGCAGAGGGCAGGCCCTCGAGGAGTGAGTACCTATTCCAGTGAAGCTGTACTGTAGAGAGATGTTTCTGTACTCACAGATGGTGACTGTAGATAGTTCTTCCAAGTAGAAGGTAGAAGTTGCAGGCAGTGACACAGGGCACATGGGCCTTTGAGGAGCGAGTACCGGTTTCCTGATAACACCTGAAAGAAGCAGAGAGCCCCCCGAGGAGCAGGTATCCCGTTAGTGACTACGAAGGGTAGTAAGAGTTCCAGTTAGAGCTGGAGTGGCAGAGTAGCTTAGGAACGGAGAGCGAATCCCATCCGTACGATTCCTGTTGCTAACTCAACGAGCTAGAAAATGCAGTAGGCAGATATACCCTGGAGTCGTGACGTCAGAACTGGGGGACGCCCCTGAGGTTCGCACCAACGTGGAAATAAAGATGAGGGCGGCGTGCGCGCACACGTCCTAGAGGTACCTTGAAGGAGCATGGTGGGAGCCAGCACCAAAGCCAGTCTGGGGACACCGGAGAGGTCGGCAAACAGATGCCACAGCAGCCATATGTCCAAGGTGAGCGGGAGGAGCCGCAAGTAGAGAGAGGTAGGCAGGGCAAAGCCGTCAAAGACCGACGGACGCAACAGTATCCCCCTTCAAAGGACAGCCTCCAGCCCTTTTACCAGGGTTAGGTTTGCATGGATGATTCTGATGAAATTGAAGAAGCATCTCTTTGTCCAGGATATTTGCCATCGGCTCCCAAGAATTTTCTTCGGGGCCGTAACCTTCCCATGATAGAAGGTATTCCCAAGTTTTGCCACATCTTCTTACATCCAGAATAGCTTCAACTTTATATTCAAGGTCTTCTTCTGTGGTAATAGAAGTTGGTTCTGGAGACTTGGGTGAGAACTTACTGAGAATGAGAGGTTTCAAAAGTGAAACGTGGAATGTGTTTGGATTTTCAATCCAGGCGGTAGCTTCAGACTGTACGTAATGTTGCCAAGATGTCGGAGAATTGGAAATGGTCCAACGTAGCATGGAGCAAATTGAGTGGAAGGCAACTTTAGTCTCAAGTGCTTAGTTGACAGCCAGACTTTGTCACCAGGTAGAAATATAGGCGCTTTAGAATGATGAGTGTCGTATGATTTCTTTGCTCGTTCACCCGCTTTGATTAGCATATCTTTAGTCTGAATCCATAATTGATGGATATCATCAGCAGTGGATTGAGCTGCTGGGGACGACATTGAGACAGTCAGTGGAAGTGGTGGTGAAGGTAGTCGTCCATAAACCACTTCGAATGGTGTTGATCCAGTGGATGACGCTAGATGTGAGTTAATGGCGAATTCTGTCCATGGCAACAGTTCGGCCCAGTTATTCTGACGGCAACTCACATAGGCACGAATGAACTGTTTTAGGGTCCTATTCATCCTCTCAGTTTTGCTATTTGATTGGTAATGATAGGCAGATGTATAATCCAGAGAGATATCAAATAGCTTACACAAAGCCTTCCAAAATTTTGCCGTGAATTGTGATCCTCTATCCGAGATGATGTGCTTCGGTGGGCCATGTAGGTGAAAGATGTGGACAATGAAGAGCTTAGCAAGCTCCAAGGCTGAGGGTAAGGCAGGCAGCACCACGAAATGGGCTATCTTACTGAAATGATCAACCGTCACCCAGATAGTGTTCATTCCTCCAGAAGGAGGCAGATCAACTACAAAGTCTGTAGCGATGTGAGTCCATGGCTCCTCCGGATCTGGCAGCAGTTGCAGCAATCCCCAGGGCTGACCAGAAGTAGGCTTATGTTTGGCACAGTTGCAGCATGATGCTACATAGGAGTACATGTCCTCCTTGATAGTAGGCCACCAATAATAATTCTGTAATTTCAGCAGGGTACGGCATTGACCAGGATGGCCAGCCAGCTTGGAATCATAAGCCCAGTGTAAAAGCTTCCTTCTGAGGTTCTTCGGTACAATTGTTTTACCGGCAGACACAGAATGGGTAGCCGCCAAGATGATTTTCTTCGGGTCGATGATATGCTGTGGTTCTTCAGGAACATCCTCAGAGAGGAAAGAGCGAGACAGGGCATCTGCTCTGGTATTCTTGTCTCTGGGACGGTATTTGAGCACAAAGTCAAAGCGATTAAAAAACAAGGACCATCTGGCTTGTCTAAGGTTAAGATGTTGTGCATGATGGAGATACTCTAGATTCTTATGGTCCGAGAATACAGTAATTTGATGTTGGGTGCCTTAGAGTCAAGGCCACCATTCCTCGAATGCCATCTTAATAGCCAGGAGCTCTTTAGCTCCAATCCCAAAGTTTGTCTCTGCAGGAGAAAAGTGCCGCGAGAAAAAGAAGCAGGGATGTAAGGCTTTAGAATCTCGACTCAACACGGCCCCTACTCCAATATCTGAAGCGTCAACCTCACTATGAAGGGTTTGTTGGGGTCCGGGTGACGCAGACATGGCTTGGTGGAAAAGGCAGTCTTTAATTTCTCGAACGCGGAAATGGCCTCCGCAGACCACTTTGAAGCGTTGGCCCCTTTCCGTGTTATCGCATTTAAGGGCACTGTTAAAGAAGAATAGTTCTTTATAAAGCTTCTATAGTAGTTTGTAAACCCCAAAAATTGCCTCAGGGCCTTCAGACTGGTAGGTTGAGACCAATTCTTGATACTCTCTAATTTTTGGGGATCCATCTGGAAGCCTTCTTTCAATACGATGTAGCCAAGAAAAGGCACAGATTACTTGTGAAACTCACATTGTGACAATTTGGCGTAGAGACGGTGATCTCGAAGTCTCAGTAATACTTGTTTGACATCTGCTAGATGAGTAGGCATATCTTGCAAAAAGATCAAGATGTTATCTAGGTAGACAATGACGCAGAATGTCATTCATCATGTTCTGAAACACGGCGGGAGCATTGCACAGGCCAAAAGGCATCACCAAATATTCGAAATGGCCATCTCGAGTGTTGAAAGTTGTTTTCCACTTGTCGCCATTGCGAATACAAACTACGTTATAGGCTCCCTTCAGGTCAAGTTTTGAGAATATCTTGGCCCTTTGCAGTCGATCAAACAGCTCTGAGATCTGAGGTAAGGGGTATCAATCTTTAATCGTGATCTCGTTCAGACCTCGATAATCGATACAAGGACACAATGTACCGTCCTTCTTCTCCACAAAGAAGAAGCCTGCGCCCGCAGGAGACTTAGATGGTCTAATGAACCCCTTTTGAAAATTCTCCTCAATATACTCCAACATGGCTTTATACTCCACCATCGACAGGGGGTAGAAACTTCCTTTAGGAGGTTCAGCATTAGGTTTTAGTCTTATGGCGCAGTCATAAGTTCTATGTGGCAGAAGGATGTCAGCAGCTTCTTTGGAGGACACATCATGAAATGATGCATACTGAGGCGGCAGTCCAGGCATCACTGGAGTAGTAGGCATACAGAGAATAGGAGTAACCTCCTTTAGGTATTTGCCATGACATTCTGGGCCCCAACGGGAGAGATCCAACGTGGCCCAATTGAATTGCGGCATATGCAGCTGCAACCAGGGTAACACCAGAATGATAGGGTGCATGGCCTTCTTCAACACAAAGAAGGAAATCTGTTCGGTATGGCGAGCGCTGGTGTGGAGGGATACCGGTTTGGTACAACAGGTAACAGCACCCGGTAAAGGCTCCCCATGTATAGATGATAGGAGTAGTGGAGTCATCATAGTGGTGAGGGGAATCCTCAACTGTTCCACTAAACGTTGAAGAATAAAATTACCTCCTGCCCCTGAGTCCACCAGGGCAAGAGTCTGAAACGCCAATAGTCCGCCCGTTCGTTTCCCAGACATATCGGGCATGTTTGGTCTGCATGACCAGCTTGTCCACTGTACATGCACAATCTATTCCTCTTCCGAAGTCTTCTCTCTTTGGATGTCAGGTGACCGTGACCAAGTTGCATCAGTTCTTCCTTACTGGCAATAGGAGTCAATGGAACCATCCTGAGTGCAGGCTTAGCACGAACTTCCTTCTGAACAGGTCCTTTACAAGGCTTGAGCTCAAGCACCTTATCACGAAGCTGAAGATTGATTCTAGTAGCCAAGGCCACTAGCTCATCCAGCGAGTCAGGTGTTTCACGAGCAGCCAGCTCATCTTTCAAGCGGGAATCCAAATCTTTGAAGAAGACATCAGAACAGGGGTACGCTCCTGAGGTTCGCGCCAACGTGGAAATAAAGATGAGGGCTGCGTACGCGCGTGCACCCTAGAGGTAACTTGAAGGAGCATGGCGGGAGGCAGCACCAAAGCCGGTCCGGGGACATCGGAGAGGTCGGCAAACAGACTCCATGATGGCCATCAGTCCAAGGTGAGTGGGAGGAGCCGCAAGTAGAGAGGGGTAGGCGGGGCGAAGCCGTCGAAGACAGATGGACGCAACAACAAGCAGCTGACTTAAAGAGTTGTGAAGCAAAACAAGGAGATCTTCTCAAATCTACCAGACCATAAACACTTGTTGCAGCATGACATCATTATGCCTCCTGGAGTTGTTGTGCGGCAATGACCCTATCAGATTCCCGAGGCCAGACGCAGCATGAAGGACATGCTCTGGCTCAGTTATACAGGAGTCTAACAGTGATTGATTCTTACCCATAGAGTTGGTGCTGAACCCAGATGGCAGCATATGGTTCTGTACTGAAAGAGGTCTCAAAACTTGACACATACCTGATGCCTCAAGTGGAAGAGCTGATTAAGCATCTGGAATCAGTCTAGTTCATCTCTACACTTGTAATTACAAAAGATTATTGGCAGGTACCTCTCACGCCAGTGGCAAAGGAGAAGACTGCGTTCTCAATGCCCAGGAAACTTTTCCAGTTCACCATACTTCCTAGTAAACTCCATGATACCCTCACAATGTTTCAGTTCTTGGTTGACCACTTGCTCCACCCACATCAAAGCTAAGCAGCTGCCTATTTGGATGACATAGTGGTCTACAGCCCAGATTTGAAGACACACCTAAGCCAACTCCAGGCCATGCTAATCAGTGCTTCCTAGGGGAACAAGAAGTCCAATATCTTGGCTACACCTTTGGAAAGGGCAAGGTTAATCTGCAGACCCAGAAGAATGAGACGATCAACCAGGTGCTAGTCCCACAAGTAAAATTGAAAGTGAGAACATTCCTAGGCTTCGTGGGGTACTATAGGAGATTTATCCCCAGTTATTCTGTTAGGATCCCCGGTCACGTGAGACCGTGACTGGGTCCCCTTACCTGGGCAGGCAGGTGATCCATTCCTGCTTCCTCCTGTTGCCGCCTCTCGTGGCTGATGCTGACTGCCGCAGCAGCAGCCTGCTCTCACGGCACCCCCACATGCTGCCAATGCCGAATTCCGCACCTGGCTCCCTAGGCACGTGCACACCTCTGCTGTAAATTTAAAGGGCCAGTGGCAGGAAAGTTCCCTGCGGCTCACAAAGATGACGTCAGGCAGGGTCGGTGTATATACCCTTCCCTGTTATCAGCACTTCACCTCAGCAACGGATCTTGCTCATTCTTGAGTGTGAATTGTCTGCATTCCAGATCCCTATTTGTTCCAGCATTCCCGCCTCGCTTCCTGTTCCTGATTCCTGGCTCCTGTGTTCCTGTTCCTTGTCTCCAGTCCCTGCCTTGCTCCTTGTCCCAACTGTTTGATCTTCTGGTTCTGACCCTGCCTGCCTGACTCCACTTGATCTCTGCCTGCCTTGACTCTTGCCTGGTATCTCGACTCTGCTTGTTCTCTGCCTGCCCTGACCATCTGCCTGGCCTCTCATCTCCGCTTGTTCACTGCCCGTCCTGACCTCTGGCCTGTTTCTGGTTCCGCTTGTCTGTTGCCTGCCTCAGCTTCTTCCTCTGGTTCCACCCCTTGAGAGACCCTGCTTAAGTCCTGCCGGCCCCAGTACCCAAGGGCTTAACCTGCGGAGAACAAGGGCTGGTATAGATGAAGGTCCAGTTGGGTCTTCCTCACCCATAACACCTCTCGACGATGAGGACCAACAGGGGCCCACTCCTGGAGGTAAAGTCAACCTCATCTTGGGTCAAGGGTCCACTCCTCTAACATATTCATTGAATTCAGAGCCTCTCATAAGGCTGTTAGTGAAGAAAGCACTTGAGAAGGTCCAGTGATCAACTGAAGCAGAAAAAACTTTTCGGGCTATGAAAGATGCATTATGCTCTAAGCCAGTCCTGATAAGTCTGGACTTCACCAATCCTTTATGGTACAGACCAATGACTCAGAAGTAGGCTTGGGAGCAGTCTTGGTCCAAGAGAAGGATGGCCAAGAACATCCTGTGGCATACATTAGCCGGAAGCTGATACATTATTCAACAGTCAAGAAAGAGGCATTGACAGTCAAGTGGTCCTTAAAGGCCTTGTTCTACTCCCTACTGGGATGGCTGTTAACACTCATAATGGACCACCAATTCAATGCAAGGGTGATGAGATGGTTCCTGGCACTATAGCCCTTCAACTACAAAATACAACATAGGGCAGGAAAGAAAAACACCAATGCAGATTTCCTGTCCTGAACATATATGCCTTGGTACATATATGCCTTTCCTGTCCTAAACATATATGCCTTGGTACAGGCAGACGCTCACCCAAATAAGGAGTAAGCTGAGGGGAAGGGAGTCTATAGGAAACTACCTCAGACCTCAGCTGGATCCATATATCAGGTCCATGGATGGATTAACGTCATTTATGTGTCTTTAAGTCCTTATCATTCATAGTGGGATCCAAGCAGTTAATGTAAGATCTGACTATTAACCTTTGGAATTTAAACAAATTTTTCCATAACATCATTGTTACTGAGACAACTGCTTAATTTATTGTTTTTTTTATTTTATTTTTGTTTTTAGAGTTATATTTTTCTAGCACTTTTTGGGTAGAGTACATGTGGGCTTTGTGTACTATAGAAGTCATAGTGCATGTGTGTGTTTGAATGGATGAGGGATGTTTTTATCTTAGTACTAGTTTGTGTATAACATTATTTGATAATTGTATGCATTCAAATATGTTCATATTTATGGTTGCTAAATTATTAAAGCTTCGATATCTATAACAATTGTTAGAGCCATATTAAACCGGTGTCTCTGAAAGGGTTTGAGTAACCAGTTTGATACAGGATATGTGGGAGTATCAATCCTTTTTTTGGAGCAATTTACTAGGGATGTGAATCGTTTTTTGACGATTTAAAACAATCGTCAGATATATTTTAAATCGTCAAAAATCATTAGAGCCGCGATACAATAACAATTCCCCCGATTTATCATCAAAAATCATAAATCGGGGGAGGGGGGAGGGCGGGAAAACCGGCACACCCAAACAACCCTAAAACCCACCCCGACCCTTTAAAAGAAATTCCCCACCCTCCCGAACCCCCCCAAAATGTTTTAAATTACCTGGGGTCCAGTGGGGGGGGGGGTCCCGGCGCGATCTCCCACTTTTGGGCCACGGCTGCGTTAAGAGAAATGGCGCCGGTGGCCCTTTGCCCTTACCATATGACAGGGCAAAGGTAGCGCCGGCGCCATTTTGGTTCCTGTGACCCGATGTCACGAGTGCAGGAGATCGCTCCCGGACCCCCGCTGGACCCCCAGGGACTTTTAGCCAGCTTGGGGGGGCCTCCTGACCCACACAAGACTTGCCAAAAGTCCAGCAGGGGTCCGGGAGCGACCTTCTGCACTTGGGCCGATTTGCCAATATTCAAAATGGCGCCGGCGCTACCTTTGCCCTCACTATGTCGACATAGTGAGGGCAAAAGGGCACCGGCGCCATTTTGAATATTGGCAATTTGACCCGTGTGCAGGAGGTTGCTCCCGGACCCCCGCTGGACTTTTGGCAAGTCTTGTGGGGGTCAGGAGGCCCCCCCAAGCTGGCCAAAAGTCCCTGGGGGTCCAGCTGGGGTCCGGGGGCGATCTCCTGCATGTGTGACGTCGGGAGCCAGGAACCAAAATGGCGCCAGCGCTACCTTTGCACTGTCACATGATAAGGGCAAAGGGCCACCGGCGCCATTTCTCAACGCAGCCATGGCCAGAGAGCTGGAGATCGCGTCGGGACCCCCCACTGGACCCCAGGTAATTTAAAACATTTTGGGGGGGGTTCAGGAGGGTGGGGGATTTGTTTTAAAGGTTTGGGGGTGGGTTTTAGGGTTTTTTTGGTGTGCCGGTTTTCCCGCGCCCTATTTAACAATACAATACAAATGCCCCTGACGATAAATCGGGGGCATTTGTATTGTATCGTGCCCTCTAACGATTTTGGACGATTTTAAAATTATCTGACGATAATTTTAATCGTTCAAAAACGATTCACATCCCTAATGAAAAGGCAACACTGCACATACTACACCAGGCCCTAGAAAAACAATAAAATTATTAGGAAACCAGGCTGCTATAGATCCCTTCATAGAATTTACATGCCAGCAAAATACCTAACCTCGGTCACATATACAAAACACAGAGAGACCCTGACCAAATACAGAATAAAGAGATCAGAAAGTATCAAGAGAAACTGTGCTAAGAACTGAACTGGAATCCACAACAACCCAGCCCCTATATGCAGAGCAACAATAGAAAAACAGAAACATTAACATTCTTCATAAAACATTAAATAATACAATCTAGAAATATAAAATATCAATCATAATAGTAAAAACATTCTGTGTTGAAAGATGTGTAGCCCAAACCAGTCAATGAATAGAATGTCCAAAATTTTCCAAACATCAATAAAATATTTCAAAACATCTGATGAATCAAAAATCCAATAATTAAAACAATGATCTATTTCCCCCCTAAAACAATTAAATATTTCAAAAGAGCAGAATCATCAAAGTACACCTAATAATTAAAACTAATAAGAATTAAAAATTCTTCTGCTCTCCATACCTGGAATCTTCTCATTTCCAGTCACCCTGAGATTTAATGGATTGTAGGCGGTAGAGCCGGTAGAGCCGCACAACTTTGATCTTTTCTCACACACAAGCACAATAACATTTTCAGTCTCTCATACACTCTCTCTCTGTCTAACCTATACAGCTCCCTCTCCCTCACAGATACATTATGTGTATGTATGTGTGTGAGTGTGCCTGTGACACATGGGCTCTCATACAGACATATTCACAGGCACACAGGCTCTCACACAGACACAGGGGTGGCGCAAGGCAATCTTCTGCGTGAGGTGAGGGAAGAAATTGAGCTTCCTGTCCCCGAGGATTGGCATAGCACAGGTCAAATCACTTAGATGGCAAGGAGGTGATGTGCCCTTGGAGTATGGTCCTTTAGATGATTTGAAATGCTGGGGAAGTCGACAGAGTCAGAATTTCCAGAGGTATGGCAAATAAGAGTGTCAGTGATATTTTTAAGAAGCAGGCCATCCTACCACACTACTCAGAACCCTACCATCAGCTTCACAGCCTTCCCCATTATTTGCACTCTGGAGCAGTGGGAAAAGGGTGAATGGTGAGGGTCTGTGCGTGGCGCTCTCTTTCAGGGCCAGTGCAAAGGTATTAGGCACTCAGTGAACCTTATACCCTTATGCTCCCCCATTTTCCCAGCTCTCACCATACACAAAATTATGCATGAATAACAGATTGTACATAAAAAAGACATTCAAAGTGTAGTCTTCTGATATAAATATAGATCTTGCAACAATATTCGCATGCAATGCTATGATGCCAGTGAGGAAACCCTGCAAGAAAGATATTTGGAGCCCATATGGTATTAGATCTATTAGCCCTCAAAAAGCCATGAATCAACTGAACTACAATTAAAATATAGTAAAACTCCGATACCAAAACTGCACTAACTGCCAGCACTCAAACAGTGAAAATCCTACCCGTGAAAATGCAGCATTGCAAATATTACACCAAGCTCTAAAATACCAATTACATCCCCTATTAAAAAAAACAGAACAAGACAGGTTGTTATAGATTCCTATACAGAAATTATACTATAGCAGAATACTTCACTTCCATTACACATCAGAATGCAGACAGACCATAAAGTATAAATAGAAATGTGCAGACAAACACTGAACTGAAAATTACTAATAGCCAGAGTCTGTATTAGGGATGTGAATCGTTTTTTGACGATTTAAAATATCGTCCGATATATTTTAAATCGTCAAAAATCGTTAGGGCCACGATACAATAACAATTCCCCCGATTTATCGTCAAAAAATCGTAAATCGGGGGAAGGGGGAGGGGAAGGGGGAGGGCGGGAAAACCAGCACACTAAAACACCCTAAAACCCACCCCCGACCCTTTAAATTAAATCCCCCACCCTCCCGAACCCCCCCAAAATGCCTTAAATTACCTGGGGGTCCAGCGGGGGTCCGGAATGGCCTCCTGAAATCGAATCGTGTTGCCTTCAGCCGGCGCCATTTTGCGCCGCCATTTTGCAAAATGGCGGCGCAAAATGGCGCCGGCCATAGACCAACACGATTCGACTGCAGGATGTCGTTCCGGACCCCCGCTGGACTTTTGGCAAGTCTTGTGGGGGTCAGGAGGCCCCCCCAAGCTGGCCAAAAGTCCCTGGGGGTCCAGCGGGGGTCCGGGAGCGATCTCCTGCCGCGAATCGTTTTTCCGTACGGAAAATGGCGCCGGCAGGAGATCGACTGCAGGAGATCGCTCCCGGACCCCCGCTGGACCCCCAGGGACTTTTGGCCAGCTTGGGGGGGCCTCCTGACCCCCACAAGACTTGCCAAAAGTCCAGCGGGGGTCCGGAACGATCTCCTGCAGTCGAATCGTGTTGGTCTATGGCCAGCGCCATTTTGCGCCGCCATTTTGCAAAATGGCGGCGCAAAATGGCGCCGGCTGAAGACAACACGATTCGATTTCAGGAGGCCATTCCGGACCCCCGCTGGACCCCGAGGTAATTTAAGGCATTTTGGGGGGGGTTCGTGAGGGTGGGGGATTTAATTTAAAGGGTCGGGGGTGGGTTTTAGGGTATTTTAGTGTGCCGGCTCACGATTTTAACGATTTTCACGATACTTTAAACACCCAAACGGCAACGATACGATTCCCTCCCCCTCCCAGCCGAAATCGATCGTTAAGACGATCGAGGACACGATTCACATCTCTAGTCTGAATGTAGTACAACAATGGAAAAACAGAAACATCACCATTTCTCATAAAACAATAACATCAGGAAATATAAAAGTCATAATAGTAAAACCATACAAATAAAAATAAATATTTCAAGACAACTGATGAATAGAATAACATTCAAAAATTAAATTCATATAATAAAAATTTTCTAAGTTCCCAAAAAACAATAAAATATGTAAAAATAGCAAACACATAAAATAACATCAGTCATAATTAAAATTAATAAGAATACAAAATTTCCGCTTTTTATCCCACAGAATTTTTGATTTCCAGTCACTCTGAAATTGGCCTGAAGAGTGGGGAAATGGGAGGCTACACACACTTTGTGCACTCCTTCTCATATAAACATAAGGTCCGATTTTAAAAGGGCTGCGGGAGTAAAAACAGGGGGTTATGCGCGTGGCCTGACCTTGCACTTGCCGCCCGCATTTTAGAACGGGCCCAGCCACATGCATTATATGCAGAAGTGCCGGGCTCTGTAAAAGGGGAGGGCCGGGGGGGGAGCATGTTCTGGGTGGGGAGGGGCGGGGGGCAGGCCGGGATAGAGCCATTAGATGCTGTCCTGGTGAAGTGCGCGATGGAAGATGGCTGACGCATAAAAGTTACTTCAACTTGGGAGTTGAAGTAAGTTTTAAAACAAAAACAAACTAATAGGGAAGATTAGGGTTGGGGATGAGAGGGGAAAAGGTAGGAAGGTTAGGTAGAGGTGTAGGGAAGTTCCCTCCCAGTCTGCTCCTTAATTGGATCGGACTCGGAGGAATTGGGGAAGGTCTACTTGCATCGCTGCATGTTGGTTTACAAAATCCCCCCCCCCCCCCCCCCAATGCGTGTGAGATTTTAAAATCTGGTGTGCATGTGTGCATAGGAACCGTATTTTATAACATGCTCACGCTCACATGCGCATATTCTAAAATGATTGTATCCATGTGCTCACGCCAGGAGCCACTTGCACATGGACACACATGCAGATTTTTAAATCTTCCTTACACTTTTTAACATACATATGTTTATTCTCATAAACACACATACACATAAACACACACATGCTTACTCACACTCTTTCACATGCTGTCACACACAAGCTTTCTCACACTTTTATGCTCTGTCACACACACACACACACACTCACACTCTCACATGCTCTCATGCATACAGTACTCACTCACATGCTCTCTCACACACACATGCTCACTCTCACATGCTCTTACACACACACATGCTCACTCATATGCATGCTCGCTCAAACTCATGCTCACATTCTCGCATGCTGATACACTCATGTATTCATACATACATGCACACTTACCCAATCCCTCTTGTACCCCTTTCTTCTCACTTACCACTTCTCTTTCCTTCCTTCTCAGCCCTTTGCTTTCCTTCTCTCCCCTCTCACACTCACCTCCTCCCCTTCTCCCTCTCCCCTTTCTCACTCACTCCTTTACATTCCATTCCCCCTCTCACTTACATCCTCTTCTCCCCTCCCATGCCATTCTCCCTCACTCTTACTCTCACTCACACTCCCACTTTCCCTTCCCTTCCACTCCATCCACCAGGTCTCTTTTTTTCTTTCTACCAGGGTGTGGGAAACCTGTGGGCATGTCATATCGCTGTCTTTCTGCTTGTGGGGTGTGGAATCACCACCGGCACATCATAATTTCAGCTGATGCCATTGTCTTCTTCCTATGGGGCAGGGGCTGGGCCTGGCTACGCCCCCGGGATTATGTCATAAACTTGTGCCGCCACTGCCTCTAACTGCTCGCGGGGCTGGGAGCTCTGAGTGCACTTTCAAAATTTTCATTTCCTTCCTACTTGTGAGGCTGAGAGCCGAGCAAGCTTATTAGGAATTCTTGCCGCCACTAACATTGTCGTCTTCCCCTGTGGGTCTATCATAAATATGGGCCACTAGGGATGTGAATCGTTTTTTGACGATTTAAAATATCGTCCGATATATTTTAAATCGTCAAAAATCGTTAGGGCCACGATACAATACCAATTCCCCCGATTTATCGTTAAAAAATCGTAAATCGGGGGAAGGGGGAGGGCAGGAAAACCGGCACACTAAAACCCCCTAAAACCCACCCCCGACCCTTTAAATTAAATCCCCCCCCCTCCCGAACCCCCCCCCCAAATGCTTTAAATTACCTGGGGATCCAGCGGTGGTCCAGAACGGCGGCGGTCCGGAATGGCCCCCTCAATTGAATCCTGTTGTCTTCAGCCGGCGCCATTTTGCAAAATGGCCGCTGCAAAATGGCGGCGGCCATAGACAAAAACGATTTGACGCAGGAGGTCGTTCAGCGGCGGTCCGGAACCCCCGCTGAACAAACTCCTGCAGTCGATCTCCTGCCGGCGCCATTTTCCGTACGGAAAACGATTCGCGGCAAGAAATTGCTTCCTCAACCCCGCTGGACTCCCAGAAACTTTTGGCCAGCTTGGGGGGGCCTCCTGACCCCCACAAGACTTGCCAAAAGTCCAGCGGGGGTCCGGAACGACCTCCTGCATCGAATCGTTTTTGTCTATGGCCGCCGCCATTTCGCGGCGGCCATTTTGCAAAATGGCGCCGGCTGAAGACAACAGGATTCAATTGAGGGGGCCGTTCCGGACCGCCGCCGTTCTGGACCACCGCTGGATCCCCAGGTAATTTAAAGCATTTGGGGGGGTTCGGGAGGGTGGGGGATTTAATTTAAAGGGTCGGGGGTGGGTTTTAGGGGGTTTTAGTGTGTCGGCTCACAATTTTAACGATTTTCACGATAGTTTACACACCCAAACGGCAACAATACGATTCCCTCCCCCTCCCAGCTGAAATTGATCGTTAAGACGATCGAGGACACGATTCACATCTCTATGGGCCACTGCCATTGTTTTCGTCCTGCTTGCAGGGTTGGGAGCCCCGCAAGCACATCAGAAATGGCTCGCCACCTCCCTGGCTGTGCCACCCCATGCAAAAGCACGATATGCACAACTGGTTGCACTGGGCCTGTTTCATTCATGCCAATATGGATGAACAACATCGGATAGTGGTCAGTAGGTTTGAGGATTTTCAGCCATCTCTTCATAATATCTTTGATTTTTGCACCCAAGAGACAGCACACTTCCCAGGATAACATGTCTGGTCAACAGTTGGATGTCTCCATACTCCTCAGAAGTGAGTCACCAACAACCAATACCTTCTGCCTTCTATGAGCAATGGTTGTTGGGTCCACAGCTTTGGAGTTTGCATAGTTCCTCCTCATCTTTTGATGGCATCTCCTCCTCCTCTTCCAGGGCTGCATACTGGTTCTTCAGTTCAAGAGAAATCAGAGCCATGGTGTAGATTCTAATAGCTGTAGTAGTCTGGGTCCAGTGGAGGCAAAATTGATATAACAATTTAAAAAAGATTAGGAAATTAAGGTAAAACTGGAGTTCAAATTGTCTGCAATATATAACAAGGAGGAAAAACTGATAGAATAGATGGTCCTTGTGGTCTTTATCTGTCAGCATATCACTTTTTCTATGTGGTTATCAGTAGTGGTGGTTTGTCTTTGCATGGTATGAAGGAAGGATGAAAGTAGTATCTGTGTGCAATAGCTTGTATACTAAAGAAATGAATACATATAACAATGCTGTAAGTACTCTGTTTTGGTTAGTCAAGTTTGTTTAGAAAGTTATGTGCTATTATATGTATTTTTGATATCCATACAACACTGGGAATAGCTAATTGTATGAATGCATGCTGTATGTTTCATTAGATAAGGAGGTCATATTTAATCAATAGTTTCCATGCATGTAGAAAGTACATAAGCTAGAAATGTGAGTGTTGCCATGCAGCTGAATAGCAACTACTACTACTTATCATTTCTATGGCACTACACAACATTCACAGCGCTGGACAAACATACTAGGGATGTGAATCGTTTTCCATATCGTGTGGCAGGGCAAGAAAATCGTCTTAGGCACGATTTTTTAGTTAAAAAATCGTTAAAAATCGTTTTTTCCGATTAGTGCGCACTAACTCGAGTTAGTGCGCACTAACTGGGAGTTAGTGCGCACTAACTGAAAATGATACAATTTGACACTTTTCAGGTCAGTTAAGGTCAGTTTAGGAATGAATATGTATTCCTATTGGCTGCCCTCTTATTTATTCATGTTACCAAGTTTCCTACTGACAGTATATGGGGGATGGGAAATGGAAACAGTTGGTAGCTTGACAAAACAAGTAATGTGATCAGTCAATGTGACTAGAACTTGTGCCCTAACCCTGATACCAGGGGTATTGTGATCTTCCTGCACACAGTGCCCTATCCCTATTAATACCAGGAGTGTTGTGATCTTCCTGCACACAGTGCCCTATCCCTAATACCAGGGGTGTTGTGATCTTCCTGCACACAGTGCCCTATTCCTGATACTGGGGGTGTTGTGATCTTCCTGCACACAGTGCCCTATTCCTGATACCGGGGGTGTTGTGATCTTCTTGCACACATCCCGATATCAGGGATAGGGCACTGCATGCAGGAAGATCACAACACTCCTGGTATTAATAGGGATAGGGCACTGCATGCAGGAAGATCACAACACTCCTGGTATTAATAGGGATAGGGCACTGCATGCAGGAAGATCACAACACCCCTGGTATCAGGGATAGGGCACTGTGTGCAGGAAGATCACAATACCCCGGAGGAGTGAGGGTCAGGCAGCTCCCCCCTGTCTGTGAAGCCAGCCTCTCACTAGTAATGCAGGGAGGGGGCTGTCTCAGACTTCACCATCCTCCCCCCCCCCCCCCTTACCCACACACCATTCACTAGCTGGGACATGGGGGAAGTCAGGAGTGAGGGACAGGCAGCTCCCCCCTGTCTGTGAAGCCAGCCTCTCACTAGTAATGCAGGGAGGGAGCTGTCTCAGACTTCACCATCCTCCCCCCCCCCCCTCACCCACACACCATTCACTAGCTGGGACATGGGGGAAGTCAGGAGTGAGGGTCAGGCAGCTCCCCCCTGTCTGTGAAGCCAGCCTCTCACTAGTAATGCAGGGAGGGAGCTGTCTCAGACTGGTATCAGGGTTAGGGCACTGTGTGCAGGAAGATCACAACACTCCTGGTATTAATAGGGATAGGGCACTGTAAGAGATGACTGTAGTAGATTGAATAAAGATCTGATGTTTCTGCTCTCCTCACACCAAACAAAAACAACACACAAGCAGAGAAGCCCTTCTTACAAAGCTGAGCTAGTGAGTTAAGTAGGAGGAAAAGTAAACATACTGGTGCCAGTGTGGCTACTTAAAAAATACACTTACCAACAATCAATTACATATATTTGAACTGTGTACAGTTCCAGCCAGGACCACCTTTCTAAAATGCACAGTGATTGGCAAATTCAACATGCACTAGCATTTCAGGTGCCTGCTAACAAAAATAATAAACAAACAAGTTCTAGTCACGTGAGTGCTGATCATTACATTACTTTTTTTGTCAAGCTTCCAACTGTTTCCATTTCACATCCCCCCAACCATATTGGTAACATCAATAGATAAGAGCACAGCCAGCCAATAGGAATACATACATACATATTCATTCCTAAGTGACCTTTACTGACCTGGGAAGTGTGAACACTTTGTTTCATTTTCTGTTGGTGTTCGTTAGTTTCCAGTTCCATTTCCCATCCCCCCAACCATCACCTCAGTGGTAACCTTGGTAACATCAATAGATAAGAGGGCAGCCAGCCAATAGGAACACATATTCATTCCTAACTGACCTTCAGTGACCTGGAAAGTGTTTATTTGTATCATTTTCAGTTAGTGCGCACTAACGGGGAGTTAATGCGCACTAACTCGAGTTAGTGCGCACTAACACGATTTAACGATTTTTAACGATAAATCGTTAGAATTTCTATTGTATCGTGTTCTATAACGATTTAAGACGATATAAACATTATCGGACGATAATTTTAATCGTTGAAAAACGATTCACATCCCTAAAACATACAGAAAAGGCAGTCTCTGCTCAATAGAGCTTACAATCTAACAAGACAAACAGACAGGACAAGAGACTTGGGGGCAGAAAAAAGTGTATTAAGTTGAGAATGCAATAAAAAATTGATTTTGAATATAAGAGATAATATTCATGTTCTAAAGGATAATATTGACACTGGGGAAGGCCATAACAGTTATTCTAAAGAGCCTGTAACCTTGCCAATGAAAATAAATATTACAGAGCTAATTTTCAAAGGGGCTGATATTCAAATAAATGCAGAGCTGCAAAAGTTAGAATCTTAAATAAGAATCCTAAATTACAAGCTTATGTTCAGCTGAACTAAGGAGCCCAAATTTTCAGCTGAAAATTCATATACATAATTTCCCCCTACAAATGTTTTTCTGATGTTTTTCTGATATCCTGGTATGAACGCCTTTTTGCCTGCTGATTTGGTACTGTGCACTAACTTGTATATAGTTTCTGTTATAGTTCAATCCCATAGCATATCCCCATAGCATTTACTCATTGATGTTTGTATTTCTTGTAAGGGCTCCTCCCAAATATTATTTATATGTTGCCTAGTTTACTATGTTATCTGTTATTTGTAAGGGCTCCGCCCAATGGTTTTTTGTTCACTGTAAACCGATGCGATGTGCGAACGGTCATCGGTATAAAAGAAACGTTAAATAAATAAATAAATAAATAAATAAATAAATAAATAAATATACATTTAGGGACCTAACAGGTAGAACTTAAATTTATGCTTGCTATTCCTTTGCCTAGATTTCGGATTCTAAATTAGATGCCTAGTGCTGAAAATAAGTGCTAAGCTTCTAACTTCCCTGCCCTAACTCCAGCCCCATAGTCACCCACATTTTTAGGGTCCTAAATTTAGGTTCTCAGCCCTAGTAAATTTTCAATGTAGGGACCTAACTCTAAAATCTAGGAGCCTAAATCCTTCAAAATAGACCCCACTAGATTAAGCACCAAAGTTTTGCAGTTAGGCTCTACAATTAGCTCTTTTGTAAATGTACCATGGCTAATTTCCTTAATTTAGGATGCCAATTTTGCTAGGCCCCTAAATTTAGAGCCCTAAAATGTAGGTGTTTACGGTGCAGGAGTCAGAGTGGGAAAAAAATGTTAGGAGCTTAGCACTGAATTTTCAGAAGTGTTCATTCACCAATAAAAAAATAATTATTTTAATTGAAATCCCTAGTAGGCACTAGGCAGTAACATTAAATCCATGATGTCAGGGGAAGGTAGATGTGGGCAAGTGATTGGGACTGGCAGAGGAGGCACTTCAAAAGGCAGTGCCGTCCCTCATGAAAGTTAAAATGGGAACTGTTCCAATCTAAAATCTCTGGAGGGGTTGGTAATTCCATCCGAAAAAAAAATGAAATTTAAAGATGCCTTTGCTTGGGTTTCCAAATGTTCCCTTTGAATGGCAAAATGAATAAAAGCAATTTAAAGCCTTGCAGCAGCTCCAATTGCCTCATATGCTCCAGTTAATATGAGCACATGTACCTGACCTCAACCACTGTGCCTGTCCATCCAGCTGTTATATCTCTATAAGAGCCTGACCTCAAACGCTGTACCTGTCTGTCCAGCTCTTACATCAGTACAAGGGCCTGACATCAAATGCTATGCCTGTCCGTCCAGCCCTTATGTCACTACGAGGGCCTGATCTCAAACGCTGTGCCTGTCTGTCTACTGTCCAGCCTTAAGTCACTACAAGGGCCTGACCTCAAATGCTGTGCCTGCCCGTCCACTGTCCAGCCTTACATCACTACAAGGGCCTGACCTCAAACGCTGTGCCTGTCCGTCCAGCTCTTACATCACTACAAGGTCCTGACCTCAAATGCTGTGCCTGTCTGTCCACTGTCCAGCCCTTACATCACTACAAGGGCCTGACCTCGAATGCTGTACCTGTCTGCAGTGTCCACTGTCCAGCTCTTATGACACTACAAGGGCCTGACCTCAAATGCTGTACCTGAGTTTAGTTCTAGTATTTCTAATTTCAGTTTCATGTATTTGTGCATCACTTCTTTACAGAATATTCTTTTTCCTGTTTTGCAACATTTGAAATGTAAGAACATAAAAAGCTGACTCAACATGTTTAGAGCTTGCATATTTCATATGCTCAATAGTTTTCATGAGCTTTTTAATATGGGCCATTTTCCCTAAATCTTTCTTAGGTGCCAACATTAATGTTTCTTTTTTTTTTTTTTTATAATTTATACTTTATTAAATTTCTCATACATTTTACAATGAAAAGAAAATAGGCAACATTTTGGATTCCATAACTTCAAATTACAGGAAAATAAAAAACAAATTACAGTCTTACACATTCCAATAATTAAGTCCACATTATTGGGAAGCCATATTTAAAGATAATTATTAAGGAAACAGTCATAACATTTTATGAACAATTTGGAGACTCTTTCTTATTGACCAGTATTCATTTTATCCATACTAGCAATTTACAATACCCTCATCCACCTTTATCCGTAAGAAATACCTCCAGATGAGAAGGTTCAAGAAAAACAAACTTGTTTTTTTGTAGTGTAATAATACACTTACAAGGAAATTTGAGGAAGAATGTGGCCCCGAGGGCCAACACTCTCTGTCTCATTAAAAGAAATTGTTTCCTTCTCAGCTGTGTGTTCCTCGACACATCTGGGAAAACCTGGACCAATTTACCACAGAACATAAAGCTTTTATTTTTTAAATATTTTTGCTGGACTAAGTTTTTGTCCTGCTCCAATACAAAGGCCACTAATAAAGTGGCCCTTGTTGGAATATCATCTTCCAAAGCCTCTAAAAAGGATGTTAAGTTTGGACTATTAGCAGCTAAAACATCAATTCCACCCTCAGGGGCAATACCTTCTCTCCGAGAATTAGGTAAATAATATATTTTGGAAATAAGTATTTCAGTAGGAATACCCAATATCTCTTTTATATATTTTATATATTTTTTAAATAATTCTTGCGCTGATAACAATCTTATATAGGGGAAATTTTAAAAACGTAGATTTTCCCTTCGCATGATATTTTCCATTCCCTCCAAATTTTTATATATCATCAGAGTGTCTTTTATAAATGCAGTCCCTGTTGTTTGTAAAGCTGTTATCTGAGAGTTCAAAACTGCATTTGTGGCTTCAACTTGATCTATTCTTTTTCCACGGTCGTCCAATTTCCCCTTAATCTCATTAGAAAAAACAGTAGATTGGGTCATGGATTGGGACAATCTCCTCTCCATATTTGTAATCGCTTTCCAGATATCTACTAGAGAAATATTCTCTGGATTTGGCTCAGTCGTTTCCCCCTCTACTGCTTCAATACCAACTACAGCCATCTCCAGAGACTTATTTTCTCCGTTTACAGTTGTTATCAGCTCCCTTGAAATAGGGGTATTTAAAACATTTACCCCTGCATTCCCAGGAGCATGAATGGATAACTGATCCTGGGCAGGACTAGCTGTAGCCCCGACGAAAAAGATCTATCTTGAGAGGTTTCTCTTGATGTTTGAGTCACCCTGCTCGCCAGATGTAAGTCCATCGGGCCTTTTTACTCTTTAGCTACTGGAGTCGATGTTACCACCTTCACTTTCCTTTTTCTCCCCATCTGCGATGTAAAACACTTCCTCCTCCAAAATTTTCACCAGGGGCGTACCCCTTTGGCAGCGCGCCGGCGGCTGTGGGCCGCTGTGCAGGTATTTAAATACGCTCAACAGGCGTCCGCTTTGGATGACATCACAGGGGGGCGGGAGACGGCTCACCAGCTCAGTCCCATTCGCCCTCAATCCCTTGCGGTGCAGCTCTCCTCAGCAAGGCTCCCAATATCTCCTGCTGTGCAGGTCTTTAAATACGCTCAGCAGGCATCCGCTTTGGATGACATCACAGGGGGGCGGGAGATGGCTCTTACGGCTCACTGGCTCAGTCCCGTTCGCCCTCAATCCCTTGCGGCGCAGCTCTCCTCAGCAAGGCTCCCCAACATTAATGTTTCTAATACTATAGAAAACTGGTGGTAGTTGTACTCTAGTTCATCCTCTGTGTTCCCATAGTTTACAGAGGCACTGTAGGGTACAAAGTCAACATAGGTTGATATTGTAGATTTGGACTTGAGTAGCAGTTTTCTTATTTCTGAGAGTTCTTCAAGTTCCCTTGTCATCAGCTGAAGTGCATAAGTACAGTTAATAGCTTCTGGGTATTCACTAGATGCCAACGGAACCACCACACTTTCGGGGCCAACCCATTCCAGGGAGCCCTTTCCTGCACAAAGGAAAGGGAACTCTCTCCATATGTAGCCAGCCTATCTCTTAGTACCCGTTGACCCATGTTGAACCAGAACTGCTGTTCACATGGAAACCTCCTCCACATCAACTCGCCATGCTTTGAAGGCTTGTGCTCCACTCTAGGGGCCAACTCATTCCAGGGAGCCCCTTCCTGCGCAAAGAAAAGGGAACTCTCCCCGGGTGTAGCCAGCCTATCACTTAACGCCCACCACCCATGTTGAACTGCTATTCACATGGAAACCTTCTCCACCTCGGCCTTCAAAATTCTTATTTGTATATCTGCTATGTCCAACAGATTTTAAAAGACCAGCAAGACTCACTAGATGCCAACAGAAACACCCCACTCTAGGGGCCAACCCATTCTAGGGAACCCTTTCCCGCACAAAGGAAAGGGAACTCTCCCCAGGGCCAGCCTGTCTTGCCCCTATCAAAACCACAGGGATATGACTACATCTGCTCTGCCAGCCTGTCTTGCCCCTATCAACTTTCTGCCACTTTGCCTTGCTGCCATACACCAGACGACTCACTCTAGTCCTTGTGGTTTTCTTGCCACTATCATGGTTCCTCAGTGTGTTGGTGCTAGTTTTTCTGCTGCTTTGTCCCTTTATCGGCACCTTGTGGTTTTTTTCTGACACTCTTTCTGTTTTCTGTGTTCCCCCTTCATTGTGCTGTAGGATGTTGATGCCACTTATTTTGCTACTTTGCCTGTCATGCTGCCTTCGAGGGTTCATGCAACTGTTATCAGTGCTCTGTTTTGAAGCTGTGGTGTGTTTTTGACACTCTCGCTGCTGCTTTGCATCTCTGTTAAAACACTCTTGCCACTCTTGGTACCCTT
This sequence comes from Rhinatrema bivittatum, assembly GCF_901001135.1. NCBI lineage: Eukaryota > Metazoa > Chordata > Amphibia > Gymnophiona > Rhinatrematidae > Rhinatrema > Rhinatrema bivittatum. The sequence goes on along the minus strand of NC_042615.1, from coordinate 438,572,620 downwards.
TTGCTCCTTTACAGTGGCTTAGGCTATTCATGCCACTTTGGTGCCATTTTGCCACAGTCTAAGTACCTTGGAGCGCTTTTCTCATTCTGATAATTGTTCCCCAGATGTTTCATCAGAATTGATAAGAAAACCCCAATTCTGCAGCCAAAAATAGGCTACAATTACTTCCCCTATTAACTTTAATGGGAAAACGGAAAACAAATAAAACTAATCAACAAATTGGTTTCCCTCCCTATGAAACTAATGCCATGAATTTGGGTCCCGGTGAAAAGAAAAACGAATCGAAACAAATGTTTTCCTTCTGCACATCCCTAGAGGTTGTAGCCGCGATAGTGGATCCTTCCCCTGAAAAAACATTACAGCTGTAGCTCCATGTTGTTTTGTCTTTGTGAGATATTGGCATCCAAAGTATGGAGCCACCATTGTCTTAACGAGCTCACCTAAAAAAAAAAAGTTGCAAAAAGTCAATGAAGCATGCAGGGGTCAAACCTGACCCTCTTCCTTATCCCAGGGCTGCCTCAAAACTAAATCTAGATTATAGTGGGAAGGTCAGTTTTAAGGTAATGGAGTGCAGCAGCATGGTCGGGGTGAAGGTGTCCCCTTACTATAAACCAATGATTCTTTAAGACTTGGAGGGTCCAGGGAGAGGAGCACCACTATAGACCAATGAGGTATTTTTTTTATTTTGGAAGTCCGGGGGGGGGGGGGATTTATTGGCCAATATTCATTTTGAAAGGGGGAATGGAGGTACCTTTTGTCACAATGGGCAACTTGGTGATTGGTTTGGGGGGCTCATCATTGAGCAACCACCTTATTCTGTTTTTAAACTTTGGTTGCCAGGGCTGCCTCGAGTGGTGGCCCTGGGATGAAGAGATGGATCAGGACTGACCCCCCTCACACTTCTTTGACATTTTGCATATTTATTTATTTTTTTTTAGATGGGCCCTTTAAATCTATCCTGTGAGCTTCGAGACCTGTGTTATGGTTTCAATGCTCCCACATTAGAGTAACATTTTTCAAATATGTATTGCTCCAATAACATGACTGACAAATTTCTAAGTCAGCCACCTTATTTTATTTGCATCATATTAACTTTGCATGAGCTGCTTTCAATAATAACGTATCAAAGAAAATTGACCTCAAAACTGGAGTACCACAAGGATCTGCATTATCTGCCACTCTCTTTAATATTTACCTTTTACCAATCTGCCAACTTCTAGATGATCTTCAAATAACATACTACCTCTATGCAGATGATATACAACTTCTTATTCCTATAAAAAAATCCATTGATGAAACATACAAAGATACTTCCATGATTCTTGACGCACTAAAACAATTCCTTTCAAATTTAAAACTAATAATCAATATTGATAAAACTGAATTAATTATCATGAACAAAAAACCCAACTTAATTCCACCACCTCAATTCACCACTAACAATCAAATCAACTTTATTTCCCCTGTCAATCACGCCAGAAATCTTGGAATTAACATGGATAGGAACCTATACTACAATATACACATAACAACTAAAATCAAAGAAGGATATCATAAGCTCCTAGTTCTCAGATGTTTAAAACCTTTTTTAAATTCAATGGACTTCAGAACCATCTTGCAACTTATAATTTTCTCAACAATAGACTATTGTAATTCTCTTCTGATTGGCCTTCCATCAACAAGCATCAAACCTCTGCAGATTCTTCAGAATTCAGCAGCTAGAATTTAACAGGAACAAAAAAATATGTTCACATCACCCCAATACTAATGTCGCTTCATTGGCTTCCTATTAAATCTCGAATAGATTATAAGATCCTGATCATCACTCACAAATTAATACATGCTGATCATCATAAACATACTGGTTTAAAAATCACTCCACAAATTACCAGAACAAATCTTCGATCTAACAACACTTCTTGTCTAAAAATTCCTCCCATTAAAGATGCTCGACTATCAACTACTAGAAACAGAGCATTCTCCATTGCTTCCCCAAAAAAATGGAACTCTCTACCGCCTTATTTAAGAACTCAATCTAACATCAAAAATTTCAAGAAGGACCTAAAAACTTTCCTCTTCCATACAGTCTACATCAATGATCATCCTTAACAACAATCCATCTACAATCAATTCAACCATTCAAACCCAAACAAGAAAAAAACAGTAACTACAACTGGCATCAACCTTAAGGATTACAATTTCAGAAATTTAATATGAAGCCCTCCTTTAAGATGAATTAATATATTTTTGTTACTTTCCTTTTTACATCTTTCCCTTCTCCCCCTCTTTCACCCCACCATCCTCCTCTACCTATCATTTCACTATTGTTATTGTTTTCTTCTTTTGCAACTATGTATAATTTATCTGATTGTTGTTTTGATTCTGTAAACCGTTGTGATGGCTAAACCGAATGACGGTATATAAAAACGAATAAATAAATACATAAATAAATAAATATGCAAAGCAGCTCATTGTAATAGGGGGGGCATCTGGGCTCTGTTATGCAAAATATCTTGTATATCATGCAATATTGCATGATATATGCTGTTTAATGCGAATTATAATCCTACCATGGCTTGATGCATCACCCTGTTAGGAGAATAAGTTTGGTAGCTCAGCTTTTTTTTAATATTGGCCCTTGTTTTAAAGTGACTTTTGTGTTGACAACTTATTTGTGCGTGATTGCTTGGACAATTTTATGAAGTGTTTAAAAATAGGGAGCTTCATATAATGTTAAAGAAAAGAATTTGAAAATATATTAAGTAAGTCTTTACAGACTGGGCTGTGAGCAGAGTAGAAGGTATTAATGGAGCATCTAAGGTAACTTGGCCTCTTCCTGTGAGCTCTGAGTCTGTATACCTTTTAGCAGGCATTGATAGTTCTATTTGTTTTGTTTTATGTTGCCAAATATTTCTTGAATATTACATTTGCTATGTGTTATTGTCTAATATTCATTCTCTAAAGACCAAATTTATTTTGCGTGATTCAAGTCCCCAGTGGAAGTACAAACATTTAAACTACAATTTCTCAATCAAAATACAGCATTGTCTGTAAGCCATGCTCTATGTGAGACTACAGCATAGAAAAACTGTGATGCAGCTTTATGTTAGAAGCATTCCAGGAAGATGATACAGAGTAAAGATGTGTTTTTTTTTTATACAAATGTTTTGCCAATCCTCCTCTAAAATATCTATTCCAATTACAGCAAGGCATTTCAGGACATATTTTGAGTACCTCTAAATTACCATAAAATAAGACACTTGAAAATTCATAGCTACAGTGCCTTCTTCACTAATTCACATGGAAGTGATAGAGATAGAGAATAGCCTGAATATCTTTAATGAACTCAACATGTGGCCAATGACCCTACGTTTCCCAAGACAATTAGAAACACATCATCTGGATGAGTGACTAAGTCTTTGAGAAGAAGCAATCAACTTAGTTTGCCAATTCTGCCTTAATGCAATTTTATCAAATACTCATCATCAGAACTGACATCAAATATCTGACTGAGAAAAAAGGGTGTTTCCATTTACATTTTATTTCTAAGGTCACCTTGCATGATTTACATCATTTACAATTGTGCCAAGTTGGCACCAGCATCGCTTCACACAGCACACCAAGCATCCAGTTCTAAGTTCAACAAGATATATTGCAAATTGGAAACAGAATACTTTTTAGAAATATTTTGGAATCTTTAGCAAAACATTATGTCATTGCACCGTCATCCTTTTTTTTTCCTCTTTTTCTCCTCAATTTTTATGACTTTTAAAAAGTTTTCATCATCATGTTGTGCATATTTGTTTTAACATGACCCTGAGAGCCACACCATAGCACTTTTGCTACAAAATCTAGCTGTATTTACCATCTAATTTTGCAGCACACAATTTAATGAAAAATATTTTTTGTAAATTCTGTATTAAACAATGGGCCTGGTACACTAAGCCAGTCCTGGTATAATACATATTTGTTCCTTCTTATGTTTTGGAACACTTTTCATAGAACTATCAATAAAAGGTTACTATAGAGGGATGGTAATTTTAAAACGTGCATATCAGCGCGCCAGCAAAGGTACGCTGGAATTTCAAATAGTGTGCACACTTGCATGTGTATGTTTTAAAATACGCCAACTGCGCATAAGCATGCCTCTAATTTTAAGATGTTTTTCAAGCAAAGAAATGACATAAACATTAAATGATACCTGGGGGGAGGGCGGAATCCCAAAAACCAAAACAAAAAATAAACACAAAATGAAAATAGTTTTCCCTGCAGATCCCTACTAATTATCACCACTCAAAAAGGATTCTCAGTCACCCATCTTAACATTGAATCTCCACAGGGCCCCGCACTTTCAAGTTAATTTTTAAAGCAGTTACACATGTAAAATAGGCATACATGAGCATTATCAGCTTGCACTTGTTCATAGGCTATTTTAGATGCATCAAAAGTGCAGGCGTACTTTTGATTTAGTGCAAATATTTAAACACACAAATAAAGGACAGTGTAGGAGCTTTCCAGAGCAGGGCCAAGAGTTACATGAGTACATTTGGCAACTTATTCACACAATTTTATACCAGGTAATTACCTAGAACACTTGATATCAGACTTGCATGCTATCCACTATTGTTGGTTGGAAGGTCTAGGTGAACTACGGGGGACCTCAGGGTGAAGAACTAAGAGGGTTTTGATGACTTGGAGAAGGGCTTATGGAACTGGTGGTGGGATTGGCAAACTGGAGATTTTGAATATTGCATGCATGTTTTAAAATATACCAACTTCTGTGTATAAATGAAAGTTTACGCAAGTAAGCTATATTTTTCCTTGCGTAAAATATACACATGCATGTTTATAAAATAGGTAGGAAAAGTACACACCTTCAAAGCACTGCATTTATTCACACATAACCAAGCATACTCATATTTTACAATCTTGAAGTATCTGATACGCGCTGGTTAAAAGTACTGTAATAGATCTCTACATTGCCATATACACACGTATATGGGGCCATGAAGAGGGCTTTGAAAATTTCACTGTATGTTGTTACCTTGCTGATAGATTCAGCTGTGCATCGTTTCCTCATTGCATGGTATCCTACTCATATCCTTTGGCCACAAGCTTTCCCCTAAAAGAAATCCCCATTGACCTCTAACTCACATCATGTTGCCAGCTCCATCTCACCCTGTCTTTCACTACAGCTGCTCACTTAACTCATACATTATCCTTTTTGCATAGGAGACTCCAGCAAAGTGGAGAAGAAGGAGCTGGAGGAGAAGGTGAAGAAGGAGGAGGAAAGAGGACAAGACAAAAACAAGAACTCATCCCAACCATTCCAGCAAAAGCAACAGCAGCCACTAGCGTCTTGCTTGCCCCTACTCTCAAGCAGTTCCAGGCCTATGGAGGAGTCACATTCTCCCATGGGCAGTGCCTCCCTTTTTTATTGCCGCCCCTTATGGCCACCTCCCCATTCTCCCTCAGGTCATAAGGATGCTGGTTCTGCTGTTGTTCTCTCTTTGCAGAAGGAGAAAAGCCAGCATGCCAGATTACATATTCCCACAGGTAGGTCAGACACCTCCAAAGCTTCTTTGACACCCTTTAAGCCAGGATTAGCTGCTTCTGTGCCAGAGTGGGCCTGAGAAACTAGGGGAGTGACTCTGAGAATATGTCTGGTATGCAAGTGGACATCATGAGTTTAGTAGTGGTGGTCCAGGAGCTGGTAGACATCCAGTCACTAAAGCTCTTTATTACGAGAGTGGGTCCTTGGGCCAGCAGAGTAGGAAACCAATGGGGAGGAGCCCCAAAGGGCCCTTCCGATGGCAGATGAGGCTATAGGAGACCCGAACCACTCAGGACCTTCACCACTACCAGCCCTTGTTCCCTGCAGGTTGAGCCCTTGTGTACCAGGGCCGGCTGCACTTATGTGGGGTCTCAGGCTGAAGGTGAACTAGTCTGCAGGCATCGATGTAGGCAGAGGGCATACCCCATAGCTAAGCTGGCAGGGGTCTTGACAGGTAGTGTATCTCGAATCAGGCAGGCAAGGGTCTTGGCAGGCAGTGTATCTCATAGTCAGGCAGGAAAGGATCTTGGCAGGCAGAGTATCTCGTAGTCAGGTAGGCAAGGGTCTTGGCACGGAGAAGCAGAAGACAAGAAACAGGTAACGGATGACAGCGGATCCAAACAGGAATGGAGACAGGAGTAGCCATACCTGCAGTTTTCGGAGGAGGAGTCCGGGTTTGGGAGAAGGTGTCCAGGCCTCTCCTGCGGTGATCCCTGAAAAGGGGTCAGGTGGCATGCGCGAGCTCGCCTGGCAAGCCAGGGGACAGGAGAAAGGCCAGAGCAGGAGCCGCCGGTGTGCCGTCCTGCACGCGGCGTCGGCATGGCAGTCTGGAGGGAGGGCTGCAGCAAGGCTCATCAGCTGCAACTGCCGGCTGAAGCAAGGTTCCCAGGTCCGAGGAGGCAGAGTCTGGCTTCGGTCACGTTCGACCGACTTTCGCAACCACTCCCCTCTTCTAAGCCCCCTCCCCGGGGGTTTTGGTTTCTTGGGATGATCCCGGTGAAACTGCTTGATCAAGACTTTATCAAGGAAGTTGGTAGATGGTTCCCAAGAATTTTCTTTGGGACCAAAGCATTTCCAAGCAAGCAGGTACTCCCACTTGCGCCCCCGTCTCTGGACATCTAGGATCTCGTGTACCTGGTAAGTGGTTTCTTCTTCCGCGGACATAGGTGGAGCCTTGGATATCTTCTTGGAAGGCCAAGACAGAACTAAGGGTTTTAGTAAAGAGGTATGGAAAGCATTATGGATCTTCAAGGAGGCTGGCAAGTGGAGTTTATAGGTCACCGAGCCCAGTTGCCGAAGGATGGAGAAGGGACCAATGTAGCGAGGTGCAAGTCGCATGGAAGGTACCCGTAACCAGATAAACCGGATACTGAGCCAAACCTTTTGGCCAGGTCGATACTGAGGACCGACACGGCGATGGCGATCTGCAAATTTCTTGGCTGAACTACAGGCTTTGAGGAGCATCTTACGCACCTGTGTCCACAGGTTTTTCAGGTTCTCTGCTGTCATCTGGGCAGCCTGCGAGGGCACAGGAATTGGTAATGGAATAGAAGGAAGCGGCTGCTTTTCATAGACTATCTGGAATGGGGAAGCCCCCATGGCAGTGCAGGGATGAGAATTGTGCGAGAATTTGGCCCATGGGAGTAGTTCAGCCCAATTGTCTTGACGGGCATTGATGTACATTCGCAGAAATTATTTAAGGGAGTGATTCATCCTCTCCGCCTGGCCATTCGCTTGTGGGTGGTAGGCCGAAGTAAGATTCAGAGTGATGCAGAATTTCTTACAGAGACTTTGCCAATACTTGGCGGTGAATTTTGAGTCATGGTCTGAGAAAATGTGCTGGGGTAGGCCATGGAGTCGAAAAACGTGCTGGATAAAAATTTGTGCTAGGCGCAGAGCTGAAGGATGAGAGGGCAGAGCCACAAAGTGGACCATCTTGGAAAATCAATCCATGGTGACCCAGATAACAGTGTTCCCTCTGGAGGGAGGTAGGTCTACCAGAAAGTCTGTTGAAAGGTGTGTCCAAAGTTCACTAGGTGGAGGCAGAGGCTGAAGCAGGCCCCAGGGTTTACCCATGGGCGCTTTTTGTTGGGCACAGGTTGAGCAGGAGTCCACGTAGGTGTGAACATCCGAACGCATACCGGGCTACCAGTAGTAGTGTAACAGGCGTGCCAGTATTCTCGCCTGTCCGGGGTGTCCAGCAGAAGGAGAATCGTGACCCCCAAGCCAAGACTGGATTCCAAAGCCGTCTGGGTGACTTCAGGAATATCACATGCAGGGTCAATGATATGGCTCACACTATCGGGTGCCTCTTCCAGGGAAAAGGACCGTGAAAGGGCATCTGCATGTTGGTTCTTGGAGGCAGGATGATAAAGCAGCTCAAAATCAAAGTGCATGAAGAAAAGGGCCAAACGGGTCTGGCTGGGGTTGAGGCGCTGCGCCTGGTTCAGGTGCTCTAAATTCTTGTGGTCGGTATAGACTATTATACGATACTGGGCATCCTTGAGCCAAAGGCGACACTCTTCGAAGGCCATTTTGACCGCCAATAGCTCTTGATCTTATAATTCCATTGAGCTGGAGTGAACTTCTTGGAAAAGAAGGCATTGGGACGTACCATCCTGGCTGAATCAAGTTGACTTAAAATGGCCCCGACTCCTTTAGAGGAGGCATCTACTTCCAGAACAAAGAGCAGATGGGGATCCAGATGGCAGAGACAGGAGTGATGCAAAAAGGCCTGTTTTAAGGCCTGAAAGGCTTCCTTAGCCTTGGCAAGCCAGTCTTTTACCGGAGCTCCTTTATGAGTTAAACTGGTCAGAGGTGCCACCAGGCGGGAGTAATTCTTGATGAAGCTTCGGTAGTAGATGGAGAAGCCTAAGAAGGCGGGGGCAATTCAGAATACTTTTCCTCTTGGCTGGGTCCATTTTGAGCCCCTGGTTGGACACTATATAGCCCAGGAAGGGCAGCAAAGTCTTCTCAAAGACGCATTTCTCTAATTTTGCTTAGAGACTGTTCTCTCTCTGAAGAGCTTCAAGACTTGACATACATGCTGTCAATGAGTTTGCAGGTCCTTGGAATATATCAAAATGTCGTCCAGATATATGACTACGCAGATGTATAGGAGGTCATGGAGGATCTCATTCATCAAGTTCTGGAAGACAGCAGGCGCATTATAGAGTCTGAACGGCATGACTTGATACTCGTAATGTCCATTTCTTGTCTTAAATGCCATCTTCCATTCGTCACCCTCCTTGATTCAGACGAGATTGTACGCACCTCGCAGATCTAGAGTCAGGCAGGCAAGGGTCTTGGCAGGCAGCGTATCTTGAGTCAGGCAGGCAAGGGTCTTGGCAGGCAGTGTATGTTGTAGTCAGGCAGGCAAAGGTCTTGGCACAGAGAAGCAGAAGAAAGGAAACAGGTAATAGATGATGGCGGATCCAAACAGGGACTGGAGCCAGGAGTAGTGGACAGAGGGCCGTGGCGTGCCTCACTGGCTGCGACCGCCGGCTGAAGCGAGGTTCCAGGGTCCGAGGAGGCGGAGTCGGCTGAGCCAGTAGGTGGAAGGGTCTGGCTGTGATCCCGTTCAGCCGACTTTTGCAACACTCTTTGCATGTGCTTTCAACCAGCACAACCTGTCCCTAAGCACAAAAGGACTTGTTCTCCTCTGTTTCTCTTTTTTATTTTTCCTGTAAAATGTTTTGTCCTTAGAGTTGGCTATCCTTCTTCCAGTTTATGTCTGTTGTTATGTTTTAATGTAAATAGCTGAGTTAAAAAATTTTATGAATATTTTATTATTTCTTTAAATCTACAGAGTCTTGGTTTTTTATTACATGCTTACTGCCATTTCACCTCTTCCTCTACTCCCTTTCAGTGACCACTCCTGCATAAATACATAAATACACACACATGAGAATACCTACTTTGTCATGGCAGGCATCTATCCCAGGCCCTTTTGTAATATGCTTCCTTTTCACGTCGGGAAAAAGGAGACATTGCAGATCTCCACTGCACTTGACTGTCTTTTTTTTTTTCATAGATACATTTGTTTGGAAAGAATAAGTATAATTCAACAAATAAGATCATTATTGTTTCATTTTGTTTCCCCTAAAAATGAATGGAGGCTGCCCACAAATTAAATAAAAACTTTCATTTCATCTGTTTATGTTTCCCATTCAAGTTTGTGGCTCATTAGAAAGTGGTACAGTGAGACTGGTAACTATAGCAGCCAAGAAATTCATGAGTAAGGAAGTAGGCAGGACAGATCTGAGGAGGGAGAGATGGGTAAGTAAACAGAACAGAGGACCAACTGAAGTGAAGCTGTCCTGCTCCTAGCTATATACATTGGGGATCTTGAATATAATCTCCTTTGAAGTGCTGCCATGCTACTTAGCTGCCTTGCCCATGACACTGGTGGTCTTACTAAAATGCTTCCTTGCTGCTATACCCTTTATGCTGTACTTTGGAGGAACTGCTGCAACTATGCTTTACTGACATACCTCTGATTTACCACCTTGGGGGACATCCAACCATAAAGACCTGCTGCCATATACCAGATAATACACCTTGAAGGTCTTAATGACACTCTGCCTTGCTACAGACATTATACCTTGGGAGACTTACTGCCACTCTGCCTTACTTGCATTCTATACCTTGAAGGTTTTGATGTCTTTTTGTTTGCAATTCCCCACACTGTACACCTGGAGTTGTAATGCTGTTGCGCTACTTGCTGTTCCCTTCACTATACATCATAAGGATTTTGATGAGTTTGTGCTGTTTGTGAGTCCCCACACTATACCTTAGAGGTTTTGACACCTTTGTGCTGTTTGTGATTTCCACACTGTAAACCTTAGGGAGTTTGATGCCTTTCTGTTGTTTGTGATTCTCAACACTGTATGCCTTGAGGGGATTGATGGCTTTGTGCTGCCCTGCTCCTGAAACTACACCTTAGGGGTCTTGCCACCACTTTGTCATTCTGCCATCTATGGTCCTGATACTAGGGATGTGAATCGGGCTTTGGACGATTGAAAATATCGTCGATATTTTCAAAATCGTCAGAAATAGGGGGCTCCCCCGAAATGATAGGAAAACCCCACGATATTGATCATGGGGGTTCTCTTATCGTTTTGGGGGAGGGCAGGAAAAACAGCACACAAAAATAACCCCTAAACCCACCCCGACCCTTTAAAACTAATCCCTTTGCTTCCCCCACCCTCCCAACCCCCCCAAAAACATTTTACAGGTACCTGGTAGTCCAGTGGGGGTCCCGGGAGTGATCTCCTGCTCCCGGGCCGTCGGCTGCCACTAATCAAAATGGCGCTGATGGCTCTTTGCCCTTACCATGTGACAAGGTATCCGTGCCATTGGCCGGCCCGTGTCACATGGTAGGAGCACTGGATGGCCCGCACCATTTTTAAAGATGGCACCGGCCATCCAGTGCTCCCTCCATGTGACAGGGGCCGGCCAATGGCACGGATACCCTGTCACATGGTAAGGGCAAAGACCATCGGTGCCATTTTTATTAGTGGCAGCCGACAGCCCAAGAGCGGGAGATCACTCCCGGTACCCCCACTGGACCACCAGGTACCTGTAAAATGTTTTTTTGGGGGTCAGGAGGGTGGGGGAAGCAAAGGGATTCGTTTTAAAGGGTTGGGGTGGGTTTTTTGTTTATCGGCTCGGGCACAGCCGATAAACAAAACTGCGATCGGGCCCGATGGAAAAAATCCCACATTTGAATCAGAACCGGAATCCAAACCGATTCTGGTTCCGATTCACATCTCTACCTGATACTACAACTTGGGAATCTTGTTGTCACTCCTCCTTGCTGCTATACCCCTTATGTTATACCTCTTTTTTGGTCTTCTGTCTTATTGTCTAGGCTTGTCTAGGCCTTTGTGCTGTTTATGATTGACTGCATTCTACACCTTGGGGTTTTTGATGTCTTTTTATTGCTTGCAACTCCCCACACTGTACACCTTAGGAGTTTTAATGCCTTTGTGCTATTTGTTATTCCCTGCACTATACATCTTAGGGGTTTTGATGAATTTATGTTGTTTGTGAGTCCCCACTCTGTAAGACTTAGGGATTTTGAAACATGTGTGCTATTTCTGAATTCCCGCACTGTAGGCCTTAGGGGTTTGACACCTTTGTGCTGTTTGTGATTTCCCACACTGTAAACCTTAAAGGATTTATTGTATTTCTGTTATTTGTGATTCCCTACACTATATGTCTTGAGAGGTTTGATGGTTTTGTGCTGTTTGTGATTCCCCACACTATATGTCTTGAGAGGTTTGATGGTTTTGTGCTGTTTGTGATTCCCCACACTATATGTCTTGAGAGGTTTGATGGTTTTGTGCTGTTTGTGATTCCCCACACTATATGTCTTGAGAGGTTTGATGGTTTTGTGCTGTTTGTGATTCCCCACACTATATGTCTTGAGAGGTTTGATGGTTTTGTGCTGTTTGTGATTCCCCACACTATATGTCTTGAGAGGTTTGATGGTTTTGTGCTGTTTGTGATTCCCCACACTTTGTTTCAAGGGTCAGCAGTCATCAACATGTATTGGGTCTACAATTCCACATGTATCCAAATAAAAGCTAGAACTATAAATGATTTAATGGGTCATTTACAGTTTCACTGTTTTGACCATGTATACGTAAGACATGCATGGCTTAATCTTTAACAGAAGTATATACTACTGGTAGGATCAACCAGGTAGCCATGCCTGTGACTAGGACAGGAACACCTTCTGGCTTTATTCAAGATTCTTTTCAAAGCCTTTCCACCTATGGTACTTGCCAATTTTTAGTCTTGCCCTAGCCATCTTTTGCTTTGCACATTTGCGTACCATTTCTCAGGCTTTAGATTCAATTCTTCCTCCTGTTTCAGCTCTCAAGGAATGCCGGGGAGGGGGAGGGGGTCAGCTACTATTCTTGCTAGGTTGCTCTGCTCCTACCATTTCTGTTTTTAATCACTAGCATCACTACTGCCACCACTACTCCAAGCCACTCTTGGTACCTTAGTTTCTTTTCTCCTTTTCTATGGCTGACTTGTTTGTTGTTTTCAAATACCTACAGTTCTTGCCCTGGCCATCCATTGTTTTGCATGCTTGTTGCACTACTCCTTGGGACCTTCATGCCACTTCTAGTAATGCTTTTCACCTCCTAGTACCTTGGGCTTTTAATGCCATTCTTCCTTCTCCCTGAACCCTCACATTACACATTATGTGTTTTTCAACCGTTCTTCTTCCTGCATTGATTTTCTCCTATGATGTCTGTTTTTAATCGCCAGTACCACTGCTGATGCCATCACTCCTAGACAATCTTCATACCTTATGGTGCCATGAATCTGGTTGTCTTGTTGGTTCTTTCCAAATCCCCTTCCCCTATGGCATTTGCTGGCTCTTGGTCTTTTCCTGGCTATCCATTGCTTTGCATGGTCTCTGCACCACTCCTGCACTCTTCATGCCAATCCTGGTACCACTTTGAACATCCTGAATCCTTGGGATTTTGAAAATATTCTTCCTCCACCTCAGCCCTCAAGGCACAACTTGGGATTTCTTTTCAAGCCACTCTTCTTACTGAGTTGCTCTGCTCCTATTTCTATTTTTAATCACCAGTGTCAATGCTATCATCACTGCTCCAGGCCAGTCTTGTTAACTTAGGGTGCTTCTTCCTCTGATTTCACCAGCCCCCCCTTCTAATAGGTATCAGGAGGCTGTTCCTCTTTAGGATCCTTGATTGAGCCCTCCACCTTTGCCATTCTGAAGAAGCTTGCAAATTTGGCAGTGTAAGGAGACTTTACTAACCCACAAACCTAAGAGCTGTACAAACGAAAAGGGTGGTGTGTTCAGCCTCAGCTTCAACATATGTATATGTGTATGTCACTTTTAATATTATGTAGTATCATAATGTAGAAAAATGCACATTCATGTTTAATGGCCTCTGTATCAATGTATTCCTTAGGTACACAGCCTCACTATGGACCTAGGATTGTATCATTTTTTTTCCTTCTCCTTCTGACACCTCCTCCATCTCTTTTGGATCAATGGACTGTGGGTCTTCACCCTTATAAAGAGGCAGGTCACGGGTTTTTCCCAGGTGACGGAGTAAGCATCAGGCTAAAATAAGTCACGAGCCTTAATTGGGAAATTAGAGGAGACATCCCCTATATTTATCCAGGCATCAAAAGTAGGTTTTAAGTAAGCTGAAAATCCTCTTTATAAACTGACATGGTCTGCCTGTAGGTCCAGTTACAACACTCATCTGCTGATCTCTCAGGGAGTGCTTGGGGAATCTTGATCCAGGAACTGATTGGATAGTGTATATCACCTGTAGGGGAGAATGCAGAGAAGCAGAGTGTGAGAAAGGCCAAAGTTGAGTGCTGCATGGCTAGGCATTGGTGAGGGTGGATTGGGCCTTCTTTTCAAGAGTTGCAAGATGTGCTGGAAACAGAAAGCAAAAACAAAGAATGGTTAATTGTAAAGTAGTGGCTGTGAACTGCATACATACTGGACATAGATCTGGCTGACGTTATCCAGAAGGTGGGAATGAAGATGAGATGTTGTTTGTTGGAGATTTTAATCTTTCAGATGTGGATTGGCGTATCCCTTTTGCACAAAATTCAAAAAGTAGAGAAATTGTGGATCCATCTCAAGGGCTATATTCAGACAAATGTGATGGAACCTATGAGAGGAAGAGTGATACAGAACCCATATTCACAAATGGTAAAAGTATTTCTAATGTCCAGGGAGGTGTCCACCTGAGCACCAGTGATCGTCAATGGTATGGTTTGAAATAATAACCAAGACAAAGAAGATTATAGTCTTAGATTTCATAAATACGGACTTTGGTAAAATGGGAACATACTTTGAAAAGGAGCTAAAAGACTGGGTAAGTGGACCAATTTGAAAGGAGCTATAATAACTAGGGATGTGTAGCAGGGACGGATTTGTCCCATTCGACATTCATATTCATGGGGAGCCAAATCTGTTGCATCCATTCTCGGGGGACTCTGATCCGTTCATTAGTTACTTATGTATTTGTTTCCCAAAAAAAACCTCATCCCAACCCTTTAAATTTAATTAACTACAAACCCCCACCCTCCTGACCCTCCCAAGACTTACCAAAAGTCCCTGGTGGTCCAGTGGGGGTCCTGGAGTGATCTCCTGCACTCGGGCTGTCATCTGCCAGTATTCAAAATGGCGCAGATAGCCTTTGCCCTCATTATGTCACAGGGGCTACCGGTGCCATTGGTCGGCCCCTGTCACATGGTAGGAGCAATGGATGACCGGTGCCATCTTGTGCTCCTACCATGTGACAGGGGCCGACCAATGGCACTGGTAGACCCTGTGACATAGTAAGGGCAAAGGCTATCGGCGCCATTTTGAATACTGGCAGCCAATGGCCCGAGTGCAGGAGATTGCTCCAGGACCCTCACTGGACCACCAGGGACTTTTGGCAAGTCTTGGGGGGGGGGTCTTACATAAAGATTTGATACTGTTATTATTAGGGGTGTGCATTTGTTTTTGATGTATTGGCAATCCGCAACGTATATGTCCCTATTCGTTGTATTCGTGGGGTCACAAAACGTATGGCGAACCCTCACAAATACAACATATCTAACGAATAAACCCCCCACCCTCCTGACCCCCCCCCCCCCCAAGCCTTGCCAAAATTTCCTGGTGGTCCAGCGGGGGTCCTGGAGCAATCTCCTGCACTTGGACCGTTGGCTGCCAGTATTCAAAATGGTGCCGATAGCCTTTGCCCTTACTATGTCACAGGGGCTACCGGTGCCATTGGTCTGCCCCTGTCACAAGGTAGAATCACAAGATGGCGCCAGCCATCCATTGCTCCTACCATGTGACAGGGGCCGACCAATGGCACCATTAGCCCCTGTGACATAGTGAGGGCAAAGGCTATCGGCACAATTTTGAATACTGGCAGGGTATACTTAAGCGGCTAGAATTTAGCTGCATAAGTCGTGGACATTCCGGGGCAGGGTGGTAAGTGTTTCTGGGCAGAGCAGACTTAGCCACATAAGATATTCAGAGTTAGCCACTTAACCTAAGTGGCTAGCTCTGGTCTGGCCATACAGCTGTTCTAAAGTTAACTGTTAGACAAAATCGGTTAATTTTAGGATAGCTGAGTATATTCAGTGGTGTAACTGCACCACTGAATATACCTTGGTAGTTAGCCAGTTATGTTTATCAGCTAACTAGTCGAACCACACAATGGCTAAAAATGGACACCCAAGTGCCTATAAATAAATAAATAAATAAATAAATAAATAAAAAAGGATGAAGAACACAGAGTTCAGACAATATTTTGCTTTGATCTGCAGTGTTGCAGTAATATAGTGATGGTAAACCTTCTTTACGTGTCACACACAGTGTACTGTCCATTCAAAAATCCTGCCAGTGTAGGCTGCTGGAACTCACAGGCAGCAATGGGTGAGTGCATTCAGAGTTATGGAGCTGCTTTGGATTATCTACCTGGCACCTGCACATAAACCATGTTTTCCACACTTAAAATACGATTTATGCGGATACATCCTGTTTTGTTGTGCACTAAGTCTTTTCTTTCTGTATATTTTCTGGTTTGTGTGCATTTTTTAGCTCCTGATGGTTTAGCATACCATTGTGCAATAAGAAACCATGTGCTAAATTTCAACACAGTTTAAGCATTCAGCTTATTAAACTGGCCTTTTTTATTTACTAAATATACAGAGAGAAAAAAGATTCCTAATAAAAAATTCTTCAGTGTGGTTTGCTGACATTTTCACAATTATACATATCAGTAAGATTTATCAGAAGAATTCTTGAAACTGAAGTTAAACTTTTTAGAAAAATTTATTTTATTTTTGAAATTGCAATTTAGTGTTACCATAAAGGAGTAACATAATTGTATGCAGGAGGAGAGGTCAACATTGACAGATTAGAATAAAAAATAAGATGCTGTTCTTGCTTTTGTTATAAATTGGAGCAAATATGATTCACACTATAGGGTCTATGTACTAAATTGTGAAAGGTTTTGCCAACCTGATGGAATAGGCTAAACCCTGCAAAATAGCATGAGACACTCACTTTTCTGTTTGCAAAGCCATTTGAAAAAGTTATGCCAAATCTCTAATAAGCTGAAAAATGCATTTCAGCAGTGAGAAAAGTATGTGCAAAGCATTTTGCAAAAGCAAAGGTTTTTGAAAAACAGCTATGTCTAAAAGCAGGGTCTTTAAGATTTTTTGTAAAAGAAATCTGTTTTACCTGCTTTTTTTTTTCACAAAACTTAGCCCTGCTAAGCAATTATAATATTATTTAAATGAGCCAGAACACACAGACATTTTCAGGTGCTACTGGACCATTTCTGCAAAACCATTTGTGGCTTCCAACTTCAGTCTCAAATAATGGCATCCTCTTTCAGTATTTTACCTCAGAGGTGTGGCAGAAGGCTGGCAGTACAAGGCAAGAGCATAGGCATAGGCACGAGTGGCCCTCAGGAGCCTGTGCCCCCTCACTTTTGACTCAGGTCCCCACCACTAGCAGCAGGATCATATCCCATTTGAATCAGCTCCTTAAAGATGCAACAGTTAGAGGGCCTGTAGGCAATGGAATCACTGACAGACATAATCCCCTGCACCTTTAAGAAGGCTAACTTGAATGGAAAATACCACTACTCTTGGGCCAGACATAGAAAACTTTGAGGCCATCAAAGCCTTTGTTTACTTTTGGCAGGCAATTATCTGTTTCCCCCTCCTCTCGGCCCCCTTCAAAATTCAGAAGTGTCTGGACTTGGTAGAAACCTATTGGTTTAATTTCTCTAGATCAAGCTGAGAGAGTAGCACTTGTATAAATTATTTGCCTTAACCACCGAGGGAGAGGAAGAAATAGCAGAGGTAGTGAGGAGACAGGATAGATACAGAGTGCTGCCAGAAATGAAAAGGGTTTTGTAGCCGCTGCTGTGGAGACCACTTAGGATGGGGTGGGGTAGGGACTGGCCACAGTGTCCACAGATTGTTTACCTTGGACCCTCCTCCTCCCCCCTCCCCCTCCCACCCCCAAAAAAAAAAGTTCTGTCCTGGCTATGCCCCTGGTATAAGGGACTGTCATTGGAAAAAGAGGAGGGAGAAGAACTCACACACACACACACCCCCGAGGCTCAGCAAAAGGAAAAAACTGTGCTAAAAGAGGCAGTACAGTGAGTGTGTGTAACTTAAAGCTTGTAAGAATATGACAGGGAGGCTGTAAGAGCACAAGGTGACAGCATCTAACAGTGTGCTGGAGTAAGTGTGAGAAGGAGTGCAAAAATGTGTAACTTATCATTAACTTATCATTAAAATCATCCATTGTACCTGAAGACTGGAGGATAGCAAATGTAACCCCAATATTTAAAAAGGGCTCCAGGGGTGATCCGGGAAACTACAGACCGGTTAGCCTGACTTCAGTGCCAGGAAAAATAGTGGAAAGTGTTCTAGACATCAAAATCACAGAACATATAGAAAGACATGGTTTAATGGAACAAAGTCAGCATGGCTTTACCCAGGGCAAGTCTTGCCTCACAAATCTGCTTCACTTTTTTGAAGGAGTTAATAAACATGTGGATAAAGGTGAACCGGTAGATATAGTATAGTTGGATTTTCAGAAGGCGTTTGACAAAGTTCCTCATGAGAGGCTTCTAGGAAAAGTAAAAAGTCATGGGATAGGTGGCGATGTCCTTTCGTGGATTGCAAACTGGCTAAAAGACAGGAAACAGAGAGTAGGATTAAATGGGTAATTTCCTCAGTGGAAGGGAGTGGACAGTGGAGTGCCTCAGGGATCTGTATTGGGACCCTTACTGTTCAATATATTTATAAATGATCTGGAAAGAAATACGATGAGTGAGATAATCAAATTTGCAGATGACACAAAATTGTTCAGAGTAGTTAAATCACAAGCAGATTGTGATAAATTGCAGGAAGACCTTGTGAGACTGGAAAATTGGGCATCCAAATGGCAGATGAAATTTAATGTGGATAAGTGCAAGGTGATGCATATAGGGAAAAATAACCCATGCTATAATTACACGATGTTGGGTTCCATATTAGGTGCTACAACCCAAGAAAGAGATCTAGGTGTCATAGTGGATAACACATTGAAATTGTCGGTTCAGTGTGCTGCGGCAGTCAAAAAAGCAAACAGAATGTTGGGAATTATTAGAAAAGGAATGATGAATAAAACGTAAAATGTCATAATGCCTCTGTATCGCTCCATGGTGAGACCGCACCTTGAATACTGTGTACAATTCTGGTCGCCGCATCTCAAAAAAGATATAATTGCGATGGAGAAAGTACAGAGAAGGGCTACCAAAATGATAAGGGGAATGGAACAGCTCCCCTATGAGGAAAGACTAAAGAGGTTAGGACTTTTCAGCTTGGAGAAGAGACGACTGAGGGGGGATATGATAGAGGTTTTAAAATCATGAGAGGTCTAGAACGGGTAGATGTGAATCGGTTATTTACTCTTTCGGATAGTAGAAAGACTAGGGGACACTTCATGAAGTTAGCATGGGGCACATTTAAAACTAATCGGAGAAAGTTCTTTTTTACTCAACGCACAATTAAACTCTGGAATTTGTTGCCAGAGAATGTGGTTCGTGCAGTTAGTATAGCTGTGTTTAAAAAAGGATTGGATAAGTTCTTGGAGGAGAAGTCCATTACCTGCTATTAAGTTCACTTAGAGAATAGCCACTGCCATTAGCAATGGTTACATGGAATAGACTTAGTTTTTGGGTACTTGCCAGGTTCTTATGGCCTGGATTGGCCACTGTTGGAAACAGGATGCTGGGCTTGATGGACCCTTGGTCTGACCCAGTATGGCATTTTCTTATGTTCTTATGTTCTTAAAGGCTGTGAGAAAGAGAGAATAGAAACAGAGAGAGAGAAAATATGGGAAGATGGTAGGGAGTCACATTTTAAAAATCTACTTTTTAAATTTCCGGAAACAGGCTATTCTGATTATTCATATGCACAGTTTCAAGGGGAGCATACCCTCAAACCTCTCAGTCCAGTTCACTTTCATCATTCGTGCACTAAGAGAACCTCCACCCTCACTACCCGAATAGTACATTTCTAGTTCCATCCCTGGCTAGTTCTCTTCAGTATCTCACAAATAAAATACTGCTTTTAGAAATATATAAAGGGGCGGATTTTCAGAGCCCTGCTTGCCTAAATCCGCCCAAAACCGGGCGGATTTAGGCGAGCAGGGCCCTGCGCGCCGGTAAGCCTATTTTACATAGGCCTACCGGCGCGCGCAGAGCCCCGAGACTCGCGTAAGTCCCGGGGTTCTCCGAGGGGGGCGTGTCGGGGGCGTGTCGGGGGCGGTCCCAGTCGTCACGGCGTTTTCGGGGCGTGTCGGCAGCGTTTTTGGGGCGGGTACGTGGGCGTGGCTACGGCCCGGGGCTGTCCGGGGGCATGGCCGCGCCCTCCGTACCCGCCCCCAGGTCGCGGCCCAGCGTGCAGGAGGCCCGCTGGCGCGCGGGGATTTACGCCTTCCTCCGGGAGGCGTAAATCCCCCAACAAAGGTAAGGGGGGGGTATAGACAGGGCCGGGTGGGTGGGTTAGGTAGAGGAAGGGAGGGGAAGGTGAGGGGAGGGTGTTAGAGGATTCCCTCCGAGGCCGCTCCGATTTCGGAGCGGCCTCGGAGGGAACGGGGGTAGGCTGCGCGGCTCGGCGCGCGCCGGCTATACAAAATCCATAGCCTTGCGCGCGCCGATCCAGGTTTTTTAGTAGATATTTATTTATTTATTAGTTTTTATATACCGGGGTTCCTGTATAAAATACATATCACCTCGGTTTACAAGGAAATGAAATTAACGCCTCGCAGGGCGATTTACATTGAAACGAGAAAAACACTTCAAACAGGTAACAGATAAAGAGGTGGGCATAACAGGTATTATAGGAAGAAACTATAGAAACAACATGTGTTTAGCATGTCCAATTTGTTTTGATAATGCTGCTGGGAAAACTATGTACAAACCTATGTACAGGGGGAGGTGGTTCAAAGTCTATCCTTTGGTAGAATACAGAGATTGTATTCTTTCGACTCTTAGATGTCCGGGAATGCTTGTGCGAAAAGCCAGGTCTTTAGCTTCTTTTTGAACGTAGTGTGGCAAGGTTCTATACGAAGATCCGGTGGGAGCGAGTTCCAGAGTGTGGGACCCGCAGTGGATAGAGCTCGTTTCCTCAGGGAGGTTTTCGCCGGCTGGGTTACAAGCATGTTCTTATAAGCATTTCTCGTCGGTCTTTTGGAAGTGTGTAGCTGTAGTTGAAAAGTTAAATTGAGAGGAGAGATGTTATATAAGGCCTTGTGTATCATCATGATGCTTTTAAAGTGAATCCTGTGTTTACTCGGTAACCAATGCAGGTGCTGGAGGATGGGGGTGATATGATCCCTTTTTTTGGTGTTTGTGAGAATTCTTGCTGTAGCATTAAGAACCATCTGGAGTGGTTTAGTGGAGCTGGCGGGAAGGCCCAGAAGGAGTGAGTTGCAATAGTCCAGTTTCGGGAGTATGATGGATTGTAGAACCAAGCGGAAGTCTCTGTAGAGTAGTAGTGGTTTTAATTTCTTTATTACCTGTAATTTAAAGAAGCATTCTTTTGTGGTGTTGTTCACGAATTTGTTGAGGCTGAGTCTGTTATCTAGGAGTACACCCAGGTCTCTTACTTGTGGTGATATGATGTCTTTGGAGGTGGCAGGGGATTGGCTGGCTGGTAAGGTGATGGGTGCAGTATGATTTTCAGGAGCTATAATGAGGATTTCGGTTTTGGATTTATTTAGAACCAGGTTGAGGCTGTCGAGTAGGGTGTTGATTTCTGAGAGACATTTATTCCAATATGACATTGTTTTGTGTAAGGATTCAGCAATCGGGATGAGTATTTGTATGTCATCCGCGTATAGGAAGTGAATTAGCTTGAGTTTGGAAAGTAAGTGACAGAGAGGGAGGAGATAAATATTGAAAAGAGTGGGTGAGAGGGATGATCCTTGTGGTACCCCCATCTTGGATTCTATCGGTTGAGACTCTTTGTTGTTTATCTTGACCTTATAAATCCTGTTTTCAAGGAACGATTGGAACCATTTGAATGTTGATCCTGTGATGCTAATGTCCTTTAGACGCTGTAAGAGGCATGAGTGGTTCACGGTGTCAAACGCTGAGGAAAGATCCAGAAGTGCCAGGAGGCAAGGTTGACCTTTTTCCAGATTGAGGAGAATTGTGTCTGATAGAGAGGCTAATAACGATTCTGTGTTACGTGTCTTGCGGAAGCCGAATTGGTTTGTGGTAAGTATATTGTTTTCCTCTAGGAAATCTGAGAGTTGTCTGTTTACAATTTTTTCCATAATTTTGGCCATCATTGGAAGATTTGCTATGGGTCTGAAATTGGCAGGGTCTGTGGTGGAAAGGTTAGGTTTTTTGAGTAGGGGCTTGAGCATTGCCAACTTGAGTTGGTTAGGGACATGGCCTTGAGCAAGAGAGCAGTTAATAATGTCTGCTATGGGTTTAGCAATGATGTTGGGGATAGCGCTCAACAGATTGGCTGGGATATGATCTGATGGATGTGACGAGGGTTTTATCTTCTTAAGGATGTTTTCTATTTCTAAAGTGGACGTTGGCTCAAAGGTATCGAGAACTGCTGGGGATGAGTTATGTAGTTGGGGGGTAAGGAGCGCTGGTTGATTTCACTGGTTAAATAAACTAGTTAGATAAACGCTGGTTTAGTAGATATGCGCGGCTCCGCACGTATCTACTAAAATCCAGCGTACTTTTGTTTGCGCCTGAGCGCAAACAAAAGTAGGCCTATTCGCGCTCCTTTTAAAATCCGCCCCAAAGCACATTGATTACCTAGTGTGACAACAATCTGCATTCAGCCTTATCACACAATAATATAGTAACAGTGAATGCAATGACAAACTGGATTTTGCGCCCACCTCAGACTGAACGTAACATGATAGCACAGTAAGTGACAGCAGATAAAGACCAAAAGGTCCATCCAGTCTGCCGCTCCGTGCAGTTACCCCCAATGCTTCTGTGAAGGGTAGTAACTGCCGCTCTGTGTACATTAAACCCCCTCCCCTCCCCCCATGTTGAACAGCTTTGGCACTTGATGTACTATCCACTTAAACACACAAAACAGGCAAAATCATGGCCTGCCTCGCTGAACTCCAAAACCCTGCAATATCAAAGTCAAAGGAAATGGGCAATCCTTTTCTCTATTTCTTTCTTGCTAAGTTTTTTGAATTAGAAAGCTCCAAGTCAATAATGGGGGAGTCCTATTTTCAGAGGCTTTTTGGCCATCCACAAAAAAAAAAAAGGGGGGGGAACTCATGCAATGAAAACAAGACCCTGTGAAAGAGCAAGAGTGGGAGAAAAGAGTCCTTGCAAGCAAAGGCATTGGCAGCAAAGAATCCATAGCGGATCCCTGCAACTTGGCTCCTTCTGCAGCATTGTCTGTTGGGAAAGACTTTGGAAAAATAAAGCCAGCCACCCTGAGTCATAAGTGCCAGATTCTTATTTAGCAAATAATATGAGCCTAATTACTAGAGCCAAAACATTAGCTGCTATGAAGCAGCATGAGACAGCATGTTTTTCTATTGAGCTTAGCAGGCCAGCAGCAAAGGTTCAGCAGGGGATAAAAAAACAACAAAAAATGTATACATTGAACTGACCTCCATTCACCCACCTCAAACTGCAAGCAAGGTCTGCAGCGGGAACGGGCTGTGCGACAAAAGCGGCCGTGACATCTGCCCTAAGAACTGGTGGCACCTACTGCCTTTGGTCACTCCTGGACAAGCAATAGGAAAGATGCAATTGACTGGTTTTACCTTTACCATCGCTTGGTGAAAACGCCAGCACGAATCGGAGTAGGGATGCCCTAGGAGAGAGTTTTGAAGCATGGAATGTTCAGTTCTGGTTTTCTTTTCCCAGCATTTATTGTTAGCCCATCAACCCAATAATTTTTATGTTATGTTACCAGAATGAATTTTAGTTGGTTTTAGTTTATTGTAATTTTATCAGACTAGTAGTTTTAAGATATGTCAAATTATGTATTACATTTTCATGCGTTTATGTATTTCTGTTATATTGGTTTTATGGCATTTATCGTGCATGTTTTAATATGTATATTGCTTAGGCAATTATAAAATTTCAATAAAGATAAAGACATGGCAACTTACTTCCCCATGATTATACCACAGAGCAAGGCCATCAAATGATTTCATACCAGAAGGACAGCTTTAGGCCATTCCTGTGTTTTGTTTTGTTTTTTTTAATTTTATATATTTATTTATTGAATGTTCAAATGATATACAAAGAACAAATTTTGCACAGAGACAGAATGGGAATCATAAAGCCAGGAAATTGTGCAATAATAGTAATAGAACAAAAGGAACCCATCAAACTTCCTCTCACTACCTTAACCCAACAAAAATAAGGGGGGAGTAGATATTTTACGAGGAGATTATTACAAAAAGAATAAAGGAAACACATTAACATAAGCACTATCCGCTGTCAAAATTAAGTCATTGAACAATCACTCGAGGTATGTAGATATTTGGAAGAAGGTTCCCAGCCCTAGCATCCAAAAAAACCCTAAGCTGTTCTGGAGCGGAAAAAATAAAACTTTCTGCATTCAATTCGACTACACATTTACAAGGGTATCTGAGGAGAAAGGAAGTGCCTGCAGCCAAAACTTTCTGGCACATACTAAGAAAACCTTTTCTCCTTTGTTGGGTGACTTTAGCTAGGTCTGGATAAATCCTAAGTAAATCACCTAGGGAATTACAATCAAATATTTGAGGTAGCTCTTCATTACAAAACTTAAATCTTGCTCATAAAGAAAAGAAACAATAAATGTAGCCCTTTTAATAATCTTCATATTGGAATTTTCCAAACATGCAGACAAGTTCCTTAAATCCACAATAGGTTGATAAAGTCCCAATTGGCCAGCTCGCAGCTTAAGAGGAAGAAAAAAGACTTTATTAATAGAGGGGATTTGGTCAACAGGAATTTGCATAACCTCCATAAAATGCATCCTCAGTGTAAGCCGAGCGAGTTCACCTTTCCAAAGTTTGTCATGCTTAAATTTAAATGTCTTAGTTGATTCTCCATAGTCTCCATTATCTTATTCAAAAAGTCCCGCTCACAAATAATCATGGCATTCATAGTCTGAATGTCCTTAATTTACTTTTCCAAGGATTGTAATTTCCCAAATGTCCCTGAAAGATTCTTTCTGAGACAGCCTAAATCTTATGGGTGTGCTCTCTGAATGACTGGGAAACTCTAGCCACCAAATCCCAAAGGCATCGAGAGTCCCCACTGCCAGTTTAACAATCATTGAAGAGACCCAAAGAGGAAAAGGCTTACCTTCTGCTACAACTGCGACAGCTGGTAAAAGCTTCTCCTATGTTATTTCCTGAAGGGAATCATTGACACTACTGCTAGCCTCCCCACCTGAATTAACCCCCCTGGAAAAGAAGAGAGGCTTCTCTCAGAACCAGGAACAACACTGGGAACTCCCTCCATATGGGAAACATCAGTGAAATCATCATTGTGCACTCACATTAACCCAGCATTTCCCGGGAAGGCAGTTGGTGGTAGAGGTTGACTGTCTTGGCAGGCTGAGTGATACCTCCCTAGGAGAAGACAGAGCTCCCTCTGTTTCACCAATGGTGTTCGAAGCCCACATAATAGGAGTGGAAGATGCAAATTCAATGATGGAGCACTGGTCTGTAGGGAGCATCCCTCACGTTTCCTTTCCTCTTGAGCAGCATTATTGAGGGAACAGGTAAAAAAAGGAAACTGTGGAAAGCAGCTGAATTGCACAACTTGCTTATGCAACCATCTTGATTCCCCCTCCTCCCCCGCCATTCCTGGTTTTCAGCTTGGAGAAGAGACGACTGAGGGGAGATATGATAGAGGTGTTTAAAATCATGAGAGGTCTAGAACGGGTAGATGTGAATCGGTTATTTACTCTTTCAGAGAGTAGAAAGACTAGAGGGCACTCCATGAAGTTAGCATGTGGCACATTTAAAACTAATCGGAGAAAGTTCTTTTTTACTCAACGCACAATTAAACTCTGGAATTTGTTGCCAGAGGATGTGGTTAGTGCAGTTAGAATAGCTGTGTTTAAAAAAGGATTGGATAAGTTCTTGGAGGAGAAGTCCATTACCTGCTATTAAGTTCACTTAGAGAATAGCCACTGCCATTAGCAATGGTTATATGGAATAGACTTAGTTTTTGGGTACTTGCCAGGTTCTTATGGCCTGGATTGGCCACTGTTGGAAACAGGATGCTGGGCTTGATGGATCCTTGGTCTGACCCAGTATGGGTCAGACCAAGGATCTTATGTTCTTATGTTCTTATGTTCAAATGTACATTGCAAAAGATTGTGATATTGTTAGTCAGCAAATACCGAACAGTGGATCAGAAGATGTATCAAAGAGCAAGACTTGGCTTAAAGTTTCCCTCTGGGGTTTATGGCAGCTCTGAACTTATCATTCTGCTTACATCAAGATCTTGATTTAATCAAATTCATTTTTGTAGTCTGACATTCACAGCCCTTCTGATCTGAGCCAGAGGCAAAGATAAAGTTAAAAGCGAAATAAAGAGAGACCCACAGAAGATAGAAAAGAGAGAAAGAGTGACATAAATATCACTACATTTTCAGAAGAGCACACTTATCTGTTCTGGCACAGAGAAGTGTGTACCACAGGAAACCACAGCATGGCAGTACAAGTAAAGCCTTCACTGGCCAGAATAAAATTATATTTAACACACACACATAAACAAGCCTGTACTCAAAAAGCAAAAATATTTGTTGGCAAAATCTACAACAGTATAGTTGCCTGGAGCCCAGTTTTCAAATAAACACTGGATTTGTTTTGCATGATGACAGTTTCAAGTAAACCTACCATCCAGTCATGCAAGTTGGCTCCTTGTCCAAGTATGGATACGAAGGGTCAGCTCTTAAAATAATAATAAAAGCAACAAGTATAGTGTGTAACCTCTACTTAATACAATGCCTACCCATCATCAAAAGGAACCCAACTATTGTTCTAAGGCCACTTACAGGAGTTCCACATTAGCTATCAGCAGACACATACTATTACTACTACTTAACAGTTCTGTAGTGCTAAACAACTTATGCAGCACTGTACAAACACAGAAAAAAGACCGTCCCTGCTCAATAGAGCTTACAATCTAATAAGACAAACATGCAGGACAAGATACTTGGAGCATTTCATAAAGGAAGACAATGGCTCAAAAAGAAAAGATAAAGAAAGTTAGTTAATGAGGCTAAAAGCAGATAATCAGGCCTAAGATTTAAAAGCAGCTTTTTAGATGGGATTTAAACACAGTGAGAGAGGGAGCATGATACACCAGTTCAGGAAGACTACTCCAAGCACACATGCAGCCAGGTGGAAAGCACAGAATTGGGAATTGGCAGTAGAGGAGAAGGGCACAGAGGAGTGACTTGTCTAATGAGCAGAGTGCATGAGGAGGGGTGTAGAGGGAGAGAGAGAGAAGCAAGGAGAAGTAGTGAGGTGCTACAGAGTGAAAGAAGAACTTGAACTGAATGCCAGAGCAGATTGTGAGCCAATGCAGTGACTTCAGAAGAGGGGTTATGCAAGCTTAGTGACTTTGGTGAAAGATAAGTAACACAGCTGAATTTATGATAGATTAGATTGTAGTAGAGAGAGATAGCTTGCTGGAGACCTGTGAGAAGCAGGTTGCAATTGTCTAACCAGGAGATGAGAACGAGGAAAAGAGTTCTGGTAGTGTGTTCAGAAAGGAAAGGATGGATTTTGGCAATGTTATAGAGAATGAAACAGCATGTTTTAGCAGAGTTTTGGATATGTGTAGAGAAAGAGAGAGAGGAATGAAAGATGACTTCTGTTAAGGAGTGAGGGGACTGGGAGGTTGACCATGTAGGTGGGCATAGGGGGGAAAGATAAGGATCTCTGTCTTAGTCATGTTGAGTTTAAGGTTGTGGTGGGATATCCAGGAGCAATGTCAGATAACCAGGCTGAGATCTGGGACTGGATTTCTGATGAAATTTCTGGTATAGAAAGGTAAATCTGAGAGTCATTTGCATAAAAATGGGATTGAAAGCCATGATAGGAAATCTGAGTACCAAGGGAATTAGAATACTGGGAGAAGAGAAGAGGGCCCAGGACAGAACCCTGAAACACAATTGATAGTGGGATGGTAGTAGAAGAGGAACCATTAGAGGAAATACTAAAAGTGTGATGAGAAAGGAAAGAAGAGAACCAAGACAGGACAGAGTCACGAAATTCAAGGGAGGACAGAGTTTCAAGGAGTTGGTGGTGATCAACAGTATCAAAAACAGGTGAAGGAGGATAAGGACAGGGTAGAGACCTTTGGCTTTAGTCATAAACTGGCCATTGGAAACTCTGGCAAAGGCTGTTTCAGTTGAATATAGAGGGTGAAAACCAGACTGCAGTAGATCAAGAATAGCTTGAGATGCAAGAAAGTCAAGACAGAGGTAGTATGTACGTTCAAATACTGTGCATGCTATAGACAGTCATAACCCATGCTAACCTCAGGCAATTTAATTGAAAATAATGGGACAATCTAGTAAAAGTTATCCTGCTGATATGGATCTTATGTTACTATTCTGTCAGGCCTTTTAACTCTTAAATATCAATTGATTGTTTTTTAACTTTTAAACATAAGAAGATAAGAAATGCATACTGAATCATACCAAAGTCCATTGAGCCCAGCATTTTGTCTCCAACATTGGCCGATCTGGGCCCCGATACCCAATAGATCCCAAAAAGAACATCCATTTCTTGTTACTCGCTCTGAAGAATAGCATTGACTTTCTCTAGTCTACCTGGCAAATTATTTTTATGGACTCTTCCTCTAGGAACTTGTCCAAACCTCTTTTAAACCCAGTTATGCTAGTCACCTTGACTAAGTTCTCTGTATTCCTCTTTTATTATTTATATTCTGCTTTTCAGTCACTACTTCAAAGCAGATTACATACAGGTACTGTAGGTATTTCCCTGGCCCCAGAGGGCTTACAAGTTTTGTACCTGGGGCAACAGAAGGTAAAGTGACTTGCCCAAGGTCACAAGGAGTGTACCATTGTATTTAGCAGAATTAAAATAAATATTGATAATTAGAGCAGTTGATATAATATATTTCATAATTATTGACCTTTTTTTAAAAAAAATAAAAACAAAATTAGCTTCTCTACCAATTAATTTTTTTTGGGGGGTGAAGTCACCTGGTTGCAGCTAGGTCAAAAAAAGTCACACCATTAAAATGATGAATCTCTATTTGAAATTTCTAAAATAGTAACTCTTTCTCCAGAAAGACTGGAACAAAAGGTTTAAGAATTAACTTGCCTATTTATTTGCTTTATTGCTCTCCTTCTGTCATTTGAAAAGATAATATATTTTAGGTTTGCAGATTATATTTTGACTATATTCAGCCTTTTCTAAACCAAGAAAATCATGTAATCTCCTTCCTTGAGTCGGCTTGTCAGATGCTTATATCAAATTCTATGAACAGAATCAGTGATATATTGTCATAAAATTCTCATGAGCCTAAGCACTGTTGCGTCCGTCGGTCTTCGACGGCTTCGCCAAGCTTGCCTCACCTTATTCTCAGCTCCTCCCACTTATCTTGGCAAGATGTCTACCGCAGCGACTACAAGCCGACCACTTTGGCGTCCCCAGAATGGCTATGGTGCAGCCTTCCGCCATTGCTCCTCCCAGGTACCTTCTAGAGTGTGCACGCGCACGCAACCCACGTCTTTGTACCACCTTGTGCGCGAACCTCGAGTGTGTTCCCTCATTCTGACATCACGCCATCTGGGTATATTACCTTCACAGATTTGCTAGCTCGTTGAGTTGGCAAGGACTTGAATCCGTTCCTGTCTACGCAACTCTGCCACTTCCATGCTGCCACTGGAAGCTCTCCCTCTGCCCTTCGGGGTATCTACTAACTTGGGTAACCACTCCTCGGGGGCCCTCTGATTTATTTCAGGTGCCTTACAGGGAACAGGTACTCACTCCCCGAGGGCCTCTTCTCCCTGCCTCGGTGCCTGTACTTCAACACTATCTGATGGAATCGCATATCTACAGCTAATATCAAGTGAGTACTTTAACTTCTCAGTCTACTCATCCACAGTATCTCCTCGCTGAGAGACCTGCTGCGGAACCTCCTGATGTCATCCAGGAGAGAAGGGCTTCCTCTGCTGAGGTCCCTGGGACTGCAACTACTGACTACATCATTACTGCCACCTGGTGGTCATCATCAAGCTGTCTAATAAAGTTCATTCCTGTGTTTTGTGTGTTAGAATCTAGCCCAGTGCTGTGGCTCCTCACGGGGCTCCTCCCCATGGGCGTGGTCATCTCCACAGCACCCAAGAATCCACCAAAACACATGTAATTACAACAAGCACAGTAGCTGTTCAATGTACACATATATTTATAATAGGAGGAGAGACTGCTACCTGGAATAGGATATCAGTTTGTCTATTCCTTGACTCTGTTGCTCTTTTCTTCTGATTCCAAGGTCTCCTTTCATATTTGATAAAATATCTTTTATTTTCTCAAGTTGTGACATTTTTCTGGAATAAAAGTTATGTCTAATGTATTATGAGCATACCTTTAAAAAAATGTTCCAAGGTCACTTTTTAGCCATGTATTCTGTTTTCACACTTGGCATTTCTCAATTTGATTTCTGGGTGAGGTTTTGATACTGTTTCTCATCTTTCTATATAAAAGACTCATGTCAGTTGATCAACCATTCACATTGTCATAACTGTCTGTGGCCACTAGGTGGTGCCCAGAACATTGGAAGATGCAAAGACAATATGCTCTGTCTACAAAGCCCTGTCAGGCTTCCACACACACATGTAGTCACATAGTCTCTTTCATATACACACACATAGTCAGATACATACACAGGCTATGCTCTTAACAGCAAATTTTCAAAAGCCAGTGCATGTAAAAACCGGGAGATATGCACATGGCCAGGCCGCATGCACGCCATGGGGATTTTTAAAGGGCCAGGCCATGCGCGTATCTCCTGGTACATGCCAAAGACTGGCTTCAACAAAAAGGGGCAAACCGGGGGCAAAGCAGGGGCTGGCTTGAGCAGTGCCATTAGGCACTATCCCACTGAAGCATGCGCTGGCAGCCGTCCAGCGCGCTCAACTTACTACTGCTCTGGAGAGCAATTAAGTATAAAAACAACAACAACAAAAAGAAAAGCTAGCTAGACGGGTTTTAGGGGTTGGGGATGATAGGCGAAAAGGCAGGCAGGGTAGGTAGGGGTTTTAGGAATTCCCTCCCAGTCCGCTCCTTTATTGGCTGTCAGGGAAAGGGATCTGCGTTGGTCATCCTGCAGACCTCTTCGGCTACCACAGGATGAATTATTGTGGCGGATAGCAACAGGAGACATTTAATGTACTATCAATCTAATTTATATAGATGTTCTGTTAAGGATAAATTTCAGACAACCTCACACGGTGGTATACATGTGTATATTAGGCCACATATAGATTTACTAACACACCTGTATGTACAGCAGCAATAAAACATTGAGCCGAGTCACAACACTTTTAGATCAACACAAACTCTTAAATTTATTTCTGGTTTTAATCCAATCACTATATACAGGGATAGCATAGGGTAGACATATAAATACTGAATATTAGGAATTCACGGGATACAACAAGCAGAGTAAATCTTCCCCAAAGTATATATCATATGGTACTTCATAGAATATGTGTACCAGTCACTCAACCTTCACTTGAACATCATCTAGACTTGTCAAGTCCACATCCCCAAACAATTTTAGGAATATAAAGTTTACATTCCCCACTGTATGGTTCCCCCATATTTCATTTACCATATTTATATATTGCTTCTCAGATAAGATCTCCCAAAGTGATTTACAAATCTCAACATACAGTATACATGATACATTAAAAAGAAACAATGAAAAGTAAAAACAAATTAATACATTTATGTCCTTACATACTGTTTCTTTTCCACATCTCAACCCACTCCATACCACAAAGGACAGGAACAACATTCCCAGATTCCACTTCATTTTAAACACCAGACTCAAACCTATATGAGGAAATGAAGTTCGTTCACCCCTCTTAGGATTTATTCACAAACTCCCTCTTCACTCAGCCTTCCAAAATGATTTCTTCACCTCGCCCCTCCAACAATGTGCAGGTTTCCTTGGTATCATTCTCACTTTGAGCTCTTCATGAAGCACGCCTCATCTCAAAACAGCCCCTTTGCTCCTTCGTCTAGGCTTTTTCCTCAAGGGGAAGAAGTACCTATTCTCCACCCTTATTTCCTGGACATTTTCTCAGTGGGAGGGAAGCCTTCTTCCATACCCCAGCCTCGGGCTTCCTGCCTTGAAAGGAAGAGCTTCTGTAAGGCCCCACTCCACTCTGGGGTGATTCCTGGGCCCACCAGCCCACAAGCTGGCTACTCTAGGCCACTAAATACTGGAGCATACTCTCATACAAACTCTAACCTGGGAAAGGACAAACTCCTGCCAAACCTTCCCCCTTTTATACCGCCCACTAAACCATCTTCCACCAACCACACTACTAATGGAGCTGACACACCACACTTTAAATCTAACAGCATTAACACATCATATTGATCAAATCTCACAAAATGCCATCCAGTGGTCATTCAACATTATTATTAGAAGTGCAACATATAGGGGTAGATTTTCAAAGGGATACGCACGTACGATACACGCGTACCCCCCGAAAACCTACCCTAAAACCCCCCTGCGCGCCGAGCCTATTTTGCAGAGGCTCGGAGGCGCGCGCAAGCCCCGGGACGTGCGTAAGTCCCGGGGCTTGCATGGAGGGGCGTGTTGGGGGCGTGTTGGAGGGGGCGTGCCGCGAGTGACGCAGCATTTCGGTGTGTGCCGCGAGTGATGCAGCGTTTTGGGGGCGGGCCCAGGGGCTTGGCGCCGGCCCGGGGGCGTGGTTGAGGCCTCCGGACCAGCCCCCGGGTCGGGTGATGGCTCGCCAGCAGCCCGCTGGCACGTGCAGATTTACGCCTGCTTTCCGCAGACGTAAATCTGCCAACAAAGGTAGGGGGGGTTTAGATAGGGCCAGGGGTGTGGGTTAGGTAGGGGAAGGGAGGGGAAGGTGAGGGAAGGGGGAAGGAAAGTTCCCTCCGAGGCCGCTCCAAAATTGGAGCGGCCTCGGAGGGAACAGGCAGCGAGCGCTGGGCTCGGCGCACGCAAGTTGCACAAATGTGCATCCCCTTGCGCGCGCCGAGCCCGGATTTTATAAGATACGCGCGGCTATGCGCGTATCTTATAAAATCCAGCGTACTTTTGTTCGCGCCTGGTGCATGAACAAAAGTACGCACGTGCGTACATTTATTAAATCTACCCCAGCATATGTTAGATAAGAATGCTGAATAATAAACTTCCTGGGTCTCCCCCACCCAAACTGTCTTGTGCTGCTAAAATAGAGCATGATAAACTTTAATGGGGGATTCCCCCATATATTGGTCAGAGAGTTTTATTTAACTTTAGAGATGGCTTCTAGTGTGGCATTGAGCCCCAAGAGCCTGTGTTCTTTGTTGCAGCCCTACACATTTATCCATGATTCTGATTAGAAATGGGTATGATAATATAATTATTTAGAGGTAAGACGGATTTGATCAATATGATCTAGAATCTAAGAGTATCCAGATACTTTATTGTCTTTGGATAACTCTCAGTTACTCTCTTTTGAACAACTAGTTAAGAAATTTGGTCTACCTTATTCTCAGTTATTTTTTGATTGCAATTGAGACATTTCCTGCAGGTTAGTAATATCATTTTCAGTGAACTTGGGGTGCTATATGAGCTTATCAATGTTTGGGTTAGGGATATGCAAGCAACATTTTTTTGTTTGGTTTGTTTCTTTTGTTTTTGGCCCTTTTTTGGCTAAACTTTGTTTCCGGGACTGGGGTGCAGTTTCCATTTTTCACATTTTTCATTTCAGCAAATAGTCGGCACTGTTCTCCCAAATGAAAAATCCAGAAAGCTTGGGAGTTTATGGAGACATTTTCAATTCATTTCAAATTGAACAAAAGGAAACTAAAATGGCCTCATACAGATCAGAATGCACATATGGTTTAAAGCAATGCACATGCGTAGTTTGTGTTTTGGCTTAGTCCTCCAGTCATCATGCCTCTAGTTTTAATAAGAATCTTCAGGATTTCCAGAACAATGTCTTTCCGGGGCTCCAAATGATTTTAATATAATGGCACTAATTACTCAGGAAAGGGTTGGTGTAAAATGATTAGAGTCTTGTTGTCGGTGAGTATTTCTCAATCATTTTTCTATGCATTGGGCTCTTCGGACCCGTTTGAAAATGTGTAAGGCCTGATTATTCAATACTAAACCGTTGATTATGTCATCTTGCAATTGGGACTCTTTCACATATGTCATTTTTCTGTAATAATGTTCACATGCAGAATATAATATTATAAATATTGTGTTTGGTGGGTGAGGAGATGTTCCAAATTATAATTAGGAAATCTTTGATGTTTAAGGATTCTTTATTGCCCTGTCAGCAAAAAATAGTTGGATTTTTTTTATTTCTATTGCTTTACAAATTATGTTGGAAAGATTGTAGTTCACTGGACCTACACCTTTGGTGGAATACAAGGTCCTTGTTTCATAACTCTGAAGTAGATGCTGCAAGTAATTGCAATAGCACATTTGCACCGTCTGTGAAAATCTGGCAGCCTGTGGATAGGTATCATTTGATGTTACTAGTATACAGCTCAAATTCTCTGTAACTTTTCTTTCAATATGATTTCCAGTATGTGTGCTATGTTTTCTTGATGTTTTTGTTTTAACTTGTTTGAAATTAATAAACAATATCTCCTGAACTAAAAAAAAAAATGTTATCTAGAATCCATCCACAAGGAATAGATTACTAGAAATACAAACTATGGCTCAGCATCCTGATTCTGCTCATATTTCCAATTAAAGGTCATTGAGAAACATCCAGTGATAATGAGTATTCTTGCGGCACTGTGGCTTGCTAGTCAATAGTATGTTCTCAGACTGATCTCCAGCATTATCTCTATGGACACTGCCAATCTGCTCCTACCTGCCTGCCTACTCCCAATTCTGCATCGAGGGAGCGCAGCCTGTTTTCCTGCTATTTGGAACTGTTGCTGCTCGTATCATCTAGCAGCAACTCTAAGCCATGCAGGCTTGACCCGCCCCGCCTCCTCTAATGTCATCTAGAGGTGCCAGCTTAAAGGGCTAAGCATGACACCAGAGGTGCAGTGCGCCCCTTTGTGTGCTCCTTCTTACGACTCACTACATCTATTAATTTTCCTTCTCATAGACCTAGAGATAACCATATCTTCATTCAAGTTGTATCTTCATAATTTATCTGTCTTCTGCATATTCGTTCTAACTTTTTCTCGTTTTCAATTAACTTGCACCAACAATATGGAAATCTCTACTATCACTGGAAATGGATGCTAGAAATGTCTTAGTTTGCCTCGTGGTAAACCTCCTCCCCCCTACACCTCCTCCTTAATTAATATTACACCCTTCCCAAAAACTGCAGTTTTATTATTCACTTCAATTTCGATTTTAATTTTCAATGTTCAGTCGATCAGAAAGAAAGTTCCCATCATTCATGATCTAATATCCACTCTTTTTCTGACATTGTGTAATTTCAAAAACCTGGTTATTCAATTATGACATCTTAATATTAAATCATTTTTGTCCAGATAGTTACTCTTACTTTTCCCAACCCCGAACTAACCGACACGGAGGAGGTTTGCTTATAATTGTTGACTTCCCTAAAACCCAGTAGGAAAGTCTTAAATCTCAATAATCACCTTGAAATGATGCTTATCACCACAACTATTACAAACTTTTACATTGTTTACTGCCCTCCTGGTACCCTTAATCATGATTTGTCTCCATTACTTGAGTCTTTACCTACCTTTCCTGTAGACCTTGCTAATACCATTTTTGCTGGAGATTTCAATCTAAAATTCAATTCTAATCCTCTTCCTCCTATGGCCTCACATTTACTTGAGGCCTTGGCTTACTAGTATGGTCCCAGTTGATTAATGAGCCCTCGCATAAGCTGGGCCAAACCTTGACTTGGTATTTTACAACCCTGAATAAGCAAGCTTAACAGCTACTACCCGTCATGTACCCTGGTCTGATCACTTCATAATTCAAGTGTCTGGAAAGCTCAAACTTACCCTTTCCTCTCTCGCTCTGAATCTAAAAAAACATTCAAAAAAAAAAAAGTTGATTCTGAAACTGTTGCCAATATTCTTCTCCCCACATTTCTTCCACTACAGATACTGATATTGACCATCTGGTCAAAAAATGAATACATTAATTAAAAACTGTCTTGATTCAATTGCACCCAAAAAACTCAGTACTATCCCATCCAGACCTAATGCTCCTTGGTTTACACCTTTGCTGATTAGCATGAAACTCAAATTAAGATCCTTAGAAAGACATTAGCGCAAAAACATACTTCCTGGTCAAAAAAAAATGCTTATTTTTCTCATCTAAACAAATACAAAAAGGAAATTGATCACACAAAAAATTCATTTTACTCTAATAAAATACAGGCGGCTAATGGTAACCTTAACATATTATTTAACATTGTGAAATCCCTTACTACAACTAAATCTAAATGTTCTGATTATATTACTAACTAGGGATGTGCATTCGTCCAGAACAAATTAGGCAATTTCAATGTCCTGGTTCGGCCACCCTGAAAAACGTAGTGGATTTTCCCAAAATTTCACATCTCTATTACTAACGACTTCTGCGATTGCATTGCATTACACTTCAAAGACAAAATAACCATCACCTTTGAATTCACTCACTTACCAATTTCCCATACTAACCTCCCTCCAGCCACCTGTTCCTGGTCTGATTTCACTACCGTAGACCCCCCCCCCCCCCTCTATAATTCGCATTATCTAAAAAACAAGCCTCTAATAGTCCCTGCAATCCCTGTCCAAGACAGCTGTTAAAAGACATAAGAGATCATATATCACCTGCCTTAGCCCAACTGGTTAATTTATCACTCAGTACTGGTTCGTTACCAACCACACTTAAACAGACATGCATCTTACCCATCCCCAAAAAGAAAACAATGGATCTTTTTTATATTTGAAAACTGTACCATTCCCATTTCAAACAATGCCCATAACAAGAGTCATCTTGGACTCTAACTTATCGATGTCCGCGAATATTTCTGCAGCAGTGAAAAAATCATTCTATAAAATTCATCTGCTAAAAAGACTAAAACCTTTTCTATATTCCTCTGATTTCCGTACAGTCTTACATGCCTTGATGTTGACAGGGATGAATTACTGTAATTCATTCTACATAGGTCTTCTGGATATTGACCTGCGCCCACTCCAACTAGTCCAACTAGTCATCTCATTAGTAACACAAATTTATATATCACATTACCCCAGTTATCCAATCTTTCCATTGGCTCCAAATCCAACAACGCATTCAATATAAAGTCTTGACAATAATACACAACTTAATTTACACCCCTTCTGAAATTTGGCTCTGCTCCTCACTAAGGGCCGGATTTTAAAAGATTTACGCTCGTAGGTGACCTTACATGAGCTGGACCTATTTTCAAAGGCCCGGCCATGCACATAAAGGCCTGGGATTTATTTATTTATTTATTTATTTTAAATTCTTATATACCGACATTCCTGTATGATATACAGATCACACCGGTTTACAGTACAACGGAACCGTCGCGTGGGAGCGATACAAGGAACATTTGAAAATTTAAAAAAATTTGAAAAAATTTGAAAACAAGGAACATATATAACCCGTAAAGTACAAAAACTTCAAAGCAGAATAAATAGCATATAAATAGCATAAAATAACATATGAGATAGGGGGTACATTCCAGTAAATACGAATGCGGGTAAGTCCCCAAGGCTTTGGGAAAGGGGCAGGGAGGTTGCAGAGCAGGGCAGTCTGAGGGCGGGGTGGGACTAGAGTAGCCATTTGCTACTGTGCCGGGGGATCGCGTGCCAGCAGGATGCCGCCACACACAACCTTCATCTGCCCCCAGGCAGGTACAAAAGGTAAAACAAAAATTTATGGGGGGAATAGATTAGGGCTAGGGGGCGGGTAGGTTAGGGGAAGGGGAAGGAAGGTTAGTGTAGGGGGTTGGGAAGTTCCCTCCCAGTCTGCTCCAAAATTGGACTGAGAGGGAACTAAGGAAGGCCTTGGGCCTCGGCACGCGCAGGATGCACAAACCCCTTGCATGCGCCGACCCCTGATTTTATAACACGTGCGCACCTGCGCACGCATGTTATAAAATTGGGCATCCATGTGTGTGCACCAGGTAGCGCACACACATGGACACGTGTGCACATTCTTTTAAAATCTACCCCTAAGACTATCAACCGCCTCATCACTTACAATCAATTGATAAAAATCTATTGCAAGTTTCAATAATCAAGATTGCTAGGCTGGACTTAAGAAGAATATGCGCCTTCTCAGTAGCAGGCCCTGCTTTATGGAACTCACTCCCCGACTCAACTTAGATTAATATCAAACTCAAAGGAATTTTAAAAAATGCTAAATACTAAGTTATGTTCTGCCACATTCAGCAAACTCCAAGTAACATAAGACCTTTCTTCTCCCTACCTACTTTGATTTGTATTTTAAGTTTCTTGTCTGTTTTATTTTCTTGTATTTTAAACCCTTTTACCTTGAATCTCATTTTCTCCTACCCCTTCTGCTTTGAATTATAAATGTTCTTCCATGAAAATCGCTTAGATCTCCCAAAATGTTTGTATAGGTGGTATACAAAAGTTTTTAAATAAATAAATAAATAAATAAATAAATAAATAAATAAATATCTCTGGGTAGCTTTTGATATAGAAGGTTGGGTCAGGTAACATTCTGTGTTCAGAAGGAATATGGAACTGGGTGAGACACAAGCATGGAAAAGTGAAAATAAAATGATCAACAAAACAAAAAGGAAATTAAAGCAACAGAAATAAGAGAATAAAAAAAAGACATGGAATGTGCATGCCTGAAAGGGTGAGACAGACATGTAAAGGAAGCCATAGTAGTGCTGGCAGGAAAAAAGGGTAATACAGTGACAAGAGATAATTCACACAAGTTGACTTGCTTTTAGATCCACTTACATACCATTTGAGAACCCCTCAGGTACTTGTGACCTGGACTGGCCACTGTTGGAAACAAGATACTGGGCTAAATGGATGCTCCGTCTGACCCAGTATGGCAAGTCTTATGTACTTATAGAAAGGGCATAAGAAATCATTGCTTGCCTTTCTAAACTGGATATTTATTGACTTATATTTTATCTTTTGTCTATTTTTAGATTCTATTTTATTTTTATGCCTTTGTTATAGTAACTAAACTTTGGTTTTAATTGTTAACCACTGTGATTATTGTTGAACAAATCGAATTAAACTAAATTAAACTAAATCCAAATGCAGCAATATGACTGCCAGTGACATTCGCATATATCACTGAAGAAGTGCTGGTGTGCCAAGACTTTTTTCATAAAGCTTAGGGAATGCTGGTGACAAATTCTTGTGTAAGCTTTCCAAGTGACTCCACTTTTTCAGGACAGGTTGATCTATTCCTGGTTTTACCCTCTGTGTACTCAAGGACTTAAGATTTTCTTAAGTAAAGTAAGACTGTAAATCCATGTGCACAATAAGGTAAAAATCAGGACTGGATCAGTCAATCCTGAGAAATATAGAGCCATTTGACAACCCTAGGCCTGTTACGCAGCGGTTTTGAAAAGCTTAGGTTAACCAAAGTCAGCTATACCGTCTTTGATGAAAACTCTGAGGTAGTTTGTAGTGAGTGCTTGGATTCCAGTTGCAGTGAGAGTCCACTTTCTGGATTGTTGCAGCATGTGGCTGGAGCTGATCAGGAAACGTGTGTTTCCTGATTTCTCCTGTTTCCTGGTCCTAGCCCGGAGTACAATAATAATAATGATTCCTGCTTCCTTCTTAATTTTGTAATGTGCCCAAAATTACTTTGGGACCTGATTTATTAAAGATGCACAGACACAGAATAAAAAGTTCACTCCTGATGAACTGTGTGGAGAAGGTAAATTGTAGAGGGGAGGGGTGGAGAGACCAGTTCTGGCGGAACATCTATACCAGTTTCTTCTAAATTGCTTTTGACAAAAGCATGGGAATCCAAGATATTTTTGTTTCATTGACTCCACATAGAGGAAGAGGAATCAGAGGTGAAGTTTTGATTGCACAGCATGTGCCATATGCACCAGGCAGGAAGGAGTCACGTGCCATCCAACTCAGTTTTTGGAAGAATAAGGAACAGGGCCAGATGTTGCTGTTAGAAGCCCCATCAAATCTGTCCCTATGATGCTTGCAATCAATGTGACAGACCTGGCAGTAGAGGATAATGTCAATCAGGCGTCCTCCTTATATGAGCACCCTGTGGTACTGGGGCAGCAACAACACAATGGCACTAACCATCAGGGCTTCAAAACAATTCAGGAAGAACTGCTAGTTTTCAGGGCTGATTGCATGGAGGCAAGCGAGGGACTTGTATTTTTAGGATGCTTTTTGATGCTGTTTATTCTTGCGTTCTCAACTTGGATGTCATTTGAGTAGAGAGGCGGTCTATAAACAATAAAGTCACTGAAGCAGAGGTTCAGAGCACCTGGCATCAGCTGGATCCACGCCTTAGTTTCTTCCTTGGGCCCCAGTGACTCTAACCCAGTTGAGCACATTCTAAACCACAGATTAGGGAATACTGGAGAACTGAAAGGAGCCACGGTGAACCTCTCTGAGGCTTCTGTACGATGTGATTGAACACCTGCTGTGAAATATTGGACAAACTAAATAGTGCAATGACAGGACTGACCATTGCTGTTCTTCAGCTAAAAACTCTCATGCAAACACCGGCAGCAGCACCTTAAGGCCCATCACTGGAGACATCAGCAGGACCTGCAAGCCTAACACCATGCCTCATAAGGTGAAGCTGCTCCTACCTCTTTTATATCCTCCTTCCACATAGTAGCAGATGAATAAGAAGAGTTTAGACCAGAGATGGAAAGGTAGGAGAGGGACACAAATGCTTTCTTTGATGGGCAAAAGCTGCCTAGTGACCATTCCTCTTAGTTGCTCCAGATTGCCTTCTCTGCAGGCCCTTTAATCGTGCCTTGCCACAGCCTTTCCTGCGCTTCCACAGCTCTCTTGCAGACAGTTGCATGGGAAGGCACATTGAACCAAGAAGAAATGTAGGCAATATTTCTGTGTTATAATGCAAATGCTAAGACTTGCAGTACTGGCCTTTATTTGCTTTGCAGATTAATTGTACCTCACACGTTTCTGAATGTTTAAAAATATGGACAGCAGCATTGTTTTCTTTGTTGATCCTTTCCTCGTAATTAGTTGTGAGCTGTGCAAATAAATGTAGATTTATTGTATGTGTATATTTCCTGTTCCACCACCACCTCCTCTTCTTTCTGGCATTTTTTGGCTCTTCTCCATGTAAAATCTGTCCTGGTAGACAAATCAATGCCTGCATCCTGAATCATGTCTTGTGCAATCTATCTTTGACTATTGTGAGGGGGAGGGGAAAGGTAAGGTGAGAACCACTGGCTAAAGTCACTGAGCAATGAGGTGAGCCCACTGGCTGGAAGAGCCCCTGCTTATATGACTAGCAAGGGGAAGGATCCCCCCCCTCCCCCGCCACCAAACAAAACTTTGAAAACTTGCAATTGTCTTTAGCTTTATCATACACTGCGATGGCAATGGCAATCATGCCAAGACTGAGCCATTCCTGATTAGCCTTAAAATTGTCTACAGTGCTCCTTGCACTGTCACTGTCAGTAATGATTGATTGTCAGTAGAGATTCATAAAAACATAAGAACATGCCATACTGGGTCAGACCAAGGGTCCATCAAGCCCAGCATCCTGTTTCCAACAGTGGCCAATCCAAGTCACAAGTACCTGGCAAGTACCCAAACATTAAATAGAACCCAAGCTGCTATTGCTTAATAATTAATAGCAGTTTATGGATTTATTCTTCAGGAGCTTATCCAAACCTTTTTTAAACCCAGCTACACTAACTGCTGTAACTGCATCCCCTGGCAATGAACTCCCAGAGCTTAACTATGTGCTGAGTGAATAGTTGGGAAGCTGCTCCTTTACAGAAGGTCTTTCAACCCCTGTGCCTTATAGATTGTGAGGTGTTGAGCAGTGCTTCTAAAGTCTCTGTTTGGAAGACTTGTGGTGTGAATATGTGTATGTGTCTGCAAGAATTTGCACAAAAAAGTATGTGTTGTATGCATTTTTGTTAGGCAAAGAAAACTCTTCATGTTCAAAGGCCTGTGGATAAGGTTGTACAATGTTCTCTTCTGTCTATGGCCCATCTCTGCAGTTAGCTTAGTGCTGTCAAAAGCATGCTCAGTTTAGCATGCTCACACTAACTAGCCCTTGAGATGTGAGATGTGGCCATATTAGTAAATGAACACCAGGTTCTAGCTTATAATAAATAGCACACATTTAGTCATCTCTTTCTAAATAGTGTGGAGAATATTCATACCATGATAGCAGGAGCAAGGAAACATATAATTTCATATGACATGCCTTCATTTGCATGTACAGGAATGCACATTTTTGCATGTGTCTGCTAACATTTTTTGGGGCCTCTTAAACGTGCATGATAAAACCTTCTTGCATAACTCACTGATTTTAGCTTGTTTACAAGTACCTTAGTGTGCACACTAAAGTTTAAAAATAGGCCACTGTAAATTGTAGCTGGAGTCTGCAGCCTTGTTCACAAAGCAGCTGTAGAGTCTGAAATGTGCACGATATAACAGCATTTATATTCAATTGTGATTTAAAGCTACAGTACTGTCTGAACACTGCCCCTCCCCCCTTCCCCCAAGGACTGTGTTGGGTAAAGTGGAGTAATCCATGAAAGCTTGATGGTGAGTTGGATTTCAAGGTTTTGGCTGCAACTGAAGAATTAATTGTGATTTGTTCTCCAGAAAAATACTTTATTCTGAGAATTGTCAGATGAGTTAATTCAAAAGAAGCCTGATTTATCAGAAAGGAGAAGTTCCAAGAGAAAGCAGAATTCATGGTCAAGGAAGTAATTTGGCTACTTGCTTTCCTCTCATGGCTTTCAATACCAATTTTATGCTGATGACTCTCAGATTTACATCAGAAATGTCATCAGAAATCCAGACCCAGATATCAGCCTGCTTGTCTAACATTGCTGCCATCTTAAATTCAACATGGCCAAGACAAATCTCATTTTTCCCCCAAGCCCACCTTTCCTCTTCCTCCTCTCTCTATTTTTGTAGATAACACGGTCATCCCCCTCAGTCCTCTCATCTCATAACCTAGGAGTCATCTTCAATTCCTCTCTTTCTTTCTCTACACTCTACTAAAATGTGCCATTTCTTTCTCTATAACATCATCAAAATGTGTCTCTTCCTTTCTGAATGCATTACCAGAACCCTTATCCACTCTCTCATCTCCTCCAACTCAGACTATGCAATCTGCTCCTCACAGGTCTCCCAGTGAGCCACAAGAGCATAAGAACATAAGCGGTTACCATACTGGATCTGACTGAGGTTCCATCAAGCCCAGCATCCTGTTTCCAACAGTGGCCAATCCAGGTTACATGTACCTGACAAGTACCCATAATTAAACAGTTTCCATGCTACTAATGCCAGTAAGGGTAGTGGTTATTCCTTAAGTCAACTTGATTAATAACAGTTTATGGAATTCTCCTCCAGGAACTTATCCAAACATTTTTTAAACCCAACTGCATTAACTGCTCTAACTACATCCTCTGGCAATGAATTGCAGAGCTTAATTGGGCAATGAGTGAAAAATATTTTTCTCCAATTTGTTTTAAATGTGCTATTTTCAAACTTCATGGAGTATTCTCTAGTCCGTCTAATATCTGAAAGAGTAAATAACCAATTTACATTTACCCATTCTAGTCCTCTCATGATTTTATAGACCTCTATCATATCCCTTCTCAGCTGTCTCTTCTCCAAGCTGAACAGCCCTACCCTATTTAGCCTTTCCTCATAAAGGAGCCTTCCATCTCCTTTATCATTTTGGTTGTCATTCTCTGTACCTATTCTAGAGCAGCTACCCGTATATACTCATGTATAAGTCAATCTCAAAATAAAGATTTATCTGTCACCCGCGTGCATAAGTCAAGCCTAGGGGGCTTATGAAATGGTGAAATCACACTAA
The DNA here is from genome assembly GCF_901001135.1 of Rhinatrema bivittatum. NCBI lineage: Eukaryota > Metazoa > Chordata > Amphibia > Gymnophiona > Rhinatrematidae > Rhinatrema > Rhinatrema bivittatum. The sequence goes on along the minus strand of NC_042615.1, from coordinate 438,528,751 downwards.
GAAACAAACTAATAACTTAAAAAAAAAATCACTTTTATTTATTTTTTAAAAGCAGAATAAAGTGTCTCATAAGAAAATGTCCATGCTATATGAATCCTTGCCTCCCTCCACCATGGCTTCCCTTCCTGTTTCAATCCTTCCCTCCCTCCCTGCATGGCTGCCCTCCCTATTTCAATCTTTCCTTCTCTGCTCCATGGCTGCCCTCCCTGTTTCAATCCTTTCCTCCCTCCCTGCATGGCTGCCCTCCCTATTTCAATCTTTCCTTCTCTCCTCCATGGCTGCCCTCCCTGTTTCAATCCTTCCCTCCCTCCCTGCATGGCTGCCCTCCCTATTTCAATCTTTCCTTCTCTCCTCCATGGCTTCCCTCCCTGTTTCAATCCTTCCCTCCCTCCTTGCATGGCTGCCCTTTGTGTTAACTTGCTATTAAATGTTCTTCAGGCAATTCTGGAATTCTCCTAAATATTAACAACTTTTATCTTTAACCTGATTTAACTCAATGACTTTGACCTCTTGTATGTCCATGTGTGATATACTAGTGCAATTTACCAAAATTGTGTCACAATTCCTTAGTGCACACTTATTTGATTGCTGGGTGATCATTTTTGAGAGTGCTGCTTGTGAATGCTGGGTATAGAGCTCTGACCCAGGAATGATGTGAAGCTTTGGTGGCTTGTGATCAAGGAATAGCTCACGCTGCTTGATGGTGCAGACTGGACCTTATATACCCTTCTTGACCATGAAGTCTCAGGATACAGTGGTTCATCTACTATGCCATCTCAAACCAAATCAGTAATAAAGACTTACTGCCTCACATCGCCAATCTTCCGCAGTCTATAATGTTGCTAGCATGTGTGTGTATAAATGACACTGGAGTTCTTGCTAATAGAAATACAAAAAATATATATTATTGTTTCAACCCTAAGGATGCTTGTTTTGAGAGAACTTACAAAGTAAAGAAAATATTCAATCACTCCCTCTCACATTCCATACTTATTTGCCAATAAGGACAGGAACAAGTTGTAGGACATCTACATTTCAAGTTATTTCAAAAGTTTTGTTTTTCCTGTAAGGAAACAACACAGATATGCCTTTATTTACAGATCCTGTGATTAAACACTGTAGCACTTTTAGCTACAGGTGGAGTGTACACAATCTGAAGTCTGTGGGCCTTAATTTACATTTTTCTTTCTGAGGCAGTATGTACTTCAATTAAATCAGCTCATAATCAAACCATAAATCATCCACTTTTCTCACATCCACTTATCTATCAAAGCTGGCAAAAAATACTGCAGACCAGGTATAGAAAGTTAATTTTAATTAAATCCTTACCTCAGAAAGGATTAGAAATATAATAAGCACCACTTTCACACACTGTCTCTCACATCTAGCTCTGCCTGTAGCCTCTAGCACACAGCTCTCTCTGCCTCCGTTTCCTCGTGCATTCTGAAAAAATCCTCAGAAGAGATCCTTACTCCTCTGAAGTCTTTTCAAGAAATAGTTGTCATCTACTCTAAAACAAACCTTATCCACCAAGAAATCTTTTAAAAACACCTTGACTAAGGAACACAATTAAAAAAAATTTTTTAAGTATGATCAAAGCATTATTTTAAGGCAAATTAATTCTCAAATCTTTCTGTGCTTTGCCTCAACTTGGTGTTGTTATGCAGACCTGATCACCCAGCTGCCTTGCATAAACCCTGGGATGGGCTAGCTTTACCAAGGCATTACCATGGCATTGTCTATATGGGATGGAAAAGAGTTTTATTTTATTTTCTCTGACTTTGAGAGCTGCATGGAACTTTCTACTACTTTTTAGATTGCCCATTAAAATGAATAGGAAAATGAAACCAACAAAAAACTCCACTTGCACAGTTCAAAATCATACCAAACTTTCAGGTTAGGTTCTAAATAAATGTAATTTATTTATTTATTTATTTGTAGGGTTTTATATACCGTTATTCGGTAGAGCCATCATAATGGTTTACAAATCTGCAATTATCATTCAACATATGCAATTATCTTACAGTCAAATGGAGTTAACATAGTAGTTGGGAACAGTAGGGTTTTGTAAACAATCAACATATTTTCTTAGTCGTTGAATAACAGAATATTGCGGAGAACATTTTCAAAGAACTTAACAGATCAAGGGAGTGAGCAGGGAGGGGTAGAAAAGGAGGGTACATCAGGAGAGCATGAAGGAGGAGGATTATGCTTGCGAGTTCTGTTGAGTGCTGGGATGATCAGGTGTCAGAAAGTTAGAATAGAGTTTGCATAATAAAAATGTTTTTAGGTCTTTTTAAAATGTTTTTTGGATGTGCTGGGTCCTCAGTTCTATAGGTAGGGTGTTCCAAGTTTTGGGGGAAGCAATGGAAAATGCTCTTTCTCGCGTAGTTGAAAGATGAGCGTCTCTTAAGGTGGGGATGTTTAGGAATCCTGTGTTGTTGGAGCGTAGGTTTCTTTGTGGGTTTTGGGGGGTTATGTTTAAGCTTTTTAGTCCATGAAGATCATCATTTAAGATTTTATGAATGATGGTCATAGATTTGTAGGTAATTCGTGCAGAAATAGGAAGCCAGTGAAGCGAGGTTAATATGGTGTAATGTGTTTGTTTCTTTTTTTTCCGGTAAGTATTCTGGCAGCTGAGTTCTGCAGTATTTGGAGTGGTTTGAGGGATGATGAAGGGATTCCAATAAGTAATGAGTTGCATTAATCTAAGGTGGAGAAAATAAGCAGTTGGAGGACGGTTCTGAAGTCAGAAGGGTTGAGAAATGGCTTTATGTGTCTTAGGGTTAGTAGCTTGTGCAGGGCCGGTGCAAGGGGATTTGGCACCCTAGGCGAGCCTTCTCCATTGCACCCCCCCCCCCCCGTTGTGCCGCCACCCCCCGGTCTCGGCCCCGATTCCTACCTCATTCTCGATCACGCCCATTGACTGTGTGGTTTTCTGGGTCGCGAGCAGGTTGGGCACTGCTTGCGGCCTGCCAAATCTCTACTCCTCTTTGCCACCGCTTGCGGCCCCATATGACTCGCACCCAGTGGCGCACCAAGGGTCTCCGGCACCCAGGGGCCAATGCATTTGTGTGCCTCTCCAGCATCGCCCCCCTTAATCCTTCTTGTACTAATGCTTAAGGTCACAGAAAATCAGTGGTGTCGCTAGACAGAAGAATTTGGGGGAGGGGGGGAGCCAAAATGACATTTATTCATCACACCCACCTCTATAGCATGGATCGTGCTTTCAAATTGGTTATTAAAAAAAAGTGTTAATAAAAAAGTCCAAAGGCTCTTCTGGGTAATTTTAAAAAGCTGGCCAGTTTCACACTATAAAATTATTTGATAGCCTTATTCAACTAATTCTATAGGGCTATGAGAGTGAAGTCAGGAATATATAGGAAGGAACAGAATGTCAATACAAATCCTGCATCTTCAGTTCTCTAACTCTGTGCATCCACTGAAATTCCCCTAAACAATGGAGCTTGGATGTTTCCCTTACAGCTCATTATACTAAAAGATATTTTCAAATTCTGGTGTCACCTCACAGTAACAGCAGCACAAACACCTTCCACTGCCAGGCACATTGTGAACTAACACAAAACCCCGCAAAAAAGACACTCAAAATCTATACTGCAATCCCATTGTAACATAACAGTAATAACACCAAGGACTCAAACAACAATAACCCTACCTTTGAAAAAGCAAGGGTAAATATTACACTGGGTCCTAGAATACCAATACACCACCTACTGAGGAAACAAAACAAACCCGATTGCTAATGATCCCTATGCAGACACTATATGCAAGCAGAATCTCTCATCATGGTCACACATACAGAGCAGAGACAGACCTCTCATCAAATACAGAATAAAGCCAAATAAAGTATAAACAGAATGTGCAGACAAAAACTGAACTGTAAAACACATCACGCCAGACTCTATACAGTGTAACAATGGAAAAACAAAAATTTCATCATTCCTTGTGAAACAAATCAATAATATAAAGATATATACATCATTAATCATAATTATAAAACCATACAAATAAGATAATTTCAAAATAGCTGATGAATAGAATATCCAATAATTAAAGATTAATACAAATTTTGAAAGCTTTACCAAACACCAATAAAATATTTCAAACAGCAGACACATCACATACTACCCAATAATTAAAATGGAAGTCAATCAAGAAAAATGAACTTAAAAAGTCACCTTTACTTACCCTCTCCAGCAGTTCTCCTACTCCTTTCCCTTGCAGGCCATACCAGAAGCAGCAGTAGCTGCTGAAGCTGTCCTCACAGTCCTCTTCCTTAGGGACCACAACCAGTCTCTTCTCTCTCTCTCTCACACACACACACACAAGTCACACCCTCAGGACCAGTTTCTGTCTCTCACACATCACTCATCTCCCCAACCAGTCTCTCTCGCTCTCTCTCTCTCTCACACACACACACATACCAGTCACCTCTCTGGCCAGTCTCTCTCAATCGCACAATGCTCTCGCGCTCTCTTACTAACACACAGGCTTTCAATCACACACATGCTCTCTATATTTCACTTACACACAAGCTCTCAATCACGCACGTTCTATCTCACAAACAGGCTCAATCACACACATGCCCTCTCTCACAGCCACAAGCCAGCCAAAAACATGCTCCATCTCTCTCGCACACACACATACTGACACACACAAGCACCCTCCCTGACTCATATATACACCACACACATACAGAAGCACTCTCCCTGTCTCACATACACATTACACTCACAGAAGCACCTTGCTTTCAGACTTACAGCATTTTTCACTTTTACTAAAAGTGAAAGTGATGCTCCCAACCATTAAATAAGAAAACCACATTCCTATCAGAAGGCGAAATGACACCCTTCCTTCAGGTTCTGTCCTCCCAAGGTTCAGCCACCTACACCTTTAGTTTAGTTTAGTTTATTGTATTTCTATACCGTCGCATCAGACGTACCTTCACAACGGTTTACAAAGTATAAAACATATAATAAATACAATACATTTATAAAATAGTGATAACTAACTCTGTTAAAAGGATGAAATAAGTTAATTATTAAAAGCAGTAAAAGTAAAATAGGTCAAATAAAATATAAGATAAAAACAAATACTCAAAAAAACAAAACAAACAGCAGACAAACCATATACAGACTCAGCCTAGTGGTGTAACTGGTGTTTCTTATTTGTATCTTACTCCGATCTTCCTTATTTGGTGTTCGATGTTAAAAGCTCATATTCAGTAAAAGCACATTTTCTTCTCTTGTTTTATGCTTTCAGGCAATAAAGCAAGTGTGTTTCTTCAAACTATCAGTCGTATGATTATTTATGTGGGAGATATGGAACAGAAAGACATCCTTAGTCAGCTTCCCTTTTAAATGGGAAGACTCCAGTCTTAGTCATTTAAAAATATACATTTTCTAAAGGCTTAAAAAAAAAAAAAAAAGCAAAACTGTTTCAGATTGGAACTATTCTAGTCTTCATGCTTAAATTATGCTTAAAAAAAAACAAAACAAAAAACCCACCTGGCATCAGTATCTTAAATTTGTGATTTTGCTGAGATGAACATTTTAAATACTTTATTTTTTTTTTTTACTTTAGTATTTGTCTCTACCCACTTTAGTATTTGTCTCTACCCACTTTGTTAAATTTTATTTTCCAGCAGAGGGATTCTTAAAATTTAGTAATTTCATCTTTCATCCAAATTTTCAACAAAATCAGCACAAAAGTTGAGGTATATGTATTATCACACTTCATTTTTTTAAACTGGCAGATTCCTTTCTCACATACACATCACATACACACACACACAGAAGCTGCATTCCTTTCTTACATATACATCACATCACATCACATCACATTCACATACACATACACACACACACACACACACACACACACACACAGAAAGAAGATCGGCGCAGCCGGTCTAGCTGATCACATGGCTGAAGAAAGGAAGATCGGTGCAGCCGGAGACCAGCCACCGAGACTTAAGGGGCGCTGCGGCAGGCAGCCAGCCCCCGACTCTCCCTGCCTCCCCCCCAGTGCCACCCTCACGACGCCTCCCCTGGTGGTCCAGCGGAGGGCCCGGGAGCGATCTGCCACTCCCGGGGCCTCGGCTGCCACTAAGCAAAATGGCGCCGGTGGCCTTCAGCCCCTGTCACATGGTAGGGGCTAAAGATCACTGGCGCCATTTTGCTTGGTGGCAGCGGAGGCCGCGGGAGCGGCAGATCGCTCCCGGGACCTCCGCTGGACCACTAGGGGGGTGTCGGGAGGGTGACACTGGCGGGGCGGCAGGGCGAGTCAGGAGCTGGCTGCCTGCTGCAGCACCCCCTACATCTCAACGCTTGGTCTCCATCTAGGCAAGTCGAAGGCTGGCAGAATTTTGAAAGGGCACTTTTTGCCCTTTCAAAATTCTGCTGCCTGCCACGGCGCCCCTGAAGTCTCGGCGCCCTAGGCACAGGCCTAGCTCGCCTAGTGGTTCCGCCGGCCCTGAGCTTGTGGTATCCTTCTTTCGTTTTATTTACAATGTGGGGTTTGAAAGAGAGTTCAGCATCGATGGTAACTCCAAGGTTCCTGGTATGGGTGGTAGGGATTATTGTTGTCATTTGTTTATCTAGGTTTCTCAGGGGTGGCGGAGTTGGATTGGGTTTTTTATCCATGAGTATCATTTCAGTTTTGTCGAAGTTGATTATGTTTCAGGGAGTTTAGTAAGTGCTTGATTGAGATAAGTAGATCTGATGTTTTTTTGTATGCGTCTTCAATTGAGTTTTGAATGGGAATTAGAAGCTGAATGTCATCAGCGTAGAGGAAATGTGAGATTCCATGATCTTTTAGTAGTTGGCAGATGGGTAGGAGGTAAATGTTGAAGAGGGTAGCGGATAAGGCTGAACCTTGTGGAACTCCAGTTTTGAGGTCAATCATTTTTGATGGGGTGTTGTTGATCACTACTTGCTATGAACGATCAGAGAGGTAGGACGAGAACCATTGTAATGTAGTACCAGAAAGGCCAATGTTTGACAGTCGTTCTAACAGTATATTGTGGTTTACTGTGTCGAAAGCGGCTGATAGGTCAAGGAGTATGAGTAGGTATTTTTCACCTTTGTCAAAGCCTCTGATGATAATGTCATTTAGGGAGATGAGGAGAGATTCTGTATTTAGGTTTTTTCTAAATCCATATTGGGATGGATGTAGGATGTTGTTTGTCTCCAGATAATCATCTAGTTGAGTATGTACAACTTTTTCAATGGTTTTGGCCAGGAATGAAAGGTTTGATATAGGGCGGTAGTTGGTGAGGATTTCTGGATCTAGGTTGTTCTTTTTGAGGATTGGTTTGATGATAGCAGACTTGAGGCATTTGGGGTAGTAGCCTTCAGTCAATGATAAGTTGACAATTTTGGTGATGGTTTTAGAAATGGTTGGTTCAATTGTTTTGAGGGAGGTTATTGGGATGGTGTCCAATGGATGGTTGGCTGGGTTCATTTTGTTTATTATAGTTCTAATTTCAAGAGTGGAGAAGATGTCAAAGTTTGACCAGGATGAAGTTATCATGCTGTTGAGTTTGATGTTCTGGTTGCTGTTGGTTATGTTGGATTGGATGAGATGAGCTATTTTTTTGTTGAAGAAGTCTGCAAAGTCATCACTTCCATGTTTGGTGCATGTAGAATCTTGGGTGGTTTTGGTAAGTTTTTGAACTATTGTGAATAGCATTCTGGGGTTATGATGAAATTTGGAGAGTTTATTGGAGAAAAAATTATTTTTTGCATTGTTGATGATATTTTTGTATTGAGTAAGGTTGTTCCGATAGTTATTTAGTGTGGTAGGGTTTTTGTTTTTCCGCCATTCTCTTTCTTTTTTTCTGAGTAGACATTTGGCAGTTCTGATATTTTCATTGTACCATTGGTTGTTGTGTTTGGACTGTTGTTTATATTTTGTAATGGTGGGATTAATGTTGTCTGCTACTTTTTTTGTGATATTTAGCCATGATAAGATAGCATTATCAGTGTTAGATAGGTTGATGTTTATTAGTTCTGATTGAAGAGTTTTTTGTAGGAGATCTGTGTTAAATGGTGGATGGTAAGATATTATTTTTGGGGTGCTTTGAGGCGTTTTTAGGTTGAGGTTGGTGAGTAGTTCAGCTTGGATTAGGTGATGGTCAGACCAAGGTATTTCTTTGGTGTGAGTAGAGAAAGATTTCCAAATTTCAGTATTGATAAAGATGAGGTCAATTGTGTGGCCTGCTTTGTGAGTTGGAGATTGGATTATTTGTTTAAGATTTAGAGCTGAAAGTGCATCAATGATCGTTTGGCAGGTTTTAGATTGGGAGGGTAAGTTGAAGTGTATATTGAAGTCACCAAGTAAGATGATGGCTTTGTTGAGGGAGATGTTATTTATTAGAAATTCAATTAGAGGTGAGCAGTTTTTCTCAAGTGCTCCTGGTGGAGAGTAGGTGATGCATATCTGACGTTTTGGTGAGTCATATATAGCAATTTCAAAAGGTGGAGGAATGGTAGATGGACAAAGTTTTAGCTGAAGGTTTTTTTTTAGATATAAGCATTAGGCCACCTTCTTTTTTATTTTTTCTGGGAATTGAAGAGATGTTGTAGTTCTGGTTGGATAGTTGGTTTATTAGGACAGAATCTGTGTTTTTTAGCCAGGTTTCCGTGATTGCAATGAAATCTGGTTTGCAGTCGTTGAGTAGGTCATTGAATAGAGGGGTTTTTTTAATTACAGTAGTCCTTTGTCTTCTCATGACTATATTAGCTATTTTAACTTACAAAATAAACTTTTTACCCAAACCAAGGGTTAAATCCATATTTATATGATCTCACCTGGTGACCACCACTACCAAACCCTAGTTTATGACAGGTTTTTATAAACTTTTATTTTAAACTTTAATTTTCCTACAGGCACTGTGTAAGCAGCCTCTCACAGACATCACTGTCCCAAGTTCATGAGGACCCCTTGGCCTGCACTATAATTATGCTGGGGCTTTGGTTATAGCTCTGACACTGTCTACTGGCTCAAGCTAGCAGTGGCAGCATTCCAAGTACTGCTGCTGCAGTGTGGCACCAGCTGCATTGAGTGGCATTTATCTATTTTTAAAAACCTCATTGCAGTATTTATGGACTCTCTCTGGCTGTCGGGATCTCCCCAGGCTCCCATGGCCCCAGAAACAACTGGGCAGGCATTTATTTACATTGTATTTACCCCATTTACAGCATATTTGATCACCTCACACCTCCCTATGGGAAGACTGTGAATTAAAGTTGCTGTGGGGCTTGCCAAAGAAGACGTTTGGAGGCAAAACAGTGCTGTAATGTGCACCAGAGCATTGAAGTTAAAGCTTGCTAGCTCAAAGCAAAGCACTCAAGAAATGAAAAATAAAAGTGAGACTGCCTTTATAGCAGAGAGTGTTCTGTGGGACCTGAAGGGAAGCAGGTTTAGGTTTACAACAGACAAAGAAGGCAAGGTCTGTCTGGAGATAGGGTTTGTACTCAGTGAAGTTAGTGCCAGAGAAGCAGGGTTGTTTTTTTTTTTTTACTTTTTTACTTTGAAGAGAAAAAAAAACTAAAAAAAAGAGAAAAGGCAGTATGGCAGGATGTGGTCCTGGCAGAAAGTGAAAGTGTTAGTAGGTGCACAGGGTAGCCTCCAGCAGTAAATTCAGGCTCTGCGCTAAGCATTAGACGTCAATAAGTGGAAGCATGACTGAAAGAAGTATACAAGCTTTGATTCAGAGCTTCCTGGAAGGGCAAAGGCAGTTACAGGAGAGTCTCATACACAGCCAGCTGTCCTGGGCCAAGGAAAAGAAGAGGAAGGAAGCACAGCTTGCTCTCATCATCTGGACAGAGGACAGCTTGCTTACTCTGGTCTTTTATGTACTAGCCAAAATCCACAAGACCTTGACAAATTCCCCTGGGCAGCCAATTGTGTCCGGGTTAGGCTCCCTTTTGGAACCTTTATCAAAATTCATGAAGCACTTCTTACAACCATTGGTACCTTTGCATCATTCATATGTTTGGGATTCCGGACATATAATTACTATACTTCAGAATTTAAAAATGCCGGATATGCCTTTTTTTTTTTTTGTTTCTTTAGATATTGTATCACTCTACTCCAATATTCCCCAAGTTGGAACCCTATCCATGATCCAACAGGTCTTAGACACACGATCGACCTCAGCTCATGTTCTCACTAGTTTCTTGATGGATTTGACCCAGTTAGCTCTAACCAAAAACGTTTTACAATTAGATTCTCAAATTTATCAACAGATTAGGGGAACAGCCATGGGTGCCACCATGGCCCCAGGTTTGGCTTGTTTATTTGTCAATCACTTTGAGGAGAAATTTGTCTATCCATCACATTTTTTTTCAAATTTATATTTGCTTGGTTGAGCTATATTGATATTTTACTCATTTTGACTGGTACTGATATCCAGGTTTTTTCTTTCTAGATTGGTTGAATAGCTGTGATAATAATCTGCAGTTTAATTATTGCTTGCATCATTCAGAAATCTCTTTTTTAGACATTCAGATTAGCTATGATAATGAAAAATTCCTTACTTCTATTTTTCGGAAGAGCACCAATCGAAGCAATTTGTTATTCTTTAGCAGTAACCTCCCATACTTATTGAAATCCAACATTCTGGTCAACCAGTTCTTTCAGTTGCGATGCCTTTGCACTATAAAGCATGAATTCATGACACAAGCTAAAGACATGATGGCTCATTTTTTGAAGTGGAGGTACCCTTATTGGGTACTTAAACGGGCATTTAAACAAGCGCTTTATGTTAACACAGGATCTTCTTCTTAGTCCTCATCATGTCCGGCCTCAGACAATATCAACTGCATATTAACTTTCTCTGCACGTGTGAAAGAGATTAGTTCGATCATTAAACATCACTGGTGGATAATCTCATCTCCAAATGTCTTTAATAACTCTTTAAGGTTTACTTTTCATCGGAGTAAGAACTTATGGGACCTCTTTGTGCATTCTGATTTTTGGACATGCTCTGTACCCACCTCTCCATTATTGGGTCACCATCCTTGTGGGTCTTGTTCAGTCTGTGCACATTTACTCACTTTATCAGTGTTCTGGCACCCATTTATGAAGACTGAATATGCACTCCGTTACTCTGTGACTTGTGTGTCAATGGGTATAATTTATGTCATCATATGCCCTTGCAGAAAACTTTATGTTGGTAAAACTACACAAATGGCCAGGACCCGCATACTTGAACACCGCTCATGCAACCACACCACACGAGTGGAGACTCCACGTTTCATACTGGTTATCTATATCTCATTCTATCTCTGATCTTAAATTCTTTGTACCAGATGTTTTGTCTGCCTCACCATGAGGTGGTGATTTCTCTAAAGCATTGATCTGTAAAGAACAGAAATGGATATTTACTCTCCAAACATTAGCCCCGGCTGGCCTGAACTCAGAGATAGATTGGGTACATTTTTCATGACTCATTTTCTATGACATATTTGATTAGGAGCTATAGGTTTTAGATCATTCTATGGTGACATATTCCCATGTCCTGACTTTTTCAACTTGTAGCAAATAAGACGGAGATTCTCATTTCTAGCCTACTTCAATTTATTGTTTACATTATATTTGTCCCAGTCTCTAACCTACTTTAACCTATTGCTATCTATTATATAAGTTATCTTTGGACTGAAATTATAATAGGCTATATATACATATAAGACTGCACTATGTTTGATGCCTTTATGTTGTGACATCATGTCTAGCTTTGTTTGGCCAATCCCGTCTTTTGTGAGTCGTCAATAATTGGTTACAGTTTTTAGGTGCCAATTCTTAGCATTTTAAATGTTTGACATTAGCTATCTCTGAATGAACTTCCACAAATGATAGAATATGCTGTTAAAAAGTATGTCATTACTTTTGCTCTTCTGTATGTACCTGACTTTGCTTTTTACTAAGTCCTTACTTTTTGTTCCCCATCCCTCCCGATGCAGCCTGTAGGGCGAAACATGGCAACCATTTCTAGGGACACCAGTCCTTTCTAAACTGATTATTTTACTTAAGAATGTGGAGTTTCTGTGGGCCAATAAAGATAAAGATACTATGCTAAAAAGGTCTACTTAATTTCTCATGCTCTGTTACTTCCTTTGACACATTATTGAGTGTGAGCCTAATCTCCGTTGCTTTTGTGATGTGAATTTTGATGTCATTTGTTTTGAATGTGCTTATTATTGTAAACCGCCTAGCATAGCTGTCTTTGTTGGTGGTATATAAGAAATTATAATAAATAATACATCGCCCAGAGAAAGCCACTGCAGAGAAGCCAGTTGGAGGCCCTGCAGGAAATGCAGAGAAAGACGCTGCAGGGAGTCAAGACAGAGAGAGAAGGGAGAAGGACAGCAGAGAGCCCTGAGAGAGCACAGCAGCTGAGTAAGTTACCAGACTGCAGATCAACACTTCAATGGGACTCCACTCCAGAGAGAGTTGAAAGCAGCAATGGAGCTAAAGCCAAAACAGACCTGAGAGGCAAGAGCCCACAGAGAAGAAGGCAACTGAGCAGGAAGAATGCCAAGGGATTCATCCTGCAGTGCCTGCTTTTGAGGTACCAAAAACCTCATGATGGAGGTTCATAACCTAGCCTGGAAGAGGCAACACAAAGTGCTCAGAAGGGGGTGATACTGAGTGGCCTGATGGATGTAGCGCCAATTGGCCTATAGGAGGCAGTGCAAAGAAACTAGATGCAGGTGTTGCAGAGAGACTGGAATTAGGCTTTGCAGAGAGACCAGGTGGAGGCTCTGTGATGGGGTTGGATACATTAGCTTCAGCTAGGCCTGAGAGAGGTGCTGCCAAGAAGGCAGATGGAGGCACTGCTGCAGAGAGCCCATAAAGAAGCACTGTGGTGAGCCCAGAGAGAAGCACTGCGGAGAGCCAAGAGGGAGATGCCATGGAGACCCAAGTGTAAAGGACTGCAGAGGAGCCAATGCACGGCACTACAGAGGGGTCTGGCGCTGTAGAGTGGCCAGAGGGTGTTAGTGATGGTGCAGAGAAGACACAAGGAAATAAAATTAGCTACTACAAACAGGTTGATGCTGTGCTAATTTTGCAGGTGATATAACAGGCAAATAAACAAAGAAAAAACCTAATTATCAGATCCAGGAGACTTAAAAAATGCCTTAATACGACCAACTGTAAAGAAGGTTAATTATTGGAACTGATGGATTTTTTTTTTTTAGAACATGCTATTCTCAGTTCCTATCAATGTGTATTTTGAAAGGAGAATGTATGGAAACCATATTAGTAGCAGTAGATGATTGTTTATTACATCATTTGGATGGAGGGTGTTCTCATTATAGTGTTCTGGATTTGTCTTCTACTTTTGATAAGATAAACCAAAGAATATAACTTGAGAGATTGGTGAGGGTGGTTTTAAGGAAGTTTGGATCTATTTTAGACAACTGAGAGCATCAGATGACAGTGGGGGAGCAGGAAATCTCAGTGGGATAGCATTTCAGATGTTTCTCAGAATTCAGTATTCTTTCCAACTTTTTAAAATATCTTTATCAACCACTTTATGTAGTAATAGGTGAGCACAATATTATTTTCAATTTTATGCAGCCAACATACAGATGTTATGCTCTGTGGGCAAATGTCTACCCTCTGCAGTTAAACAGATGTCTGCTTTTTTGCGAACAGTTAATATACAATATGGTTAAAGGAGAATATGCTGTTTTTTAATTTGTCAAAGACCGAGGCTTTACAATATACTGCTACTGTAGAACACTCAAGTTTGAAGGTCGATGGGGGTCTATTCCTTTTGTTAGAGATAATCTGGGGATTATACTAGGTTGTCATTTTACATTGAAATCCCAGATTACGATGGTCTTAAAGTCATCTTTTTAGAAACTGCGGAAGTTAAGGAGACTGAAAATTATTTTAACACAAGAATTCTCAAACAATGCTGCAGGCATTTGTTTTGACATCTTTAGATTATTGTAATGCCATGTATGAGGGTCCTCCTATAGTACAGCTCTGCAACTGCTGCAGTGCAGAATGCAGCTGCTCATCATGTTGATGGTTGGGGCTACGGGTGAACATATTTCACCAGTGTTGTATCAATTGTATTGGCTTCCTGTGCCACAAAGCATAAACTTTAAAATTCTTACTTTAAAGTTTTAAAGGGGATGGGCCACATTTACAGAATTTACTGGTTACCTATATTCCTAGGAGGACATTGCGTTCTTCCAATAAACAGCTGCTGGTAGTCCCGTCTATCAGGGGTCCCACTTTCAGGATACCCGTGGGTAGGCCTTCTCAGTGGTAGAGCCCATCCTTTGGAATGCCTTATCGCTGGTTATCTGGGAGGCCAGGGAGTAATGGATCTTTTGGAAAAAAAAAATTAAAGGCTTATTTATTTGCTGATGCATTTGGCAAAAGAGAAGTTTTATGTTTTTTACTACTGTGATGCTCTATTGCTTGTGGTACTTTTACCTTATTGTGAATATGCTGTTGTAATACACATATAGGTAAATCTTAAAAGCCCTGCATGCACCAAAGCCGGGAGTTATATGAGTATGTCTGGCTGGCGCGGGCCACATGGATGTTAAAAGGCGCCCATGTACACACGTATCTCCTGGTACGCGCACAAGTGAGAAAGCCCAAAAAGAGGGGTGGGGAGAATGGGTGTGGTCTGGGTGAGGCAAAGGTGGGACATGTGCATTCCTGGACTTTAGCATGAAATGTGCATGTAAGGATTTATGTGTACACACGTGTGCCGGGGTGCCCTGCCATGTAACTTTACTATTGCTATGGATATCGTGTAAGTAATAAAATGAAAAAAAAAAGCTAAGCTAGTCAACAGGGTTTTAAGGGCTGGGGATAACAGGGGAGAAGGGAAGCCAATAGACTAGGGGGGTTTGGAAGTCCTATCCCTTAACTGGGCGAATTGGGAATGAACTGGGGAAAATAGCAATGGCATCGACGTGTATCCCTTATAAATTTCCCCCATTTACATAGTAGAGGCAGCATTTGCATGCACATGCGCACGTCCATATAAAATTGTGCACTGATGTACACACGTATAGCCTGTTTTATACCATGTGGAGTAGATCTTTAAAAAATACGCGATTGTGTACTTTTGTTCGCGCACCAGGTGCGAACAAAAGTACGCTGGATTTTATAAAATACGCGCGTAGCCGCACGAATCTTACAAAATCCGGGGTCGGCGTACGCAAGGGGGTGCCGTATGGCCGGCGCCATTTTGCGCAAAATGGCGCCGGCCATACGGCAACACGATTCGACTGCAGGAGGTCATTCCGGACCCCCGCTGGACTTTTGGCAAGTCTTGTGGGGGTCAGGAGGCCCCCTCAAGCTGGCCAAAAGTCCCTGGGGGTCCAGCGGGGGTCCAGAATGACCTCCTGCAGTGTGTTAAAATCGTTTTTCCGTACAGAAAAACGATTCGCGGTAGGAGATCGTTCCGGACCCCCGCTGGACTTTTGGCAAGTTTTGTGGGGGTCAGGAGGCCCCCCCAAGCTGGCCAAAAGTCCCTGGGGGTCCAGCGGGGGTCCGGGAGCGATCTCCTACGCTCCTGACGTCGGGGGACAAAAAAACAAAATGGCGCCGGCGCTACCTTTGACCTGACAGGTCAAAGGTAGCGCCGGCGCCATTTCTACAAAGCACGGAGAACCGAGAGTAAAAGATCACACCGGGACCCTTCCTCTGGACCCCAGGTAATTTAAGGCATTTTGGGGGGGTTTGGGAGGGTGGGGGATTTATTTTAAAGGGTCGGGGTGGGTTTTAGGGTTGTTTTAGTGTGCCGGTTTTCCCGCCCTCCCCCTTCCCCTCCCCCTTCCCCCGATTTACGATTTTTTAATGATAAATCGGGGGAATTGTTATTGTATCGCGGTTCTAATGATTTTTGACGATTTAAAATATATCGGACGATATTTTAAATCGTCAAAAAATGATTCACATCCCTAATAGTCACCCTATAGAGGTGATGGTCAGAAAAGAAGAGATCCAAGAGAGTACCTGAGCAGAAATACCCAGAAATTCCAAATGCTTGAATAGGATTGAATGATTAACCCTGTCAAAAACTGGGGTCAGATCTAAAAGGACGAGGGCATACGGCCTCCCAGCATCAGAGAATCAGTTCTGTGTTATACTTAGGACAAAACCCAAACTGAGAGTCATGGAAGAGGTGGTTATCATCCATGAATTCTTGAAGCTGGTGTAATACCACCTTTTCAATTATAATTGCCAGAAGAGGGATAGAAGAAATAGGATGAAAGTTAGAGGAATCTGTGGGAGTGGAATTGAAACAGGATGAACCAAAGCAACTTTTAGTCCAGGGGACAAAAGCCCCTGAAGCAGAGAGGCTTGTACAGCTGACTTCAAAGCATCACCCAGATCTTCCATTAGCACCTTAATAACTGCAGTTGAACACAAGTTGAATGGACAAAAATTATCCTTCATTGCAGACAATATGTTAGGATTTGTAGGTATGTGGGCCCTGGGCCAAGGTGAGAGATGATACCGCCCACAGGGAGGAACCCTGTGAGAATCACCGTCGGGAGGCAAGGTCTCAGCGGACGACATACACAGCTGTGCAATAGAGTCTTTATTAGAGAGATAGAGAAGCACTGCCCGAGAAGCGGGGAGTGCAGGAGAAAGTCACAGAGTCTGTGCAGTGGGGTATACCAGGGGGAATACCTCAGTAATGAAGATCTGGCAATAGTCCGCAGAGCGGGGTACACTGATGAGGCTCCTCTGTAGAGATGATTCGGTAGTGGCCTGCAGCGCGGAGTACAAAGGGGTTCCTCACTTAGAGACGGTACGGTAGTGGCCCGCAGCGTGGGGTACAACGGTGAGGGATTCCCACTAAAGATGGTACAGTAGAGGTCCATAGCGTGAGGTACACCGATGAGGTTTCCTACTAGAGATGATACGGTGGTGGCCCGCAGTGCGGGGTACACCAGAGAGGATTCCACATTAGAGATGGTACGGCGGTGGTCTGTAGAGTGAAGGTACTCACAGTGACGAATGTTCCAGTAGATGCCCTGGGGAACGGGGATAGGCAGCAGTCCAAGGCAAGAAGGCCCTCCAAGGAGCGGATAGCCAGAGATTTATTTATTTTTATTTATTTAATAATTTTTATATACCGACTTTTCATGCAAGCATATCAAATCGGTTTACAGTAGTTAGCAATTAATCATTTAAAATTAATTGCATTTCCAAAGAAGAAAGAAGTAAATACATTATTTCATAATATAATTAACATAGCAAACTAAATAGTATGCTAAATAATCAAAATTTAAACAGAGAGGTAGTATAGTTAGGGTAGAGATAGTATAATAAAAATAAAAATATACATTACCTTGGTATTAAATCAGAAGTGTAAGATAATTATGCTAACAGCTCTTGGTAGGCTTGTTTAAAAAGCCAAGTTTTAATCTCCTTTTTAAATAATTTGATGTCAGCTTCTAGTCGTAATTCCTGCAGGATAGAGTTCCATAGAAGGGGTCCAGCAATAGAGATAGATCTTTCTCTTACATTATTTAGGTGGGCAATTTTGGGGGAAGGAATTGGCAGCATCCCTGTTCTGGTTGATTTGGTGGTTCTTGAGAGGGTGTGGAAGTGAAGTGAAGAGGTTAGCCATTCAATTTTTTCATTGTAGAGGGTTTTGTGTATTAGTGATAAGATTTTATGCTGGACCCTGTATTTGACCGGCAGCCAATGAAGTTCTTTTAATATTGAGGTGATATGTTCAGATCTTCTAGTACCTGTCAAGAGTCTAGCTCAGAGGTGGGCAAGTCCGGTCCTCGAGGGCTGCAAACCAGTCGGGTTTTCAGGATACCCCTAATGAATATGCATGAAATAGATTTGCATACAACTGAGGCAGTGTGTATGCAGGTCTCTCTCATGCATATTCATTAAGGAAATCCTGAAAACCTGACTGGTTTGCAGCCCTTGAGGACCGGAATTGCCCACCCCTGGTCTAGCTGCAGAGTTCTGCGGAGGTTGCAGTGGTCTTGTTATGTTTGCGGGAAAGCCTAAGAATAGTGAGTTATAGAGATATGAATCGGAACTGGAATCGGTTCCGGTTTCGGATTCGTGGACTATCGGGAAATTATTTTTCCCGCGGTCCAATCGTTGTATTTTTTTTTTTATTGGCTGTGCCGAGCCGATAACACAAAAACACAGCCCAACCCTGTAAAATTAGTTCTTTAGTATCCCCCCACCCTCCAGACCCCTCCAACCCCCCAAAAAAAATTTTAAGTACCTGGTGGTCCAGTGGGGGTCCCAGGAGCGTTCTCCCACTCTCGGGCCATCGGCTGCCAGTAAACAAAATGGCGCCAATGGCCCTTTGCTCTTAGCATGTGACAGGGTATCCATCCCATTGGCCGGCCCCGTCACATGGTAGGAGCAATGGATGGCCTGCGCCATTTTTAAAAATGGAGCCGGCCATTTTTGGCCAGCCAATGGCATGGATACCCTGTCACATGCTAAGGGCAAAGGGCCATCGGCGCCATTTTGTTTACTGGCAGCCGATGGCCTGAGAGAGGGAGAACGCTCCCGGGACCCCCATTGGACCACCAGGTACTTAACAATTTTGGGGAGTCCAGAGGGTGGGGGGGATACTAAAGAACTAATTTTAAAGGGTCGGGCTGTGTTTTTGTGTTACTTTTAAGTGCCCTTTCTTCCCCCCCCCCCCCATAATGATAATAGAACCCACAAAATTAATCGTGGGGTTTCCTATCGCTATCGGGGACCCATCGATATCTGAAGAGATTGAAAATATCGTCCAATATTTTCAATCGTCAGATAAACGATTCATATCCCTAGTGAGTTACAGTAGTCTAATCTTGATAAGACAAGTGCCTGTAAGACAGTTCTAAAGTCTTTAGGGAATAGGAGGGGTTTTAATCTTTTGAGAATGTTTAATTTGAAGTAACCATCACTTATGATTTTTTTAATGCAGGAGTTCATGGAGAATTCACAATCTATAAAAATACCTAGATCTAGGGAGATGGGGTAGTTTTTGGCCGCTTCTTGAATTTCAAGCTCTTTTGTCTTGCTTAATTTAGGGGAGATGTATAGGATTTCAGTTTTTTTAGTATTTAGGGAAAGATTCATTTGGGTTAATACCTTTTCAGTGGTGGATTGGTATATGTCCCAGAGCTTTAAAGTTTGGTCAATGGACTTTTGGATCGGTATTAAAATTTGAACATCATTGGTTGGCATAGATAAAATGTGTTAGACCGAGGTCTGATAGAATTCTGCATAAAGGGAGCATATAGATATTAAATAGTGTAGAGGATAGAGAGGATCCTTGGGGCACTCCAAAGTTGAGATTAATAGGATGTGACTCTTTATCAAGAAATTTTACTTTGAAGGTTCTATTTGTTAGGTAAGAGCTAAACCATTTGAGCGCTGTCTTTAATGCCTATTTCGTTTAGTCTATCAAGGAGGATATTATGGTTAACTGTATCAAAGGATGTTGAGATGTCCAGTAAGATCAGGAAGTAAGATTGGCTGTTATCAGTTCCTCTTAGGATGATATCTTGTAGTGAAGTTAAAAAGGTCTCTGTACTAAAATAATTTCTAAACCTGTGATGTGCTGGGTACAGAGTACTATGTTTTTCCAGATAATCTGTTAGTTGATTGTTAATTACTTTCTAGAGAATTTTTGATATTCAAGGTAAATTAGAAATGGGTGTTAGGTTTGAGAGATCATATGAGTTTGTTTGTGGTTTTTTTGTGATTGGTTTTACTATTGCTGATTTTAAAGTGAGTGGGACATTAGATTTGGTTATGGACAAGTTAATTATATCGGCAATAGGTTTAGATACTATATTGGTGATTGTTATTAATAGTTTAGTTAGGATATGGTTAATTGGGTAGGCAGCTGGGTTCATTTTTTTAATTATACCTTCGATCTCAAGAGATGAAACTGTGTCAAATGAGGTTAAATGGTCCTTAGGATTGCATGGTAGTAACTTGGTTACAGTTCATGGGAGCTATGTTTTTTTTATTATGTTTAAAGTTTTTTCTTTAAAATATTGAGCAATTGTATCACAATTAGAAGAGTTGTTTGATGTGGGAGTTTCAAAAGGACTGGTCAGGTCTTTTACGTATGAAAATAGAGTTCTAGGGTTATATTGAAATTTAATTATTTTGTTAGAATATAATTCTTTTTTTGCTTTATTGGTGGCTTCATTGTATTTATGTAATAGAGATTTGTAGTTAGTGTTTCGGTGGAAGGAGAATCTCTCCAATGTCTCTCAGCTTTTCTCAGTGTTGTTGAGGAAAGGGCCCCCCAAGGAGCGGGTACTAGGGGTGTGCATTCGTATTGAACATAAATGTAAAACGCTACTTTTTTTTTTTTTTAACTTAAAAAAGTGATAAGACATAAACGATCGGATTTCCAACTTATTCAACATAGCTATATTGAATAAGTTGGAAATCGCGATTGTTGATCCAAAATAAAAATTTAAACCCCTCACCTTCCTTAATCCCCCCACAAAGACTTACTACAACTCCCTGGTGATCCAGCGAGGAGTGAGGATGCCATTTCTGAAAGCCTTCCCGAGGAGCAAGTGACGTTGGCGCCACGTCGGAGTGACGCGGCGTCACGTGATTCCCCTGACACCCCCAAGCTGGCCAAAAGTTCCTTTTGGGCCGAACGAGGATCCCGGAAGCGACCCCGTGGGGAATCACGTGACGTCGGCGCCACGTAGCAGTGACGCGGCATCACGTGATTCCCCGCGAGTTCCCTCCGGCACCCTCGTTCGGCCCAAAAGGAACTTTTGGCCAGCTTGGGGGTGTCAGGAGGCCCCCCCAAGCTGGCCAAAAGTTCCTTTTGGGCCGAACGAGCGTTCCGGCGTGAACCCGCGGGGAATCACGTGACGCCGCGTCACTCCGACATGACGCCGACGTCACGTGCTCCTTGCAAAGTTGGTCAGAAATGGCGTCCTGACCCCGCTGGACCACCAGGGAGTTGTGGTAAGTCTTGGGGGGGGGATTAAGGAGGGTGAGGGGTTTAAATTTTTATTTGCACATATGGACATATACTCAACTCATTGAATTCTGTTTATGTCTATATTGACCGCAAATGGGACCCCCTTTGGACATATGGACATATGAACTTAAACTTTTGCTCTGCACATCCCTAGCGGGTACCCAGAATGTCTCACGCCAAAGGTGCAGGAACTGGAACGGGACGTCCGTAGTGAGCAAAGTGGATTCAGCAATGAGGGAACTCATTGCCAAGTCGTCAGTAGGCAGGGCCAGCTGGCTTAAGTATCCTGGAGTGATGATGTCATCCAGAGGGGACGCCCCTGAGGTTCCTGCTATGACGTGCTTAAGACTGGCCCGTGTGTGCATGCGCCTAAGTGATTCTGAAGGCAAGATGGTGGTCGGCAGCACCCACACCATCATGCCAGGCAGGTCAGTGGTAGCTGGCGGAGGCTGCTACTCTCCCCAACGGGGTCAATGCCACAAAGAAAGAGGTGAGCATCAGCGGTCGCAGCCATCTGCGACCGATGGGCATAATACAATATAGAGCAAATCTCTGATGTAGAAGGTAATTTGAAGTGCCTCCAATCTGTTGTAGCTGGAGAAAAAAGAGACTGAGGAAAGGAATTGCAAGCAAGGCTTGTGGAAAGCTGGGCTATTTTCTGTTGGAAAAAGGAAGCAAAATGTTCACAAGTAGCCTCAAAAGCTTCCAGTGATTCATTCTGAGGTGATTGAGCCAATACACAAATTACCCTAAATAATTCTTGGGGACTAGAAGCCACAGATGCAATGTGTTTAGAGTTGTAGTCCTTCTAGGTGTTATATAAGGCAACTCTATAACGAGAGAGAGTAGAGCAATATAGCTCCAAATTGTCCGTAGTTTGACTTTTCTCTATTGACACTTAATTCTCCTAACCTTTTTGCTTTAAGGACCTCATATCTGAAGTATACCAAGGAACATTATTTATTTTCCTACTGAGTAAAATTACCTTAAGGGCAACAGAATCTAGATCTGTATTTAGAGTAGATTGCTAATGACTTACTGCTTCATACTCATCAGGGAATGTGGTAGCATAAAGCAAAGGGAGCCAGGACCTGCGTAACTGGTCCAAGTCAGTCCTAGATTAATGAGTAACAATGTGAGGCCTCTTCTCCACAGTGAACAACTTATCAGGAACTGGTAGCATGGTCTGAATTAAATAGTGGTGAGACCAAGAGCAGGAAGTAGTAAAAGTAGTAATAGGGTGATTAGTGATTCACAACTTACTGATAAAAATGGATCGTCACACGAGTGGATGATCTGGAACCAACCTTGTGCTTCGTTTGATTATAGCAAACAATCACAAGCAGGAGATAAAGGGATAGTGTCAATGTGCAAATTAAAATCAACTATGACAAGAACATTTTTTTACATCTGCCGTAGTAGCCAGCAATCAAAAAAAGCTGAGGGATTTGATTCTAAAAATATTCGGGGGCAATATGTTAAACAAAGATCCCAGTTAAAACAGATTTAAGAAAAAGTACTTCCATTGGAGGGTGGGCTTAGTGCTGGTGCAGGCAGAGGGCAGAAACAAACATACAGCAGCATAGGAATGATGCTAGTGTTGCGCCCGTCGGTTGCAAATGGCTGCGACCTTTGTTGCTCACCTCCTTTTTCCCTGCTTCAGTGAATCTCGGACACTTGGCGACCTCTGCCTCTTCATGCTGCTCTTCTTGGTGTTCCTGGGATTGCGTGGGCAATCCCGTCAGCCATCTTGAATCAGGGATTACCTAAGATGCGCACGCACCAGGCTCCATCTTATACACATCATGGCGGGAACCCCGGGTGCGTCCCCTCCACATGACGTCACCTGCCAACGTGTATTTAACCCTGCCGGACTGAGCTACCTACGAGTTAGCAAGGACTTCCTTCCTGCTGAATTCCAATCCTTCGGTGACGCTTCGCTTTGCTACGCTGAACCCATTCCTGACTTTGAGACTCGAACGCCTTAGGTACCCACTCCTCGGGAGCCTTGTTACGTTCAGGTTATCCGCTCCTTGGAGGGCCTTCCTGCCTAGAGTCACTCTCCATCACTCTGGGTGCGTTTTGTTCAGCCTTGTGAGTTAGCTTCCTTTTGCTGTCGGAACCTCCGGTGTAACCCATGCCTCTGGCCACTACCTTGATCATGTCAGCAACCTTCCTGGCAAACTTCAGAGTGAGTACCATCATTCATTCAGCTCTATGGACTTCCTGCACTACTTTCAAGCACTCTCCTTTGATTCTCTGCGTACCCCGCGCTGTGGTCACTACCGGGGATATCATCATTGAGCTACCTTTTACTCTGGACTGTGTCTCTCCTTCCACTTGGTGGGATTCCTTAACATTCCAGTATAATAAAGTCTCTTGCTACTGTGTCCGTCTCAGCTGAGGCCACGCCTATCATGTTGAGTCCCCACGGGGCTCCTCCCTATGAGTGGAGTCAACTCTTTCCACGCTCCAGGGTCCACAAACATACTATTTCATAACAGCTAGCCTGTAAGACACAGTGGGAAACAGAACTTAGTCCAAGGCGTCAGTGTGGCAACAGAGCAGCAGGAGGACCAGGTAATGCAGGCGGAACAGTGAGAGACAAGTCTCTGGAGTCACCACGGGAGATTAATAGGGTGCTGTTTCTGATGTGATCAGCGGGCAGGGCTTGGCTCTGATGCAGGCAGAAGGCAGAAACAAACATACAGTGGCACAGATAAAATAATTGGGAAATGTCCGAAAATGAACCATCCATGTAGTAAATTAATCTTGTTTCTCCAAAGAAATTTCTGACCACTTAAAAATAATACATAAAGAGATCTTACAGTCTGAAAGAATTTAAAATCTCTATCAACTCTAAGACTTACCTTGAACTTGTAAATTCTCCTGATTGAGCCAAATTGAGTATGAAGAGTGAAAGAGAGGCACATTATTCTGGTTCTCTGTGCAAACAAAATCACAGCTGAGTCAACAAAATATATTGAAAATTAAGACATAGATATGTTTCAATTTATCATCTGTGTCCTCATTTCAAGACTGTGAACTAAAATTCCAGTACTTAATGTCATACTTAATGTCATCTTAATTGTTCAAACCAGTTCTAGAGCTCCCCTTTTAAAGTCTGTGCAAATGAATGTATAGCATAATGAATCAAAAGGTCTTCAATCATCTCAGATTATATTAAAAACTGGTTTCATACCAGTTTCAATTCTATGAAGAAAATCAGTTACATTGACTATATTATAACACTTCATAGGGTATTTAAAGATCTCTAAATAGGGATGTGCTTACATTTAAAATGTTATAGACAGTGCCAATGACATTGTCTATGTTGTTTCTTGTTTTATTTCGAAATGAAACAATAGAAAATATTCACATTTTGTGTTTTTTCTTCTGTTGTTTTAGTGTGTGCTATTTCTGAAATGTACAAAACGAAAAAAAGAATGGAAAGCATTAACAGAAGCAAAAATCATTTCCCCAAATCAATTCCCCAAATAGCATGATATGATACAAAATGACATTGTATGGCCTGCACACCCCTACAAAATGCATTATGGAAGCATACCATAAGAGAACACTGGGAAGGTAGAGCATTATTAAAGAGAATAGTCTGCCTAAGCCCTAACACAGTGGTTCTTATACCTGTCCTGGGGGACCCCCAGCAAGTCCAATTTTCAGGATATCCACAATGAATATGCATGAGACAGATTTGCATACACTGCCTCCATTACATGCAGATTTATCTTATGCATATTCAATGTGGACATACTCTGTCCTAACAGATTTTACATTGAAAATGGTTTTCTCATTCTGTTTAGATATAAAGATCTAAAATGTCAGGCTAGAGCAGGGGTGGCCAAATCTAGTCCTCGAGAGCCACAAACAGGCCAGATTTTCAGGATATCTACAATGATTATGCATGAGATAGGTTTGCATACAGTTGAGGCAGTGAATGGAAATCTATCCCATGCATATTCATCCTGAAAACCTAGCCTATATATGGCTCTCGAGGACTGGAGTTGACCCCCCTGGGCTAGAGTATGTCATGGGTTTCATTATATTTCTTTATCATTGTGCCTCACCAGTCCTGTTGTCTAAAAATGATGTAATCCATTTCAAAGTATTATTGGTTAGGCCTATTTCCTGTAATCTCATAAGGAGAATCTTGTGGTCTACCATATCAAAAGTTGCAGAAAGGTCTAACATTACTAGTAAGTAACTTTGGCCTCGATCAAATCCTCTCAGTAGGGTGTCAGAAAGGGATAGTAATAATGTCTCTGTGTCCTCATTTCAAGACTGTGAACTAAAATTCCAGTACTTAATGTCATACTTAATGTCATCTTAATTGTTCAAACCAGTTCTAGATCTCCCCTTTTAAAGTCTGTGCAAATGAATGTATAGCATAATGAATCAAAAGGTCTTCAATCATCTCAGATTATATTAAAAACTGGTTTCATACCAGTTTCAATTCTATGAAGAAAATCAGTTACATTGACTATATTATAACACTTCATAGGGTATTATTCTGTACTTATTTGTCAACACCTAAATACAATTAAAATATAAAGCTGGTTGTCTCAATTGTACAATCAAAGTTTATTTAATTTTTATTAAATAAAAAATGTGCTTTGTTCACCACCAATTAGCATTAAAGTTTATTAATTTTGATGAGCTGAGATACCGCATCTACCAAGTATGCTGCAATGGATACTTTTCACTCAGTCTGTTCTATCATCTAAACAGCTCTAAGTTTTAGCAAACACAGCAATAATCTCTAGTTGCTTGCTTGTTTAAATAATGCAGAATATAGTATCCTCTTTCCAATAGTATTCTATTTTTTTTTTTAATGGCCAAACAAATCATAATATATCAGAGTAAGTATGTTTTGAAAACCTTTTTGGAAAGAGTGCTAATAGACAGAGGGGGAAAAAATGCTATACTGACATCACTTTGGCAATGGACTACTGCCCAAGTAATACCTAGGGGACACAGCAGCTTGTTCCAATCAAAAATATAACAGCAGTGCTCAAGTATACCTCATACTGTGCAATACATGCTGGCCCCCGTACAGCAAATGAGGGATACCAGCAAGTGAAAAAAATGGAAGACTATCATATGAAGTGACCACCCTGACTGCTGTTGACATTTCAGAATGGCTGCTTGGGAAAGGCCCCTTGATTTCAGCAGGGTTTTTTTTTGTTTTGTTATGTTTTGTTTTGTTTTTTTTTAAATAATTTTCTTCACTCCGGTAGCATTAACATGTTATATTGAATGCAAAGTTCACTGCAATAAAATGTGTGAAGGAATTCTGACTCTGGATCAGCAAGCAATTGAAAAAAAAAAAAAGCAGTCTATATCTTTTTGAAATCCTTCTTTGCTTTCTGCAAGGATGGAATTGGAAGCTATTCTTACAAGTAAAAAAAAAAAATTAAAATCTGTCATTCGAAAAAATATTTATTTTTATGAAACATCACTGCAGGCATGTTTTATTTCTTGATTTACTACTGGTTGAGTTATTTGTAACATGATTTAAGGTCCACTTCATCACAGGGTTTCCCCCACCACTGTTCTGATTAAAGGAACTTCATATTTCAGGCCCTTAGCCATAATCACTGAAATGGAAACATATATTTAATTCCTTTTATTTCATATGCAATATATGGGCATGAAGCTAACGGAGGAACATGAATGATGTTATAGTCATTTGGAAGGCATCTTCAGCCAAATGAAGACCACCCATGTTTGTCTGCCTCCTTCTATAACCTTCAGCTCTAGGTTGGCAGCCGAGTTGCAAGAAGGGAAAAACATTTATATGGTTAAGGATTCTCTTCTAGTCTGCTGATCCCTTCCATGACATGCATACCCCCTTAGAGATAGATCCGGTTTTCCTGATCACAGATATGTATGCTGTGATCTGGGTGGTTACTAACTTTAAGTTAAATAGTCTACCCATACCCTAATGTTCAAAAGGCTTTATCAGGGTAACTTTAGGAGTTACCCAGAAAAACAAAAACACGATTTGAAAGATTTTCCCTGCTCCCCAGTTAACTCAGCACCCATATAATATATAGCTGGATAAAATAAAGGCAATGCCAGAGGCATTCCAAGGACAAGGATACATTTCAGACAATGAGCAATGATATTCAGAACTACTCAGTAAAAGTCAGCCAGGTAAGATTGGTCGAAAAAGCATGTTTTCACCTGTCACAGGTTTGACATCTATATAATATAGGTATATAAAAACACGCGCGTATCCGAATGCAACTTTGTATCAAAATTTCAAAGCAATCGGTGAAGAACTTTCGGAGATTTAAGATTTTAAACAAACGAACATTTACATTTTTATTTATATAAATGTGTAAACCGTAGAGATAGAGACCAGGCTCTCTGTATAACGGTATAGAAAAGTTGTATAAATAAATAAATAAATAAATAAATAAATAAATGAATGAAATATGTTCTCGCATGCTGTCTCTCATATTAATGCATGCTTTCCCTCCTTGGAACTTCCAGGGAGTAGCTTCCTCCTCCTTTGGCATATGAAGTGTCACTCACATTCACACCCAAGTTCTCACACATGCTATTGCTCACACACTTACATACATAGAAGCTCTCACTCTCTCTCTCTCCCCAGAATGTTCAGGATACAGGGCAGCATCAGCATTCTCCTTGAGACCATACAATGTCACTCTCACACACTCAAAAGCTGTTACACATGCTATTGCTCACACACACACACACACACACAGACATACACATGCACAAGCTCTAACACATGCTATTGCTCACAGTCACACACACACAAGATCTCACAGTCTCTCTCTCTTTCTCTCTCTCTCTCCAGAACATGCAGGTTGCAAGCAACAGCAGCATCCTCTCTTCAGCTGCATGGCCCAGCCCACACAGCAGCTTTCTCTCTTCCACTGTGTATATTTGACACAGCAACCTTCTCTCTTCTGCCATGGGGATCAAGCTTATTGGTAGATTTATCTCTTCAGCTGCATAGCCCTGCCCAGGAAGGGCAAGTAATTCAGTTAGAGAGCATGGGTGATGCCCCTGGCCTTTTACCTCCCCATCCACCCCTAACCTCAGTGCCAACAAGGAAGCCTCCTTTAAGTTCAGCCACTGGGCCAGCCAACACTTCTCTTTTTGATTGCACGGGAGTAGGGAACTATGAAAGCTCCAGGCTGCCTTGATTTCCTCTGAATCCCCTGATTCCACAATATAGCAGAGAAGGACAGCAATGATCCATGGTGTAGTGCTGCCTGCAGCAGCAGCCTGCTGGCAGGGTAAATAGAGAATGAAAAAAAAATGAGTGGGGCCACTGAGACTCAGGACCATACCCTGTGTGCCCAGTGCTAATGACACCACTGCAAAAATATAAGTGCAGTAGAAGATGGGGGCTATCAGGGGAACCATTATTTTACACCCTTTCTGCGCCTAGTAGTAAAGGATACACTAGGTCTGAAGAGCCAAGGAGTATAGCATTCCAGTCTTTAGGACCTGATAGAGAGGTACAGGATAATAATGGAGCATTTTCAACATAGCTGAAGGATGGACATCTTCTTTAGAGATGTGAATCGGAACCGGAATCGGTTCTGATTCCGGTTCCAATTCACATCGTGAATTTTTTTTCATGCGGCCCGATCGGGTTTTTTTTATCGGCTGTGCCCGAGCCGATAAACAAAAAACCCACCCCGACACTTCAAAACAGCTCCCTTAGCGTCCCCCACCCTCCTGACCCCCCCTTCAAAATGTTTTAAATTACCTGGTGGTCCAGTGGTGGTCCCAGGAGCGATCTCCCGCTCTCGGGTCGTTGGCTGCCACTAATAAAAATGGCGCCGATGGCCCTTTGCCCTTACCACGTGACAGGGTATCTGTGCCATTGGCCAGCCCCTGTCACATGGTAGGAGCACTGGATGGAAATGGCGCAGGCCATCCAGTGTTCCTACCATGTGACAGGGGCTGGCCAATGGCACAGATACCCTGTCACGTAGTAAGGGCAAAGGGCCATCGGCGCCATTTTTATTAGTGGCAGTCGACGATCCGAGAGCGGGAGATCACTCCTGGGACCACCACTGGACTACTAGGTAATTTAAAATGTTTTTTTTTGGAGGGGGTCAGGAGGGTAGGGGAAGCTAAGGGAGATGTAACAACAATCCTACTTATAAAGTACCTCACAATACATCACTAACAACTACTTGGTCTAAATTCGAACCAATTTCCAGCATTGAATTAGAAAAGATGCTTCAAAAAATAAATCCTGCTCGACATGATCTTGATACTATCCCTACCCGAGTACTAAAAGAAATATCACATATTATCTCTCCTACGCTAGCTGCAATTATAAACAAGTCACTTGAAGAGGGCCATCTCCCAACCAACTTGAAAACTGCCACAATTACTCCCATCCCAAAGAAAAAGAACCTAGACCCTAAAGATCTAAATAATTACCGTCCAATCTCCAACCTTCCTTTACTTGCCAAGTTGACTGAAAAAGCTGCCCTGTTTCAACTAAATGAGCATCTTGAGAGCAACAATATACTTCACCCTGCACAACACGGCTTCAGAAAGAATTGCAGTACTGAAACCCTTCTGATTAATTTAACTAACAAAATAACAAGAGGCTTTGACAACAAACTGAATCACCTATTAATTCTACTTGATCTCTCTGCTGCCTCTGACACGGTAGACCACAGTATACTAATCTCAAGTCTTGCCAACATAGGTCTAGCCGGAAATACTCTTGAATGGTTCACTTCATTTCTGAAAGACAGGTTTTTCAAAGTCACCTTTAATAACGTTTCATCTGATCCCTACCCCCTTGAAACTGGAGTTCCACAAGGATCTGCTCTATCAGCCACCCTCTTCAATATATATCTGCTACCACTCTGTCATTTCATTTCTAATCTAGGCATCACTTTCTTCCTTTATGCCGATGATATCCAACTATTAATCCCTATAACATCTACCATTGAAGAAACCATTTGCCTCACAGTAAATTACCTAAAATCGATCAAAATATTTCTGACCCAACTAAAGCTATGCTTAAATATGAACAAAACTGAATGGATCCTAATAAAAAGAAACTACTCAGAACAATCTTCTCAAATGCCCTACATTCAAATTGACAACGATAACACCCAAATGAAGAATCCAATAAAAGGTCTAGGTATTTGGCTAGACAATGAACTGAACCTCAAAAAATGCATAGCAATAAAAATGAGAGAAGGCTTTCACAAACTCCAGATTCTCAAACATCTCAAACCTCTACTGTACCCGAACGATTTTAGAACTGTTCTACAAACTCTCATTTTCTCTATCCTTGATTATTGCAACACAATTTTCATTGGGCTACCTAAATCCACACTGAAACCACTACAATTACTGCAGAATGCCGCTGCTTGAGTTCTCACTGGCAAGAGGAGATATGATCACATCTCACCAACCCTAAAAGACCTACATTGGCTACCAATTTCGCAAAGGATTAAATACAAGACTTTAACTATTCTGCATAACGAAATTTACAAAGGCGACAATTCTTCTCTGGATAATATGATCGCAATTCACAAATCACCCCGCTCTACAAGGACTAATGGCAAATTGCAATTAATCATCCCCCCCCTATCATCTGCAAAACTTGCCATTACGAGAAATAGAGCCTTCTCCATAGCAGGTCCTAAAGAATGGAACTCTATTCCATCTTACCTAAGTTCTATCAGAGACTCCAAATCATTCAAAAAAGAACTCAAAACATGGTTGTTTAGACAATCATTCACAGTCTGATCTGGATAACCTTAGTCTTTATCATTTTGTATCCCAAACCTTCCTTACTAAGAATCATCTAAATTGATTTGTAAATTGTTATCTACTAATCTGTTATACTCTGCCTTTACTGAGATGTTAACTAACACTTATTTGTACTTGCATTATAACATGTTTCATGTATGAAGTTGTTTTGCTGTAAACTGGGGTGAAGGCACTCTGCTATACTTCGGTATAAAAAAGAATCTAAATAAATAAATAAATAAATAAATAAATGTTTTAAAGGGTCTGGGTGGGTTTAGGGATTGTTTTTGTGTGCCGTTTTTCCCACCCTCTCCCAAAACGATGATAACCCCACGAACAATTTTGTGGGGTTTTCCTATTGGTTTTGGGGAGCCCCCGATTTCTGACGACTTTGAAAATATCATATGATATTTTCAATCGTCAGAAATATGATTCACATCCCTAATCTTCTTTGTGAAAAGGTGGAAGAGTTGGGATGACTCATAAGTGGCTCATTCAAGATGTTGGCATGCACTGGAATTCCACCTATCTGATGCTGCAGAAGTTAATGGAGTAGCAGACACTCCTTCAGGACCTGTCTCTGGAAACAAAAATAGGCATGGGTTGCCCCCCCTCAGTCATCTAGATTTGATAGTGATAAGGAAGATGCCATGAAGTCCTTCAAAAATGCCATTGCAGATCTGAGTTCCAGGAGTTCCACCCTTGGTGGGGTCATCCTCATAGCAAATATTCTGGAGGATATCCATGAGCAAGAGAGACGGAAAGAAGTGTTTCAGTTAATGGATTCCTTGAAGCAGCAGGTGCAACAGAGACTGAAACTCTTGACAGAAATGTTACTTACATGCTAGCCACAGTTTATAACTCATGAGTATAAGGGAATCTAGACCTCTGATCTCAGCATCTCACTTACATGATAAAAATATTGAAGGCTAGGGTGCAGGAACAGAAGTACTAGAAGCAGAGGTGCAATGAGGATAAAGAAAGAATGTCCACCCCAGAGAATAGTGTTAGTATGAGCAGTACCCTGTCAGCTACCACTCCCTCCTTCACCTCAATATGCTATAGCTATGTTGCTACCAGAGAACCATCTTTCCTGACTAAGGCCATAGCTAGAACAGCTAACTGCAGAGATCATTTCCCACTCCAGAAAAATAAACTATAGTTGAAATTTTTGTGAGTTGATATCTGACAGAATCCATCTAGGACATGGCCACAGATCCATTGGCATATTTGGCAACAAGTCCACAATCTGGCCAAATCTATCCACTGTGGCTCAGCATTATTTTCCCATGCCCATCAACCTATTTGCCAAGTGAATGTGTCTTCTCAATGGCAGGGGACGTCATGAGTCCTCATTGTTCATAGCTGGTGTCAGAGTTGAAAGTTGATCTGCCTTTGATGGGTTTCTCATAGTTTCCATGTAAGTGCCAGGAGGACTGACTGCACAGCACAGTGCAGTCTATGGATTTTGCCCTCATCACCTTGCTGTGTTATTATTTTCATTAGCCTCTCTTGCCATTGCTGCTGCCTGCCTGCTCCTTGAAGCCTGCCTTTTTCTAGTTCAGTCAATGCCTTGCTGTATTATTATGCTACTGTATGTTACAGTCTAGTCTAATGTTCCTACCTTGTTTCTTTCTTAGTTATACTAGGGAGTTTTGTTATCCAAAAGAAAAAATTGTAAAAAAAAGAAAAAAAATGAAACCTGGCTCCTCCTACCATGCCTCTTTCCTGGTTTATTGCCTTCCTATTTCTGTCTCTTACTCTTCCTGCCCAGCCTACTCTTGGCTCTCTCATGGTACCTACAAGAATTCCTGTCACTTCTGGTTCTGTTTTGTTTTTTGCCACTGTGCATGCTGCCAAACCCCTAACTCTACAACTTAGTGGTACTGCTGCTATTCTGCATTCCTGCTATAAACCTGATGCTACATCATGGTGGTTTAGTGCTCACTCTTCCATGCTGGTATACCCCAGGCTCTCTACTTTGGGGGTGTTCCTGGCATTCTGCCTTGCTACCATATTCCACATACTATACCTTGAGGGTTTTGTTATCATGCTGCCCTGCTGCCATACCCTTAATGCTACACCTTGGGGGTTTATCTGCCTTTCTGACTCTAAATCTTGGGGATTTGATGCCATTCTGCCTTGCTGTCTTGCCATAGGCTCTACACCTTAGGGTATATTTGGCACTCTACCTTTTTCCTAGAGCCATAATACTTGGGAATTTAGCTACCATTCCAACTTGCTGCAATAACCCAGGCTTTATACCTTAAATGAGGTGTTGCTCACACAGACCAGACTCTATACCTTGGGGTTTTGATGCCACTGTCTTGATGCCATACCCCTGATGCTACACCTTTGGGATTTAGCTGCTACTCAGACTTTCTGCTATACCCCAGACTTTATAGCTTGGTGGGGAGGGGAGTTACTGTCAGTTGTCTTTCTGTCATACTCCTAATGCTACACCTTTGGAATATAGCTGCCAATCAGAATTGTTTCTATACCTTAGACTCTATACCATGGGGTGTTGCCTCCATTCTCTCTTGTTTCAATATCCCTGATGTTACACCTTGGGAAATTTACTGCCACTCTGTCTTGCTGCCATATATCAGACTCTAGATCTTGTGGTTCTTCCTCATTAATCTGATTTGCAACCATATCCCACTTGGGGGAGGGGGTGATGCTTTGCTGTTTTTTATGCCTCCAAGGTGTTTTCAAAACCATGCAGTCTTTGCCTTGGGTGTTTTTATGCTTTGTGCTCTTTGTCATCCCCACACTCTTCACCTTGAGCACTTTGATACTCTGAGCTATTTATGATACCCTATACTCTATGACTTGGGGTTTTTGATGCCTTTGTGATTTATGCAACTCTAAGTACTTTTTGCCTTGAGGGTTTTGATGCCTCCATGGTGTTTCCATGCCCAAACTATATGCCTTAGAATTTCTGAGGCCTCTGTGCTATCTTTGGCACCACACATTGTATTAGAGATGTGAATCGTGTGATCGATCGTCTTAACGATCAATTTCGGCTGGGAGGCGGAGGGAATCGGATCGTCGCAGTTTGGGTTTTTTAAATATCGTGTAAATCGTGTAAATCGAAAACCGGCACACTAAAACATCCCTAAAACCCACCCCGACCCTTTAAAATAAATCCCGCACCCTCCCGAACCCCCCCAAAATGCCTTAAATTACCTGGAGGGTAATTTCCTGCCCTCCCCCTGGAGGGGGAGGGCGGGAAAACCGGCACACTAAGACAACCCTAAAACCCACCCCGACCCTTTAAAATAAATCCACCACCATGGTGCCGTGGACTGTTCATGACATTCTTGGTGCCACTTTCTCCTCTCCTGCTGCCTTGAAGTGTTCATGCCACTGTTGTTCATCCCTTTCAACCCTATTATGGAGCTTTACGGTGTTTTGGTGACTCTCGATACCGCTTTGCTTCTCTCCCAGTGCCTTGGAGAACAATCTGCAACTGCTGATACGATTTTGCCCCTTTATGGTGCCTTGGGCTATTCATGCCATATGTGATGCCACTTTGACAAAGTGTTAGTGCCTTGGAGTGCTCTTCCCTCTTCTAATGATATCTCCCTTCAAGTTTCATTAGAATTCATTAGAAAACCCCATGTTTGGAGCCCAAAATAGGCTGCATTGCTTCTCCCATTGACTTTAATGGGAAACAAATAAATACATGGAATGAATAAATGAATTTCGAAATGAACTAAACTAATTTTGGTGACCTATGAAACAAATTAACGAACAAAACTGAAAATCTTTCCTCTGCATATTGCTATTAAATAATGTACAGGACATGGAACAGCCATAGCAAATGTCAATGAACTGCTCAGTTTAAAAGCAAGAAAAAAAAATCTGTTACAGTTCACATGAAGGTTCAGTCAATTAAATTCTTCAAGTGACTGACCTTCCCCATGCCAGCAATTCTGATACAGTACCATGAAAATGAATCTGTACCTGTGCTTTATTTATTTAGGTTAAAAAGAAATGTATATTCAGAAGACACTTCCCTAATAAGTATGGCCTTCTCTTATCTCCTCTTCTTCATAGACACAACTCCTCAGAGAATCATGCTGCTGAAGCCTGAAATGTATTTGATGTCCTTCTATTATTTTATATGTGAAAACATTTTGAAGGTCATTTTCAAACAAGCTGCATATGAAAGTGGGCAAAAAAGCATGTAATTTAGACCAGTTTTGAAAACAGTCTTACAAGCATTATTCCACTGTGAAAATTATCCCACCAGTCCTCTCCTGCACCCTCTTCCTACACCTTCTATTATTTGTGCACAAATGTTTCAAGGAAATTTGTAGGCATCCTCTTTTTTAACATTTTTATTTATCACTTTCAACAGTAAAGCAAGCATCAACTCGTTAAAGCAATCCAAGCACAAACATCAGAAAGAAAAAAGGGAACAAAGAAAACTCTATCACTTTCTGCTTAACAAGAGGCGACCAGAGGGGGAGATCCTGTTCATAATCCAAGCAACACATAAGGAAACAAGAAAAAATAAAATCAAGCATAGAAGCGACAGGAAAAAAAAAAACCTTACATCTGATGGCTAGCCAAAACATGAGGACTAGGTCGTGTGTGAAATCCAAAAGTATGTGCACACTTCCTAACTCTGCCCCAGCCCTGCCCTCAGGAATGCCTTCGCTCAGTCCCGATAAACGTGCGCGCAAACCTGACACAGGTGGAGAGGCATTCCCCCAGTCATACCTATTTTATGTATGAAATAGTACTCATATGCATCTCCAGGTACCTGCATCTGGGCCATGAAACAAAATCCAAATTAAGATCTGAAACATGTTTTTTACCTTCATTAAACTTGTGTCTATTTTGGGTTACAGTGGTTTTATTTTTCTGTGTCAAGCTAGCAAATTCTCTTGATTTATGTGAATAATAACGCCGAGCTTTTTCTCTCTCTCTCTCCAACTCATCTCTCCCATTTTGGATTGTGTTTTTGTGTGTTTTGCTGCCTGTCCCTGCCCTTACCTTTACAATCACATTTCACTGTTGTTGCTGACCTCTTTGTCTTACTGTCTCAGCATTTAATTTCTTTCCAGACATTAGTAATTCATGCAGCATTCACGGAACATATGTTGCACATGCTTTATCATTATCACCGTAGATTAATTAAATTAGACTAAGGAGAAGCTAACCCTTAGATTGAAAATCTTTGAAAATAGGAAGGGGCATCCACTACAGAATTCCCAAAGCAATTGCTTGTGAAAGCAATGAAAAAGTCAAAAGGATGTGATATCTAAAACTTTCCCCGAAGAGTTTCATTTTTAAATGGACTTTTGTGGGCAAACAAAAACCCCAAAAAACAATGTTTACATACAGAAGTGACCTTTCACACAATTTCCCACCCTATATACGGAAAAACGGAAAAACATATCTTTGCTAAGGCCCAAGATGAGGGTCACTACCTTCTTGGAGTTTGAACTCCACTTAAAGAGGAACCATCTGTATCTTTATTTCTTAACCATTAAGGGATGAATTTTATATGCTTTGCTCGCTCAAAAATGCCAATATATGCAAGTATGTGGGCCACGCATTTTAAAACCCAGAACTTACGCGCATATATATGCATGCACGAGTAACAAAAAAGGGGCGGGAGAGGGGCAGAGTTGGGGGTGGGGCATGGCCATTCTGGGACAGGGCCAACTATAACACTCGTATTTCCGAATTTTAAAACCGGAGGCTGCAGCGAGCAATGGATTCTTGTTAGCTGCATAACTTTACTGCTGCTCCTGATTAGGAGCAAGTCTGCCGATCTCGCTTTTTTGGGCTTAAACGATAGGGTGAGGGGTACGAGTCAATGGGGGGAGGGGGCATGAAGGATGACAAACCAGAGGGATCTGGATGACCTTGAGATTCACTGGGCAAACTGGTGTGCTCATTGGGAAAACTGGGAATGTCCATGGAGTGAGAATGTTTTAAAATCCACTTACATCTGCGTGTTAAAGCCAGTAAAGTCCTGTGGAAGACACATGAAATAGATTTGCTTGAGTCACTTTTTAAAATTCTCAGCATTAAATTAGTGCATGTTAGGCATTTTTAAATCATACATGGGCAAATGCGCACGATGTAAAATTCCAGCTTATTTCCACTTGCTTGCCCGTGCACTCACGGTCATTTTAAAAATCAGCCCGTCTGGTAGCATGTTGAGTTGGAATTTATTCTGCAGCTTGAATGAGTGAAGTAAACATTTTTATCTTTTTTACAATCATATTTTTCCAGAGACATTGTATGGCATACTGCTTCGGGTTTTGTTCCGCCTGCCCTGTGCCCTTTAAGACTTCTAAAGGGATTAGTTTATACACTTTAGACCTTGAATTAAAAAAACCCTGAAATTGTATTTGAGGAGGAAAAAAGCAGAATGCTCCACAATATCAGTGCAATTTTTTATCCTGTTTACTGTAGATGTGAAAGGGTTACCAGCCTCTTAGATTTGTTGTTGCATAACTGGATCACACAGGGTTTGCATAACTGAAACATAAGACTCTTCCAAGTTTCCTCAAAGCAGTGTGTCTACTTCATATACAGCAAAGGCACATGACTGTGCAGATGTAGAGCAAATAAAAAGACAAGAAATCTGTGAAGGAACTATACTAGAGTCTATTCATAATCATTACAGAGTGGACAAATGAATAAGAGCAAATTCAGTCTTTGGGAGTCGAGTCTCCAAGCTGCTGTGAATCTCATTCTGTGAGGTTCTGTTGTGTCAAGACCTATTGGTACTGAATTATAGGGAAGTGTAATAGAAGAGGTAATTCTGTTATTCCCAATTTCCTAATTTCTACAATAGGTAGGAGTGTCCTGTAACTGCCTTTTGCTTCTACATTGGGAACGTAGATGCAAGTGACTTTTCAAAGGACCTTAGAAAGCTTCCAGCTGATATATAATAAGTTGGACTCAGATTTAATATTTTTTCTACAGTTTTGGTATTCCAGGAGAGGTATTTATATTATTATACCACCTGAATGTAAGACATGGTGGGGGGAACTTTTAGTCTTACCTACCCAGGATGATGGAATGAATGCTCAAGCTTCTATGGTTGGCAGCTAGGATATATCCTTAGCAGGGTACACAGGAATAGCTGGGCAGATTACATGGGCCAGCAGCTCTTTTCCTTCTGTCATCTTCTATGTTACTATGTTAAAATGCATTCAAGTCAATTTTTAGAATGTTTACCTGGCTAACTTTGGAAGTCAGCCAGCTAAGCCTTTTACTGAAAATGTCCCCTCACTGACTGCCTATACTTCACAGGGCGCACACATTTAGCTGGTCAGGCAAGGGGATGGCTCTAGAGATTTTATTTCATCACCACTGCCTCAAGCACAAACTTAGAGGTCATTTACTTAGCTGCATTAGGCATTTACCACCCGGTAAACAGCCTAGCACAGAGATAACGCATGGTATGGTACTGAACCACTTTGCTCCTGGGGCCATACCTTAAAGGGGACGATCAGTGAGAAGTAACCTTCCCCTCCAGTCCTGGCCAAATGTCCGGGAGTCTCCTGTGATCCACCCACCCCCACCTCCCCTTGAGGTAGCCCAAGTGTTAAAAATAAACATTGGCCACATTTTTACTACCTGAACTAACTCAAAACCCACCTCCTCGCCAAACTGCTCATGTAACAAAAAACAAAAAAACAAAACATTGGTACCACACCCCCCCCCCCCCCCCCAAAAAAAAATCTGATTCCTCCTAAAGTACCTACAGATCCCTGGTGGGCTAGAGGGCCCTGGAGTACCCCTTAGGCTTCGAGTCCTAATGTTACTGTCCGGCTGTGTTTCCACTTTTGCCCTATTACTCCCAGAATGACACTCATGGCCATGAAGCACAAAACCATTCTACAAACAGCAAATGAGTAGAAAGTCACATTATGTCTCTTGGCCTTTGTATAGTCTCAGTTCTCTGTAGCAACCTTTTATTTATGTTATCAACTGTATCAGCTGTTTGAACTGGATAGACATTTTAAAATCCTAGGCAACACTATCCTTGTGGTCACCCACACAGCTCCCATACACAACCCTAATAATTTTCATCATTGCTTAACTGATTCCAAAGATAGAAACTCCAAGAACTGCATACCTGATCAGGAGGAGATGATGGCTGTTCACCTTTCTGCAACTGGTCCTACAGGATCATTACTGGCACCCACAAGAAATAACCAAATGGGTTCTCCTTTAAGTACTTGTCTGTCAAATAACATACTTGATCTATGAATATCCTTAATGTTGGGCACATAGATAGATAGGTAGAGGTATAGATATAGATATAGATATATAGTTGATGTGTTCTATCTTTCCATGGGTTTCTGTATTCATTCAAATGTGATATTCCACCTTATTGCACTACATTTCAAAATGAATATTCATATGATAACATTATAGGTTAACGTTCTATCAGATGTACCTATGTTACACATTTTTCAATGAGATTTTGGACAGTTTTGCTTGTATTTATTTTTGGATTCATGCTGGAGAATCCAGGACTCTTTTTACTGGTTTACTAGGCAGTAGGAAGGGAACATTGTGCCCCTGGAATATGAACAGGTTGCCAGGTGGCTACAAGAGGGTATATTTTACCAGGGGGATAATATTAATGTTTTGCCAGTTGTTTGATTTACTGTGTGTGTGTGTTTATCCAACTTCAAGTGTGAAATTGTGTATTGTCTGTCTAAAAGAAGCATGAATAGTTAGTAGATATACTCAGTCCTGTGGCTCTAGGTGCAAACAATCCTTTATGCTTGCCATGTTTGATTGCATCATATTGCATGCTGTAGGTCTGCACAGGCCTAGAAAAGCAGAATGTCAGCAGGGCTGGCAATTTTATAGGTGGGCATCATCTGTAATGGGTTAGATCATGGTGTCCTGCTAAAACTGGCATCTATGAATCAAAGGCTCCTTTATGATAATGTGACTGCTGGGAATGCTGTAAGTAGTATCCTGCAGGATAAGCACTGCTGAGATGGTGCCCTTGTGTGGGAATGCTGAGGTTCCATTTCCCTCTGCTCCTACATTGGCAGTTTTATGCTAATGGCAGATAATGAGGTATGAGGCTATGGAAGCACTACAGAACTTGACTAGTGATTGTGATATAAGTGGGCAATGTGTGCTTTACCAAGGCACTTCAAAGACTGTACATTCATGAGCAAGACAGCTATCAATCAATAAAGGGGAACAAACATTGATGAGAATTTTGGTACAGGCCAGGGGCAGATTGTGGGAAAATAGTGGCCCAGGGGATTTTTCTCCATACTGGCCCATGGGTACCCAATTACACATACAATTTGGTGAGTCACCGAATACAGAATAAAGAGTCCATAAAATATACACAGAAATGCACAGACAAACTGAACTGGAAATCACAATAAGTTAGACTGTATGTAATGCAGCAATGGAAAAACAGAAAATACCATCATTCCTCATAAAACATCAAACAAAATCAAGAACTATAAAACATCACAATAGGAAAATCATACTAAAAATATATATTTCAAAACTGCTGATGAAAAGAATCTCCAGTAATTTAACTCAGGGAAATTTTCAAAAATTTGTATATAACACCAATAAAATATTTCAAAAAGAGCAGACATCAAATAATATTCAATAATTAAAACTAATAAGGATAGAAAAAATCCCCAG
The DNA here is from genome assembly GCF_901001135.1 of Rhinatrema bivittatum. Lineage (NCBI taxonomy): Eukaryota > Metazoa > Chordata > Amphibia > Gymnophiona > Rhinatrematidae > Rhinatrema > Rhinatrema bivittatum. The sequence goes on along the minus strand of NC_042615.1, from coordinate 438,488,274 downwards.
TTCTCCATACCTGGGAACTTTTAATTTCAGTCACCTTGAGATGGTCATGAATTAGTAGTTCTCTAGCACAGTGGTTCTCAACCTTTTTTCTGTCGGGACACACCTTACATGCGTCACACATTGAACACACTGAATGTAAAAATACAGTTTGCATCCACAGGAACCCCCCGACCCACAATTATGGATGTAAAGCAGAATTATGACATTCCCTGTACAACTCACCTTACAAAAAAATATATTCTGGTTCTAGAGTCATCTCAGTAACAGCAACACAAACTCCAACTACCAGGCTCAATAGCCCTACTTATGAAAAGACAGCAGTTTATCACTAATGCATGTGTTCTTGAGAAAATAAAACAAATAAGACTGATATAGTAAAATACCTCACCTCGGTCACATACACAGAACCGACCTAACATACTCCCAGGATCTGCAGTAAAGCACATAAACTAATTCGCACACAGTTACACTTGTATTATGGAATGCACTCAGTCAGTAACAACCCTACCTATGAAAAGGCAACACTACAAATATTAAATCAGGCCCTAAACACCAATACACCTCCTATTAGGAAAACAGAACTAGCCAAGCAGCTATAGATCCCAATACAGAAATAATTGTATAACTATACTAATAAGCAGAATAAACGTTTCACAACAACTATGAACAGAATAATATCCAACAATTAAAAACTCATAAAAATGATTTAAAATTCTCCAAACACCAATAAAATATTTCAAAACAGCAGACACATCACATAATATTCAGTAATTAAAATGGCAGTCAATCAAGAAAAATAAACTTAAAAAGCCACTTTTACTAACCCCCTCCAGCAGCTCTCCTACTCCTCTTCCATGCAGGCCAGTAGCACACACTAGAAGCAGTAGTGACTGAAGCTCTGTACTCATGGTCCTCTTCCTTAGGGCACACAACCAATCTCTCTGTCTCTCACACACACACACCCACACACACACACACACACACACACACACACATACCAGTTACACCCCCATGACCAATTTATGTCTTTCACACACCAATCATCTCCTGACCAGTCTTTCTCTTACATACACACCAGTCACCTTCCCGATCAGTCTCTCTCTCTCTCTCATGCACACATACACACACACACACACACACAGGCTTCCCACTCCCATGTTCTAACTTACATCTACAGGCTTCTCACTGCCATGCTGTGTCTCACACACACCCAGGTTTCTTATTTCTATGCTAGCTCTCGCCACATGTACAGACTTCTCATTCCCATAATCATTTTCTTTTTCTCTCACGCACACATATGTCACCCTCACATACCAGTTTCTGTCTCTCACACACACCAATCATCTCATGACCAGTCTTTCTCTTACACACACACCAGTCACCTTCCCGATCAGTCTCTCTCTCTCATGCACATACAGGCTTCCCACTCACATATACAGGCTTCTCACACCCATGCTGTGTCTCACACACACCCAGGTTTCTTTCTCCTATGCTAGCTCTCACCACATGCACAGGCTTTTCATTCCCACAATCACTTTCTCTCTCACACACACACTCCAGTCATCTCCCTGACCAGTCACTTCCATTGTCTCTCCTATATACACACATCACCTCTCTGACCAGTTTCTCTCAATCACACACATGCTCTCTCACACACTTTACATAGATGATCTCAATCAAATGCTCTCACTTACACACAGGCTCTCAGTCACAGTTACACATGTACAATCTCAATCACACATACATGCTCTCACTTACAGACAGGCTGGCTGTCTCTCTCTCTCTCATTTCCTGCCCCCCCCCCCCCCGAGCACAAATGGTAGCTGCAGCAGCTTCCTGCTCTAACCCCTGCATGCCAAGAAAGAAGAATCCCATCGGCAACGGGAGGCTAATTCTGCTGTCTCCTGTGCCAATTTTTGGCTGCTTCTAATTTTGCTTCGAGCCCACGCTACTGCTCGGGGCCACCGCTGCCACCGCTATTTTTTCATGCGGCATGGATTTTTCTTCTTTCCGCACACCCCACTGAACGTCACTTCCTGTTCCGGGCCAGGGGGGGGCAGGTGCGGGAAGAAGAAAAGGCCCAGCCACAGTTGCCAGCCTCCACTAACACTGCTGCCAGCCCTTATCTCATTCTTCCACCACCGCCAACCTGGGCTCTCGCGTTGGCCCATGGCCTCCTTTCCTTTTCTTTGACCGCCACTGGCTTGGGTTCCGGCGGCGGCTCGTGGCCTTTTTTTTTCCTCTCGGATGTCACTCTCCCGGGTTCTTGCAGCAACAAGGGTTTCTCTTCACTTTCTTCAGCCACCGCTGACTTGGGCTCCGGCGGCGGCTCATGACCACTTCTGCTTGGGCTCTGGTGGGGGCTCTGCCACGGCCTTGCAGGCCTCTCTTCCAGCCCTGCATGGCTGTCTTCTGGCTGTGGCAGGATGGCTCTGCCGTGACCCTGCAGGTTTCTCTTTGGGCCACAGCGCCAGCAGACCCTCTTCTTGTCTTTGGCCAGGAAGTAAAAAAAAAAAAAATCACTTGATGGGAGCGACCGGCCCACTGGGGGAAGTCCGATCCCCCAATAGGCCAATCCACCCCTGGCGCAGGCAGACCTGCCATGTCAGAATTCCTTCAGGCTCTGCTGCTTACTGATTTCCTTTGGCACTATAAACATGCATTATTTAATAATGAATACAGTTGTTTCCTTTTTCCCTCTTATATCCTATGGAGGCAATACAAATAGGTATTGGGGAGAGCATATAAATGAGGTAGACTCATGACTGAAGTGTGGGCAAGTATTTTGGATTCTTACTTTTAGTTTACCCTAATGTTATGGCTCAGTCTTGCCTAGTTCACATCATCTGCTTTTTTCTATAAGGGACTGATGTTGTTGGAATTACTGCATTTGTCTAAAAAGACATGAGGGTTACAGTCCAGACAACCTCAAATGTCTTGAAATAAATACACTCATTATTGGCCTGTTTGCTGCTATTCATTCTCTCTTTTCAAAAGCAGTTTAGATAAAACTTTCTAAATAGCAATTTGCTACAGCCTATTTTTCAGCCTTTGATAGGTGAATCAAATTTACAGTATCCCAAGGATTCTTCATAGGCAAATAAAACTATACTGATTGTTTCCATAGCATGCTATAAGTTGCTTAGGATTTGTGATAGTAATTACTTAAGTATAGTGATAGAAAATTGTGATTCTTCGAATCTGCCTTCCCTCTTGATGCTTACATATTAATGTCATTCCCATGACATGATAATGGGAATAGTGATTTTCCATAAGATCATTCAGGAAAGATTTGACCTTTTTTAAATTCAAGTAACACTAAGAATAATGAATTCATACAAGTGAGATCACAGAACATGGAAATGTAATGGCAGAAAAAGACCACATAGCCTATCTGCCCAATGCCCATATATATCAACCACTCCCTCAGAGCTCTCCTGTGCTTCTCCCATGTTTTCTTGAATTCAGATACTGTCCTTGTCTCCACCACCTCCACTATTCTTCGCATCCATAGCCCTCTCTGTAAAGAAATATTTCTTTATATTATGCCTGAGTCTACCCCCTTTCTCTTACCTTGGAATTTTCAATATTAAGACCAATATCATCAGTTAAAACATGCCCATCGATTTCCATATATTTGCTTTACAAATCAGCAATGGGATGAGAGCCAACTTTATTCTCTAATGTTTTGAGGCACTCTAGGTCTCTGAATGTAGCATTTGATCATTTAAGCAATAACCATAAACTTGATTATAGAATGGAGAAGAAAAAAATTATTACTAGAAATGTGCACAGCAGACCAGATAGGTATTGTGTAAACTTACCCAACTGGTTCACCTAGCTGAGAACAGATTGCTCAAAGTTCTATATACATTTTAAATCATTCCTTTATTGCAGGAGGGTTAAATCAACATAATAATAGCTAAGCCAAATTTGATTTATTTAGTGTACTAGAGAATAATTAACACCCACAAACTATAATAGTTGTGTTCTTATAGCCTATTAGATTGGGAAATATGTATTTGCTTTTGTAGTAGTGTGGCAAATGTATACTATAAGGTATCGGATTGGTTTGTGATTAATTTATTTCTCAGATTCTGAGCTAGGCAGAGTTTGGAAACCCCATCCTGTAAATCTTCAAAGAAAGGGACAAACTGACTCAGATTATATTAGAATCCCATCAGAACCAGAGGAAAGTGGAAACTGGAGACCAGTGTTAAATATAGATTTCTCATAGATAAAATTGGTTAAATCAGATGTGGATGGCTCAACTCAGGAAACTAATTATTGCAACTTTAATGAAATGCAGCATTCCCAAATCCACATTAATATTCAAAATATTCAAAGATTGCTATTTACATTAAAACTACTGGAAAAGCTCCAGAAAGTGTTAAACCATTAAATGAATCTAAATACTTGTCATAATTTGAATAATTTTAATCTGAAAATATTCACATAAATTAAAATCATATCTAGGGAAGTGAAGAGTCACTGTGACAGTGGGCCAGGGATTAACTGTTATGAATTGAAACATTTATTTAGTTAGTTATTTAGTTAGTTATAGAAATGTATAGCCCACCTTATTACCAGACAAGCTGTGCAAGGTGATGAAACATCACCAGAGAGTCCACAAAAAGGATGTCAAAATAAACTTTACATAGAACACCAAAAGGATACTCCCAACCAATGTCTTATTTAAATCCTCACATGGGCTGTGCACTATAAATGAAACATTAATATTATTTCATGTGGATCCTCATATTGAAATGCACTTAGCTCATTTGTGCCCACAAAGCAAATCAAGGCACAAGTGCAGAAAACTCAAGAAATGGTCGAAGAATTGGCAATTGTGATTCAATGTCAAGAAGTCCAGAGTCATGCATTTGGGGTATGGCAATCCAAAGGAGCCATATATGTTGGGGGGTGGAAAAATGATGTGTACGGACTAGGAGAGAGACCTTGGGATGATAGTGACTGATCACTTGAAGGTGGTGAAGCAATGTGATAAGGCGCTGGCTAAGGCCAGAGGGATGCTGGACTGCATTGAAAGAGGCATAACCAGCAGAAAAAAGGAGGTGATAATGCCACTGTACAGATCATTGGTGAGGCCTCACACAGAGTAGTGCATTCAGTTCTGGAGACCTTATGTCAAAAAGGATAAGGACAGAATGGAAGTGGTTCAGAGAAAGGCAACCAAAATGGTGTGGGGTCTGCATGGAAAGCCATATGAGGTAAGACTGAAGGACTTTAACTTGTATACCCTGGAAGAGAGAAGAGACAGTGGAAGTATGATACAAGCATTCAAGTACCCAAAATGAATTAATGATGCACAAAAATAAATCTCTTCTGATGGAAACAAAGCTGTAAAACTAGAGGTCATTGTAAGATCTGTGGACCCTTGCTGCTATGGTAAGATTGGTTCAGCCTATGGGATAGGCCCTATAGGCCCCCACCGACAGTTGGTGGAGTTACACAAGAAAGAGAGTGACTAGAAGCTTCACCTATACCAACCCCTTTCCCCTTGGGTTGAGCCTTTGGGTTCTGGGGCCAGCAGGTCCTAGTTGAGAGTCTCAGTGGCGTTGATCCAGGTACATGCTATGGTCAGAGGCAGACGGTAAGCAAGCATGGTCAATGTGTAAATCATTCCAGGGGAAGGTGAGGAGATGAGGTAAGCAAGGCTGAGGAGACAAGGCAAGATAGGACTGGATAGACAAGGCAGGACTGGACTGGGGAGATGAGGCAGGGCTGAACTAGACATATGAAGAAGGGCTGGACTGGAGGGACAAGGTAGGCTGTACTGGACTGGAGAGAAGAGGCAAGGAGCTCAGGAACCAAGAATGAAGGAGAAGAAACACACACTATACAGGTTATGTAGGAGACCTGTTGCTGAGGCATTGGTAGGGCATCTAAGGCTGACTTAAATATCAGTAGCGGCTGATGTCAACAGAGGGTGCCTAGACTCAAACTCCCACCACAGATTCTTTAAGAAATGTTGCACACCATGTACATGCACCTAGAGGGAGCATCTGCTGGAGGAAGAGAACAACAATGCCTGTAAGTTGCGCAGCATGGATGTGATGGCAGGGAATGGCATTCTTGCCATGGGCAGAGTCTGTCAGCTTTGGCAGTAAAAGGTAGAATTTAAGAGTCGCGCGTGGTGCACATGTGCGTATATTTGCTGGTGCTTGTATATGGATGCGCCGATTTAATAACATGCGTGCATATATGCACACATGTTATAAAATCTGCTACCGCACACATATGTGCCCATGATTTTAATTTGACACATGCGCATGTGTGCGTGAATGCCTTCTTGCATGCGTAAGTGGGGAGATTTTAGTGTATGCATGCAGCGACGCATTAGGGCCTATTTCCCTGTTCCCTCCCAGTTCACCCCAGTAAAGGAGCAGACTTCCTAAACTCCTTACCTAACCTGCCTCCCTTTTACCCTACTAGCCCCGACCCCTAAAACCCCGCTGAATAAATTTTTTTATTTTACTACTCACCCGCAGTCCATAGCAGCAGCAAGTTAGCAGTTGTGGGATCCCAGCGTGCCCTTGTGCGCAACATTGACTTAATGGCACTGTCCTGGCCTGCCCATTCCCTGCCCACGCCCTGGCCAGACTCTGCTCCGGTCTGCTCCTTTTTGCAAAAACCTTTCCAATGCACGTACCGGGAGATAAGCATGTGGCTGTGGGCCTCTTAAAATCCATGCGGCCCATGCACGTCCTAGTCACGCATGTATCTCCTGGATTTGCAGCTTGTAGGGCTTTTAAAATTCACCCTTAAGTGTGGCCGCTTGTGGGGCCATCCCACAAGCCATAAAACATAACATTGCCCCCTCCTTAATCCCCTTCCTTAAGGTCCTGGGCTTTCGCTTCTGAGAGAAACAATGGTGGAAGTCTTTTACTAACACAGGTACATGAAGATTGACTGCAGGTTCCCAACATTTCTCTTCTGCACCATAACCTTTCCATGCAATAAGGTATTCCAAATGCATTGTCTGTGAGAGTCCAAAATATCCTGTAATTCGTAGTGGGAATCTTCTTTTTATTTATTTATTTATTTAAATTCTTTTACTATACCGATACTCAAGACAAGGTCTTATCGTACCGGTTTACATTAGAACAGGGGAAACCAATTAACAACTAAGTAGAAGGTAAAGTTACATTAAACAGGGAGCAAAACATGGGCGACGGAAGACAGGAAAGATTTTAAAAAACGATAACCCCTGGAGAGTGATAAAATAATCAACTAAAAACCATAGAGTAGCGAGACTTAAACAGAGATTTATTCTAGGCGATTATTAACATAGTATATCCGGTGGGAGGAGGAGACAGGGAGAGGTGAGCGGGGGGGGGGGGGGGTGTCAAGTCAGGGACTGGAAACAGGGAGGGGGGGAGGGATTAGGGAAGGAATTGAGGGGTGAGAGTCAATGTTGTTTAATAGAGGTTCCTTCAACGGTAAGCTTGTGTGAACAACCAGGTTTTCAGTTTCTTTCTGAAGGAGAGATGGCATTGTTCTAGGCGTATTTCTGGGGGAAGCGAATTCCAATGGAGTGGACCTGCTGTCGAAAGTGCTCACTTGTGAATAGAGTTGTGGACCGAGGATTTTTTTGGGGGGGGCCTTGAGCGAACCTTTGTAGGTGGTTCTGGTCGGCCTTGCGGAAGTATGTATTTCGAGAGGGATGGCGAGTTGTAGTGTGGATTGTTGGTAGATGGATTTGTGGATGATGGTGAGAGCCTTGAAGAGTATTCTGTATTGGATGGGTAGCCAGTGTAGGATTTTTAGGATTAGTGTGATGTGGTCCTTATGCCGTGTGTTTGTTAGGATCCTGGCCGCTGCGTTTTGCAGCATCTGTAGAGGTTTAGTAGAAGAGGCGGGGAAACCGAGTAGTAAAGCGTTACAATAGTTGATCTTTGAAAATAGTATGGCTTGAAGCACTGAAAGGAAATCCTGGAAGTGTAAGAGCGGTCTTAGCTGCTTCAGGACCTGAAGCGTAAAGAAACATTCTTTAGTTGTAGCGTTAATGAACTTTTTAAAATTCATTCTAGAGTCAAGGGTGGCCCCAAGGTCTCTAACCTGGCTTGCTAGAGGAGTAATTGAATTGTTGGCGAAGGGGTTGTTATCGCTAGGGGAGATAACCAGGAGTTCTGTTTTGGACGTATTAAGGACCAGGTTGAGACTCGAGAGAAGAAGGTTGATGGTGTGTAATTTAGAAATTTAGAGTAGAGGAGAAGGGGTCCGAGATGGGGATTAAGATTTGCACATCGTCCACGTATATAAAATGGGTGAGGTTGAGGCTATTGAGTAGCTGGCATAAAGGGAGTAGATATATATTGAACAGGGTAGGGGAAAGTGAAGAACCCTGTGGTACTCCTTGATTTGAAGGAATGGGGTGGGATTCTTTGTAATTTATTTTAACTTTGTAGTGCCTGTTGTTCAGAAAGGATTTGAACCAGAGCAGTGCAGAGCCAGAGATGCCTATTTCCATTAGACGGTTGATGAGGATAGAATGGTTTACCATGTCGAACGCTACGGAAATATCGAGTAGGGCTAGAAGGTATGATTGTCCCTTGTCGAGGCCCATCAGAATGTTGTCCGTTAAAGAAAGAAGGAGAGAGTCTGTGTTTAGGCGTTTTCTGAATCCGAATTGAGAAGGGTAGAGAATATTGTGAGAGTCCAGGTAGTCTGTGAGTCGGATGTTGACAAGCCTTTCCATTAGCTTGGCTATAAACGGTAAGTTTGCAATGGGGCAAAAATTTATAGGGTTGGCTGGGTCCAGGTTGGGTTTTTTTAGTAAGGGTTTCAGCGAAGCAATTTTAAACAGTCAGGGACAGATCCTTGATTAAGGGAGCAATTTATGATGTCTGCCAGAGGTTTCGCAATGGTGTTAGGAATGGTGAGAAGAAGTTTGGTTGGAATTTGGTCCAATGGGTGTGAAGAAGGTTTCATTTTCTTGATTATCGATTCTATTTCCAGGGATGATGTAGGTTCAAGAGATTCTAGCATCTGTTTGTGTATAGTTGGAGTAGGACTTGGCTTGGTGGTTGCGAGGGATTTGATGAAGTGTTGGATGTTGCCAGGGGGGCAAGTAGGTTTTTGATTTTGTTGTCAAAGAAGACTGCCAACTCTGTAGATTTGTTTTGGGCTTCTTCTTCAGGGAAGGTCGGGGGAATAGGGGTGGTCAGTGCTGCAACATATGAGAACAGAGGTTTTGGGTCATATAAGAATCCGTGTATTTTTTTGGCGTAGAAATCTCATTTGGTGTGGGTAAGGGATGTCCTATAGAAATTCATTGCTGTTTTGTAAGAAGCCAGTGAGGTAGGGGAGAGATCTTTCCGCCAGCATTGTTCTTTGTGTTGTAGGTCTTGTTTGAGTTTTTTTAATTCATTTGAGAACCAGGGTTTTTTGTTCATGCGGGCCGGGTTGATAACTTTTGAAGATAAGGGGCAGATTATGTTTGCTACCGAGTGAGTGATAGTTTGCCAGGAGTTAATAGCAGTATCAGCATCAGAGAGGTCCAGTTTAGATAGGTCTTTTTTTAAGGCTGTTGTTGAGAGTGTCCATGGAACAAGGTTTCCTGAACTGGATAGAGGATTTAGTAGCAATGGGGGTCTGTTTTTGCTTTATAGATAATTCTGTAACTATCAGCGAGTGATCTGACCAGGGGATGGGGGTGCAAGAAGGTGGGGAGATGGGCGAGATGGTTTCATTCGTGAATATCAAGTCAAGCGTGTGGCCTGCCTTGTGTGTGGGATTGTTTATAATTTGTTTGAATCCCATAGCCTGGAGGGAGTAGAGAAGGGCTTCGCAATTTGATGATGGGGAGGGGGAGTCAACATGGATGTTGAAGTCTCCTAAAATGATAGCGGGTGAGTTGGAGTTGATGTGTTTAGCTATAATTTCGATGAGGGAAGAGGGGTCAGCTTCTAGGAGCCCCGGGGGGGCGTAAATAAGGCAGATTTGAAGCTGGGAGGATTTGAATAGTCCGATTTCTAGTTTGGTCGTTGATTTGAAGGTTTGCTGGGAAAGTCTCAGGTTTTTTTTTGCAATTAGCATTATTCCAACCCCTCTTTTTTTTAGGTCTGGGGATAGAGAAGATGTCATATTGTTGTATTGGTAGTTGGTTAATTATGGCCGTATCTGTGTTTTTCAGCCATGTTTCGGTAATGGCACAGATGTCCGGTTGGGTGTCCAGTAGGTGGTCGTTAAGCATGTGAGATTTTTTTGAGAGCGACTGCGAGTTGAGAAGGGTTAAGGTGATTAAAGATAAGCCTAGGAATTGTGTTAGTGGGGAGATCATGATTGGAATTGTAACCTTTGTTACAGATTCAGGGATCTCTTTGAGCGTAGGTTGAGCAAGGATGGATTAGCTCTGTTGGAGAGTGAGCGAGGGATGATCGGTATGGGGAAGGTTTGTAGCATGTTGTCTTTTTGGAGGAAAGTGGATGATGGTTGTGATTGAGGAGAGAAATATAGCTGCTAGAAGAGATGAGTGATGTGAGGATGCTGGGTGGAGAAGACGGGTGCTGGAGTGATTGCTGGAGGAGATGATCATTGGATGACTGCTGGAAGTTGGAGTTGCTAGATGAATGCTGGATGCTGGAGTGGTTGGACGGTTGCTGGAGTGGTTGGATGAGAGCTGGATGCTGGAGAGGCTGGATGAATGCTGGGTGCTGGAGAGGCTGGATGAGTGTTGGAATGCTGGAGTGGCTGGAAGATTTCTGGATGAATGTTGGATGCTAGAGTGGCTAGATGAATGCTGGATGCTGGAGTGGTTGGACGGTTGCTGGAGTGGTTGGATGAGAGCTGGATGCTGGAGAGGCTGGATGAATGCTGGGTGCTGGAGAGGCTGGATGAGTGCTGGAATGCTGGAGTGGCTGGAAGATTTCTGGATGAATGTTGGATGCTGGAGTGGCTGGATGAATGCTGGATGCTGGAGTGGTTGGACGGTTGCTGGAGTGGTTGGATGAATGCTGGATGCTGGAGAGGCTGGATGAGTGCTGGAATGCTGGAGTGGCTGGAAGATTTCTGGATGAATGTTGGATGCTGGAGTGGCTGGATGAGTGCTGGATGCTGGAGTGGTTGGACGGTTGCTGGAGTGGTTGGATGAGTGCTGGATGCTGGAGAGGTTGGATGAATGCTGGGTGCTGGAGAGGCTGGATGAGTGCTGGAATGCTGGAGTGGCTGGAAGATTGCTGGATGAATGCTGGATGCTGGAGTGGTTGGACGGTTGCTGGAGTGGCTGGAAGAATGATTGAGGAGAACTGATTTAGGGCGGTTGGATTAAGGAGAGGGTGGAGAAGCATGAGATAGCACGGGTGGCTTCAAGTTCTATGTGCTGGTGCGCACGAAGGGGCGCACAAAGGGGCAGGCCCCTTTGTCGCGCTACTTAGGCACGCGACGCCAGGTCCACGACGCCTGTAGCCGTTTCAGCCCTTTGAAGGGCTCTGGGGAGGCGTCGGGGCTTCTGGGGAGGGCTTACCGGTTCCCTTCCGATTCCTGCTTCCTTCTGCCATCCGGTTTTCAAATAGCTGCTTTTTGTTTTTTTTTTCTTTAAATTTGTGCTCGCCTCGGAGGCCTCGTGAGAGGCTTGTCACCGGTCCACCTCCCCTGGCCCCGATGGGCCGACGCCGACCGCGCGGGGAGGGCCGACCAGAGCCGAGGGGTGAGTGCAGGGCGGCGGCGCAGGAAGAAAAGGGAGTGCCTGTAGCCGTTTCAGCCCTTTAAAGGGCTCTGGGGAGGCGTCGGGGCTTCCGGGGAGGACTTACCGGTTCCCTGCCGATTCCTGCTTCCTTCTGCCGTCCGGTTTTCAAATAGCTGCTTTTTGGTATTTTTTCTTTAAATTTGTGCTCGCCTCGGAGGCCTCGCGAGAGGCTTGTCACCGTTCCACCTCCCCTCCCCTTTTGAAGAGATCTTTGCAGGTTTGGGAGGCTATTAGAGATGGCCAGGAAAGGAACAGTGACTTCAACAAGGTAACGTGTAACACATTATTTATCCTTAATGTAGCTGTTTAATTTGATGAGTCACAGACTCTATTCAATGCAGGACCATAAAAGGACCTATAAATTTGGGTACCAAACAAAGAGAAGGGACTCAGAAATGCAGATTCTGTGTGCTTAACCATGCTGGGTCGCCAGTCTGGACTTGAGGAGTGGTCCATGCTTCTTGTCTACGTATTTCTTTGTCTGAGCAGCTGCCTTGGAAATCATTCTGTTCGATTATTGTCAAAGATCCTGGAGTTTTTGAACTGTGAGACAGGCTGCTGGGTAAGTCAAAGATAGAGTATTAGAGGGATCCATGGGTGCTTGCCATAAACACCATGGAACGGGGAAGAGCCAGTGCACTACTGATATTATTGTCATGTGAAAACTCAGGATAGGAAAACGGTACAATCATCTTGTCTTTCATTGACATATAGTTGGAGAAAATTCTTTCTGTCTGCTCATTTCCTTGAGGAAGGTAGGCAGTAGTGAGATCCAGAGTAATGCCAAACTTCTTGCAAAGACCCTTCCAATAGCAGGCTGTGAACTGGATGCCTCTGTCGGAAAGAATGTGGGAGAGTAGTCCATGCAATTGGAAGATATGCTGGCCAAAGAGTCAGGCCAACTCGGGAGCAGAAGGCAAGCTGGGAGGGGAGTGAAATGTGCCATCTTAGAGAATCTATCTACCACAACCCATATCATGGTGTAACCATGACAGAAAAGAAGGTCCATGATAAAATCAGTGAACAGATGGGTCCAGGGTTTCTTGGCGACTTGCATAAGTGTGAAGGCCCCCAGGGTTGGGCATGAGCAGATTTATGCTGTGTACAGACAGGGCAAGATTCCATGTAGTTCTTCACATCCATTTTAACCTGTGGCCACTAGTAGTGAGGCTGGAAAAGTTCAAGGGTACAGTCTATTCCAGTTGTGGGCCCATTTTAACACTTTTTTGTGAAGGTTCTTGGATGCTACCATCTTCCCAGGAGGTACTAGTGCAGCTGCAGGGACAATGACTTTTGCAGGGTCAATGATGCATCAAGAGGTCTCTGTTATATCTTCTGTTTAAAAGGAACAGAAGAGAGCATCCATTCTCTGATTCTTGGCTGCTGGACAGTAGCAGAGCTCAAAATCAAACCAGTTGAAAAAGAGAGACCACCAAGCCTGTTGGGGGTTAAGTTGTTGTGCTTGTTGAAGATACTTCAGATTCTTATGGTCAGTGTAGATTGTGGTCCAGTGTTTAGCCCCCTCCAGCAGGTATTGCCATTCATCGAAGGCAAATTTCACCATCAGGAGTTTGTGATCCCTAATCATGTAATTTCTCTCTACCAGAGAGAACTTTCTGAAGAAGAAGAAAGATGGCAGAAGGCTTCCTTGGTCAGTGTGTTGACTAAGTACAGCCCTTTCCCCAAGGGTAGAGGCATCTTCCTTCAGAACGAAGGGGTGATCAGGACCACAATCAGACATTCTTATAATACTGTAAATAATAGCTCTTACCGTTAAGTTCCTTTAGACTTTCCTCCACCCAGTTTTAGCATTCTGTTTTATTGTAACACCCCCTTATTTAATGTAAACCAGCATGATGTGATACTAATCTTGAATGCCGGTATAGAAAAACGCTTAAATAAATAAATAAATAAATAAATAAATAAATAAATAAATAAATAAATAGCTAGCTCTGAATGTCGTAGGCAAGGTCCTTGAGAGAAGGCTTGTTTGAGATCCTGAAAAACATCAATGGCTTTTGTGGACCAGTTCCAGGTATCTGCACCTTTTCTAGTCAAGGCAGCAAGTGGAACTGTAAGGGTTGAATATGCAGGAATAAATTGTTGGTAGTAGTTAGTGAATTGGAATCCTATAAAATGGTGTAGCACTCGAAGGCTGACCAGCTGAGTACAGTCTAGGATAGCTTTCTATTTTGCAGGATCCATAAGAAAGCTGGTCTGAGAAATGATTTAACTGAGGAACATAAGAACATGCCATGCTGGCTCAGACCAAGGGTCCATCAAGCCCACCATCCTGTTTCCAACAGTGGCCAATCCAGGCCATAAGAACCTGGCAAGTACCCAAAAGCAAAGTCTATTCCATGTTACTGTTGCTAGTAATAGCAGTGGCTATTTTCTAAGTGAACTTAATTAATAGCAGATAATGGACTTCTCCTCCAAGAACTTATCCAATCCTTTTTTAAACACCGCTATACTAACTGCACTAACCACATCCTTTGGCAACAAATTCCAGAGTTTAATTGTGCGTTGAGTGAAAAAGAACTTTCTCTGGGGAGTTATCCCTTCATTACCAGGAGAGGGAGGTTTTACCGGTGCCCAGGACAAAGATGTTTCTTCGACCTGGTGGGGTGAGTTCCGCTCTAATCCATCCCCCATAGCAGTCAATTCTAATTGGGATTGTTGGGGAGTACCTAGCCACTCCGACACTGTCATTTGTCCCATTTCAACTAATCCAATCCCTAAGGAAGGCTTTACTTTGGCTTTAGAAAATCCAGGAAAAATACAAGAAGCTCTTAGTGGTAATGAGATATTTGAAGAAGAACAAAAATTAATAGTTCTGCAATTAAATAAAAGGAAAATAATTTTGGATGATAAAAGTCAAGATTCTATTTATATTTCTGTCTTGGGAGCAATAGAAGATATTGCCCTGATGCCTGATAAAGAAAGTACTCCGAAGCCTGATAAACCCTTAGGGGCGGATTTTCAGAGCCCTGCTCGCGTAAATCCGCCCAAAACCGGGCGGATTTACACGAGCAGGGCCCTGCGCGCCGGGAAGCCTATTTTACATAGGCCTCCCGGCGCGCGCAGAGCCCCGGGACTCGCGTAAGTCCCGGGGTTCTCGGAGGGGGGCGTGTCGGGGGGCGGGCCCGGTCGTCGCGGCGTTCCGGGGGCGTGTCGGCAGCGTTTTGGGGGCGGGTACGGGGGCGTGGCTACGGCCCGGGGGCGTGGCCGCGCCCTCCGTACCCGCCCCCAGGTCGCGGCCCGGCGCGCAGCAGGCCCGCTGGCGCGCGGGGATTTACGTCTCCCTCCGGGAGGCGTAAATCCCCCGACAAAGGTAAGGGGGGGGTGTAGACAGGGCCGAGTGGGTGGGTTAGGTAGGGGAAGGGAGGGTAAGGTGAGGGGAGGGCAAAGGAAAGTTCCCTCCGAGGCCGCTCCGATTTCGGAGCGGCCTTGGAGGGAACGGGGGGAGGCAGCGCGGCTCGGCGCGCGCAGGCTATACAAAATCGATAGCCTTGCGCGCGCCGATCCAGGATTTTAGTGGATACGCGCGGCTCCGCGCGTATCTACTAAAATCCAGCGTACTTTTGCTTGAGTCTGATGCGCAAGCAAAAGTAGGCTGATCGCGCTTCTTTTAAAATCTACCCCTTAGTACTTAAACAGCAAGATTCAGGGCTAGCTTCAAAACCTAGCACTATTAAAGTGGCTATTCGGAAACCAGCAAATATAACATTAGAATCCTCATGGAATTATATGGCAAAACTGCACTCTGCAATCACAAATTTAACTGAATCAGTTTTGGTAACTAACAACTCTGTGAAGGAAAATTCTGGAAAGGTAGATTTCCAACAAAAAGAAATGCAAGAGATGGAAAATCGTATAACACAAGTAGAAAAAATTCAGACCATCAATTAAAAACAGAAACAGAGTATCAGAAAAGATTTGAAAAATTAGAAAACTCAATAAGAGCTCTGAACTTGAATGACTAATTTCCTTATAAAAGGACAGCTAAGCCCATCGGTGTTATTTAAAATCTATATTACTCAAGTTCTAAAAATCCCAGAACAGCATCTTCCAGTAATTGTTAGAGCCTTTTATGATGGCCCAAGGAAAAAAGTTCCAGAGCAGATGGTAATACCACAAGAGGAAAAAGAGCAGGAAAAGTCAGGAAACAAGATATTAGAATCTTCGATTAATATCTCAGATATTTCACAGAAATCACAAAAAGAACTTCAAGTTACAGATAGAGGGACTCTATTGATTCAATTTGCTTTCATTTCAAACAAGGATAATGTAATGAAATTCTTCTTTCGAAACAGATTAAAAGAATTTTATGGGCAGAGAATCTGGATATTTCCAGATGTGATACGGAGTACTCAACTCCGGAGAAAAAAATTTCTAGCCCCGAGGAAAGAGGTAATAGATAAGGGAAGTTCCTTCTTACTTAAATATCCCTGCAGGTGTGCCATTGATTATAAAGGGAAAAAATATCTTTTCACTGACCCTGACCCAGACCACTTTAAGAGTCTTCTTGTAGAGCAAAACACTGGTTAGATAGAGAAGTAGGAATAAAATTGTACATTTTCTTTTTATATATAATTTCCATATACAGGTATAAATCGCTCTATATTTGAGTTATCACTTAGATTTATCTTCTGTTTTTGGTAAAAGACTTGCCTATGAGACAATATTATTACTCAAGTACCTATAAAATTGATTGTATGTATTTATTACCTATATTTATGTTTTCATAATATTATATATGACAAGATCTGTTATTTCCTGTAATGCATATTGAAAATTCATAAATAAAAAAAAAAAGAACTTTCTCCGATTAGTTTTAAATGTGCCACATGCTAACTTCATGGAGTGCCCCCTAGTCTTTCTATTATCTGAAAGAGTAAATAACTGATTCACATCTACCCATTCTAAACCTCTCATGATTTTAAACACGTCTATCATATCCCCCCTCAGCCATCTCTTCTCCAAACTGAAAAGTCCTAACCTCTTTAGTCTTTCTTCATAGGAGAGCTGTTCCATTCCTCTTATTATTTTGGTGGCCCTTCTCTGTACCTTTTCCATCGCAATTATATCTTTTTTGAGATGTGGCGACCAGAATTGTACACAGTATTCAAGGAGCGGTCTCACCATGGAACGATACAGAGGCATTATGACATTTTCTGTTCTATTAACCATTCCCTTCCTAATAATTCCCAACATTCTGTTTGATTGTGACTGCCGCAGCACACTGAACTGACAATTTCAATGTGTTATCCACTATGTCGCCTAGATCTCTTTCTTGGGTGGTAGCACCTAATATTGAACCTAATAATGTGTAACTATAACATGGGTTATTTTTCCCTATATGCATCACCTTGCACTTATCCACATTAAATTTCATCTGCCATTTCGATGCCCAATTTTCCAGTCTCACAAGGTCTTCCTGCAATTTATTACAATCTGCTTGTGAATTAACTATTCTGAACAATTTTGTATCATCTGCAAATTTGATTACCTCGCTCGTCGTATTTCTTTCCAGATCATTTATAAATATATTTAAAGGGTCCTGCCTCAGCTCCCCCAGGTCTGCCACTCTAGCCTCCAGAGATTGGACTCATTCTCTGAGAGCCAGGATCTCTTTGCATCGCATGCACATGTACAATCTCTCACCGGCGGGTAAAAAAATCATACATGTGACACTCGATGCAAAAGATTGGGAAGCCCCCCTCTTGCTGCTGGACTGTGGCCTTCATCTCAATTTTATTCAGTTCCTACTTAAGGTTTAGGTTGCTATGGGAGTAGGAATGTGTCTAATTAATGTTCTTTAAATGTATTAGTGAATTCACTATGTGTCTAGTAGTGGCCTAAAGGGGTATGATCAAACTCTCAATAAAGTTGTTTTTGTTTGTTATTTTTTTAAAGTGGCACCTGCCTATAAATTAAAGAATGAGCTAGGGGTGGGTGGGTGAGGGGTGGGAGGGTTGCAAAATACAGTCTAACTTCAGTTAGTTAGTTAGTGACTCACTGCTCTCATGATTAACAAATGTTGGTACCTAATCAAACCAAATCACACTACCTCAACACCTTTCCAAGGAGAGTAACTGAACTGAACATTTCAACCTTTTTACTTAGGTATACACTGATCCTAGCTTATTTCTAGCTTCTGGCTACTTTTTTCTTCTTTTGTTTTGTTTTAATATACAAACAAACTAACTACTGCTTACTAGCTGCCTTACAGACTATTAAAAATAAACACACTAACTACTGCTGCTTACTAGCTGCCTTACTGACTATTAAAAGCACAAACACACTAAATAATATTCCCAAATTGTTAACTTTGCCCCAATACTTTTAAAAAAGACAATGTCCCAAACAAAAACTTACTGATTCCTTTCAGACACCAGCAAGATGATCCTCTCCTCTCAGTGCTCCTTATTCAAAGAGACATTTCTCAAGTTTTGCATATAGATAGAGTCAAGGATTGATAGTAGATGAGTATGGCATCAAGGTAGACCACGATGTAGGCATACAAGAAATCTCAGAAAATATCATTTACTATATTTTGAAATACTGCTGGGGCATTGCAGAGTCCAATGGCATGACCTGTTTGGCATGGCAAATGCTAATATAAGCTTGCTAGGAAGACTGGATAGACCAATTGGTCCTTTTCTGCCTTCATTATCTATGTTTCTATGTTTCTACAGGGTGGCCCATGGAAAAGTAGCCTACCTCCAATACCAGTAATTGCAGGCAGGCTACTTTTCCATGGGCCACCCTGTATAATGCCAATCTCGAGTATTGAACATGGTTTTCTACTCTCCTCCCTTCCTGATGCGAATAAGATTGCATGTTCCGCATTGATCTAATTTGGTAAAGATCTTGGCCCCTTGCAGGTGATCAAAACATTCTGAGATGAGAGGTAATGGATACCGTTCTTTTTTTTTTTTATGGTATTGAGGCCCCTGTAATCAATACAAGACCTGAGGTTAGCATTCTTCTTGCCCAGGAATAAAAAAACCTCTCAAGCAGGGGAAGAAGATTGCCAAATAAAGCCCCTTGCCAGGTTCACCTTGAAATACTGATTCATGGCCTAGTTTCCTGAATATATAATGAATAGACCCTTCCCCGCAGGGGAAGGAAGAAGGTCTGGAAGAAGGTCTGTGCCACAGACATAGAAGCAGTGCAAGGTCAAGGTTTCCACCCGCTGTTTAGTGAATACATCAGAAAAGTCAGCATAATATGGTGAAAAGCCCAGCATAGTGGCAGCCAGGGTCAAGCAGGCCGATGGATGAACAGGTGTAAGACAGGTGGTGAGACAGGTGGAGTCCCAATCAGCCAATTCCAAAGATTGCTTTTCAACAAATGGCTGGTGTAGTTGAAGCCAGGGCAAACCCAGGATAATCCAATTCACGGCTCGAGCAATCACATGAAAGGAGATGTAGGCATGTGCAGCAGGAAATTTGCTTTGTTTTAAAATGTGTTTCTTTAGTTTCAAAACAAAAAAGAAAAAAAATCATTTTTTAGTTTGATTCATTTTCGTTTGCATTAAAGTCAAATGGGGAAGCAATACAGGTAATTTTCAGCCTATATTGGGCTTCAGAATGGAGGTTTTCTAATCAATTGTTTTAAAACTTGTGGGAAGAAATCAACAGTAGGGAGCAAGAACACCAAGGTACCTAGATAGACTGAGGAGACTGGAAAGTGGCACCAACAGTAGTATGAATAGCCCTCAACTTTGTAAAAGGGCAAAGGGATACCAGCATTGGCAGGATTTCACCAAGTCACTGTAAGAGGAGCAAAGAAGCAGAAAAAGGCTCCAAAAAGAGGGCACCAGCAACCTTGCCATAAACTCTTGATGGCATCTCATGCTGCAAATTGGCACCGAAAGTGACATTGGCGCATCCTAAGGCAGCATGAAGGCGGACAAAGCGGGAAAGGTTGAGGTAAAACATGTAAGACATGTTCTGATAAACAGGCCAAGCAGCACAAGTAATGGTTGGAAGGCTTCATAGCACTCTGAGAGCTGCAAAGCAGGTTGATTTTGAATGTAAATATAAGGATTGGGGGAGACCTACATGGAGCGGCAGTTACTACCATAAGAAAGTTGCTGTGCAGACTGGATGGACTATTTGGTCTTTTTCTGCCATCACTGATATTTATTTATTTATTTATTTATTGTTTTTGTTATACCGAGTTTCATGATAGGCATCACATCAACCCGGTTTACAAATAACAAGGAGTGTAAAGCATAACGTAACGTAAAAAACAATATTTTCAATAAGAACCTTGAACTTTAAATACAGTGAATCAGAAAAAGGGAGAGGGAAAGTTACAAAAAACAAGGAAAATAAACTTGGGATGGAAGGGGAGAAATTGAACAGCACAATATTTACATTTCAGCCTATTGATACATTAGAATAGCAAGTGAAAAAATAAGACTATGAAACGGTACATAGGTAATCAAATGAATAAATATGACACAGTTGTGAATGGTAATAGTATGATAAATATTCAGCAGGAATTAGTGAGAGAGGGTTTGAGGTTGGTTGATTCGTGTTTACATTCCATTATTGCATACGAGTTAGTGCTAGTGAGAGGAGGTTTTATTCAAGGCTTGGAAATGCTTTTTTGAAAAGCCAAGTTTTTAGTCTTTTCCTAAATGTTAAAGAGCATGGCTCTTGTCTCAAATCAGGTGGGATCGAGTTCCAGAGAGCTGGACCTGCTGATGAGAAGGCTCTGAGACTCAAGGATATGTTAGTATGTTGCTATGTTATTATGTTACTATTCTCAGACCCATTTGTTTTCAATCACCATCTCAAGGAAAAATGCTCACAATTTGTGAAGACTGCCACCTTTGCCCACAGCCACTCATTGCAATACATTTCAGTTGGTCAATTCCCTGGTAACTGACAATCTCGAAACACAGTGCTATGTCAGGTATTTGAATATATGGAATGTGTAAATGCATGATACTTCATCTGGATAATGTACCAATTGTGCAATCTATTTTTGGAACTTTTACATTTTGGAGATGTGAAGATGCAGATATGCTTGATGATAAGAACATAAGAACATGCCATACTGGGTCAGACCAAGGGTCCATCAAGCCCAGCATCCTGTTTCCAACAGTGGCCAATCCAGGCCATAAGAACCTGGCAAGTACCCAAAAACGAAGTCTATTCCATATAACCTAACCGTTGCTAATGGCAATGGCTATTCTCTAAGTGAACGTAATAGCAGGTAATGGACTTCTCCTCCAAGAACTTATCCAATCCTTTTTTAAACACAGCTATACTAACTGCACTAACCACATTCTCTGGCAACAAATTGATCCATCACTATGCAGTGCTTTGCCTTAAAAAAAAAAAAAACAACTCCAAATCCACACAAAGTGGGGGTAATCCCAGTAAAATCACATAAACAAACCCACACTCAAACAACTATTTACCCCTTTTTTTATTTGTTTATATATATATGTTATGTTTTTATGATCTTTTTAATCACACACAGGTAATAGTTTAATAATTTCAAAAACGTTCTATAACCACGTTTTGTGAGTGTGAAAAACGTGGTTATAGAATGTTTTTGAAATTATTAAACTATTACTTGTGAGTGATTAAAAAGATCATAAAAACATAACATATATATATAAAAAATTTAAAAAAGGGGTAAATAGTTGTTTGAGTGTGGGTTTGTTTATGTGATTTAAAAAAAAACCAAACAAACTTCTACTTTGACATTGAGACATTTGAAGACCTGCATTTTGAACAATTTTAGATTGTATAATTGAAAAAAAGAAAAAAGTGGATGTGTGGATAGTAACATAATAACATAGCAATGCTGGCAAAGATAGACCAAATGGCCCATTCAGTCTGCCCAGCAAGTTTCTTATGGTAGTAACTGCCGCAATCTATGAAAAGGCAGCAATACAGACATTACACAGGATCCTAGAATACTAATACACTGCCTACTGGGCAAACATAACAAGCCAAACTGCTACAAAACTCTATAAAGAAACTACAGGGTGGCCCATGAAAAAGTAGCCTGCTTCCAATGCACTGGTATTGGAGGCAGGCTACTTTCCCATGGGCCACCCTGTATAAGCTAGCAGAAACATTATGAGGGACACAGACAGACCCTTACCTAGTATAGGATAAAAGACTACAAGTTAGAAACATGCAGACAAAACTGAAATGGAAAGCCAGAGACATCAGACTCTTTGAACAATAGAATACTGAAGAAAAGCAAACTACAAATATAGAAGAAATGCACGTACCCAAAGATGGCATATTCTAATCACTGAAAGTCAAAATCATTTTTTACCTTTATTGCCTGATCTCATTTTTCTAATCAGTAAGTCCTGGTGTTTTCTCTCCCCATTTTCCCCTTGTCTGCCTTTATCTAATTCATTTTTCAGGATCTCTTTTCTCTTTCTGTTTCTTTTCTCTTCCTGTCTTCTTTCCGTTCTTCCTCACATGCACAGGCTCTCTCTCATACACATTGCTCTCAATTACACAGGTTATGTCACAGGCTCCCACTGTCTCATACACGCTCTCTGACTCACACACAAACACACACATACACGCTCTCACTCTCCCATAATCTCCCTCACTTCCAGACTCCTACTTCCCCGCCCACACACACACACACACATAGGCTTTCACACTCACATATTCTCTAACACATACAGGTTCACAGTCCCACACACAAAAATATACACACAGAGTCTAATTCTTACATGTTCTCTCTTAGATGCAGGCTCCCCCCACACACACACACACACACATAGGCTTTCACTCTTACATGCAGGATCCCACTCCCCCCCACAAACTCACACACAAACATAGCTCTCACTCTTAAATGCTCTTTCTCACATGCAGGCTCCCATTCTCACACATAAATGTTATGTTCCATGTAAACGATATGTTCCATGTAAACCGCCTCCCGGCGATAGTTATTTCTGTTAAATGTGAACCGGAGTGATATGTATTGTATACAGGAACTTCCGGTATATAAAAACCAAAAATAAATAAATAAATAAATGTAAGCCGTTCCCAGAGAGGTGATGCCCATGCCAGGGCCTTGCCATCCAGGAGGGCCGGAATGTACGTGGTCTTGATGATCACATCTGGGAAGTATGCGGGCTGCAAGCAGAAATGCAAGTTGCAGAGATTCAGGATGCCCCGAGAGGGTTTCCTGAGAAGCGTGGAGGTTCCGGCAACTGTACAGTCAGCCGAGGAGCCAGTGAAGAAGTAGAGGCATTGAGCTTCATAGACTTGGTTGTGGCGGTCACAGTGGCATCTAAACGAGAGCTCAGGTTGTCTATGGCAGTGCCCAGGGAATCCAAGAATTTCTGTTGTTTGCTGATCCATTGTGCCAGGCTAGGAATGGCCTGGAGAGCAGATACCTCTGCCGGGTCCATCGACTTAGCAATCTGTTATGATTTGTGGGTATGTAGACTCTTGGCCTGAGACGCGAGTTGTTACAGCCATGGGGAGCAGCCCCATAGGTCTGTGCCATCAGGATGCGGGATACCGGCACAGCGGGCAGCTCTAGGCACAGAGGTGGAGAGGCCCCAGGGACCTGGAGCTAACCTCCACAGGGTGGTAGGCTGCAGGAGGTTCTCCGGGAGGGCAAACCCAAGAGGGCGCAGCTGCAGCATGATGGATGTAGGAAGGAACATAGACCACCCACGGGGTGGGATAGTCCGGTCCCGACCTCAGCTGCTGACATAGGTAGGAACCCGGAGAGCGAAGGTATTGCCAGAGATGAAGGAAGAGATTGACCCGAGGAGAGGTACAGTTGACAGACAGGAACAAGCTGGAGTCCAGCCCCGAGGAGCAGGGTGGGACTAGGTAGTTCTCTTGAATAGAAGCACGGCCCGAGGAGCGGGCAAGCGCAGCCAGTCTTTGACGAGGATACAGGCGAAGCCCCGAGGAGCGAGGAGGCCAGACGAGGAACTCACAGGATACTGCGGTATTCCGGAGGAGACTCAAGTAGCTGGAGCCAAAGCAGAGTAGGACCCAGGAGGCACAGGGTCAGCCCAAGGAGTGGGGTAGGCCAGGGGGAACGAGTCCCCGAGGAAGTGCACACTGACCCCTGAGAAGCGGGTGCCTGACAGGGTCCAAGGGTGAGGCAGCAGGCGACTTCTCAAGAATCAGCAGGAGTTCAGTCCGAGGATGGAACTTATTGCCAAGTCAGCTTGCTGGGGATGAAGGTGGAGCTTATATATGAGAGGCCAATGACATCATCACAGCGGGACACCCCCGTGGTTCCCGCCGAAGAGGCTTCAAAGGTGGGGCCTGTGACATGCTCGCGCGCCTAGGAAGGCCCGGCGTCGGAGCAGGAAGCGGCGGCATCCATGCCGCCAAGGGAATTTCCTCGGACACGGCGATGCAGACAGGCCCACACAGCGAGCAGCCCCGGGGTGGGCAGGAGAGCAATGCAGGACATGAGTACTCGGGGTTGCAGCCATCTGTGACTGATAGGCATAACACCATCAATCTCACCATAAGAATATAAGAACATAAGATATGCCATACTGGGTCAGACCAAGGATCCATCAAGCCCAGTATCCTGTCTTCAAAAGTGGCCAATTCAAATCACAAGTAACTGGCATGTACCCAGACAATAAATAGATACCATGCTACTAATGCTGGCAACAAGCAGTGACTATTCCCTATTGATTAATAACAATTTATGGACTTCTCCAGGTACTTATCCAAACTTTTTTTAAACCTAGCTATACTAGCTGCCTTAAACACATCCTCTGGCAATGAATTCCAGAGCTTAGTTATGCATTGAGTGAAAAAGAATTTTCTCTGATTTGTTTTAAATGTGCTATTTTCAAACGTCATGGTGCACCCCCTAGTCCTTGTATTATCCGAAAGAGTAAATAACCATTTCACATTTACCCATTCAAGTTCTTTCATGATTTTGTAGACTTCTATCATATCCCCCCTCAGACAACTCTTCTCCAAGCTGAACAGCCCTAACCTCATTAGCCTTACCTGCACGGACCTCCTTTATGCTGAAGCTGGTCTGCTGAGATGTCAACCAGAGGCAAACAACCCATATGTTGTTACCTATTAGGGGGAATAAGATTTTTATTTATAAACCAGAATCAGATGTTTCATTTAATAATTTATTTTGGACAAGGCATTGTGAAAGTAATCAATAAACGGCCACCAAACATAATGAAGTAAACATTCAAAGCTTCATTTTAGATCATTTTTAATGTTGGTGAAGGGGAATTTTGGGGGGTTTTTTTATTTCTTTTTAACATTTCAGTTTGGTGTGTTTATTGAACCAAAATAAACATTTTAAAAAACCCCTCCAAAACAAAAAATAAACCAAAAAAGGGCTTCCCCGTGCCTCTACTGCCACTTCCGAAGGTCTTTCCAGAGCCACTGGGGTCTGGGTCTGCCTAACTGGGCTCAGCCCAACCCAGCCAGAGTTTCCATGGATTTCTCCAACACCTCTCCCACCCTGCAAAACTTAGCTGGGGCTAGGGACTCCCTGGCAGCACTTGCCTCTTCCACAGGGACCCAGGCAGAAGAAAGGGGCAGAAGCAATCTCCATTTGCTCCTGCCTGTCAAAATGCTTTAAAAGATGGAACCAGCTGGCCATGAGAGCTTCTCATCACCATTTGCAAAGCCACAGAAGAAAATGGTGCTGGCTGGCCCCGGAGACCAGTGCCATCTCAGGAACAGGCAGCATCAATTTCAGAAGGATTCCAGCTAAACAGGAATGAGTAGGGGATCATTCTTGCCCCCCCCCCCCCCCATTTTTTCTCCCTGGAGACCCCATGGAAAGGCTAAGTGGAAGTTCTCTAACCCTATCTAATTTCTTTGAGGATAGAATAAGAGTCTGAGGGACTCAAGGAGGCCATGGCTAAGTTTAGCTCATCCCAGCTGGGTAGCCCCAGGACTCAGGAGGGAGTAGGTAGTCAGAGGTAGTCTTTGGGAGGCCCAAGTTGAGCTTGGGTCAACCAGTTGGGTAGATCCTACCCCAGTTAATGATGGTGGCCATGTTTTTATGGGAGGGGAAAATAATGTATGCTATTGTCTAATAGAACGTACTTTTCCCAAGATAAAAATGCACAAAATGTTTGGGGTTTTCATAGGGATGGTGCATTCATTTTGAGTAATTAGAACTGAAACAAACATGGGCTGTTTGGTATGGATTAACCATTCATTTGAAACAAATGCATATTCCTAAGAAAAAACATTGACTCAATAATCTGAACAAGTCAATTCACACCTGTAGTGGACTATGAAATCATTGTCCCTATTCAGTCCTAAAGTTATGATATCCAGCTTCTTGATGAGTTTTAATTCAGCAGTTTCAGCTATAGAGTATCAAGGACGGTTGAAATGTTCCCCTATTGGTTTCTGGATGTTAGGTTTGTGTTCATTTATTCTTTTTTCTTTGTAGGGAATGACCTGCTTATCCTTTGTAGACAGCAGAGGGACATTGCTAGCAGATGGTGGCATACAGCATATTACATTGGAGCAGGAGCAGATTAATGATCTCCAGATGTTGTAGTTGATATTGTTGGGTCCTATAATAGTGTTGCCCAAGTAGACAGAGTTAACATCTGGATTTGTGGCAGGATGTGGTCCCTGAATTGGTGTCACTTTTGTGTGGTTTGTGGTTGCTGGTATCAGTTAGTTTGAGGCTTGAGGACTGTCTGTAAGCCAGGATAGGGCTATCACAAGCCAGAATGGTTAATAGATCCTTGCTGATATATTTTATTGGTTTTAGCTCACAGCTGTAGGTGACCACCTTAATAAACATAGTAAATTATGGCAGATAAAGACCAAAAAGGCCCATCTAATTGACCCAGCAGTAATTTTAAGTGCAGTATCCAAAGTAAATCAAATTCCCACATGGAACCCAAATCTCAATCTCATTGAATCGCCTTTAGAATTACAACTGTTGCTCTGTTCATGTTACCCCATGTCATCCAGGAAACACAATGCAGCCATATAATTTTTGCCTTTGGCTGCAACTGTTGCTCAGTAAAGGTTGCCCAGTGCTTCATTACCATTCTCTGTATTTATGTCACTATTCTTTTCACCTCCTCCTCTGGGAGGGCATTCCCGATATATCTACCACTCTCTCTGTGAAAAATACTTCCTGACATTGTTCCTAAATCTACCCCCTTGGAGCTTCATATTGTGGCCCCTAGTTCTACAGCTTTCTTTTTATTGGAAAAACTTGCCTTTCTGTGAATTAGTACCTATCAAGTATTTAAATGTCTGTGTCATATACTCCGTCTCACCTTTCTTCTAGAGTATTCATATTAAGTCCCTTCAGTCTCATCTCAAAGGGCTTTTGGTACAAACCCTGCACCATTTTGGTTGCCTTTCTCTGGACCATCTCTAGCCTCTCTGTATCCTTTCTGAAATACAGATGTCAGAACTAAACACAGTACTCTGGGTGAGGCCTCACCAATGACCTGTGTAATACCTTTGCCCATGGGAGTCAGCAGCCACCAGGAGCGCCTCTGATCTTCTGAGTGTAACAGGCAATACTATAGTGCAAAGATGGTATAAGATGGATGAGTAAAAGAGATGTCCCTTCATCATGGGACACGAGACCTCCCCAACATGGTTGCTTAGGTGTGTCTCTGTACCATGTGGCAACCCTTTGCATCAAGACATCTGACTCTTGGAGCAAACAGAGAAAGGAAAAGATTTTGAAATAGGAGGAAATCAGTTGGAGAGAGGAACTGTAAAAAACCACAGACTGGCTCTCGTTTCTCTGCAGAGATTTGTTTTCCTAAAGGTCTCTTGCAGTAGCTGAAGATTATTAGACAGTTTGAAACAGGCTGCCTCTGTCTGTATTGAGAGGGATATCCTAATCACTGCAGGGATATTGATAGTGAATGTCCTGCTGAATTGGACAGCTAAATGTAGGAACAAACTGGCAGTGTACACAGCAGAAGCAATGCTGAGTCTCTGAGAACTGCTCTTGAAGAGGTTTCGCTGCACAGCTAGCAAAAGAGCCAAGGAAGGACCTCAGGATCTGGTAGGGAAAAGCCGATCACAGTCCAGTATTGGGAAGCTGAAGTACTTTCCGACCCAGATATAAGGGAATAGACCCAGGTGCACCCAGGTGCAGGGCTCTGGTTGATTTCAGAGCTGCTGCTTCTCCATTGTAACATTTCTTCATTATTCAAAAGACAGCTGTTTATGTGCATCACAAGCAGATCTAGGTCTAAGTAAATTGTTTGTCCAGCAACCTTGGAATTCTCAGCTGCATAGCATGACTCGTGATGAAGGGACATCTCTTTTACTCATCCATCTTATACCATCTTTGCACTATAGTATTGCCTGTTACACTCAGAAGATCAGAGGTGCTCCTGCTGGCTGCTGACTCCCATGGGTCAAGGAACATCACACATTGTGGACTACCTCTGTGGAGGAGTGGAGAGGACAATTTTTGGTGTCTGACTAATAGTGGACCCAGTGATTGACATAGTAATATACCCCCGGAATATAGAGAGTTTGCTGATTAATTGTAAAGTATACCAAGCTTGGGTTCTAGTAAGCATAAAGATATACATAATCCATGATTAATTATATCAAATGAAGAACATTGCTCTGAAACTCTTTGTATTGATTGGTTGCTGATATTTATAGTTGAGTTTAACTTTTTTCTTTTTTTATGCACACTATTTAATGCACTCTGGGGTAGATTTTCAAAAAACACGAATAGGCGTACTTTTGCTGGCGCATCAGGCGCAAGCAAAAGTACGCTGGATTTTAGTAGATATGCGCGGAGCCGCGCGTATCCACTAAAATCCTGGATCGGCGACGCGCAAGGCTATGAATTCTGTATAGCCGGCGCGCGCCGAGCCGCGCAGCCTACCCCCGTTCCCTCCAAGGCCGCTCCGAAATCGGAGCGGCCTTGGAGGGAATCCTCTAATGCCCTCCCCTCACCTTCCCCTCCCTTCCTCTACCTAACCCACCCGCCCCGGCCCTGTCTATACCCCCCCCTTACCTTTCTCCGGGGATTTACGCCTCCCGGAGGGAGAAGTAAATCCCCGCGTGCCAGCGGGCCTGTTGCGCGCCGGGACGCGACCTGGGGGCGGGTACGGAGGGTGCGGCCACGCCCCCGGACCGCCCCGGGTTGTAGCCACGCCCCCATACCCGCCCCCAAAATGCTGCCGACATGCCCCCTAAACGCCGCGACGACCGGGCCCGCCCCGACACGCCCCCGACACGCCCCCCTCGGAGAACCCCGGGACTTACGCGAGTCCCGGGGCTCTGCGCGCGCCGGTAGGCCTATGTAAAATAGGCTCACCGGCGCGCAGGGCCCTGCTCGCCTAAATCCGCCCGGTTTTGGGCGGATTTAGGCGAGCAGGGCTCTGAAAATCCACCCCTCTGTTCTTGTAATAATAAAAAAATGGAACTATTTATTTCAGTGTGTTTGCTGGTGCACAGGGAAAGCTCCTCCTGTAAATCTATTTACAGAGGGGGACTCCTTTACTACACAGGCCACATCTCTGGGAGGGGTTCCACCTTTGAATAGGAAGTATTACCTCACATTTTCTACTGGTTATGCTTCTCCCTGTGCATCCAAACAGCCTCCCGGCTCTGGCCACTGCCTTATCACATTATTTCATTATCTTGAGATCATCTGACCTCTCACTCCAAGATCTATGTCTTGGTTGGTGCATATCAGCTCTTCACCACTTATTACATACCATTACTGTTGGTTGCTGCATTCGAAATGCATGATTCTGCACTTTTTGGCAGAAATCAACAGTAGCATAACACCCCGATAATTTTCAAAACAGGTTTACAAGCTTAAACTAGGGTTTGTACATGTAAATTCTTTTGAAAATTGCCCATAATTTAGATCATAGCCAAGATATATAGGGAACAGAGCTATTCAAACAGTCAATAATTTTTGCAATGTCCAAGCTGTTTCAGATTTTTTGTGTTATAATCAAGAACGCTGTGCTCCTATGTAACTCCAGATGCATCTAAGCCATTCCTGGACATCCAGAAATTCAATTTGCTCTGACAATGTCTCCCTGGACCATAGAACCTAAGCTATTATTGAAATAACCAGACCCCAATCCATTCAAGGTCTTGCATGTAAGCATGAAAATGCCATCAATGCACTCCGAGTAGAGTAGGAACTTTTGGGTGTAGGCGCTGAGGAAGCATTACTCTAAATCCACTCCAGCCATGAAAATCTTGGCATATTGTAATGTGCAGGCATCTGGGGACCCATGACAGCGCTGTTGAATTAAAGCTTCTTCTCAAATATCCTTGCAGCCCTCTCTTGACAACAAGTCCACAGTTCTTTTTCCCCAATTAACCATATTTTGGAACTGAACCTGAAATTTGCTTAACCTTAAAAATGATTCTGGCATAATTTAGGGCCTAAGAAAAAGTGTTTGAAATCTGTGAGTTGTCTGACCCTACCCCACCAAGTCCATTTGCTGCATAGGTTTAGAAAGAATGGGGAGTTCAATATTGCAAGCCATTCCCGCAGGGAAAATGCTCTTTTACTCATGGAAATGGGCTGTTTGAATATTATCCACCCTCTACATGGGTAAAAGAACGTGCAGATTTCAACAACACATGTACTTTTTACCTCTGTATTTCTGTAGGCATTGCCAGGGAGGGTCAGATCAGGGGAGGCAACTACGCATGTAGTTTAGGATATTCAAAACTTCATGGGTTATTTTACCTTAAAAAATACGTGTACAAAGAGCAGGTGCAAATTAATGCAAGTGTTTTTGAGGAGGAAATAATCAGATCAAATAGTTTTGTTTTGATTATTGCAGCAAACACGGTGGCTACTAGATGTGGAGCTTACCGGACCATGTATAGCTTGCCATTATGGGGTAGATAGATAATCAAAGTTGTGTAAACCTGAAAAAGCTAACCCCTATGAACTTATATAGATCTTTTTAAAAATGTATTTTTATTATTTGTGCTTATGGCAATTCTCTTATAAATAGGTCCAATGGCTTTTGTCCTTTTTTTCTTCAATCTTTTTAGCTTGTGAAACTTTTTAAAATACCCACAAAAACAAGCTATACTATAAGAGTTATCAAGATTATACAGCTTCTTCCTTCAGGTATTGGTTCTTTAAAGGGTATCGCAACCTATCTAGATTCCATTTTTCTCTTCAACTAACCTAGAACTGTATAATTTCCTTGAGAATAATGTGAACTCCTAAGCCTTCTCAGTGCAAAATGATGTTTTACTGCCTGGATCATTTTGGAAGAAGCTAAATAAAGCTTGAAGTTATGACTCAAGTCTTTACAAACCTTCTTAGGCACCATATTGTAATTACGCATTTTAATTAAAGGTGTCTTTCATAAGCAAATAGGCAAAGTGGTTTAACAAGCTTGAGGAACTGTTCATAGATCCTACTCTACTTGTTAAACTGCAGCTTGGGTTGGGTATAGTAATCATAATAATTACCATTGAAGAAATGAGATCCAAGATTATGATATACTAATGTAGGCATTGGAATAACAGGCACAAGCTGCTCCCTTTCAGTGTGGGCTACAGTGCTGAGAAAAGTTAAAACAATAGGTGAAAGAAAAAATTGCAATGTGGAAATTGCTAGAACCTAATTATAACTATATCAGAAATACCCCCAAAATACTCTGCCTTGGTATGATAGGGCTAAAGGGCACCAGTGGCAGGTATTAGGGCAGAATTTACTGTGGTACCTACGGTTGAGTCATCTCCTAGATAAGCATTTTAGTTACTTGGTACAATGTCTCGTTACATACATATATATAAAGAGAATAATGGTATATTAAGAAATAAAGCTAATACTAAAAATATATATGCTAATAACCTATGTAGAAACGATATATTTCTCAACACACATTATCTGCATATATTTTGTGTGCATCTACTCCTAAAAAACACATAAATGCATTGTTTGTCAAAGATGGAATTACTAAAGCATAAACTTATATCATTGTAAGTCAGGTCAAAAGGCTCACTGCCTTCTGCTGACTTTTACTGACCAAGTCTTTGCATAGGGATTCAAAATCTACCCTGAAATTCAAAGCTAATGACTTGGGGGAAGCACCATCATTTTACTGTGTAGGAAATCTTGGGTAGTATAAGGTGTCCTTAATATATTAGGCCAGTTTTCTTAATAAAATAGGCCTGTTGTCATTGTCTCATTCAGTCATAGCCTAATGCTGTTTTGTTCACATGCACGGCCAGCAGAGCTGGGGTGTGCACATGTGTGGCCCATGAGGCTGGAATTCCTTAGGCCAACCCACAGCCCATGGAAGCAGAAAAGGATGCAAGGCTGTCATATTCAGCATGGCTTGCAGGGAAGCCAGGGAAGCCAGGGCCCATGAGCTGCAGAAAAGATTGCAGTGGAGGCATTCAGGGATGCAGCAGGCAGGGAGCAAAGGGCATGCTGGCCACACCAGCAGCAACAGAGCAGATTGCCTATGACGAAAGATAAGCCGCATGAGCCAAACAGGAGCCCTGGCAGCTAAAGCTGCAGGAACAAAGCAGGTGTGTGTGTATCAGGCGGCTACCAGAAAGGACATGCTTTGTGCTCCAAGCAGCAGGTGCTGGATGAGACAGTGAGCAGGCAGGGTGCCCTGCTACCTGAACAGCAGGCAGTGAAACAAGATGCTGAGCAGCACAGTTGGCAGAAAGTCTGAACCCTGTCTGTTGCAGAGAACCAGCTAACCCCTAAACGAGCTGCGGATGAGAGGTGATGGAGGAAAAGGTGCAGCAGGAAAAACTGGGGGGGGGGGGGCGAGCCAGAGGCCCTGGGGTTGTCACACTCTGGCAACTCAATCACTCAGACTCCACCTGCTCACACACTCATACACACACAGTATCCAAACCCATCACACTGACACATAGTCGTAGGCTGAATTCACACCCCTCCCACTCACACAGACCCACACTCACAGAGACAGAGCCAGTCCATAGACACACACTCAGATCCACTCATTTGTGGACTCACAATCATACCACTAACACTAAAAAGAAATACACCATTCACACACATTATCACCCTTACTTACACATTTGAAAATGTAGCCACGCAAACCTTTCAATCTGCAACAATACTCTTCACTATGCCTCTTCATGTCACCATTTTTGAAGGACTGTTCCTCTAGTAGTAAATTATAGTCCAAAATCTGACTGATTGCTGCAGATCTGAAGAATTGCTCTGATCAGCTTCTTTGATTTGAGAATTAAATTCTTGACCCAAGGAATGTAATTGGATGTGGTTTCATGGGGGTGGTAGTTGTTTTTCTCTGAATCATCATAAACAAGTGTCCAAGCTTTCATCATTTGAAGAAAGTTGAACACAATAGACCATGGTCTCCTTTCAACTAAATTATTGTGCAGCAATGTCTTTTAAATGCCGCATATAAAAATATTAACTCTACCTCCCATAGAGATATAAATACTAGGGATGTGCAGAGCAAAATTTTATGTTCATATTTTTTATGTCCGAAAGGGGGTCCCACTTGCGGCCAATATGGACATAAAAAAAATCCAATGAGTTGGGTATATGTACATATGTGCAAAAAAAAAATTTAAACCCCCTCACCCTCCTTAATCCCCCCCCCAGACTTACCACAACTCCCTGGTGATCGAGCGAGGAGTGAGGACGTCATTTCTGCAATCCTTGGCGAGAAGCATGTGACGTCGGTGGCACGTCGAGTGACGCCGACGTCACGTGATTCCCGGCAAGTTCGCACCGGACGGCTCGTTCGGCCCAAAAAGAACTTTTGGCCAGCTTGGGGGGGCCTCCTGACCCCCTCAAGCTGGCCAAAAGTTCTTTTTGGGCCGAACGAGCCGTCCGGCGCGAACTTGCCGGGAATCACGTGACGTCGCGTCTGAGTGACGCGGCGCCACGTGATTCCCGGCGAGTTTGCGCCGGACGGCTCGTTCGGCCCAAAAAGAACTTTTGGCCAGCTTGGGGGGGTCAGGAGGCCCCCCCAAGCTGGCCAAAAGTTCTTTTTGGGCCGAACGAGCCGTCCGGCGCGAACGAGCCGGGAATCACGTGACGCCGGCGTCACTCGACGTGCCGCCGACGTCACATGCTTCTCGCCAAGGATTGCAGAAATGGCGTCCTCACTCCTCGCTCCATCACCAGGGAGTTGTGGTAAGTCGGGGGGGGGATTAAGGAGGGTGAGGGGGTTTATATTTTTATTTTGGCTCAACAATCGCGATTTCCCACATATCGAACATATCTATGTTCGATATGTGGGAAATCCGATCGTTTATGTCGAATCAATTTTTTAAGTAAAAAAAAAATATGAGTTGCGTTTTACTAATGCGGTCAATCCGAATGCACACCCCTAATAAATACCTACCTAGTGTTAGGGCACCGTTGCTAGGTGTTCTCTCTCTCTCTCTCTTTCTCTCACTCACTCTCCTGCAGTCAGCATCTTCACTCTGAAGCAAGGCTTCCCAAACCTGTATTGGGGTCCCCACAGCAAGTCAAGACTTCAGGATATCCACAATGAATATACATGAGATAAATGTGGATGTCTGGAATCTCTATGATCTGCAAATTTATCTCATGCATGTTCATTGTAGATATCCTATATAAAAAGAAAACTGGCTGTGGAGTCCCCAGGACAAGTTTGGGAAATCATGTTCTTAACTCTTCAGGATCCAGTGGTTGCTATCTGCTTTTCCAGTCCTCATGGTCCAGCAAGATGATGCCAACAGAAACACTGCTGGAGGAATCAACTTTGAGAATGGACTTCAGTCAGGATAATGGCAGATGAGAAATTGACGAGAGATTAAAACAAATACAGAAGTCATTTGAATACATTTTCTGGCCTCTCCTGAAAAATGTGCTAATGGAGGTCAAAAGAAGACATTTGGGGGTGGGTAGATTGTAAGCCCTCTGGGGATAGAGAACTACCTACAGTACCTGAATGTAAACCGATGTGATATCTCAGATCGAATGTTGGTATATAAAAATAATAAACAATAAATAAATATTTAAAAATAAATGTTTAACTGAATTAGCCAGATTAGACTTATCCAGCTAGCTCACAGAGGATATTCAGCAGCATAGAAATTCAGAGTGAGAGAGAAAGAGAGAGAGAGACTAGCTAAGAAGCAATTTTCACCATTTAGACAGATGAATATATTTATCTAGCTAAGGAGATAGCTGAATATTTTGGGAGTGGGCATGGTGGATTATAGTGGGGCTACTTATCTGGTTATCTTAACCAGATGACTGCAAATATTCAACCTTATCCAGTTAAGTTAACCAGATAATTTAGCTGGTTTTAACATAAAGGCTAAGTAGGAATTTGTATACGGATATTCAGCAGTATAGCTGTGTTTCTGAATATCCCATTTAAGTTAGCCAGATAAGACTTATCTGGTTAACTTAAATAAACATTTGTTTTGAATACTGGTCCCTGAATGTCTAGGAAACTTGTCACCCACAAGCTAAATGGGGAAAGTATTTCCAAGTATACACAGACATATAAAAATGAACGCACAAAATCATGTGTTATGGGTATATTCACCAACCCAAAGTACTGCGGCTAAGAATAAAACCTTCAGCTGACAAATCTGAGCACACTCTGTGCTTAAAGGTGCCTCCTATTGTTAGACTGGGCAAATATTTATACCTTTCCTAATTATTACTTTTTCCTTGTGTCAGCATGCCAACCTGCCATGCAATTATTTTCTGCTTAAAGAGCCCCTATTGATATACATTTGAGAGGGGTTCAGGACCAAGAATCATTCCAGGGCTGGCCCAGTGGCAGTGTTGTACACTGCCATGCAGGGGGCTCTGACTTTGAATACTGACTCACAACTCCTGATCCTAGGTTGGCAAGGGCAGGGGATGTTGCAAAAGCAATGCTTACGATGCAAAAGCAATGCTTACGACTCCTACTGGGAGGGAAGTCATAGTCATAGTCACCATGCAATGGTGACCCCCCCTAGTGGGGGTCACCATTGCAAAACCCCTTCCTAAACCTTGCAAGGTTTAGGAAGGGGCCTTGCATGGCCTGTGTCTGAGGACTACTGCCATATTCACTTGACAAAAGTAAGTTGAGAGGATATGTAAAATAAGGGAAAACACATTCCTGGGTATTTGTGAATAAAGGCAAGATCACAGTCCTAGTTCCAATAGCATTAGAAGCTCAGAAGTAGAAGGAAATACCTAGGTAAAAATAATAAGAATATTATGCTGGGAAGAATGTGAGTTATTTAAGGAAAGCAGGTCTGTTCATTGTGCTAATTTCTTTCTCTCTGTAAGGTTCATCTATGTTAAGCCATTGTGTTTTAAGCACAAGTTATGGTTTTCTGTTCAAGTACTATATTTTCTGTATTTAACCACATTTATTTTTAGGAGGTAAAAACGTATGTGCCACAGCCTTCCCTAGGTAGAAGCATAACCCAGTTATCATCAACCACCACCGTCTTCTCAGTGAGCAGCAACTCTTCTTGTCCCAGACACTGAGAGGTAAACTCAACACCATTTGACAGTAGCATCTGCAGGAGGGTCAGGATTAACTCTTTGGTGGGTACTAGACATACAACTGTGTTGGTCCCCCTATCATAATATACAATAAATATATTTTTAAACTTAACAAACATGTGAACACCATTATGTTAACCTCCACAACTAATTCTGTAGCATTACTGTTAACATAATCACATCACCTCCTCATCCCTCTCTTCCCTGGCACAATTATATCACTTCCCTTTCACCCCACCCCACCCCCAGCAATCCCCAGGCAGGAGTTGGCAAGCAGTAGTTATTACCCTGCTGCTGCCTTCTCCTTTGCCAGCTTTCGTCTTCATCCGGGATCGGTGGATCTCACGAGACTATGGGTCCTGCACAGGTTTGACCGCAGAGGAAAGCTGGTAGAGAAGAAGGCAACAGGTAAGAAAGTGCTGCTGACTGATTCCTCCTGTCAGATGGAGGACAACATTCAGGGGGTGTGGAGGACAGATAGATGTCTATAGATGGTAGTAGCTCAGGCCCACCCCCACTCTTCTCTCTGCACTATCCCCCCTCTCTTCTCTCTGCTGGAAGACTTACAAAGTCAAAAATCTGCTGGCATAGAGAACCACCAAATAAGCACATCTGAGTATGTCCCCTCCCCCCACCCGCCCCAAAATTTGAGATCTAGGCACATGCCTTGTATGCCTGTGCCTTAATTGGTCCTGCCTTCAGTCCAAGCATTGGACACACACAAGCCTGAATACTCAGTAGAGGAATGTGATTCAGGTAATCTGGACAATAGTTCCACACAAAACACAAGTTGCAGGAACAAGTTGGAATTCATTCCTATACACTTTCTGAGGTAATTTTTAACTCACTTTAAACAATTCTGAAAAGTTGCAATAATAGAGAACCACATATTACTTTAAAAACAGTGCATGGATACCTTTGTATACTATAATTATTATATTTTGCACTGATTATAATGATCAGGGTACATACGACAAAGACTCTTAATAACTGACCTAGTGAGATAGCTCATCATCTCAAGCTCAAGATTTATGGTTTGTTCTTGGTGCCTCTGACTTAATTGTTCTTCTCCTGTTGGCCTAATTATTACAACATTTTTCCTACCATGTTCAAAGTCATATTATAAATTAAGTGATAGAGTAGTAATTACCAAATGGATAAAACAAGTATTCACTTACCAGATCTCTATTGCATGCCACATACACCTCAGTATTCCAAATAGGGAGAAGAACTGAAACCTAAAGATTAGAGATTGATAATTACAGCACAGGACAGTGGACTATGGACAAGATGATTTACAGCCTGCAGAGAAAAATAAAGGTAAAACAGAGAAATGCAAAGTCTGCAAAACAGAAAAGGAAACAGTTGCACATCTTGTCACTCAATGTGATGTACTGATCTCAGAAGGCCAGTATACAAGAAGACACAATAAGTTGGCATGGCTCATCCACTGGAAACTGTGTAATCACTATCATATCACTATACCAGTAAAATACTAGGATCACACTCATAGAATTAGAGAGAATGAAAAAATTGTGATAGATGAGACAGTCTCATTCCAACTGATAAAAAGCTCGATGCAAGAAAACCAGACATTGTGGTAAAGATAAAAACAAAAGAATGGCTTTGCTAATAGAAGTATGAATACCAAGCAATTATTCTGTTCAATGTATGGAGGGAAAGAAGATCAATCTTGACATATCAAAAGATGCAATCAAAGACCAACAAAATGAAACAGAAAGATAGACAAATAGCCCCAATGGTACGGGTGCTACTAGACAGATTAAAAAGAACTTCCAGGCACACCTTGATATGTCTTGCCCTTGCATATGAACACTAGAAGGAAGATCTCTTTAGCATAATGCAAGTACTGAAAGGAACACCAATGATAAATTTTAGAGACTGAGATTCTATCCAACATGCCCTGACTTATGAGTGAGGTCCATTCCTATCATGGTGTGTGCACAACAAACCTATTTGGAGACATTATGCTGGGAGAAATCAAAAGCACTCTTTAGTGATCAAACATCTATAGCTTTTTCACAAGTGGCGCTAATAGTTTTCAAATAACTCGAAATAAAAAATAGGCAGATGAAGTCAAAGAATGTGATAACACCATACAAACAAAAATATTTCACCAAAATTCCTCTCTGAAAATGTTTCAGGAAATTTTTCATCTATTGCTAAATTCATAATAGTCACTTTAAATTTTCTAAATGGAGGAAAGATCTCAGAACCTAAGGGTGTGCATTCGTTTGCAATGTATTGGCAATCCGCCATATTCGTTGTATTCATGGGGAAGCGAAACGTATTGCGATTCCCACGAATACAACAAATCTTCACCGTATTATTCGGTTGTCTAAAGGAGCGAATTTAAACAAAACTCCCATCCTCCTGACCCCCCCCAAGACTTGCCAAAACTCCCTGGTGGTCCACCGGGGATCTGGGAGCCATCTACTGCACTCATGCCATTGGCTGTCAGTATTCAAAATGGCACCAATAGCCCCTGTGACATAGTAAGGGCAAAGGCTATCGGCGCCATTTTGTTTACCGGCAGCCGATGGCCTGAGTGCAGGAGATCGCTCCCGGACCCCCCGCTGGACCACCAGGGACTTTTGGCAAGTCTTGGAGGACCCTCCTGTCCCCCACAAGACTTGCCAAAAGTCCCCTGTCACATGGTAGGAGCACAAGATGGCGCCAGCCGTCCATTGTTCCTACCATGTGACAGGGGCCAACCAATGGCACTGGAAGCCCCTGTGACATAGTAAGGTCAAAGGCTATTGGCGCCATTTTGAATACCGGCAGCCAATGGCGTGAGTGCAGTAGATGGCTCCCAGACACTCGCTGGACCACCAGGGAGTTTTGGCAAGTCTTGAGGGGGTCAGGAGGGTAGGGGGTTATAGTTAATTACATTTTAGCCAGCAAACAAATAAGAATGGAACACATGAACGGATTGGGGCCCCCCTTGCCGAATGCAATGTATCTGCCCCCCCCCCTACGAATACAAATACCGAATGTAATGTATGCGGTCCCTCTGCACATCCCTATCAGAACCAAACATACATTGGTTTGGATGGTTTCAATCATCGGTCAAAAAACCTAACCTTCCCTAAAGTTTATTCTTCATGACAAAATATTTTTTTTTTAATTTGTTATTTATAAACCACTTATCTTAATGTTTTGAAAAGTTTTTTTGAAAAAGGGGTTTCAACTGGAGAAGCTATGGCGTCTTATTACCAAGTTATCGCCGACATTGGCCAGTGTTTTGCTTACCAAAGCTGCCTCAGGGTGAAACCTTAATTAAAACATAAATAGTGAATGCATGTTCAGGCTCAATTTCTTGATTGTATACTAAAATAACATTTTATTGATTGCAGCATACATACTCACTATGCAGACATCAAATATATTCAAAACGTGAAGTGACGAGCTTTCTGAATGCATTTGTAACAAAAGACACTAACACTTGCGCAGTACGTGTTGAACAGCTGTATTTAAACTTGACTGCTCTATTAGCCATCCATATTGGCTTTTCTATTCCTGAATCCAACAATATCAAAAATAAACAGATGGTAATAATTTGGAACGCATGGGTTACATTATTTGCAGTAATTAACAGCATTTGAAATTCTTCTAATGCACGTCTTTTTCAAAATGAAAAATACTATACTGAAAAAAATTGGACACCATAGATCAGAAAAAAATGTATTCATTCAATCGAGGCTAAGAGAGAATTTGAAAAGAAGTTGGCCATAGATGCAAAAACTCACAGTAAAAACTTTTTAAAATATATCCAAAGCAGAAAGCCTGTAGGGAGTCAGTTGGACCGTTAGATGATCGAGGGGTTAAAGGGGCACTTAGAGAAGATAAGGCCATAGCGGAAAGATTAAATGATTTCTTTGCTTCAGTGTTTACTGAAGAGGATGTTGGGGAGGTACCCACACTGGAGAAGGTCTTCATGGGTGCTGATTCAGATGGACTGAACCAAATCATGGTGAACCTAGAAGATGTAGTAGGCCTGATGGACAAACTAAAGAGTAGTCAATCACCTGGGACAGATGGCATACACCCCAGGGTTCTGAAGAAACTAAAAAATGAAATTTCAGACCTATTAGTAAAAATTTGTAACATGATTAAAATCATTCATTGTACCTGAAGACTGGAGGATAGCTAACGTAACCCCAATATTTAAAAAGGGCTCCAGGGATGATCTGGGAAACTACAGACCAGTTAGCCTGACTTCAGTGCCAGGAAAAATAGTGGAAAGTGTTCTAAATATCAAAATCACAGAACATATAGAAAGACATGGTTTAATAGAACAAAGTCAGCATGGCTTTACCCAAGGCAAGTCTTGCCTCACAAATCTGCTTCACTTTTTTCAAGGAGTTAATAAACAGGTAGATAAGGGAGAACTGGTAGATGTAGTGTTTCTGGATTTTCAGAAGGCGTTTGACAAAGTTCCTCATGAGAGGCTTCTAGGAAAAGTAAAAAGTCATGGGATAGGTGGCGATGTCCTTTTGTGGATTACAAACTGGCTAAAAGACAAGAAACAGAGAATAGGATTAAATGGACAATTTTCTAAGTGGAAGGGAGTGGGCAATGGAGTGCCTCAGGGATCTATATTGGGACCCGTACTTTTCAATATATTTATAAATGATCTGGAACGAAATACAATGAGTGAGGTAATCAAATTTGCAGATGATACAAAATTGTTCAGAGTAGTTAAATCACAAGCAGATTGTAATAAATTGCAGGAAGACTTTGTGAGACTGGAAAATCTGGCATCCACATGGCAGATGAAATTTAATGTGGATAAGTGCAAGGTGATGCATATAGGTAAAAAATAACCCATGCTATAGTTATACAATGTAAGGGTCCATATTAGGAGATACCACCCAAGAAAGAGATTTAGGCGTCATAGTGGATAACACATTGAAATCATCAGGCAGTCAAAAAAGCAAACAGAATGTTGGGAATTATTAGAAAGGGAATGATGAATAAAATGGAAAATGTCATAATGCCTCTGTATCGCTCCATGGTGAGACCGCACCTTGAATATTGTGTACAATTCTGGTCGCGCATCTCAAAAAAGATATAATTGCGATGGAGAAGGTACAGAGAAGGCTACCAAAATGATAAGGTGAATGGAACAGCTCCCCTATGAGGAAAGACTAAAGAGGTTAGGACTTTTCCGCTTGGAGAAGAGACGGCTGAGGGGGGATATGATAGAGGTGTTTAAAATCATGAGAGGTCTAGAACAGGTAGAAGTGAATTGGTTATTTACTCTTTCAGATAACAGAAAGACTACGGGACACTCCATGAAGTTAGCATGTGGCACATTTAATACTAATCATAGAAAGTTCTTTTTCACTCAACGCACAATTAAACTCTGGAATTTGTTGCCAGAGGATACGGTTAGTGCAGTTAGTGTAGCTGTGTTTAAAAAAGGATTGGATAAATTCTTGGAGGAGAAGTCCATTACCTGCTATTAATTAAGTTGACTTAGAAAATAGCCACTGCTATTACTAGCAAGAGTAACATGGAATAGACTTAGTTTTTGGGTACTTGCCAGGTTCTTATGGCCTGGTTTGGCCACTGTTGGAAACAGGATGCTGGGCTTGATGGACTCTTGGTCTGACTCAGTATGGCAAGCCAAATCATCACTGTGTCCAATCTGTACAGAGTTATAAAATTCCCAGCAGCAATCCCAGACCTTGTTATACAGCATGTCATCATTCTGCATGTAACCCCCTATCTGGGTGCAGACTGCTAACTGATGAAGCCATAAACAATTTTGTTGTACGCTTGGGGGGCAGGAAGCTTCCCAGGCTAGCTTGGTACAGTCTCTATATTGCAAGGCCTGGATACTTTATCAAGAGGGCTGAGGAAGTTTTCTCTCAAGGCCCCAAGTGCTGAAAGTGTGCCTTCTTGTCCCAACTCTGGTCCCTGGGGAGAGGGGTATGAATCCAGCCCAGTGTGTGCTGAAGGTACAAAAGAAATGACTGAAGCCACTGTGCTAGTGTCCAACGATAATTCTTTACTGATGAGTGTATGAAAATGGCACAAATCCTGATCCACAGCAGCACAATGTATTGCTTTATTACAATGTCCTCGTCAATCTGTGCAGAAATGCCAAAGGCCAGCCAGGGGAATTTCTACTCTCAAAAGCTTGGAAAAATAGGCTCCCCAAATGGGCAGGGTGTCCTTTTTATGAGCAGAACCATCCTTTCCAATAAGCAAGGAGCCAAAGTTAATGTCTCTCCAAGGAGAGATAAAATTCACTCACTCTCTAGGGTCTTGAGAATCACTGGATAGATGTTCCTTTTGATGGTAGACTCTGCCTTTACTTACTGTTAGTTGACTCAAGCCTTCTTTGCTCTAATGCAGTCCTTTGTTTTTTCCTTCAAATCCCGGACAGGAGGGACCCCCTGGATAAGGATCTTCTATGCTCCAGTCAGGCAGAAAGGGCAATCAAAACTTCCTCCTGGATGTTGAACTCATGGTTTTACAAAACTGAAGATAACACCGGATGACTCCTTACAGCAGGTCATCCTGTAAGATCTGGGTAAGATCTTCCCTAATCTGCATAGCCCCAGACCCAGGGTTCCCTGCTTCCTGGGCTCAGGCAGCGTACAGGCTCCAGTAAGGCCCCTACTATTTAAAAGTTTAAACTCCAAAAAATATACCCGGAAGCAAAATTCCAAACCACACAGGTTGTGTACTGGAATGGAAACCCCCTCCCAACCCTGGTCAGGACCGCCAGGTCAGGACCACTAGGAATCCTCTGACTGGGCCTGTAAAATAACAAAACTCTAAGCTCCTATCTGCCTCCTGTACTTTGTACTAACCAAAAAGATTGCCTCTCTGGCAGTAGCCAGAGCCAAAAGCATGCTAAAAGGGTGGTCATTCCAGAACCTGCAGAGGGTGGAGTTGCATTTGAATGAATCCTGCACTAGATCTGTTTGATTCTTGATATCCAGGACTTACTGGTAATGCTAGCTTCTTTTTAAATGTGTCTAGAAGTTGACCCTCACACCAGCCCAATAAACAAATAGCTGGTGTGAAAACTATTACACATTCCAACATCTGATTAACCAATCTGTTTACCCTCTGCCAGAAGGCTAGTACAAATAGACAATCCCACCACACATGTAGGTAAGAGCCCACTTGGCCGCAACCTCTCCAATACAATGGAAAGGAAGTTGGGGAAATTTTGTGAAAAAGTAATGGATAACTGTAGATTCGTATTAACAGTTTAACCATCAGTTCTGCCCCCTATGTGCACAAAGTAAGGTCTTAATCGCATTACACCACAGCCTCTGCCAGTGCTTTAAGTCTATTTGCAATCTCAACTTCCTGTTTCATTGTTTTTCCACTAGGAGAGAAGGCTCCATGGATAGATAGGATTGGATTTTGGCTTTATAGAGCATCAAGTTAACTCTCCCAGGAGAGTTGCCTTTCAAAAACACTTTTTCTAGTAGTGTAGGTTCTGACCAGCCCCATCCTTCCCCATGTCGCTTCTCCAACACTAGCACTAACTTTTCATAATATGTATGAGTTTGGTCATGCAGATCAAATTCAAATTTTAAATCATTAAATTACTTCACTGAGCTGTCCTCATACATTTGACCCAAATATATTAGCCTCTATTCCCACCATAACTTGGCCTCCTTACAAAATGAATGAATAGTAAGACTGGGACTTTGCCCTGGGATCATAGCCTCTTTAACTATAACCCTAAAAGACTCTCGCAACAGCAAAGACACCTTCAACTGCTAACG
Source organism: Rhinatrema bivittatum (assembly GCF_901001135.1). NCBI lineage: Eukaryota > Metazoa > Chordata > Amphibia > Gymnophiona > Rhinatrematidae > Rhinatrema > Rhinatrema bivittatum. The sequence continues at coordinate 438,444,291 of NC_042615.1, read as the reverse complement.
TTTGCTTGTTCGCAGCGTTTGCACAAAGCAGATAGGGAGAGTTATTGGGTTATGATCAAAGCCCCACTCAGGGCACCAAAGAACTGGAACACACACACAAAAAAAAAAATCTATATGGCTATACGTTTGATGTAGAATAGAGAATAGAACCCATCGGGGGGGGGGGGGGGGGGCCCCGATGGGTTCTATTCTCTCCAAATGTCTTGGAGACCTAGCTTCTTAATTAGTAATCTAAATGATGCTGCTTGCCCACTATTTATTTATTTATTTAAGTCTTTTCTATACCGTCATTTAGTAGTTTCCGTCACAACGGTTTACAATAGGCACAAACAAATAATGATGCTGAAACGTTACTTTACACAAGTGCCATATCGGTCGGTACATAGTTTTTTAAAATAAGATAAATGTAGTGTGATAAGATACTGTACAGTGTTTTTTTTGGGTTTTTTTCGGAATTAAAAGCAATGCTAACTTTATCAGTGTCACTTTATCTTATAGTGATGGATGATCAGACAAAGTAATATAAAAAATAGGCTGTATAGAAGTTCTGTCCCTTAAAGAGTCAAGACAGTCATTCCAACCCCCTGCCATAATTAAGGGGGCAGATGTAAAAGAATCTGCTAGTGTCACTGGGTCCGTAACCACATACCAGTGCACATTTCTGCCCATAAATAGTGCACTACATTATGAGATATCTACTATGAGGATCTTTGGCCACGTTCTCATCCTTCTTAGGCAGTGACCTATGAATAAGAACACACATCCCATAGCTCTTAGATGTATGAGGGGCAAATTCAGCTCTACCCACCCACTCCTGCACCTATTTCATATGCTCTGGTCAGTGAGCTGCTTCTCCGGAAGCAAGGCAATCTGTGATCCTTTCTTTCTTAAATAATCGAGAATGTGGCTTCTCTTCATAGGAGAGCCAATACTGCACATGTTAAGAGATATTCTATTAATGGGGGAGTTAGACATATCTCCTTATGAGCTACTTAGTAACAAAATACATTTCCAAATCCCCTAAACCCTGTAACTCATCAAGTACAGAACGGAACACATCACTTGCTGCAGGTGTGCATCCGGTATATTTTTTGCTGAAAATCCCTCCCCTGTCAAAACTCCGACCAACAATCCCGAAAAACACCTCCCCCCTCCAAGCCAATAACATGTGGCAAAACAACAGCCTTCTCCAAGCGCTGCTCGTGCTCGCCCCAAAATTCCCACCAGTTTCCCACCCCTTGAACAGAGAAGACTCAGGCGAGTGAGGGAACTCCCAAAACCCGCCTTCCTCTCTAACAATCAACCCATTGTAACCCTCCCACCCATGCTATACATCCTCCCCCAACATCCACCACCCCCTTTCCATGTAAACCAATTCCTAATCTCAGTAATGATTCCTTTTAAGCCCACCCCTTTACCATCCCCAGTCCAAGACAAAAGAGCAGTAATAATTGTCCAGAGGAGGTAAACATGCACACAAATCGATGCTCACTGATCCTGTGCTCTACAAATGTCCTGTGACCAGCAAGCTTGTTTCTGCCTCACTATTCCCATGTGGCACCCATCTCCAACAGAGCCGATTTGTCAGTTCCCAGTGTGTAACCACACACCAACTGCTGGGACCATCACCTCCAGATATCAAAATCTGTATCATTATGGAAAGAAAATAAAGAATATTAGCCCCCCCCCCCCCCCCCCATTCCCTCCCCTGTACCTCCCAACAAACATTAGCCCTGCCAAATGTTGCCCTCTTCCACCCGCCCCAGACCCAAACATTGATATAGACCTTTTTCTCTCCAGTATTATATAAATTGTGTTATCCAGTTACCAAAACCCCATAAAGTCTAATTCCATATATAACAGAGAAAAAGAATATGTAGCCAAGCCAGTGCTGTCTTCCACTGCTCGATTAGTACTCAGATTTTTCTGCAGAAACAGCTGCACCTCTTTCATTGTCTTGAAAACCGCAGGCGTGCCCTTATGGATCACTCTCAGATTGGCGGGGCAAAGAATGGCATACTGCAGGCCTCTCCCCTATACCTCCCGCTTCACTCCCACAAAGTTCTGCCGCCTGTGTTTCTTCACATCTGCCGAAAAGTCCTGGAATTAATTTCCCTGAAGATTTAGCTCTTTCATCTTCTGCCCCACCTCCAAAAAATACAACAATTGTCTGTAAAATTATGCATTCAGATGATCAGTGCTCTCGGCCACACATTGTCTTTGGGCAGTGGCAGTGCCCGATCAATCTTCAGTTTGTTTTGCTTGCAGCTAATGTTCAAAAGCGCGGAGAACCTAGATGCAAGAAATGCCATTGCAAAAAATGCCTCCGCATGTTCAGGCAGCCACAATATGAACATTTTCACACCTGCTCCTGTTTTCTACGTCATCTTGTTTATCCGCTAACCTTTTATGTAAGCATTCCATAATTTCCAGGCGCTGCCATGTGGCAGTGAGGGACATTTCAAGTGCCTCCACTCTCTCCCATACATTATCTAGCCTCGCTGATGCTTCATTTACTGTAGAGACTAGCTGAGTGACACTATCAACTGGCAAAGCTAACTTAGCATCGAGGCTCACATTAATTTTTCCCCCTAGTTGGTTTATGGCACTCCTTACCACCTCTGCCATCTCTGAGGGAAGTACCACGTTGGCCAAGTAATCGGCATCTGGGATGTTCTACTCACTGCAGGCCGTCTTTTCTGCCGCCGATTTTCTGCAAGTGTGCTTAAGTGTAGATGTTTGCTCATCCCACATCGACAGCAGCAATTTCTTTGATATCTTTTTAGCCATTTCCAGGCAAAAATAAGACTGGAGACACAAAAAGTTAACTCAGACCTGAAACGTCAGAGGACTGCAGCCTTTCAGCATGAGCGCATCACGTGACCAGCAGGTGTCACTTTATGGGTGTGGATTTGGTTAATGGAGGGGAGCTTTAGAATGCTCGGGAGGTTGATTTGGGAGTGTAAACGAGCTGTGCTGGTCTATAAGCAGGTTGGGGTTTAGTTTTGGAGGAGTTATTTCTTGGATTTGGTGTGTTGGTGGTGGAGTTGTAAGGGATGGCTGGTTCTTTGTTTTAATTTTTGTTCTATTTTTCTGTTTTAAATTTTAGTTTTAAGTTTTTTATTATCAGGTTTATATGAAGGTTTTGGGGGCTTGGTGGGGGGCAGGCTCCTTTGAGCTCTGGGGTGTGAGAGGGCTGTGGGTTTCTTTGTTTAATTTAATAAAAACTGTTTTTTAATGATTTTGTACACCATGTGGGGCAAGTCTTTCTATCTTATATCGTGGCATTAAACTATAAGGGGACTCCCAAAATTGCCTCTTTCTTGTGCAGTTGCCTCTTGCTAGTATACAGCCAATGGTCTCAACAGACCCTGAGCCTGTGTAATGATGGCAATGTAACTAGTGTGATGTAGAGAAGTTTGACACTGCCCAGTGTGAAATCTCTTAGATTTAACAAAACTCCTGTGCTTATATGAGAACAGGAAAAGTCCCAAGAAGTTGGTCTGCACTCTACAGTTTGAGAGTTCCACCTCCTCGCAGATTATGATGGTGTGGGAGTCTTTCCCTCTACAGGGAAAGGACCTGGAGTAGGGTCCTCTCTCAGAGGGGTTTCTGACGATGTATTCCCATCCTAGGAAAGTGGTTGAAGAGGACCAAGGTTGGGATTTCCAGGTCGTCAGGGCAGGAAGAAGCCTTGGGGGTTCCAGAGAGTGAATTCCTGAGAAGTTGGGTGACGACAAATTGGAGTCTCAAGGAAGAGAGGATTAGGCCCAAAGTCCTGGTCTATCCAGGGAGAATGCTGCAAAAGTTTGGAAAAACAAGGATTGTCCTTAATCTCTACTGCAAACCTGAGTTTTTCTTATACTGTTTGAATGCTGTTCTGTTTTACTTTTCCCAGAGGTTTCCTAAGATCTTTTAATTTTATTTTTACTGGAAATGCTTGGAACTAATTAACAGGAAATGTGACTCTTTTGAAGCTCATTCGAGATACTGTTTTTTTTCCCTTTCCAGTTTTGTACCCAATAGGCTGTTAGACTGCACTGTGCTGCATTTTGCAATTCCAGCAGGTTCAGCAGTTTTATTAATATCATAATGGATTGTATCATTTCTTTTGCTAGCACTTACAAAAAGTTATGAAAATACTTCAGAGAAAACCTCCTGATCTGCCAAAATCTAATCAAAGTCTAAGTAAAATAAAGACATTTTTGTCATCCATGTAGTCTTTAGATAACAGTCATGCACAAATTTGCACAACCTAAAAGAAATACAATTTTATCCATAGCAAATATTGAATTAGTTATTCGCCCTAATGAACATTTTTCATTCCCAGTAGAATTCATTTACAGGAAATTCTTGCGAAACTCAGTCTCGACAATATTCAGATATGAGGTGAATGTGTAAATTATGCATGTTAAATTATGCGTACAACTTTATTCAGATATTCATTAGGACTTACCCAGATAAGTCTGCCAACAAATGTACCCAGATAAAATTACACACAACTTTAACCAGATAGCTTTAGGACAGCTATTTTTCTGACCAGACTTACACAAGTAACTTTACCAGAAAGCCCTCAATATTTGCGTACACCAGCTAAAGTTTAGCTTTGTCCCTGGAATGCCACCAGCATCATCTCTTATATCTGGATAAATTTTGTGTGCACAATATTAATCTCACTGAGTGGAAACAAGAAGCCCAAATACTAAGGTGTACAATGTATTAGTATATGGTAAATGCCAAATGCGCACTAGCTGACCTGAGGCTCCCTTTTGTCCCACACATGATGGGATCTTTAGGTTAATTAGCACCATTTTGGATTTTGGTACCAGTGGTGTAGGATTGACTGAGCTTCAATCCTATCTGCGGAATCCTAAGGCTGCCCATAGGTGAGGGAAAGGAGAATCCAGTGGGCTTGAGAAGTTCCCATAGGGGGGATGAAGGTCTTTTTTGAAAGTCAGGTGGAGGGCAGGTTTAAAGATGGGGCAGGACTTGCTAACTTGGCTGGAGGATTAGTGTATAAGGTACAGGGCTGGCCTCAGTACAGCTGGTGCCATTTTGAAATGTACTGCTACTGCAACCAGGGAAGAAGTGATTGGGCATCACTCCTGCCACTTGAACACCTGGCAATTTTGATAGGGTCAGACGGGGGGGTTGCCAAGGAGCCCGGGGATGGATTAAATGGGCTAGGTAAAGCCCAGCCAGGTAGGCACAAATCCTGAGTCTTCTTTTGAGAGGCTGAATGGGTATTAGAGAGGGCCATGGAAGGCCTGGCTGTCATTCTTGAGGGTAGAAGGGTGCTGAAAGGCCTCAGGGAGGCCCAATTAAATTCTTTTTTTCTTGGTTTTTTTTTTTTTTGGAGGATAGGGGTTAATATTTTTGGGGGGCTGGGGAGTTAATTATTTTCTTTGTTCACTAAATGAACCAAACTAAAAAAAAAAAACATTAAACAAATTGAAAATACGACAAAAAAACTGAACCAAAATGAAAATCTTGTGACTGCACATCCGTAATATTTAAGAAATTTGTATATTTTTATTAGATAGGAATAAAGAGGTAGGTGCATTGGGTATAAATTGCATATATATAGTTAAAAAGTAATTTAAACATCAGTAGTGTGATAGATAATAAGTATCAGTTGGATAAAGGTAGCCTGGAAATGGGTGAATCTTGTGGAATTCTCAGTCAGGAAGACATCTGGTGCACTAGGATGAGTCTCGGTTATAGACTCTAGAGGAAGGCATAGTTAAACAATTAAGCATTGACTTTGTCTGGATGGTGCAGGAAGTTCCAGGTGAAGAGTTAGAGGTAACTTACACCATATTTTAGAGCCAGAGCAGCTGAATATTGTGCATGTTAGTCTAGCTGAAGCTAGTGGAGGTATAGAAAGTTAGAAACTAGTATTGTATTGTATTAGAAATTTGTAAATTATCAGTAACATTGTCTATGGTACCTGAAGACTGGAGGGTTGCCAATGTAACACCAATTTTTGAAAGGGATCAAGGAGTGATCCAAGAAACTACAGAGCAATGAGTCTGACATCTGTACCAAGCAAAATGGTAGAAACTATAATAAAGAACCAAATTCCTGAACATATAGATAGGCATAGTTTAATGGGAAAAAGCCAACATGGATTTCACCAAGGGAATTCTTGCCTCACAAATTTGCAACATTTTTTTGAGGCTTTAGATAAACATGTGGACAAAGGTAAGCCAGTTGATATAGTGTATCTGGATTTCCAGAAAGAATATGACAAAGCCCCTCATGAGAAACTTCTTAGGAAATCAAAAAGTCAAGGGATGGGGGTAGTATCCTATTGGGGATTGCTAACTGGTTAAGATAGAAAACAGAGAGTAGGGATAAATGGTGAGTTTTCCAAATAGAGAAAGCTGAATAATAGAGTGCCCCAGGGATCTGTTCTTGGACCACTGCTTTTTAATATTGTTAGGACCGTCGGTCGCAGACGGCTGCGACTGCGTCTACTCACATCCTGCACTGTTCTCCTGCCCTCTCCGGGTCTGCTTGCAGCACAAGCTAGTCTCCACTGCTACGTTCCCCATGGCTCCTCATGGTGGCCGAGATGCCGCCTCTACCCACGTCGACTCCAGGCCTTCCTAGGCGCACGCACACACCACTGGGCCCTCCTTTGAAGCCTCTTCGGCAGGAACCACTGGGGCGTCCCTGATTGATGATGTCATCAGATCAATGTACTTAAGCTCAACCTTCGCCCCCAGCTAGCCGACTTGGCAACGAGTTCTGTTCGTCTCTGCAAGCTCCTGCCTCCGTGTTCCTGTGGCTATACAATCGAACTCCTTGGACTTTGGACTCTTTCTGGTACCCGCTCCTTGGGGGCCAGTGTGTGTACTCTATGAGGACCTGGTCTCCTGGCCTCCCCCGCTCCTTGGGTTGGCCCTGCGCCCTCTTGAGATCCTACCCTGCAAGGCTCCCCACTCCTCGAGCCTGCCCCCTGGAACACCTTTACCACTTGGGAGTTCTACTTCAGTGCTTCCCCGCTCCTCGGGGCAGTGCTCCCGTGCTATACAAGAGACTGTCAGCACTTCCCTACTCTTCGGGGCAGTGCTCCCGTGCTATACTGAGACTGTCCGCACTTTCCTGCTCCTCAGGGCAGTGCTTCCATGCTATACAGAGACTGTCAGTGCTTCCCGCTCCTCGGGGTTGAGAACATGTCATCATTGGAGACCTGACTCGGGCTTCCCTGCTCCACGGGTTGGCCTACATCATTGCATCAGCACCTCCTTTGCTGCGCAGTTCCGCCCCTCGGGGTTGCTTCTCCAGAATACCTCCTGCACGGCCAGTCTCACGCCTCCCGCTCTGCGGCCTGCCTAGCACCTTCCCCTTCGGATGTCTCTGCCCAGTTATCACCAGCCTCCTGGCTCCTCAGGACCTCTCCACAGTCTCACCCAGAGCTCCCTGCTGTGCCTGACCTCACCTCCCGATGGTTAGGACCTGTGGGGCTCCTCCCCACAGGTGGTAACAACTCTCATCTCGGGCCAAGGGTTCTCATACCCACAAATCATAACAAATATATTTATTAAAAAACCTGGAAATAGGAACAACAAGGTGATCAGATTTGCTGATGACACAAAATTATTCAAAGTTGTTAAATCACAAGAGGAATGTTGGAAATTGCAAGTGGGCATTGCAAAACAGAGACTGGGCATGCAAATGGCAAATTAAATTTAATGTGGACATGTGCGCATTGATGCACTTAGGGAAGAGTAACGCAAATTATGGCTACATAATGCAAGGTTCAACATTCATCACTTAGGAAAAGGATTTAGGTATCATCAGTGAAAATACATTGAAATTTTCAGTGTGCAGCAGCAGCCAAGAAAGCAAATAGAATGCTAGGGATTATTAGTTAGAATGACTGCATTTAAAAAAAGGTTGGGACAAGTTCCTGGAGGAAAAGTCCATTAACCATTATTAAGGTAGAGTTGCAGAAATCCAGTGCTTATTCTTGGGATAAGCAACTTGGAATCTACCCCTTGGTATCTGTAGGAATATTAGCATAACCCCAAATATTTGCAGTGGATAACTTCTAACTATTTCTCAAGTGGAAGTTCCAGCTGTAGGACCCTCTCTGGTGTAGATAACCTTATAATAGATTGTCATATTTAACTAATAACCTTGTGATATGAATTAATTAGCTTTAGGGAGCAGACACAGTTACTTTTTGTGAGGTGGTCAATTAATTTATTAGCAGCATAAGTAAAAATAATAAAAATATGGTACAATTATTCTTTATTTCTTTGTTTTTGTTACAGTTCAGTTTTAGTTTATAGCATAAGCTCTGTCATGTAAAAGATAATCAGAATGTATAAGCATTATCTAAGTTCAACTATGCACTTAGAAATTACACATTTGCCAAAACAGATTAGCCTAGCTGTAAAATAACTTACGCCAGTGTTTTCACCCTATATAGTACTGCAAAAGTCCAGGGTCACTCCTGCATCAGTACGTGCTGTCTCAACACCAGGGATTAATTCAACAAAATCCCTTTAGTAGATGACAGATAAAACCCAAAAAGTCTCACAGATGTCTCCGTGAGATATGTCAGCAGAAAAGGGGTAAAAATTCACTAATTGGCCAAAAGTCTTTCTATAGGAATAATTGGCAAACCTTATTGAGCATCTATGCTGAGTAAAATTCAGTCTTAGCTGACAAGCCATAGTTGTAATGACCTGCACAGTTCTAGCAGCAGAAGTTCTAGCAGCACAGCTCTCAAACCAAGGTTGCTATGGGTAGTCTGTGAAGGAAAGCCATCGCCTGGGTAACTCAGAGTCCTTTTCTCTAAGTCAAATTTCAATGAATATTTCATTCCATAAAGGTCAAATGTTGATCCAGATTGGATATTTCCATGTCCTATAGACACAGAATTGGTGGGATACAAAATATTTCATCTGGGTCCCAAATATTCTCATAAACTCAATAGAGTCCATCAGTTAAACAAGCATTAGAATAATACCCATTTCATAGCTGGTATCAGGTGGGATACAAATTTTCACCAAGAAAGTGTTCTTACTTCTGGTCCAAGGTTTCCTCTCATTTGGGAGGTGATGACAACTCTCTGATATGAAGAAACAAACAGTCTTTTCTCCTCTGTGTAAAAACAGTCTCATATAAAGTTGCCAAAAATATCATATGGCTGCAAACTCCATGTCTTCTACATTACTTTAGGCCTGCACTTTTACTCAATCTGTGTACATAGCAGTAGGCCTCAGGTTCATGATGCATCTCCTGTTTAGGACCACTATCATTTAACCTACAGATGCTGCCAGATATTTGGGACCTGGATTGGCCACTGTTGGAAACATAATACTTGGCTTGATAGTCTTGAAAATTCTTGATAATGCTTTGGTCTAACCCAGTATGGCAAGTCTTATGTTCTTATGTATTGCACATTGCCATGGAACATATACTTTTAGTAATCAAATCCATTGATGATCAGGGTTGTATGACAGTAGCTAGGTCACATTCCTTGAAAGTAGTTACGCAATTGATGAATCTGGAATAGGCACATAAAGAAGGTCTGTACCACCACTGAAATGTGTGTTTCCATTGTCTGATGCTGGTTGAATTGTAACCCCAGACTATGTACAAAATCTTTAGGTTGCAAAGGGGGTTCCTGACATGGAGGATAATGTTAATAGAGAATGCCTTTGTCAGCCTAAAGAATTCAGTCTTGGAGGGGTTTAGCTTGAGTTTCTGTTTGTTAAGCCACTGCTGAGAAAAAGTCAACACCTTCAAAGTCCTGGTTCTAGCCTTAAGATTACTCAAAGGCCTAGTACCACTCTAGCTAGTTAGCTGATTCTCCCTGCATATGCCAGCCCACTCTCTATGCATGCTACCAAATACTCACCTGGTTGTGCCTGCCCCCAAGGAAATGAAGTTTACTAGTATGAGAAAGAGGACTTTTGCCAAGTTCAATCCCCTATCCTTTGGAACACCCTGCTACTAGATCAGGAAAAAAAAAAAAAAAGAAATCCTGGCTATTTGTGGAAGGTTTTGGCCCATGGCTGAGGTTCTATGGCTTTTGCTTCCCTCCACCTGGTCCACATGTTTCAGTATGACAGAAAGTGAAACCTTAAACTACCTTTTCTTCTTCCTTTCATCCATTGTAATTGCTTATATGTACCTTCTCCCCTTCCCTGATCACCTCCCTAAATGTCACAACCACAGATTTACTATGGACTGCATAGCTCCCCACCCACTCAATAAGTTGAAATCAAATTTTAGTTGTACTTCTCTCCTATTCTTCTATGGTTTATCTTATTGCTGCTGTACATTATGCTTATTCCTGTATGTTTTGTCTTCTTATTGCTTCTATATGTTACACCTTATCACTTAACATTATTTCCCACTCATTGTAATTCATTTTGTTGGTTCTGTTGGTTGGGTTCTATAGACAGCTACTATGTGATGTCAGGTTTGTGGAGCCTTGTGAGATTTGCACAACCTCAAGGTAAGGCCCTGTAGGTCGGGAGCAGACAGTGCAGAGACTGAGCTAGAGCTTCACCTTTACCAGCCTCTTTCTCCTTGGGTTGAGCCTTTGGGTTCTGGGGGACAGCAGGTTTTAGGTATCAGTCTCTGAGATGTATGCTGAAGATTGGCTTTGTAGTCAGGCTGTAGTTGAGGCAGGTGGTAGGCAAGGATGGTCCAGTCATTAGGGATGTGAATCGTTTTTTGACGATTTAAAATATCGTCCGATATATTTTAAATCGTCAAAAATCGTTAGAGGCGATATTTAATAGGAATTCCCCCGATTTATCGTCAAAAATCGTAAATCGGGGGAAGGGGGAGGGAAAGGGGGAGGGCGAGAAAACCGGCACACTAAAACATCCCTAAAACCCACCCCGACCCTTTAAAATAAATCCCCCACCCTCCCGAACCCCCCCAAAATGTCTTAAATTACCTGGGGTCCAGTGGGGGGGTCCCATTGTGATCTTCCACTCTCGGGCCACGGGTGCGTTGATAGAAATGGCGCCGGCGCTATCTTTGCCCTGTCATATGACAGGGCAAAGGTAGCGCCGGCGCCATTTTGCTTCCTTTCCCCCGACGTCATGAGCGTAGGAGATCGCTCCCGGGTCCCAGCTGGACCCCCAGGGACTTTTGGCCAGCTTGGGGGGGCCTTCTGACCCCCACAAGACTTGCCAAAAGTCCAGCGGGGGTCCGGGAACGACCTCCTGCACTCAAATCGTGTTGCTGTACGGCCGGCGCCATTTTGCAAAATGGCGCCGGCCATATTGCAAAATGGCGCCGGCCGTATGGCAACACGATTCGAGTGCAGGAGGTCATTCCCGGACCCCCGCTGGACCCCCAGGGACATTTGGCCAGCTTGGGGGGGGCCTCCTGACCCCCACAAGACTTGCCAAAAGTCACTGCTATTAATTGCATCAGTAGCATGGGATCTTCTTAGTGTTTGGGTAATTGCCAGGTTCTTGTGGCCTGGATTGGCCTCTGTTGGAAACATGATGCTGGGCTTGATGGACCCTTGGTCTGACCCAGCATGGCAATTTCTTATGTTCTTATGTTCTTATGAATACGTTTTATTTCTGTGTTGTGTTGACTGAGGACAGCTCCAACCCCAATGGAAGAAGCACCTACCTTGAACAAAAAAGGATGGGAGATGTCCAGTTTCCAGAGACAGGGTCTTTGAGTAAAAGCTTTTTTGAACTTCTGAAAGGCTTTGACTGCTTCTGGAGGCCATTTCTGGTATTCATATCTTTTTGTTTTAAGGCCATGAGAGGTACGGCAAGGGTGAAGTATCCATGGATAAATAGCCGATGATAATTGGTAAATACAAGAAACCTTTGTAGTGCCCGCAAGCCCACTAGCTGGGACCATTCCAGGATAGCCTTTTGTTTTGCAGGATTCATGCTTAGTCCTGTGCTGGAAATTATATACCCCAGTTTCTTCAATTTGGCATACAGATGTGTTTGCGTAAGTGCTGGGGTATCGGTTTCACCTACAATCTATGAGTAGACAGGGACTAGGAAAAAATGAGGATATCATCCAGGTATACAACTACGAAGGAGTATAGGAGGTCCTAGAAAATATTGTTCACCATTTTTTGGAAGACTACCAAGGCATTGCACAGACTGAAGGGCATTACTAAATATTCACAGTGTCCATCCCTCATATTAAAGGCAGTCTTCCATTCATCTCTATGCTTGATTCATATGAGGTTGCATGCCCCTGTAGGTCCAATTTGATAAGGACCCGAGCTCTTTGCAGTCAATCAAACAGCTTGGATATCAATGATACAGGGTAGCAATCCTTTTTGGTGATAGCATTAAGGCCTCTGTAATCTTTGCAGGGCCACAGAGTTCCATACTTTTTCACTATAAAAACAAACCTGCTCCAGCAGGTGAAGATTATGGATGGATAAAGCCTCTAGTGAGATTTTATTGGATTTATTCACTCATAGCCTTAGTCTCAGGCCCAGAGAATGGATACACTCTGCCTCATAGGGGGTTCTTGCCAGGGAGGAGTTCGATCTCACAGACATAGGATTATTGAGGAGGCAGTGTTTCAGCCTATTGTTTGAAGAATATGTCCAAGTATTCCGCATATTGGGGTGGTAGTCCCTTCTGCATAGAAACAATGGTGATGGGCACTGGAGGAGTGACAGGGGCAAGAGAGGTACAAGAGCAAGATGGCCTCCAGTGGACCAGTTCTAGTGAGGATCAATAAATGATGGGTTGATGCTTTTGTAGCCAAGGGAATCACAGGATAATCAGATTGACCGCTCGAGGTTGGACATAGAGTAATGGTGTTACAGTTAAGCAAGCCAGTGTGGAGGGTGAGAGGAACAGTGCTCTCTGTGATTCTCCCCAGGAGAGTATCACTGTAGACTGAGGAAATAGAAAGCAGTTGGGCCAGGGGAAGCGTCGGTATAAGGTAGTGTATCACCAGGGCCTGATCAATGAAATTTCCCCCTATGCTGGAGTCCAGGAATGCCTGTGATATGAGGTGAGTCTCATCTTGGGTGATCGATATGGGGACCAGAAGTTGGGGAGTGAAGGAAATCTGTTGCAGGACCTATATTGTGGAATGCCTTACCTGATCCCTTAAGACAAATTCATAATAAAAAAGAATTTAAAAAAGCTCTAAAAACTCACTTTTTCAAAGAAGCTTTCGGAAACCCAGATCCTGTTTAAGGTTAGACTATTCTAGGTATGTCAGCTATTCATTTGCTACCACAACCAACTAGGCTTCTGTTAACTGTTATGTTCTATCTCTTATTTATAAATTAATTGTTAAAGTTATTCCTATCTTTTATTTTTGTTGATATTGATTATGATGTTTTAATGTAATTTTATTCCTTTTCGATTTTTTTAATTTTTAATTTAAGTTAATTTATGTTACTTTAAATTTGTTTATTTGATTTTATTTTTGAAAAATATTGTAAACCGCTTTGGTCATTTCATGCATCTGGTGAAACGGTATATAAATGTAATAAATAAATAAATAAATAAATAAATAAATCTGGCCTAGGGTTATCTCCCTGGTCAACCCTAGGCATGGAAGATTCCCAGTCTCTCTGGGCAGTTAGCCACTAGATATCTATGGCCTGCATAGTACATACACAATCCCAGTTGTCTATGGCATGATTTTTCTTGGGGTGATCAGCAGGCTGTGATCAAGTTGCATGGGTTCCTCCTGAGTTCTAGGTTCAGAGGACCAAGTCATGGTGGAGAAAGGGGACTGAAAGCAAGGTGCTAAGGAAATGGAACGTTGAGCTTTATACACATGGGTCCTCTCCAGGAGCCTACGGTCTTTGAGCCCAGCTAAGGCGATGAGGTTATCCAAGGAGGTAGGAAGTTACCAAAAGGCTAGCTCATCCTAAATGTGACCTGCCAGACCCTGAAGAAAGATGGCCATGAGATTATCTTCACCCCAGTTCAAATTAGAAGTGAGAGTTCAGAATTCTATTGCATATTCCGAGAGAATCTGCGAGCCCTGGCAAATCTGCAACATGTCAGTTATTCGAGCAGTGACCCTTCCTAGTTCTTCAAACACCAGGCAAAATTCATGAAGGAAACTTGTAAGGCTCTAGAGCATAAGGTCTTCACACTCCCAGAGGGGAGAGACCCAGGGAAATGTGGTACTGTTACATTTGAGGACCTTTATGCTGGGGTGAAGTTGCCACAACCTACAGGGAAGGCCCTGAACGTACTTACCAATAAATGGAGAAGCAGACGGTGCACAGACTGAGCTGGAGCTTCGCATTTTCCAGCCCTTTTCCCCTCGGGTTGAGTCTTTGGGTTCTGGGGGTTGGCAGGTCTCTGAGGTATATACTGAAGAGTGGCTCTGAAGTCAGGCAAGAATGGTCCAGTCACTGGCTATGGTAAAGGCAAGCAGCAAACAAGGATGGTCAGGCCACAAGCTGTGGTCGAGGCAGGCAGCAAGCAAGGATGGTCAGGTCACAGGATAAAGTCAGTATAAGAAATCAGTCTGAGGGTAGGCAGGCAAGGGAGGAGGCTGGAAGACGAAAGTAAGGCTGGGCAGGCTGAAGACCAATCTGAAAGACAAAGGCGAGGATGCAGCAATTAGCACCCACAAGGAGTCGACACATTGCTGAAGCAGTTTAGAGTTGCATCGCCAGGGTTTAAATACCCTGCCATTTGACATCATCAAGAGATGCCAGCGATGTTGATTCCCACCACAGGGCCTTTATAGTTTGGCACACACTGAGGAGCAAGGCAGAAGCAGTGGCTGCAGTGTTTGGCTGGGTGGCGCTGAGTGAACCAGGATGCCCCATGAGCCAGCAAACATAACCTGTGACATACTCTGAACTCACCTGTTAGAAGAATGTAAGATAAATAAAGAATGATGATGGTGATGATAATGATGATACAGCCCATCCAATCTGCTTAGCCACATCTCCACTTTGCAACCCTTTCCTCTCCTTCAGAGATCCTCTTTACCTGTCCCATTCTTTCTTGAATTCTGATACTGCATAGGGTTCCACTGCTATCAGATATGAGACTCGAAGAAACCCAATATACATCATTTTTCTTTCAGACCCCACTTTTATGGAATGCTGTCCCTTTGGATATATGTCAGGAATCTAATTATGGATTATTTAGGAAAATAATTAAAACCTGGCTTTATAATACAGCTTTTTGCAAGATGATTTAAGGGTACCTGGTGAAGTAGGCCTAAGATATTGTGTCATCTTTTATATTGTTAAAACTGTTTTATTTTACCTGGAGTTTTATTTTGTTTTGTTTTATTTAGGCCTGGTATTACCTCCAACAGTATATATATGATATATATGAAGTTGTAATCAATATTTGTTTAGTGAAGGTTTTAGTGGAATGGAGTGAATAAGGGTGTGTGTGGGAAGGAGGTTATCTTATTTATTTATTGCTTTTTTGGAGTTATTTTAAGATTTTTATTGTAAACTGTTATGAAATTTTCTTTTTTGATTGATATGTATTATAATATTAAACTTCAATTTAAATGTATCTCTCCCACCTGCACTGGGAGGCTCTTCTATACATCTACTACCCTTTCTGTAAAAAAATATTTCCTTAGATTTCTTCTGAGTCTATCCCCTTTCACCCTCATCCCATGAACTCTCATTCCAGAGCCTCTTTTTCATGAAAGAGGCTTGTTTCCTGTGCATTTACTCCTTGGAGGTATTTAAATGTCTCTGTCATAGCTCCAGTTTCCATCCTTTCTTCGAGGACAGTGGTTCTCAACCCTAGCTAGCCTATGCATTCATTATGATAGCCTGGAAACCTGACTGGCTAGATGTGTCCTGAGGATTGGGTTAAAAACCCCTGCTCTACATCGAAGACCATTGATCATTTTAGTAACTGCCCTATAGAGCAATACTATTTGATTTATATCCTTTTGAAAATACAGTGTCAAAAATGGTACCAAATAATCCATATAGAGGCAATATCATCTCGTTTTTTCCTGCTGGCACTTCCTCTCCCTATACAACCAAGCATCATGGCTTTTGCTGTTTCCTTATCTACTTGTTTGGGTCACTTTAAGATCATCAGATACGATCCATTCCAGATCCCATTCTTAGTTTTTGCATAAAAGAATTTCATCCTCTTTAGTGTACTGTTCCCTTGATCTATGCAACCCAAATGCATGACCCTGTATTTTTAAGCATTGAATAATAGCTGCCAAACTCTAGACCATTCCTGAAGCTTCACTAGATTCCTCCTCATATTTGCTACACATTCCATGAAGTCTTCTTTGTTACAAATTTTGATATCATCTACAAAAAGGCAAACCATTCCAAATGGCCCTTTTGCAATGTTGACTATGAAAATGGTAAACAGAATTGGACTGAGAATGGATCTCTGCGGCACACCACTGGCAATCTCCCTTTCCTCTGTGCATTTACCACTACTCTTTGTTGCCTCCCAATCACGTGGTTTCTAACCCAGTCAGTGTCTCTAGGATACATATCTAAGGTGCTCAGTTTGTTTGTACATCGCCTATGCAGAACTGACTGTGTTAAAGGCCTGGTTAAAATTCAAATGCATTAAATCTAGAGCACTCCTCTGATCTACCTCTGTGGTTATCAGTTGAAGAAATTGATTAGATGCATTAGGTAAGACTTGCCTCTGGTAAAATTAGGCTGCTTCCAATCATGTTATCCCTTGGATTGCAGAAACTGCACGATTCTCTGATCAGCGATTCTATTGATTTACTAAGCAGCCTGTAGTAGTGTCTAACCTCCTCCTTCCTTCCACTTTTGTGAAGAGGAATCATATCTACCTGTCTCCAGTACTACAGAACCACTCCTGACTTTAAAGCATTGTTGAAAAAGCCACACAGTGTTGCTGCCCGAACTTCCCTACGTTCCCTTAATACCTTTGGATGCTTCACGCCTGCCCCCCCTCCCCCCCCTTTTTTAAGGTTTGCTTGCTCCTTGCAAACATTCTTCTGAAAATTATTTGAGATCTACGTTACTTCCGTTCCTTTTTTTGTGGCAGCTTTTGATTTGTTTTTTTTAATCTTTTTGTGGTCCTACTTCATGCCCTTTCTCAGTTAACACTGAACAAAAATATTTGTTATACAGTTCTGCTTTCTCCTTGTCACTATCTATCTATTCCTCCCCTTCAACTCTGAGTGCAATTTCTCCTGTCACAAACATTTCTAAAATAATTAAATAAATGTGCAGTGTCCCCTTTGTTTTATTGCATGAGATGATATACAGCATTTTTAAATTCCATTTATACCTGACTTACTTTCCCAGCGTCTCTCAGCTTTTCCTGTTAGTATTACCTTTCTCTTTCAGCAGTCTCTTTTAGATCATGAAGGCTACCTTACCTCTTCAGCCACTTTGTTAGAAAACCACAGTGGCTTTTTCCTTCTTACCTTTATTTACTTTTCTAACAAAAAGATTTGTTGCCCTTACAATATCTCCTTTGAGTTGTGTCCACTCTCTTCTGTTTGCCCTGGCTTTCCCCACCAAATTAAACATTCCTGCCTAACATAGTTAGTTTTCCTGAAGTCTGGGGCCCTTGCCTTTGAGCGATATGTTGAACAGAATAGGGAGGTGTACAAGGAGCACCTCATTTAACATTTTGGGAGTACTCCATCAGGTTCCACAGACTCGTTGGCTTTCGTTCATGCTAGTATTTTGAATACTATTGCCACAATAAATGGTAATACATTCACTCCATTGTTGCTTATGTCCTTGCCTTTTGTCTTTCGTCCATTACCCTCTCTTTCCAGTGTGGAAACTGAGCAAAAATGTTTAAGATATCCCTCTTCTGATCTTCCTCTTCGTAAAACCCTCTCTGGCCTTTAAGTTGTACTATTCCCCTTTTACTCTTCCTCTCTTCACTTATATATCTACAGAAAGTTGTATCTCCAGCTTTAATGGCTTGAATAATAAACTCCTCTGTTTGATCCTTTGCCATTCTAACCGCCCTTTCAGCTTCCCTTTCTCCTTGTAATTTTACCTCCCTTCCTTCTTCTGCATCTGTTTGCATTTTCCGACTGCTATTCTTTTTGCTCTTAAGTTCTCTCCTGTTTTTGGTGAACTATGTAGTTGGTTCTTCCCTTTAGTAACTTGGCTGACAAACATGTGCTGCCATTTCAATATTCCTTTTTATTGCAATTCATAATTCCTCTCTGTACCTCTTAGATCCCTTATTCCTAACCAGGATTCCTTAACACAACTGTAATGATCCACTGGAGTTCATTACCAATAGCGCACTTAGTTTAACTCTTTTAACTAGGTACAGAGAGGTGGAGGTTATAGCAGAGGAGCCATTTGGTACAGCCCCTCCCTTTGAGGGAGCTGGAATGGCCGTTCTCCTGATGAGAGAATAAAAGCTGGCTTGCAGCCGTGCAAGGGGAGGCGGCAGTCATTTTGAGTTGTGCAGTTAGGAGGAAGTGCAAGAGGTTTTTCCTTCATTGGATATTTGGGCTCTACTTGGAGGATTCAGGCAAACCCTGCTGAGGTCGGTTAAGAAAGATCGGGAAGCTGCCCTTCCAGCCATTCACTGTCCAGTTTGGGTTTGCCTCAAGGGTTGTTTTTGGATTTCATGAGATTTTTTCTTTGCAAGGAGCTGTGAGATGCCTGGGTGTTGCCTGGAGAGAGGTCACAGGGAATCCTTTCCCTGGAAGGCCCAGGATAGGGAAGACCTATCCTTCCTGGAGGACAGAGGTATGGTGGTGACTAACTGCAGAGAATTTCTGTTGTTTTTGGACTCATTTTTGGGTAGAGAATGTTGGTTAAAAGAACTGAGAGGAAGAGTTTTGCTGCCCCTTCCTGCCCTGTTAGAAGAAACATTCACGTCAATACAGTAAAGTGCGGCCGCGGTTACCCTGCTCCTAACCCGCTTTCTACTCACTTTTCGGCCGCATTAGTCCAACCCGTGATACACTATCCCCTTTAACCCATTCTTACCGCCTCTTTAAATCACCGGGTAACCCCTTCTGCCCGCGGCATGTATATTAGATGTAAACGATCGAGTTAGCTATTCCCTCCCATACAGTAACGCGCGCCCCGACTATCGCATTTTTAACCTGCCGTTTTGCCGCACGTTTAACCTGCTAACTTACCTCCTACCCTTACCCCTGCATTAGAGGCAGGGGTAGGGTAGGCGGCAAACTTTCCCCGAGTCCCCGCTCACTTGCCCCTGGCCGGGTCCATGGGTGCTGGTCTCCAGGGCAGCCCCAGTCCTCTCCCCTCCTCCTGAAGCAACGAAAGCAGAAAAAAATCGAAAAAGCGAAAAAGCGAAAAAAAAAAGCAACGAAGTGGACGGTTCTCCTACGCTCGGGATTGCCAGTCCTCTCTCCCCTCCTCCCGAAGCAAGGCGCGTAAAGCAGCCTTGCTTCGGGAGGAGGGGAGAGAGGACTGGCAGTGTAAAGCAACGAAGCGACTTACTCTTCTTGCAGCCCCCCTCCGGAGACGGACATCGGCGGAGACGGACCACGGCTCCCCTGCCTCCAACTGGCGAAGATGGATGCCTGCACGGGTGAAAGCGGCCCCTGTGCGTGCAATTGGGCCACTCAAGGAGTGACGTCACGACGTTTGGCGTCACGGCATGTGACGTCACGTCTTGAGCGGCCCAATTGCACACACAGGAGCCGCTTTCACCCGTGCAGGCATCCATCTTCACTGCCAGCTGGAGGCAGGGGAGCCGCAGTCCATCTCCGCCGATGTCCGTCTCCGCCGATGTCCATCTCCGGAGGGGGGCTGCAAGAAGAGTAAGTGGCTTCGTTGCTTTACACTGCCAGTCCTCTCTCCCCATCTCCCGAAGCAAGGCTGCTTTACGTGCCTTGCTTCGCCAGGAGGGGAGAGAGGACTGGCAATCCCGAGCGTAGGAGAACCGTCCACTTCCTGGTACCTGTCATTTCAAATGTCATTTGAAATGACATTTGAAATGACAGATACCAGCGTGTCCGTGAAGCATTAGGCCAGCGCACCCAGGATACTGTATAGCGCTCTATACAGTAAAATGGGTTGCGCGGGGCTAACGCTTCACGGACGCTTCTTGGACGCAGCTTGCATTTGCAAGCTATTTACATACAGTATCGAGCGGTAGGTGAGCCGGACTGTGCGTGCGGCAACCGCGGGTGCGCCCGGCACTAATGCTGCTCTTCCTATCGCTCCTTACTGTATCGGCCTGCCTGAGAGCTATTTATTTTGTGTGTATCCCTTCCATCTTGGTATTCGGAGAAAGAGAATTTGATTGAGACATCGAAGAACTGTGAGTCTTCATCCTTGGGGAGAGAGAAAATTGGCACTCTCTGTGCATAGACTGTTTTGCCATTTTTACCAGCTTTGGAGGGGTTTTTCTTACCCTCACAAGAATCCCCTGTCCACTTGGTAACCTCATTTTACCTATGCCCGGGAGGGTGGGTGTTTCCCCTGCCCTGGTGGTCAGAGACCCTTGCACAGATAGAGGAAGGACTGTGAACAGCAAAGATCAATTCTGTGGTGCTAACATCTGTTTGAACTGTGCCATTTACTCATCTGATTCACCTTTAGTAAAGTTTACTTTTGGACACTCAAATCCTCCTGCGTGTTATTGGCACCCACAGCACTCACAGTGATAAAGGATGTACACCTCTCCCAGGGAAAAGAGCCACAGGGCCACTCCTGCCACTTATGGTCTTGAAGGAGAAATTCCTTCCACCTGTCAGTAAAGAACTCAGGCCCTGGGAACAGAGACTTGTGAGAGAGCGAGTGAGCCTGCCCCAAGATAAACAAATTCTCTCATGGCCCCATTGATAGTTAACTGCTACCCCAAAACAGGGTTACATAAAATGAGTATAAGGGACCCTTGGTTTCCTTACCATAGCAGTTTACTAACTAGCTGGGGAGGTGAAGAGGGATTGGATTTTACTCCCCCATGTGGGAGACTGAGATGGTATTGCCTTTGCCTTTTTAACCACCCTGGAACCATCTGAGTGCATGGATTCTGAGCTAACTTTTCAGAAGGCAGGATGTCCCTGCCTTCTTTTTCCTAATTTAGTTTAGAGGATTTTTTTTTTCTGATTCCCTCTGTGGGATCAACCTTTATGTCTGATCTAATTTTGGCTCTTTTGCTCTTTTTGATTCACTTTTGGGAACTGTTTTGTGAGAGCCTTGCTACCCACTTCACAGAAGATTGGGGCATCCCTGTGCCAGGTTTTGGATCAGAGGTAGGGAAGATCTAGCTGCTCTCTATCTCTCCTCCAGTGGATAGATTAGTCAGTGACCCGATGGAGAGGTGTTTCACACTGAGCTGTTTGGCTTTTTTTTTTCCTACTTGCTGCACTGTCCTCTCAGTTTGGGAGACAAGTTTGATTTTTCCACCCTTCCTGTCTCTTGTTTTGTTGTCCCCCTTTTGAATCAATATATATTTTTGTTCCATTTGGAACAGATTCCATTCCAATAAGTGAGAGCTGGTTTTCCCTAAGAAAGACTCTGAGGAGTGGAGTTTCCAGCAGAGGAGTAATGGATTCCTATTTATTACCAAAGAGAAGGATTTAGAGGTAGGATTTGTCTTTCTACCGATTCAAGTGTGCTGTGCTTGAGAGGAGAGTGCCAGCTTGGTGCTTTCTGAATGTTGCGTCCATCGGTTCCCGACACCCTCCTCCTGTTCTCCTTATCTCGTTGGCGCCTCCCTCTTGACCCTCGGGAGGATTAGCTGCTACGAACTGCCATGGCTCCTGCGGACCTAAGGGCGCGTGCACGGCGCAACCCTGACAGAAATATCGGCGATGGCGCGAATTTCAGGGGCGCTCCCCGAAGATGACGTCACCCGCAACTCAGATAAAAGGACTTGGCATTTGCTAACAGGTTGAGTTAGCAAAGGTTTACCTATGGACAGTTTTGCGACCTAGCTACGCTGTTTCCGACTTAGTAGAGGTACCCGCTCCTCGGGGGCCTCGCTTTCTCTCTTCTTGATTTCAGATTGCCAGAATGCTCGGAAAACTCCTCTTTCCCTGGAAGCGATCGCGGACGTGAATACAGTGAGTTCTATTACATAGGAATCGGTACTCGCTCCACGAGGGACTACATTCCTATTGCTCTGAAGACTACCTTCCGTCCAAGACGTTATCGCAAGTACAGAAATCAAGAGTTACATTGGCAAGATTACAGATAGGAACCGGTGCTCGCTCCACGAGGGCCCATGTTCCTAGAATCTTATACAGACTCTCTTCTATTCTAGAAGCCATTTCATATACAGCAATTGTGAGTTCTTATTACAGACTGTTTGTGGGAACCAGTGCTTGCCTACGGCTCCTGTTCCTGAATGTACTGAAGACTCTCTGTGGCAAAGAGACCATTACAGACATCTACTATTGTGAGTGTACCATCTTGTATCCAGTATACCCTGTCTACTCACTATTTCTAGTCTCTCTCTACAGCTCAGCGACCCAGAGATTATATTCCAGTATCAGAAGGACTTCAGCCTTGCTGGACACAGTGACTCACTACTGCCACCTCTGGTGGTTCAACTTTCAGTCTAATAAAGATCTATCTGTGTTTGTCTCATACTCCAGCCTAGCCGGTGGTCCATCTCAGGATCTCCTCCTGGGTGCGCTGTCATCTGCCATCTGCCCAAGGATTCACCAATTCTACTAGTGTTACTCCTTACACTATAGAGTGGTATTTCATCTGCCACTCTGTGGGAGCCAACCACTACAGACCATTAGCTCTGCCTACGGATTATTATAAATTGCTAGCTCCTCCCCTTGGAGAAACAGCATTGAACAGATTCCTAACTCCAGTGGATCCAGCTTAAAAGTATGGGAAGCCATCAATTCCAGTGAATCTGGCTTAAAAAGTTTGGAATGTCGTTATCCCTTGGGATCCGGCACAACTCAGCACTTCGCAGACCATATCGGGCCTGGTCCAGTGTATCTCAGAGCAGCAAGAAACTTTGGGGAAACTTACTGCAGCATTTCATGGATCTGGCACAACTTTCTGCCTTGCAGGCTATATTGGGCCTGGTCCAATGCCTTTCAGAACAGCAAGAAACTTTGGAGAAACTTACTGCATCTTTTCATCAGCTCTATATGCAGAAGGCACAAAGTACAGCTTCTATACAAGAAGGCCAGTTACCAGAGGTAACTTTCAAGTCAGCTGTTCTATTAGTGGCGTCTGTTCGATTCTCCGGAGAACTCCAGAAGACTTGAGGCTTCCTGAACCAGTGCAGCTTACACTTCACTCTACAACCTTCATTGTTTCCCACAAGCCTCTCTAAGACTAGCTACATTCTGTCTTATTTGGATGGGAGGGCCTTGTCATGGGCTTCTACCTTGTGGGAACGCAAAGACCCTATCTTGCAGGACATAGAAGGATTTTTGGACTTGTTTAAATCCATTTTTGATGACCCTGCTCGTACATCTGTTGCCGGGTTTGCTTTAGTGGACTTGAAGCAAGGCAACAGATCCCTGGCTGAATTTGCCATAGAATTTAAAACTCTAGCAGCAGAGTTGCGTTGGGACCCCAGATGCTTGAAGACACTCTTTTGCAGAGGCCTGGGCAACCGCATAAAGGACGAGCTGGCTGCTCGTCAGGCACCTGACTCGGAAGAATTAATATCCTTAGCCACTTGGATTGACTGTCGGCTTCGAGATAAGGTGAAGGAACTTCCTCCTAGGATGTTAACCGGGTTGAAACAGACCAATGCAATTTGGTCATGGTCATTTGACCTCAAAGGAGAAAAGATTTCGGAAGAGACGCAGATTATGCATGGGCTGTGGTCAGCCCGGCCATGACGTCCTTACTTGCCTCATTCGTCCGGGTAATGGACGGAACTCAAGCTTGGCGGGAGAACTGTTCCTGGGCCTTACCGCACCCACTTCTCCACTCTCTCTTCCAGTCTCCCTGACCTATGGGCCAGTCACGGTTCAAACTCCTGCCCTGGTGGACTCAGGGGTAGGAGGTAACTTCATTACTAGACATTTGGTGGAATACTTGAGGATCCCTCTCATTAAATTAAAAGATCCACTACTGTTGTCTTCCATTCATGGTGAGCCTTTGCCAGTCGATGTGACTTGCGAGACCGTATCAGTTACGCTTTGTACTGGAGCACTCCATACGGAAACAATTTCCTTCTTTGTACTAGAAAAGGCCATGCACCCTATCGTCCTGGGGTTGCCTTGGTTGCGAGTACACCAACCCCAGTTCGACTGGGCATCTCTGGATCTCTCCCACTGGGGCCCAAAATGTCAAGGGAGATACCTTAAGGAGATATTGCCTGTCATAGGCACGCCTGCTACCCCAGCAGGGTAGCAGGCGTGCCTATGACAGGGGTTGCCGCTTCAGTACACACCCTTTGGGAATATCTTTTCCAAATAAGTAGTCGATGTCCTTCCTCCACTGGAGCATTATGACTGTGCCATAGGACTGAAGCCCAACATTGAGCCAGCGAAGGGTAAGAGGCACCCTCTCCCAGCTTTTGAGAGTAAAACAACATTGAAAGGCATGGAAGGAAGTCTCCAAAAGGGCTTTTCCCCACCATCTGGGTTGTCAGCTGATGCAGACTTTCACTTTAAAGGAAGAGAAGATGATACTAGTTCTAGTGAAAGTTATTCAATATATCTAGATGAGGACGATAATATACCCAGTGACTGTTCTTCAATATCCCAAGAACAGTATTCACAGTTCATCAACCCTAGAGAATTTCTGTTTAGCTCATTTCACTCAGAAGATATATATGGTGAACCACGGTATATAATAGACCCAAAGAAGATATCCTTAGCAACCAGCCAGATTGTTTCTGCGGGTGACGCTATCAACTCTCATCTAATTACATCTGCTGGAGAGTTATCTTTAGAAGTGGATATTGGACCTTCTTCTATACCACCACCTTCACTGAATCCCTCAGTGATGTCCACGGCAGCCCATCTCATTGCTGCTGATACCATCAAGAACACTCAGCAAGACTCTTCAAAAATTCAAGATTCTTCCATCACCCTTGCTGAAAACGAAGTTGAACTCAAGATTAAAGAAATTTTGGAAGCCATTTCATATACAGCCCATGTTCCTAGAATCTTATACAGTCTCTCTTCTATTCTAGAAGCCATTTCATATACAGCAATTGTGAGTTCTTATTACAGACTGTTTGTGGGAACCAGTGCTCGCCTACGGCTCCTGTTCCTGAATGTACTGAAGACACTCTGTGGCATTGACACCACTGCAGACATCTACTATTGTGAGTGTACCATCTTATATCCAGTATACCCTGTCTACTCACTACTTCTAGTGTCTCTCTTCAGCTCAGCGACCCAGAGATTATATTACAGTATCAGAAGGACTTCAGCCTTGCCAGACATAGCGACTCACTACTGCCACCTCTGGTGGTTTAACTTCCAGTCTAATAAAGAACTATCTGTGTTTGTCTCATACTCCAGCCTAGCCGGTGGTCCCTCTCAGGATCTCCTCCTGGGGGCAATGTCATCTGCCATCGGCCCAGGGATTCACCAATTCTACTAGTGTCACTCCTTACACTATAGAGTGGTATTTCATCTGCTACTCTGTGGGAACCAACCACTACAGACCATTAGCTCTGCCTACGGAGTATTATAAATTGCTAGCTCCTCCCCTTGGAGGAGCAGCATTGAACACTGAAGGAACACTGAGAGGCAATGGGAAGACTACAGGAGAGGTATGAGAACTGGAACTTGCTATGTTCTGATAGGTAATTGCGATTAAATTCTATCCTTTCTACTGTGGGGAGAAAATTGTGATAAATTTGGGAACTGGAAGGCGGATTAAGCTTTCTTCAGAAATTAGTAACTGGAAAGAGAAGGAGATCAATTGCTAAGGAATTAGCTTCAATAAATTCAAAGATTTTGCTAGAAGGGTGAAGTCACAAATGTATTAATATTTCTTCTTCTTTATTATTCAACAACCGTATTTAAAATCTACAGGTGTCATTTACTAAGCATTTTTCAATAGAAATGGAATGGGAGACAACCTTTAGTAAATAGTAGGGATGTGAATCGTTTTTCAACGATTAAAATTATCGTCCGACAATTTTAAAATTGTCTTAAATCGTTAAAGAACACGATACAATAGGAATTCTAACGATTTATTGTTAAAAAATAGTTAATCGGGTTAGTGCGCACTAACGGGAGTTAGTGCGCACTAACAGAAAATGATACAAATTGACACTTTTCAGGTCAGTTAGGAATGAATATGTATTCCTATTGGCTGGCTGCCCTCTTATTTATTGATGTTACCAAGGTTCCCACTGAGGTGATGGTTGGTAGCTTGACAAAAAAAGTAATGTGATCAGTCAATGTGACTAGAACTTGTGCCTATCCCTGATACCGGGAGTGTTGTGATCTTCCTGCACACAGTTCCCTAACCCTGATACCGGGAGTGTTGTTATCTTCCTGCATGCAGTGCCCTAACCCTGATACCAGGGGTGTTGTGATCTTCCTGCACACAGTGCCCTAACCCTGATACCGGGAGTGTTGTGATCTTCCTGCACGCAGTGCCATATCCCTGATACCGGGGGTGTTGTGATCTTCCAGCACTGAGCAGGGATACGGCACTGCATGCAGGAAGATCACAACACTCCCGGTATCAGGGTTAGGGCACTGTGTGCAGGAAGGTCACAACACTCCCGGTATCAGGGATACGGCACTGCGTGCAGGAAGATCACAACACTCCCGGTATCAGGGATAGGGCACTGAGTGCAGAAAGATCACAACACCCCCGGTATCAGGGATAGGGCACTGCATACAGGAAGATCACAACACTCCCGGTGTCAGGGTTAGGGCACTAGTGTGTGCAGGAAGATCACAACACTCCCAGTATCAGGGATATGGCACTGAGTGCAGGAAGATCACAACACCCCTGGTATCAGGGATAGGGCACTGCATGCAGGAAGATCACAACACTCCCGGTATCAGGGTTAGGGCACTGTGTGCAGGAAGATCACAACACTCCCAGTATCAGGGATATGGCACTGAGTGCAGGAAGATCACAACACCCCTGGTATCAGGGTTAGGGCACTGTGTGCAGGAAGATCACAACACTCATAATGCCTCTGTATCGCTCCATGGTGAGACCGCACCTTGAATACTGTGTACAATTCTGGTCGCCGCATCTCAAAAAAGATATAATTGCGATGGAGAAGGTACAGAGAAGGGCTACCAAAATGATAAGGGGAATGGAACAACTCCCCTATGAGGAAAGACTAAAGAGGTTAGGACTTTTCAGCTTGGAGAAGAGACGACTGTGGGGGGATATGATAGAGGTGTTTAAAATCATGAGAGGTCTAGAACGGGTAGATGTGAATCGGTTATTTACTCTTTCGGATAGTAGAAAGACTAGGGGACACTCCATGAAGTTAGCATGGGGCACATTTAAAACTAATCGGAGAAAGTTCTTTTCTACTCAACGCACAATTAAACTCTGGAATTTGTTGCCAGAGAATGTGGTTCGTGCAGTTAGTATAGCTGTGTTTAAAAAAGGATTGGATAAGTTCTTGGAGGAGAAGTCCATTACCTGCTATTAAGTTCACTTAGAGAATAGCCACTGCCATTAGCAATGGTTACATGGAATAGACTTAGTTTTTGGGTACTTGCCAGGTTCTTATGGCCTGGATTGGCCACTGTTGGAAACAGGATGCTGGGCTTGATGGACCCTTGGTCTGACCCAGTATGGCATTTTCTTATGTTCTTATGTTCTTATGTTCTCCCAGTATCAGGGATATGGCACTGAGTGCAGGAAGATCACAACACCCCTGGTATCAGGGATAGGGCACTGTGTGCAGGAAGATCACAACACTCCTGGTATTAGGGATAGGGCACTGCATGCAGGAAGATCACAACAGCCCTGGTATCAGGGATAGGGCACTGCGTGCAGGAAGATCACAACACTCCCAGTATCAGGGATAGGGCACAAGTTCTAGTCACATTGACTGATCACATTACTTTTTTTGTCAAGCTACCAACTGTTTCCATTTCCCATCCCCCATATATTGTCAGTGGGAACCTTGGTAACATGAATAAATAAGAGGGCAGCCATTAGGAATACATATTCATTCCTAAACTGACCTTAACTGACCTAAAAAGTGTCAAATTGTATCATTTTCTGTTAGTGCGCACTAACAATGGTTAGTGCGCACTAACTTCCTGTTAGCGCGTACTAACTCCCGTTAGTGCGCACTAATCGGAAAAAACAATTTTTTAACTAAAAAATCGTGCCAAACACGATTTTCTTCTCCTGCCAGACGATTTCGATCGTTAAGACGATCGGGCACACGATTCACATCCCTAGTAAATAGGCCTCTGCTGTAAATATTCTTCAGTCACTTTATCAACCGTCAGTTATGAAGTTGGAAACCACATTGCTTCTCAGTGTGATTTTTGTTGTTAAAGACTGGAGATTATCAGTGCTGTTTACCGAGACTGGGAAAAGGGCCTTGAAAGCTACGTTTCCCCCCCACAGGGAGCTTTGGGACTCAGAAGTAAAAGCTGTCTGTGGACGAACCTTGGGTCCAGTCTAAGGGCTCCATCCTGCCCAGGGGGTTACATAATCAATAATTTTCTAAACATAGACCCTCTCAAATCTAGGGCCTTTTTTCCAATATAGTTTGGTTCTAATCTAGCATTTAAATTGCACTACACTGGACTACAGATTGATTACTGGACTACAGAGTGTGCCCTACTATAATCTAACTGATATGGTCTCCTCTTGTCTGCACAAGTTCTATTGCCACCACACTTCTCAAATATTTGCTTTACAAACACCTTTTGCAAGAAATCCAGTATCCACCTACTTCTAACTTATGTAGCTTATATACATTCTTCTTAGAAAAAATCTCTGTACAACCACATGCGAGATAACATCACATTTAAACTTCCCCAAATGAGCAGTGATATAGCCTGATACCAGACCTCATACCATGGCATAGTAAGTAATGCTAATTTAGCATATATTGAATCTGCCAGTATGTATAATCATAGGTCTTTAACATTTAACATTTTCTTTTCATTTTTCTTGCTTCCGTGCAAACAACTTGTGAAAATTTGTGAAAAAATAAAAATTGCTTTAAAGAACGTGACTTGTTCCATTCATTTGATCAAGTTTTTGATCGTTTATATCTTATTTAATCAGCACTTAGCTTTAGTAATGGTAGTGAAGAAACGCCATATTTTTCTTCAGAGGCTAGTATGGAAAAGCCCAACACTGGATCCGTGTTTCGGCGCGTGCCTTCGTCGGGGGCCGAAATAACTGTTAATGTAAAAGAATATGTATCAGACAACCTTAACCAAAAAATATCTTAAATACTTATCAATTGTAGTGGGAATTCAGCAGTACAACCATGATATTGGAGCGGCTGGAGGTGGCGGCTTCTGCCGGTACCACAGATTACATCATATGTCAAGGACACAAAATCGATGCTGAATATTTTAGCCTCGGTTCACTTTTCCTCAGATGTCATTCTTGTTACATTAGATATTCGTGCATTATATACCAGTATTCCTCAGCAACAATCCCTGACTATTTTGGAACAGAATTTGGACACTAGAATAAGACCTCATCGGATTCCCACCACATTTTTGTTAAAATTGGCAGAGATAGCGCTCAAAGAAAATTATTTCATCTTTAACAAAAATTTCTATCAACAGATTCATGGGACTGCCATGGGCACTACCATGGCGCCAAGTCTGGCCAATTTGTTTATGGCTGATTTTGAATCTACACATGTATATACTTCCAGTTATTTCATACACATTTCTCATTGGGTCCGATATATTGACGACATTTTTTTTCTGTGGCATAGTAGTGTACAACATCTTAATGCATTTCTAGATTGGTTGAATTCTGTTGACAATAATATATTTTTTACTCTACATCATCATCATATGTACATCAATTTCTTGGATATTATGATCATTAAACAAGATGATCATTTAATTACTACATTGTATAGAAAACCGTCAGATTGCAATACTTTATTGCATTTCTCTAGTTGGCACTCGTATAGTCTGAAAAGGAATCTGCCCATTGGACAATTTCTCCGCCTACGACGTCTGTGCACAGATAAATCAGAGTTTTATTCACAGGCTCAGCAATTGGCAACACAATTATTACAACGTGATTATCCTTCTGGCATTGTAAGAAAAGCATGGAAACGTGCATCGAATGCACATCGCCAATGGTTACTACTAGATGAATCGTCTAATTCTGAGGTACACCCTTTGGTATGCACTATACGGTATTCATCAAAATCTGCTGTAATAGCGGATATTGTACGAAAATATTGGCATGTTTTACAGACTTATAATATCTTTTCTGAACTGCCCATATTCACTTACAGTCGTGGTAAGAATTTGAGAGAAATCTTAACGCATTCATTTTATTCACCTGTCAACAATGACGTATCTGACTTACCATCTGGCCATTGGCCATGTCAAAAATGCTCTTTTTGTACGACTACTTTAGCAGGTCCAGATTGGACGGATTCCCAAGGAAGAAAATGGTCGGCAAGAACTCATTCGAATTGTCAGTCTTCACACGTGATATATATCATCAAATGTCCCTGTGATTTATTTTATGTTGGTCGGACCAAACGTTTAATACGGACTAGACTTATTGAGCATAAAAGTTGTCTACAAACTGGTAAATTACAAGCTCCAATTGTAGCACACTGCCTTTTAAAACAACACCATTTTGTGGATTTGAGATGGAGGGTGATAGATGTGATCCAACTATCAGGGAGGGGAGGTGATCCACAAAAATTATTAAATATCAGAGAACAGCAATGGATCTTTAAACTTAATACAATACAGCCTATGGGACTCAATCTTTCGGTCGAATGGTTCTCTTTGGTTTAAATGCCTGCAGATTTTCTTTGGACGTCAGTATTCACGTAGCACACGATGATTGGTCAGTCAATGGTTAAAAGAAATGGCGCGTTCTCTTTCACCTGTGTGGAAGAAACGTAGTACCGGCAGAAGCCGCCACCTCCAGCCGCTCCAATATCATGGTTGTACTGCTGAATTCCCACTACAATTGATAAGTATTTAAGATATTTTTTGGTTAAGGTTGTCTGATACATATTCTTTTACATTAACAGTTATTTCGGCCCCCGACGAAGGCACGCGCCGAAACACGGATCCAGTGTTGGGCTTTTCCATACTAGCCTCTGAAGAAAAATATGGCGTTTCTTCACTACCATTACTAAAGCTAAGTGCTGATTAAATAAGATATAAACGATCAAAAACTTGATCAAATGAATGGAACAAGTCACGTTCTTTAAAGCAATTTTTATTTTTTCACAAATTTTCACAAGTTGTTTGCACGGAAGCAAGAAAAATGAAAAGAAAATGTTAAATGTTAAAGATCTATGATTATACATACTGGCAGATTCAATATATGCTAAATTAGCATTACTTACTATGCCATGGTATGAGGTCTGGTATCAGGCTATATCACTGCTCATTTGGGGAAGTTTAAATGTGATGTTATCTCGCATGTGGTTGTACAGAGATTTTTTCTAAGATTTAAAGTTGGCTGTCTCCACAGTATACAAATATAAGTGAGTCTTATTGGTGCTTATATACATTCACCAATCTGCATTTATTCTGCATCTCACTACCACTATTTGTTTGATGCTTCAGGTGGCATTCACCAATCTACATTTGGTAGAATTATGCCTGCCATTAATTGCACCTCACCTTTTCATGCTATTCTATGATGTTTATATCTATCACTTTCCCTTGTGATAGCAGCTTAGAAATTATACCCTGTAAGGATATACACAAAAAAAATGCTTCATTCATTCATTCATTCATTCATTCATTCATTTTGGCAGCCAAGCTTCATTCACTTGTTATGGTTTTTTTGTTTCACTTCTTATCAGTTTGTTTCATTTCTTGCTGCAGTTTATGCACATACCGGTAAATGCCATTTTATACATATAAAAGTTAAAGGGAGGGAGTAAACTCCTAGCCTGGCATCATTAACATTGTGACGGAATGGGCTTCCCCTTCTGCCTGAATCAGAATTTAGCCTTGTGCAGTGGGTGGGGGCCGAAGGGTGTGGTCCTCTCCACTCCTTTTCCTCATTCTCCATGGGGATTTGAATCAAGCAGGAAATTGAGCAGTCCTTGGTTGGTTCATTCCTGTGGTATATTTGTTTTGGGTGGAGCTCCGCCCCTCTTTAATATACTTTTTTTTCATTTCCCTTCTCCTGTTGCTCCCTCTCTTTTCCCTGCTCAGTTTGCTATATCACTGCTCATCCAGCTTACCCTGATGGGGAAAACCAGCAAGCAAAGCCCCCAGGGCCAGGCCATGGTCCTCGAACTGTAGGCGGGCAAAGGCATGGTGGGATCCCAGAGACTGGAGGCAAGACAAGAGCAAGACACCACAAGTACCATTGCCATTCCCTATTCTGGTTCCTCTAGTGGGCTGGGGCAAGAGAATCTCCAGGTGAGGCCATCAGGTGGCAGCTGAGAGGAGCCTGGTTGATCCGGGAGTGACCAACAGGAATGCAGTTTATACATGGAGGTAGAGTTCCAGGTCCCAGTTCAGTGCAAACACTGAGTTGCAAGGGGAGTTTGGGTGTAGATTTGTGTGCAGGGGGTAGGGTGTAGATGCTATATCAGTGGTGGTAGAGGACCCAGGTTCATCTTCAGGAGTTGCTGCTCTTCAGCACAGTGGCATTAAGGTAAGAGTGGTTGCTAGGGGGAGGGGTCTTGCTATGAGGAGCAGGGTTTTGAGCTCTGAGGGACAGGAAGTAAGGCCAAGTAGGAGATGGAAGCATCAAGGAAGAGGTTCTTCGTCAGAAGGAGGGCAAAGTGGCCCTCTACCATTGGGGAGTAACAGGAAAGGAAAGAAGGGGCATGGAGCCAATGGTGGCAAGAAGGCTGGGCAGAAGAACTGTTTGTACTCTGTATCTATAGATGTTGTAGGAACAGAGTCACAGGAGCAGGGAGAGGATGTGATTGCTTTGATAGAGGATTAGCCACTTCGGGTCTGGAGTGCTCGTTTGGTGCCCAGAGGCAGATCATGGCATCGAATGGAGCAATGTTTCAAATGGTTACAGTAGCGAGATGGGATTTGGTTAGGGGTACTTATCAATGTTTGATTTTGGTAGGGGAATGAGTAGGATGCCAGGGTGGTATAGGGGAAGAGGATTTAGGTGGGGAAGCCCAGAACAATGGCTTTGATGGATGGGTAGCAGAGCATGGGGGGAATGGGAGAGAGTCCTGCATGGGAGGGATATGGGGATAGATGGGTGTCAGCAATTTCACGGGTCCTGTGGATAGTGGAATAACTGGTTTTGGGGAGAGGTATGGACCCACTGAAGTAGGGTGATTGGCAGCTGGGGGAATCTTGGTTCTCCTTCTGCTACAGAGGAGAATCAACAGATGAGCAGTCAGATACATCATGTCAAGAGGCCTGACAGGAGCATTTTCCTGACCAGGGGACTGAGGAGCTGGTACAGGAGGAAGATGCAGATCAAGCAACCAGGAGTAGAAAGGCAGTGGATACTCTTCTGGTGAGTGAGCATGGGAAGGAACCTAGGGGTGGTAATACCAAAAGGAAAATGTTAAACATGTCTAATTCTTCATTACCTGACTCTTCCTCCTCTGTGAAAGTGAGGTTTGGAGTATAGTCATCAGGTCTGAGGCAGGATAATGGGGCATCTAGCTCTTGTAATTCTCACTAAATAATGAGAACAGGTACCAAAGGTGTTGAGAAGAAAAATCAGGAAGAGGTCTAACATGGATACATTCAAGTTATTGGAGAGCAGGAAGAGTAGGAAGAAAAAGGGTAAGAAGAAGCGGAGGAATAAGGCAGTGAGGTTCAAGAAGGAGGTGTCTAGAAATATTTTAAATTAGGTGATATGTTTTCTTAGGTTGGCAAGTGTGGACAGCCATTACGACCCTACCCAATATGTTTCATTGTTGGCTTATATGGACAGCATATTGGGTCTTTATAGAGATAATGAGAGTTGAGCATGATTAAATTACAATAAAAGGTTTAAAACAATATAAAGGAGAATTGCTTTCTGTTCTGGGGTACACAGGATATTAAATTTGTGGTCAACCCAAATGATTAATTAAAGTCATGGACCTGGGAATAGTATTGATGTGCAGGTTCAGTCTGAGAATTTCTTTTGCATTTCTCAGGAAGCAGGAGGATCAGGAAAGGCAGGCAGTCAGCTCAAGGAGATGGGAGGTTTCATGTATTCATGCTCATTCCCTGACTGTAAATTCAGACATGCTTGTGCATTTTTTGTTGCTTTGTGGGTGGATGAGTTGAAAGTCTCATTGGCAAAATGGCCAAGGACATCTGGGCTATTGTGGGAGAATGTTCAGGAGTTGGAGAGAGTGGTTATTCTGCAAGTTCTTAGGTCCAAGACTGATCAAAAGGATAATGGGTAAGTCAATAGGTTACATAGCCTACTGGTAGTAGGCACTTTTTGGTGCAGTCAGATGGGTCACCATTAATATATTATCAGTTTGCTTCTGTTCTCAAGCACGTGATAAGAGATTCGGGGTGGAACGCAGATGACTTTGGAAAACATTCTTTTAGGATAAGAGCTGCTACTAGTGCTGCCCAGGCATTGGCAATTGGCATTTGGTGGCTTTCACAATATATATTCATCCACCAGTAGACGGGCACGAGTCAGCAAAGAAGGTAAATTCTTAACTATTCTTTCTCTCTTAGAGGGTCATAGGAGATGTTAGTGGTTAAGGGGTGCATCTGGGTCATGGACCACTCCTTCATGCATTGGCCTATCAAAGGACCTTGAAGCATCCCTACAGTGAGCAACGTTGAATGGTATCAGAGAATGTGCATATTCAATGGATAGGAATCCGTGAAATACTATGGGACCATTTGTTTCAAATCACGTAGGAGCAGTTGAGGGGTTGGGGTATACCAGAGGCAGTGGTTATTCATTTTGGAGGCAATGACTTTGGTGTTTAATCATGCCATGAGTTTATAGTAGCAATTAAGATGGACTTGTGCACATTGATGAACATGATGCTGGGCAAATGTTTTGATTGATCTGACATTATTGTGAGACTGATAATTGACAATCAGCCTCTTTGGAATGCAGATGTTAAGAAGGTCAATAATCATATCGGCTCATGGTTGGAGGATTAAGGTAGGTTTAGAGTCCAGTATGAAAGGGCTAGGGATAGGTGTATTGGGTTTCATAGGCTACATGGAGGTCATCTTTCTGAAATTGGTATTGACCTTTACATCAGTTCTATCCAGGAGGCTTTGGAGATTGTTTTCAGCATAGTTGGTGTGAGACTGCAATTGGGAGAATGAGGGTTATAGGGTGATTATCCTCATTGATGAAGAGGTAATCCAAGCCCTGTTAATATTGGTGTTTAAAATGGTTAGTTTACATGTTGAGTATTGCAATTTGTATTAATGTTTGGGGGAAGGGGGGTGAGAGACTGATACCATAGGCAGTACAGGCCAATGTTGTTATCAGCTATGCTGCAGGACCTTTCTTGTTAGCATGTGGCAGGAAGGTCTTGGTGTGCGGTGCCGAGCTGCCAGAGCAGCCTTGGAAGCTAGGTTGACTATGGGTATTCCACAGGTCTGAGGCCGTAAGTTGCAACAAGACTGCGAGGAGGAGGTTGTGTTTAAGGAGTCTATGTTAATGTGCCATATTAAAAAGCTTTTGAGGCAACCTAGTCACCTTCTTCAAGTGAATCTGACATCTTTAGAAGGGATCTTATCAGTCTGTAAAGGTCATGCAGTAAATTATGGTTGAGTTATTATACAGGTCTAATGAAATATTTCATAAGTTATAAAGAACCAACTTCTCTCAGGATTAAATGTGGAGGTCTATATTCAGACTCATTCTGGATAACAAAGTTAGGGGGTCATTTATCAAAATGCGATAAAGCGTTTTCGCATGCGTTAAGGGCTTACTGCATGCGAAAACATATTTAACGCATGCGATAGCACCATATCGTATGGTGCGATGCAAATTCAGAAAATAGGAGGAGTGTGGGCTGGGTTAGTCTGTCTGTGAAGAGGTATTGCACAGCTGTAATGCTGATTTTAACTACACCTCTTTGAGGTGTGTTAGGCTGTGTGATAGCTGCTGTGACTGTGTGCTAAGGTTATATTGCCTTTTGTGATGTCTCCTGTAAGGCCTATTTGAGAGGAGAGAGAGAGAGAGGACACACCTGCCCGTAATGTTATCCCCAGAGGTAGGAATTTGTATCTCTATGGAAGGCCCACCTAGTAACTCGAGGTGGGGTTTAGGTATGAGTGTAGGGGGTTAGGGGCC
This sequence comes from Rhinatrema bivittatum, assembly GCF_901001135.1. Taxonomy (NCBI): domain Eukaryota; kingdom Metazoa; phylum Chordata; class Amphibia; order Gymnophiona; family Rhinatrematidae; genus Rhinatrema; species Rhinatrema bivittatum. The sequence goes on along the minus strand of NC_042615.1, from coordinate 438,408,047 downwards.
ACTTTGACATTCCATGTGACACATACGAACAGAACAGTGGTTTCTTGTGAAGACTTGATGACCTTCGGAGTGAGGAAACTCACTCCAAGATGAGATTTGGGCAGTCAAGCTAGGTTGAGAGAACACTGCACAAATCTCATCTTGGAGTGAGGTTCCTCACTCCAAAGGTCATCAAATCTTCACAAGAGACCACTGTTCTGTTCGTATGTGTCACATAGAATGTCAAAGTGGCCCCTAACCCCCTATACTCATACCTAAACCCCACCTTGAGTTACTAGGTGGGCCTACCATAGGGATACAAATACCTACCTCTGGGGATGACATTATGGCCAGGTGTGCTCTCTCTCTCTCTCTCTCTCTCTCAAAGGTCTGACACCTATCACAAATTCAGATAATGTTATCACAATGTGCACTAACCTATCTCTTCACATAGCTAATTAGCACAAATTGTGATAAACTGAATTTTTGCATAAACCACGCCCCTTTTGCTATCGCATGCAGTACTTACCGCATTTTGATAAATCCAGGTCTTAGCTGGATAAACTTAACTGGCTAATTTTGGGGGCATATTCAACAGTGCAGCCACAGAATTTAGCGGTATCTTAATTATTTAGCCAGTTAACTTTAGGATAGCCCTTTGCCTCCACCAGACTTAGCCAGCTAAGTCATCTGGCTAATTCTGAATATTGGAGTTAGCCAGTTAACTTAGCCAGCTAACTCAACTCCTCCCAGTTATGCCCCTGGACCACCCCTAACTTATCTGAATAAATCCTAGCCTCTTAACTTATTAGCCAGCTATAATTTAGCTGGATAAATATTGAATATATCCAGGTAAGCCATTTAAATAACTATTAGGGATGCGCAGTGTTTAGTTTTTGGACATATATAATGAACGGAGAAACTTACGCACAAAACGAATGGCATGCACATCCATCTAAAGTGCATCCATTGGGTGCACACCATTCATTCTGCATACATTCAGTCATTTGTTAGAAACTCGATAGGCGTTCAAATGAATGAAATAAATAGACGCACAAATGCACATCCCTAATAACTGTTACATTATCCGTCTAAATGGCTTTTGAATATGGACTTCATGGTTACTAGAACTTTGGATACAGGAATCAAAATACAATCTCCAAATTCTCAAATATGTATTGGAACTGCTAGCTACATGCCGTACAAACATTTCAGTTCTTGTCCCAGAGCCAGACTTGGGTTTTTTTTTTCCTTATAGATTTAGTACACACTGAGCCCAGCATATTTACTTTTCCCATTAAAGGTGTGTTTGCTTGGTGAGAACTTTGGTTGTTCTGCTGGAGATTAAGGCTGTTGATTTTTTTTTTTTCAAAAGAATGAGCTCAGCAATTGTGAGGGGGCTGCCCTAAAGGGCTCAGAACAAACCTTAGCAAATAAATGCCAGTGAATAAATGCATCACTATAGGTTTAATTCCCAGAGTGAAACATTTCTGAAATTGTCATAAATCGTTCCTTTGTTTAAAACTTGTATGAGGAACTTCAAGATGCAAAATTAACTCAACAGTCACATTATACATCAATTGATATTCAAGAAGTTCAGCAAATTATGTCACTGCTATAAGTTTATCAAATTCTCAAGTTCTTATCAAATAGAGCAACCAAGTGGTGCTTCGGACTAATCTACAATACATGCACTGAAAGCTAATTCCAAAAGAAAAACACTTGAGGTAGCCTTAAAACATAAATGTAGTTATCATCTATTAGTGGAGCCAACCCTACCATAAAGCGAATTAAAAATTGAGTTATAGCCAAAAGCAAAATATGCTTATGATTTCATAAACACTTATGTCTAAATCTCCACTCAAAGGGGTTGTTCCACTTTATAATACAAAATATCCACGCAACCCCCTTTATCCCAATTTGTTCACACAAATGTACTTCTATGAGATCCTGATTTTTTTCTTCCTATTTTCTTCTGTATTTTATTATGTTTACCCCACCACTTCGTGATTTTATTATTTTTCTAAAAAAAAATTTAAAGATGGAGGTGGATGTCTCATTCAATGACTCACTCAATTAACTTCAAATCCATTAAGTTAATGTTGCTCCAAATCATATATTGTAATCATTGACATTCCAACCTACCATCCTCTTTTTTATTCAAAAATCTAAAAATCCCATTTCTTTTAACTTTATATCAATCTAGCAAAAATGCTTAGTTAAACTTCTTGCACCGTCGCAGTGCAAGGGGAGACATTGAACAGAGATGATACAGCACTAAGCTATAGGGATGTGCAGAGGGACACCACACATTGCATTCGGGATTCAGATTTGTCGGAGGGCAGATACGTTACATTCGGCTGTATGGTGCCCCGATACGTTAATATGTTGTTTTCTATTTGTTTCCCTGCTAAAATTAAATTAACTACAACCCCCCACCCTCCTGACCCCCTCAAGACTTACCAAATCTCCCTGGTGGTCCAGTGGGGGGTCCGGGAGCCATCCCCTGCACTCACACCCTCGGCTGCCGGTTTCAAAATGGCGCTGATAGCCTTTGACCTACTATGTCACAGGGGCTACAGGTGCCATTGGTCAGCCACTGTCATATGGCCATCGGCACCATCTTGTGCTCCTACCATGTGATAGGGGCTGACCAATGGCACCGGTAGCCCTGTGACATAGTAAGGGCAAAGGCTATCAGCGCCATTTTGATTACTGGCAGCCAATGGCCCGAGTGCAGATCGCTCCCAGACCTCCGCTGGACTACCAGGGACTTTTGGCAAGTCTTGGGGGACCCTGCTGACCCCCACAAGACTTGACAAAAGTCCAGCGGGGGTCCAGGAGTTACCTCCTGCACTCGGGCCGTCGCCTGCCATTATTCAAAATGGCGCCAGTAGCCTTGGCTGTTTATGCAAGCTTTCCCGGACTTAAATGAATGCACCTCGCCATCAACATATCCAACACAGCAGCTGTACCTCTTCTCCTTGTTTATAATTTAGTCTCTGCTAAACTATCTTTATTTCCTCTGATCCCAGTTCCATAGTACTTGTTAATTGTAACTGCTTTCTCCGACACGTTATTTCTGTTTTTGATGTATTTATTGCACCCCTGTTTATTTGTAAACCAGCATGATGTGATCATTTCATGAATGCCGGTATATAAAAACCTTAAATTAATAAATAAATAAATAAATAAATAAATAAAAAATACTATGTCACAGGGCCGACCGATAGGCTATCAGCGTCATTTTGAAACCGGCAGCCCAGGGTGTGAGTGCAGGAGATGGCTCCCGGACCCCTCGCTGGACCACCAGGGAGTTTTGGTAAGTCTTGGGGGGAGTCAGGAGGGTGGGGGGTTTGTTTAAATTGGCTTCTTTAGACGGCCGAATAATTCGGCGAAGATTTGTGTATTCGTGGGGAATCGTGATATGTTTCGCTTCCCCACGAATACAACAAATATGGCCACATCCATTGCGGATTGCCAATATGTAGGGACCGAATGCACACCCCTACTAAGCTAAGTAAATGACGGGAAACAAATTGAAGAAGTTTAACTAAGCATTTTTGCTAGATTGAAATAACGTTAAAAGAAATAAATGGGATTTTTAGATTTTTGAATAAAAAAGAGGATGGTAGGTTGGAATGTCAATGATTACAATATATGATTTGGACCAACATTAACTTAATGGATTTGAAGTTAATTGAGTGAGTGATTGAATGAGACATCCACCTCCATCTTTAAAAATGTTTTTAGAAAAATAATAAAATCACAAAGTGGTGGAGTAAGCATAATAAAATACAGAAGAAAATAGGATCTCATAGAAGTACATTTGTGTGAACAAATTGGGATAAAGGGGGTTGCGAGGATATTTTGTATTATGATGATTTCATGACATTTCGCTTCCTCCCCTTCCTTTATCCTAAGAGATTGAGTCACAAAATGATTATCAGGGTTTCATTTCTAAATGCAAATGGGATTTTTACCATAATGTACAGAAGTTATGCCCATAGAATTCAGCATCCTTGAAAGGTTACTTCTGATGGTATGCTGTAAATCACCAAGAGGTTCACCATAAAAGCAGAACATAACTGAATACTTTCCATTACAGATTGCGACTGTTTCATTAGTAGTAGGATTAGGTGAACTGTTCTGCTACAAGCAAGTATAATTCTGCCTCTTCCTACCCACCCTCTGGATGCAGCAAACCTCATTAAATGTGAACTTCAAACACCAAAATCAGAGTCTAGTGCAGAGGTTCTAAAAAATGTCCTGGGAACACCCAGGCAGTCAGGTTTCAGGGTATCCACAATGAATATGCTTGAGATAAAATTTGCATGCTGTGGAGGTAGTGCATGCCAATTTATCTCATGCATGTTCATTGTGGATATTCAGAAAACCCATCTGTCTGGGGGTCCTCTAGCACAGGTTTGGGAACCACTGGTCTAGAGCATTGAACAAGCAGGAAGTGATGCAGAATAGAGAAAATATGAGAGCTGCAGTGGACACCAGAGAGGGAAAGAAAAAGATACTGTATAAAATGGCCAGATAGGCTTATCTTATTGATCCCAGAGAGAGATGGATGCTGTAGAGTTATATATAGTAGGCAATGGAGCCAAGACTGGCAACTGCTAAAAAGCAGAGTAAAGAAAAGGAGGAATAGGAGGAAGCAGGGTCGCTGCCTACCATATTTCCCCAAAAATAAGACCTAACTGGAAAATAAGCCCTAGCATGTTTCTTCCTTCACTGAAGGGATGGGCTCCAGTTCCTCCATGACTTTATTCCGGCGGGCCTTCTTTTTTGCTGCCATGGGGATGGGCTCCCATGGCGGCCCTGCTTGGTTGGGGTTGGGTCTCCACCACCACGGGGATGAGCTCCCAAGGTGGCCTTGCTTCGTTGGGGTCGGGTTTCCTCTTTGCCGCCATAGGGATGAGCTCCCATAGCAACTTTGCTTCGTCGGGGTTCGACACTGCTATTCCTCCCACCCCACCCCCGGGCTATGCAATGCCTGGCTCACTGGCCAATCAAAGGCTTCCTCCCTTCTTCCTACTCCCATTGGCAGGTAGAATGAAGGAGGCTTCCCATTGGCCCACAGAGGCTGAAAAAAGGGAGAAGGGAATATTTTTTAACATGAATAAATGGATACATGCAGATTGTAGTTCATGAAAAAATAAGACATTCCCTGAAAATTATCCCTAATGCTTCTTTTGGAGGAAAAGTTAATATAAGACCCAGTCTTATTTTCTGGGAAATACAATAGGGTGGAACCAAAGCATGCAAAGGTGGCATTTTCAAAAATGTGAAAGAAGAGGTGAATCATGGAACACTCACCAGGTTAGAGAGAGAGAGAGAGAGAAAGAAAGAGAGATGGAGAGAGAGAAAGAACTGTAAGAGGGTGACCATAACTCTATATATCTACCACTGTCAGAGGGCACATTCAACCTGGGGGGGGGGGGTGTTATATTGATCTGCCCAGGGCTAGAGACCCTTGCACTGTATGCAAGTTTAAGGGTGCAAGGACCTATCTGCTACAGGATACTTCCAGTTTCCCTCCCACCTTACTTCATGATCTTAAGTCAGGAAAAAGACAATGTTTTCTCCTCAGAAAAAGACTTATGTATCTGATTTGGCAGGACTTAGCATTTAGAATATAACCACAATTCCTATGTCTAACTTCCTGGCCACTAAGCGCCAGTTTACCCTAAAGAAAGTTCTGTACTATGGGTGGTTACAAACATGCCATAAATCTTAGCCTGTATAAGACAGGGGACAAATAAGGAGAAGGGAGTGACCCTGAAAGAAAACCCCCTGAAAGAAAAAGAACCAGAAAGCAAAAGGGGAGCCTGAGGCAGACCAGCACCCCCTGTTATCGAGGAGGAAGAAGACTAGATGTGGCCAGGAGACCAGAAAGAGGAGTCGCCCTGCTTAGGTTCAGAGATTGACATGGAGTCTGAGACAGTGAGGGGCGAGAGCAAGCCCCAGACAGCCCAGCAAGTACCAAAGCCAGAAGCAAGACTCCTTCCCAAGCTGCCTGCCAGCTCTGCCAATTCCAAGCCCATGAAGCAAGTCTTCACCCCTGCCCACATTCTCCAGACCTCGAGCCAGAACTGCTTCAGAGAAGAACAGAGATGTATCACCTGAAGTTGGAACCAGGGGTAAGTAAGTTAGCCATAAGTATTAATATAGGGGTAGATTTTAAAAGAAGCGCGATCAGCCTACTTTTGCTTGCGCATCAGACTCAAGCAAAAGTACGCTGGATTTTAGTAGATACGCGCGGAGCCGCGCGTATCCACTAAAATCCTGGATCGGCGCGCGCAAGGCTATCGATTTTGTATAGCCTGCGCGCGCCGAGCCGCGCTGCCTCCCCCCGTTCCCTCCAAGGCCGCTCCGAAATCGGAGCAGCCTCGGAGGGAACTTTCCTTTGCCCTCCCCTCACCTTACCCTCCCTTCCCCTACCTAACCCACCCACCCGGCCCTGTCTACACCCCCCCCTTACCTTTGTCGGGGGATTTACGCCTCCCGGAGGGAGACGTAAATCCCCGCGCGCCAGCGGGCCTGCTGCGCGCCGGGCCGCGACCTGGGGGCGGGTACGGAGGGCGCGGCCATGCCCCCGGGCCGTAGCCATGCCCCCGTACCCGCCCCCAAAATGCTGCCGACACGCCCCCGGAACGCGGCGACGACCGGGCCCGCCCCCCGACACGCCCCCCCCCCTATGTAAAATAGGCTTCCCGGCGCGCAGGGCCCTGCTCGCGTAAATCCGCCCGGTTTTGGGCGGATTTACGCGAGCAGGGCTCTGAAAATCCGCCCCATATTAAACAGGCTCTTATACCTCTTATAGCCAAACTTATTGAGAAAACAGTCCAAAAACAATTGTCAAACCATCTTGAAAGTAACAACATATTATACCCAGCCCAACATGGATTCCACAAACACTATAGTACAGAGACTTTACTACTAGCTCTATCTGACACTATCTTAAGAGGCTTTGACTCAGTAGCACACTACATTCTGGTTTTATTGGATCTCTCCGCAGCCTTTGACACTGTAAATCACAAAATACTTATCAATAGACTGAAGGAAATCGGACTCATGAATAAAACAATAAACTGGTTTGAGTCATATTTAAACAATAGATATTTCCAAGCACAAATCAAAAATACGCTTTCAGACAAAATTAAACTAACAACAGGTGTACCACAGGGATCAACCCTGTCTGCAACACTCTTTAATATTTACCTACTGCCAATCTGTCACCTACTCGCAGGACTGGGAATCATACATTACTTATATGCAGACGATATTCAACTACTGTTACCCATAGTAAACTCCATCGAAGAAACAATGCAACTAGCCAATATGTATCTCGAAATAATCAAACAGCTCCTAAACCAGATGGAACTGGTAATAAACATCGAGAAAACTGAATTCCTACACCTTGAACGGAAAACCATTCATCCAACACAAACTACAATCAAAATAAAAAATAATCAAGATGTGGAATTAGCAATAAAAATACGGAATCTAGGGGTAATAATGGACCCAGAGTTAAGCATGAAACAGCACATATCACAGAAAATAAAAGAAGGATATGGTAAACTAATGACCCTGAGAAGACTGAAACCCCTGTTAACACTAAACAATTTTCGCACAATTCTTCAGACAATGCTATTCGCAAGTACAGACTATTGTAATTCACTCTTACTAGGGATCCACAATCTACACTAAGGCCAAAACGCCGCTGCTAGAATTTTGACTGGCAAAAAAAGAAGGGATCACATAACTGAAACACTTGCAGAACTACACTGGCTCCCAATTGAACAAAGAATACAATACAAAGCTCTATGTATAATTCATAAGCTAATACATGATGATAAAGCCGACTGGCTCCAGCACTGCGCGTGCATGTCCCGCACAGAAACCTAAGATCTGCTAATAAGTCTCTACTAACTGTCCCATCTGTTAAATCAGCACGCCTCACTCAGGTAAGGGAAAGAGCACTATAACTGGCTGACTTACCAAAACTCCCTGGTGGTCCAGCGGTGGGGTCCGGGAACTCACTCACACCCTCGGTGCTAGTTTCATCATGGCGCCGATAGCCTTTGTCACAGGGGCTACCGGTGCCATTGGTCAGCCTCTGTCACATGGCCATCGGCGCCATCTTATGCTCCTACCATGTGACAGGGGCTGACCAATGGCACCGGTAGCCCCTGTGACATAGTATGGGCAAAGGCTATCGGCGCCATTTTGAGTCCTGGAGTCAGACGGCAGGTTGCTCCGGGACCCCCGTTGGACCCACAGGGACTTTTGGCCAGCTTGGGGGGGCCTCCTGACCCCCACAAGACTTGCCAAAAGTCCAGCGGGGGTCCGGGAGCGACCTCCTTTCACACCGGCCGGCCGATCCCAATATGCAAAATGGCGCCGATCGCCTTTGCCCCAAGCTGGCCAAAAGTTCCGGTTGGGTCCAACGGGGGTCCCGGAGCGGAGGTGCGGTGAATCACGTGACGTCCGCGTCACTCCGACGTGACGCCGACGTCACGTGCTCCTCGCAAAGGAATACAGGAATGGCTTCCTGACTCCCCGCTGGACCACCAGGGAGTTTTGGTAAGTCTTGGGGGGGTCAGGAGGGTGGGGGGTTTAAGTGTTTATTTAGGTTCGACGTATTCAACATAGCTATGTTGAAAAAGTTGGAAATCGCAATCGTTGCGCCTCATCATTTTTTTAAGTTACAAAAAAATAATAAGTTGCGTTTTACATATGCGTTCAAAATGAATGCACACCCCTAGTGAGTACTGTCATGTCTGTATGTTAAGCTATATGCCAGAGTTTGTGTTTTCTCCATCTCAGACTGCTACCCATTATTCCAAAAGTGGGGGTTCTTCTGACCTCTAACTCCCTTGACCAGTCCATGACTCCTGCTTATGAACTTAGCAGCTGCATTGTCCATCTTTCTTGGTTTTTATTTACAGCTTGTGTTATTATACAGTTCCCATTCCAGATATTCTGCTATATGAAGAGCATATTAAATTCTTAAAACTAGGTCATAAATGTATTTAGTCCAATAGAAAGTTATCAACTTGCAACTAGTTTTCTGACATTTATTCCACTTAATCTCTCATTAAATGATTTGGTTTCTTAGAAGCACAGTCTAGATGTATTCCACACATTAAGAAAGGTGGAAAGAAGGCAAAACGATTACTGGCATGGTTAAAAGGAGAGGTGAAAGAAGCTATTTTAGCCAAATGATCTTCATTCAAAAATTGGTAGAAGGATCCAACAGAAGAAAATAGGATAATGCATAAGCATTGGCAAGTTAAATGTAAGACATTGATAAGACAGGCTAAGAGAGAATTTGAAAAGAAGTTGGCCGTAGAGGCAAAAACTCACAGTAAAACCTTTTTAAAATATATCCAAAGCAGAAAGCCTGTGAGGGAGTCAGTTAGACCATTAGATGATCGAGGGGTTAAAGGGGCACTTAGAGAAGAGAAGGCCATCACGGAAAGATTAAATAATGTCTTTGCTTCATTGTTTACTGAAGAGGATTTGGGGAGGAACCCGTACTGGAGAAGGTTTTCATGGGTAATGATTCAGATGGACTAAACCAAATCATGGTGAATCTAGAAGATGTGGTAGACCTGATTGACAAACTGAAGAGTAGTAAATCACCTGGACAGATGGTATACACCCCAGAGTTCTGAATGAACAAAAAAATGAAATTTCAGACCTAGTAGTAAAAATTTGTAACCTATCATTAAAATCATTCATTGTACCTGAAGACTGCAGGATAGCTAATGTAACCCCAATATTTAAAAAGGGCTCCAGGGGCGATCCGGGAAACTACAGACCGGCTAGCCTGACTTCAGTGCCAGGAAAAATAGTGGAAAGTGTTCTAAACATCAAAATCACAGAACATATACAAAGACATGGTTTAATGGAACAAAGTCAGCATGGCTTTACCCAAGGCAAGTCTTGTCTCACAAATCTGCTTCACTTTTTTGAAGGAGTTAATAAACATGTGGATAAAGGTGAACCGGTAGATGTAGTATACTTGGATTTTCAGAAGGTGTTTGAGAAAGTTCCTCATGAGAGGCTTCTAGGAAAATTAAAAAGTCATGGGATAGGTGGTGATGTCCTTTCATGGATTACAAACTGGCTAAAAGACAGGAAACAGAGAGTAGGATTAAATGGACAATTTTCTCAGTGGAAGGGAATGGGCAGTGGAGTGCCTCAGGGATCTGTATTGGGACCCTTACTTTTCAATATATTTATAAATGATCTGGAAAGAAATATGGCGAGTGAGGTAATCGAATTTGCAGATGATATAAAATTGTTCAGAGTAGTTAAATCACAAGCAAATTGTGATAAATTGCAGGATGACCTTATGAGACTGGAAATTGAGCTTCGAAATGGCAGATGAAATTTAATGTGGATAAGTGCAAGGTGATGCATATAGGGAAAAATAATCCATGCTATAGTTCCACAATGTTAGGTTCCACATTAGATGCTACCACCCAAGAAATAGATCTAGGCGTCATAGTGGATAACACATTGAAATTGTCGGCAGTTAAAAAAGCAAACAGAACGTTGGGAATTATTAGAAAGGGAACGGTGAATAAAACGGAAAATGTCATAAATGCCTCTGTATCGCTCCATGGTGAGACCCACCTTGAATCTGTGTACAATTCTGGTCGCTGCATCTCAAAAAAGATATAGTTGCGACGGAGAAGGTACAGAGAAGGGCGACCAAAATGATAAGGGGAATGGAACAGCTCCCCTTTGAGGAAAGACTAAAGAGGTTAGGACATTTCACACACCCTCCAAATTTAATTTAAAGTACCCTCTTCCACCCACCCACGCACTGCACTCCGATCACACACTACATCTGAAACAAGTCCATGCTTCTCTGCCGGCACCACAGGAACGGTCCGGGACACATCGCATTCATTAGGACCGTCGGATGCCAGCAACCAAAATGGCACCGGTGGACCTTGCCCTTACTATGCTATACGGAGACAACAATGACGTCGGTACACCATGTGACATAGTAAGGGCAAGAGCCCGTCGGTGCCATATCCTCAGCGGACATTTTCCCTTACTAGGTCAGGAATCATGACACACCACTTTCACCGGTGAAGTTTTGCGACATGGCAGCCGGCGGAACAAACCCTAGCACACACCCTCGCCACTGGCTGGCAGTTTACACAGGTAGCCGGGGAGGAGCACGGTGGGGGACCGTTCTTATTTTACGCCGCGTGTTTTTCACGGGGGGGCGGGGCACTCATTCTCCACATCTCCCGAGAGGGGGGCTGTAGCGTGGGTTGCTCTATTTTGCCGGGTTGGGGGGGGGGGGCCAGGAAGGTGTGCTTGCATATTTAAACTATTCTTTGCTGGTGCTGTTCATTTGGGGTAAAAAAAAACCAAAAAAACCCCACACAAACTGTAACCTTTACTGCTCTGTTCTGTTTTTTCAACTTAACCAGGCTCAGCCACAGCAACGCGTGGCAGGGTACAGCTAGTATGAAATGAAACAAAACAAAATTATTTGGCCTACACATTCCTGACAGTATATATTTTTGCACGGAAAGTGTGGTGAATGCTTGAAAATCTTTCCTGGAATGGGTGATTGTGTAAGGATAAATGTTAGGCAAGCTAGTTAGATCTTCAGAAGACTTTGTAATGTGAATAGACAGCTATGGATCAGAACAGACTCCAATCGATAAGTATGAATCAATATATTGCATTGTACAAAGGCATGACACTATTACCATTTGTTCCCTCATTTCTGAGACTTCCTGGCACCAATGTGCTGATAAAGAGCAGGGATGGCCCCAAGGAACATTTGGTGTCCCTGGGAACATCAAAGGCCATGACATTTGGTATTTCTTATCACCTGGGAAGATCAAATGCTAAACACTAGTACCCATACCAATGAGCTGATAATAAGTTAAACAATTGATTTCCTTTACCTAATGGGAGATCAAAGGACTGATACTGAAATACCTTTCTGGATAAAAGTGCAAATTGAAGCACCTAACTTACAGAGAGGGGTATATAAGACATTCCATTTGCTTATTTTAATTAGATGAGCTGAGGAAGAACAGAGAGTGGATAGTAGCTGGTTCTTTCTTCAGAATCTCTGGGCCAGTAAAGTCCTCCAGATGTCCTAAGAATACTGACTTATATGAGGAGGACATATAAGGGAGGTGTTCATCCTTTTGTTCTTTATTATTCTTTGATTAATCTATCTTTAGTTCTGCCTGTCTCCTATTTACTTGTATTGATTTATATACAGCTTTCTATGATGCTGTATTCAATGTTGATATTACTTTGCTGATTTATTATCCATATGTTTACAACATTTAGTAAACTAAGGCCTGGATTCTCTAAGGTGATAGACCTTAGAGAATCCGGCAGTAGCGGGGGGCAATCCTGCGATAGTCGGCAGCGATCGCTTTCGCGCCAAATAACTACACCATAAAAGGTATAGTTATTCGGCGCGAAACTGGCGGCGATAAGGAATCTTACCTTTTGCCGCCAGCAATGTGTCCGCAGCATCGGCCCCCTATGCCGCCCTGACTCATCCTCTTCCGGGGCCGACTCCGCCCCAAGCTAGCTATCATATGCGAAAATGGACTTTATAGCATTAGAGAATGACCCCCTAAGTTTTGTTTTTGCAATATTTGTTTCTGCGTGTTCTATGACATAATATTCCTCTCACGCCTACCGTGATATAAGCTAAAATGGTAACAGATTTTAAAAAGTAATGGGATAAACCCAGAGGATCTTTAGGCAAATAGTAAAGAAATAATGGAAGCCTGATTTACTGGCACTACAAACTATTGGGATAGCCAAGAGGTAGCCTGTGGTTACTGGTTATGAGTTAAACAGCAGTAGTAAGATTTCATTGAGCTTCCTTCCAATATGTATTGAGATAACCTACACAGAGCAATGATTATGATCCTAAAAGCAGTGATATGACTGAATCGAGTTTCAAAGAAAACATTGTGGAGTAACCATGGTTAAAACCCTGTAATGGGGTTTTATCTAATTGCTGGCCACACTTAGTCAACCTCAGTTAGTAAAAGAACTATCAGGTAAAAAAAAGTCACAGAGAACAAAGATGTCTATGATATATGCTGCAAATGCTGTGATGATAAGAGAATCCTATCTAAATGTCTTTTGGAACTATAGCTACTTTTGCTTCTAAAGGCTATGCAGATGTTTATACTCAAAAATGCTTATGCGCTGAGCCCATGAGAACTGTTAGTGAAGATCAGACAAGAAATTCTGAGTTGTAGGGCACAGAAGCAAACATCAAATAGTACTAAAGTTTGAGGAGCAGATGTGCTGATCTGTGATAAGAACAATGGAAGGGAGGGGGACTCACTCCTACTTCAAGCAGTGTCAGAAAAGTCCTATAAAAATAAGCAGAGAAGTCCATAAATTGTTTTAAACCCAGCTATACTAATTGCCTCAACCACATCCTCCGATAATGAATTCCAGAGCTTTATTGTGCATTAAACGAAAAATAACAGAGACCAAGTAGTAGTCATATTCTTTTTTCCCCCTCTACCTGTAAGGAATTTGCCTGAGTGTCAGAACTGCAATTTTTGTCCCTTCAGGTTACAATCAGATCAGGTAACTTTTACTATGGGCAAGAATCTTTTTACTGTGAAGAGCTACTCCTGTAAATCTCCTTTTGTGATTTACCTCATTGTTTGTCCTTCTAATTCTATGTATATTGGGATGACAAAATGCATAATTAGAATATGTATTGTTAAAGATAAAAGTTGTCTCAATACTTGCAAAATGGAAGCCATATTGGTTTCCACTTCATGCAACAAAGACACTCATCCATAGATATTAGATGGACAATTATTGATATGGTGCCAGTCCATTGGAGGGGGGGGGGGGGGGCAGAGTGCAAGTTCTGGCATGAAGGGAACTATTGTGGATATACTGAATGCAAACAGTTGCCCCTAAGGGTTTGAATATGAAGATTGAATGGTCGGTACTATTAGACTGATGTGCATCAGATTTTTGCATTAGAATGACATCACTACAATGAGTAGGTTACACAATCAGATGAGTTTTATATAGAAAACAGAAAGTAGGGCTAAATGGTACATTTTTCCAATAGAGAAAGGTGAATAGTGAGTGTCCCAGGAATCTGTTCTGAGACCATTGCTTTTTTAATATTTTTATAAATGACCTGGAAATTAGGTAAATGAGAAAGGTGATCAAATTTGCGCGTGACACAAAATTATTTGTAGTTATTAAATAACAAGAGGATTCTGAGAAATTGCAAGATGACCTTTCAAAACTGGGTGACTGGGCAAACAAATGGCAAATTAAATTTAATGTAGACAAGGGAATTTTTAAAGATGGTGCCGGCCATCCAGTGCTCCCTCCATGTGACAGGGGCTGGCCAATGGCATGGATACCCTGTCACATGGTAAGGGCAAAGGTCATCGGCGCCATTTTGATTAGTGGCAGCCGACGGCCCAAGAGCAGGAGATTGCTCCCGGGACCCCCACTGGACCACCAGGTACCTGTAAAATGTTTTTTTTTTGGGGGGGAGGGTCGGGAGGATGGGGGAAGCAAAGGGATTAGTTTTAAAGGGTCAGGGTGGGTTTTTTGTCACATGGTAAGGGCAAAGGCCATCGGCGCCATTTTGATTAGTGGCAGCCGACGGCCCAAGGCTAGGACTCTTCAGCTTGAAGAAGAGGCAGCTGAGGGGAGATATGATAGAGGTTTATAAAATAATGAGTGGCATGGAATGAGTAAGCATTAACCGATTATTTACTCTTTCAAAGAGTACAGACTAGGGGACATACAATGAAATTATTAGGTGATACATTTAAAATGAATACGAGAAAATTGTTTTTTACTCAATGCATAATTAAGCTCTGGATTTGTTGCCAGAGAATGTAGTGAAAGCTATTTGTGTAGCTGCATTCAAAAAAGGTTTGGACAAGTTCCTGGAGGAAAAGTCCATAAACAATTATTAAGGTGGACTTGGGGAAATACACTTCTTATCTCTGGGATAAGCAGCTTCAAATCTATCTACCCATTGGGATCCTGCCAGGTACTTGTGATCTGGATTGGACATTGTTGGAAACAGGATGCTGGGCTTGATGGACTTTGGTCTGACCCAGTATAGCAAGTCTTATGATCGCTGTTTCCAAGCAGCCCCAGCACCATTATGTCTAGCAACAAATCCTGCATTCCTCTAAGAACTAGTTAAAAAATGGCTCCCCTTTTCATTGATTTCCAAACTAAAGCATGAAGCAATCATTATTTATTTCATCTAGAAACTTTACCTTTCATTACATTTACCTAGTAAATACTGGGGTAATTTAAATCTCCCATTGTTACTGTGCTACCAAATGTGTTAGCTTCTCTCATCTCGGTTAGCACACTTGGGAATGAAATAGACGAAAGTGGTAGGAAAGGGGTTGAAAGTTTACGTCAGCAACATGAGAGTAGGGATCTAATGCTGGGCTGTGTTTGGGAATGTATAAGCGCTTATTCATCCAACATAGAAGAATCTCAACTGGGCAGACTGGATGAGTCAATCTGGCCTTTTTCTGCTGCCATTTACTATATTACAAAATTGGGAGAACCTACAATCCTGTTACGCAATCCCTTATTTTTCAAAGTAATACTCAAGAGTCAATAGATTTGTATATAGTTTTAGCAATGTTTCAGTATAATGATTTATATCTACATACAACCAAGAGAGCAATTTATCAAGACATTTACCTAGGTGAAGTGTCTGACTGATAATTGCCCACCTCAAATGCAGCTAAAGAAACATACGCATGGGTTTCATAACATGAATACTTGTAGCCAAGTTAATAAGAGGCATTCCTGTGGAAATGTTTAGGTCATGGAAAGAAAATAGCATGCACACATTCCATTTTCAAATGTACACAAACCACTTCCGCTGCCCACACAAATAGCGGGTGCAAAGTGCCTAGGCATGTTTCATGCACCTTACCTTGCACCTGCGTATTTTCAAAGAGAAATTATGTGGATAGGTTTTCTCTGAAAATCCAGCTGATGTATGCTAAAAGCACCTGCTAGTTTGCAGCTACATGCACTATTTGAACATTGACTTCCATATGTATAGGCAATTAGAGCAGATGACCACCATTGAAAGAGAAGTTGTAGGATGTCCTGCCTGCTCTACTTAACATGAATTACCGGATTTGGAAAAGTGACTGGACAACTATCAAAGCATATAAAAACAGCAAAGATTGCCAAGGATTACAGTGTGAGGTAATATTCCTCCTCCCTGTGTAGGCAGAGAATTCACAATTACATATTATTGTTCCTAATAATTAACTATGCTTCACCTATTAAATGAAGGCAGATCTTCATGCCTAGCCCTACACCTTTAACAGGCATTACATTTACTTGCATCTTCACAATGGGTGCAACTGTAACGTAATTATAATACTGATCTGCAGATTAAACCAAAGAAAAGGGAGGTGTGGCCATTTCCTTAAGTACAGTTTAGAACTTGTCAAAAATAACATTTTGCAAATTGCAGTGTGGTCAGAGCAAAATCTGATAAGGAAGAACACTATTGGAATGAAACCATTAAAACAAAAAGGACACAAAAACGGTGATGTGATAAGTATAAGAAAGTTAGAGTTGGATGTAAGTTATTTGACAACTGCACATACAGACTTTGGTACCTCTTCTAAGAGAGTCAGGACAGGCTTACATTTTAGGGGAAAATAGTTCTAAAGTGTACAGAAGGCCTGCAAGTCAATTTGCTTGCACAATCTCAAACCAACTCATCCTTTGCCCATGATTTTATAGAAAAAATCTGCATTCATTTGGTATTCTGCCATCCCAATGGTTTTATATTCTGTAGCCTAGGGATAGCATGTCAGGATCATTCCCTCAAATCAAGCAGAGGGCCCCAGCCTCTTTGGCACTGGTCTATGATACAAAATTAAGAAAAAAGTGTCAGACAACTCATTCAAATAAAAGTTAAACAAAACTAACTAATGAGGGGATATATTTTTATTAGACTAACAACACATTTCTTGACTAGCTTTAGACAATTAACACTCTCTCTATGTTCCAATATCCTTTGTGAGTGCCACATTTGCTTACATTCACCCATCATATTCAATATACCCATGTACACTAGAGTTAAGAGGTACCAAAGGCCTTATATGAAACAGACATCATTCTCAATGAGCTGTCAGTCAAAAGGACAACTACAATGTCCTATCTAGATGCCCTATTTTTTTCCTCCTTTCTCCTTACCCACTACTAATTTTAGATTTAGAGTTAGGCACTATAAAGTGTGCATTACGGATAAGACACTGTAGTAAATTTTAAGAGCTCGGTGTGCTCTAAAGCCAGGAGATATGTGTGTCTCTCAGATCGTTGCATGTTGCATGGACTTTTAAAGCACATGAGTATGCTCGTATCTCCTGGTCCGCGCACAAAATGTTTTTGAGGGAAAATGGGCGGGGCATGGACATGGTACGGATGGGGCCTGGGCATTCCCAGATAGCACCTAACTATTTACGCATGCACAAACTTATGCTGGGTCCCTATCTGCGTATCTTTACTTCTGCTATGGGTGGCATATAACTAGTATTAAAAAAATCTGAGGCTAGTTAGTGAGAATTGAAGGGTTGGAGCTAAAAGGATAAAAGAGAGGCAGATTAATTAGGGGAGTTACCCGGAAGAAGTAGGAATGGACTGGGGAAACTGATAATTGCATCAGCATGAATATGTGATAAAATCCTCCCACTTACGCGTTAGAGATGGCATTTGCATGCACATGCATGCACCCATATAAAATTGTGCATACCTGTACATACATACTGCCGAGTTTATACACTGCACGCAGTCGCATATACACGTGTATATTATAAAATGCCCGCATCCATTCACGCAAGTCAGCATGCGCACGTACATATACACCCACAGAACTGTTTGAAAGTTACCATTCTTACCTTTCACTTATAAAATTATCTAACCCTTCCCAAATGTCTATAGAATAATGTGTGAATTTCAGCATAGATATAAAAACATTTTCTCATAAAATTATAGATCCCTGTTTTTCCCTCTCTCTTTTGATCTGAAGAGAGAGTGGCATCTTGGCCTAGATTGGATTGACATCATGATTTGAGCATGCTTAGTGCATTTTCTCTACCCAATTCAAGTTAATGGTGAGGTCCAAAAAGGGACAGATTGTCAGGCATAAGAGACAATAATTAAGCTAAAAATGTGTTACATCAACTAAATGAACATGCTAACAATGTACAGAATACAAATCGGACCAAACTGCATTTCGAAATGAGCAATAATGATACCTGTCAGTTGGCATAGAGAATAGGTAGATAAGCAGAATCACAAATGTTAAAACCACAGTTTATTACTAAGAGTAGGACAACAAAAAAAGTACCTTCTCTTTCATCAGCTGGACACAGATTACCAAAGCCAGTAAGATACTCAGGCTGACTCTACTTTCACTCAAGCTGAAGAATCTGTATGCAGCCTTAAAAGCAGAAGTGGAGAAATCATCCCAGAATGAGGAGGAACCAATCCTCACAAGCCCCAAAGCTACAGGATTAACAATCAATGACAGTAACTTTTAAACAGGCGTGCAGGTGCACGTGTGCGCACATGTGTTAGCCCATTCCATCCAGGGGGCACGGACATTTTGTTTTCTTTTAATATTCATGCATTTCCAATAAACACAAGTAGGAAAGAGCATTAAATGTAGCATGCTTGGATTTTTGTAAGACATTGGACATGGATCCACAAAGGTAATTTATAAATACTTTGAGTGTCCTTCTTATGAGCCCTAAAGTGGCTGATAAAGTTAGAAACTGGTTGAGTGGCAGATGACAAAGGGCAGTGGTAAAAGGAGTTTACTCCAAGGGCAGGGGTGTTATTAGCAGTGTGCTGCAATGATCACTCCTTGGAACAGTTCTCATCAACATTTTTAAGAAAGTTTTTTTTGTGGATGATACCAAAATCTGCAACAGGGAAGACACCCAGAAAGTGAGGAAACCATGAGGAATGACTATAGTGAACATTGAGTGATAGTCCAGAGTCTGGCAGCTAAGGTTAAATGTGAACAAATGCAGGGTCATGAATTTGGGTTGCAAAACCTAAAGGGAGCTGAACAGTATAGGAGGTACACAAGAACAAACGAACATAGGATATGCCATACTGGGTCAGACCAAAGGTCCATCAAGCCCAGCCTCCTGTCTCCAACAGTGGCCAATCCAGGCCATAAGAACTTGGTAAGTACCCAAACATTAAATAGTTCCCATGCTACCAATGCTGGCAACAAGCAGTGGCTATTCCCTATAGATTAATAGCAGTTTAAGGACTTCTCCTCCAGAAAATTATCCAAACCTTTTTTAAAACCCAGCTGCACTAACTTCCCTAACCATGTCCTCTGGCAGTGAACTCCAGAGCTTAATTCTGCATTGAGTGAAAAATAATTATATCCAGTTTGTTTTAAATATGCTTCTTGCTAACTTCATGGAGCGCCCCCTAGTCCTTGTATAATGTGAAAGACTAAATAACTGATTCATATTAACCTGATAAAGTACTTTCATGATTTTGCGTACCTCATTCATATCCCCCCTTCTCTTCTCTTCTCCAAGTTAAACAGCCCTAACCTCTATAGCCGTTCCTCATAGGGGAGCTGTTCCATTCCCTTTATAATTTTGGTTGCCCTTCTCTGTACTTTCTCCATCGCAACTATATCTTTTTTGAGATGCGGCAACCAGAATTGCCTACATTATTCAAGGTGCGGTCTAACCATGGAGTGATACAGAAGCATTATGACATCCTTTTATTTGCCCTTCCCTTCCTAATAATTAATAATATTCTGTTTGCTTTTTTGACCACCACAGCATACTGAACCAGTGATTTCAATGTAATATCAACTATGTCACACAGATCTTTTTCCATTATGGTAACTCATAAAATGGAACTTAACATCATGTAACAACAGCATGGGTTATTTTTCCCTATATGCATCACTTTGCACTTGTCCACATTACATTTCATCTGCCATATAGAAGCTCAAACTTCCAGTCTCGCAGGTCCATTTGAGATCTATCACAATCCACTTGTGATTTAACTAAATAATTTTGTGTCATCTGCAAATTTGATCACTACACACTTCGTACCCCTTTCCAGATCATTTATAAATATATTAAAAAGCACCAATCCAAATACAGATCCCTGAGTCATGCCATTGTTTACCTTTTTCCACTGTGAAAACAAACCATTTAATCAAACTCTCTGTTTCCTGTCTTTTAACCAGTTTGCAATCCACAAAATGACATTTCCTCCTATCCCATGACTTTTTAGTTTTCTTTGAAGCCTCTCATTAGGAACTTTGTCAAATACCTTCGGAAAATCCAAATACAGCACATCTACCAGTTCACCTTTATCCACATGTTTATTCAACCCTTCAAAAAAATGAAGCTGACTTGTGATGCAAGACGTCCATTAGGTAAATCCATGCTGGCTGTGTTCCATTTAAACATGTATACCTGTATGTTCTGTGATTTTATTCTTTCTAATAGTTTCCATTCCAACATTTTCCCTATCACTGAACTTAGTCTCACCGGTCTATAGTTTTCCAGATCACCTCTGGATTTGGAACCCTTTTTATATATCAGGGTTACATTGGCCACCTTCCAGTCTTCAGGTACAGTGGGTGATTTTAATTATAAGTTACAAATTACTTGTAATAAGCCTGAAATTTCATTTTTGAGTTCTTTCAGATCCCTGGGATGTATACCATCCAGTTCTGGTGATTTGCTATTCTTCAGTTTGTCAATATGGCTTAATACATAGTCAAGGTGCATTGTGATTTGATTCAGTTCCTCCAAATCATCACCTTTGAAAACCCTCACTGAAATTAGTATTTTCCCAATATCCTCCTCAGTAAACACTGAAGCAAATAATTAATATAGTCATTCCACGATGGCCTTATCCTCCCTAAGTGCCCCTTTAACTCCTCAATCATCTAATGGTCCAACTGACTCCCTCACAGGCTTTCTGCTTTGGAAATATTTTAAAATGTTTTTATTATGAGTTTTTGTCTCTATGGACAACTTCTTTTCAAATTCTCTTTAGTCTATCTTATCAATGTTTTATATGTAACTTATGCTTATGCATTTTCCTATTTTCTTCAGATGGATCTTTCTTCCAATTTTTGAAGAAAAATCTTTCATCTAAAATAGCCTCTTTCACCTCACCTTGTAACCATATCAACAATTGTTGTGTCTTCCTTCCACCTTTCTTAATGCATGGAATACATCTGGACTGCGCTTCTAAGATGGCACTTTTTAACAATGTCCATGCCTGTTATACACTCAACCATTGTAGCTGCACCTTTCAATGTTCTCTAACTATTTTTCTGATTTTATCAAAGTTTCTGTTTTGAAAGTTTAGTGCTAGAACCGTGGATTGACTTATTGTCCCCCTTTCAGTTATTAATTCAAATTTAATAATGTTATGATTGCTGAGTGGCCCCACCACCTTTACCTCTCTCACCAAATGTTGTGCTCCACTAAGAATTAAATCTAAAATAGCTTCCACTTGCATTGGTTTCTCAACCAATTGCTTCATAAACCTGTCATTTATTCCATCTAGGAACTTTTTCTCTAGGATGTCCTGATGTTGCATTTACCTATCAATATTAGGGTAATTAAAATCTCCCATTTGTACTGCACTACCAATGTGGTTAAATTCTATGTATGGAACAATCTGTGGTGATCACATTTGATGACCTCAAGGTGGACAAATAGGTAAAAAAAAAATAAAGGTGACATCAAAAGCTAATAAGATCCTTGCTGCATAGCAAGAGGAATGATCAACAGAAAAAGCATTTAAAATAATGTGTACAATTCTAGAGACCACACTTTCAAAAGTATATAAACTGGATGGAGCTGGTTCAGAGAAAGACTAATAAAACAGTCAGTGGTCTTCATTGTAAGGCATACAGCAGGGCTTCACAAACCTATCCTGCAGACCTCAGTTTTCAGGATAACCACAATGACTATGCATGAGATAAATTTGCACACCATGGAAACTTTGTATTTGTAAATTCATCTCATGCATAGTCATTGTGGATATCCTGAAAATGACTGGCTGTGGGTTGTGCAGGATAGATTTGGGAAGCCCTAGCATATAGAAACAATTTTAAAGATCTAAACATGTATAAACCAGAGGAAAAGCAGAATGTTATGCCTCTCTCCTCTGATCCAAAGCAACTCCAGCAACATGTTGTTCCAAGGACCCAGGAGAGAACTTCATGTAACTCTGGATTTCCTTTTATAGTTTCTCTAGCCGGGGTTTTCCTGTAGCACTGGCTGATGACATTATGTCCTCCAAGAATAACCAGAACGTCAGCAACAAGTCCCCTGGTATCTTGTGTCCCAGTGTGTGTTGCTAGTTGTGTTTTGTGCCTTACTCATGCCTTGTCTTTTCCTGTTTTGTTTCCTTATCTCCTTGGTTGCCTTCTTGTTGCCTTGTTCCTTGTTCATCTGGTTCTGGTTTCCTGTCTCTGCCCATGCCTTGCCTTGCTTGTCTCATTAGTCCTGTTGTGTTGTTTGTTTTGTCTTCCCTATTCATCTTGGATTGATTCTCTGGATTCTGAATTCAGCCTGGCTCCTGATATTTTCTGTATGCTGCCTGCCCTAACCTTATGGCTTAGTATCCATTCTGCATCCTGATGCCTGCCACAACCCATGATTGGTTTGGAAATCTGATCTGGATAACCTGGATAACCCCAGAGATGCACTTAACGTCTTTACGTCCACCAGTATCCAAGGGCTCAACCTGTGGATAAGACAGCTGGTAAAGATGAAGCTCCGGTTGGTCTTGCCTATGGGCTTCTCTTCCAGCTGCCAGTGTGGGCCTAGCAGGTTCGTTCGTTAGGCTGTCTCAGCCATACTCTAGTCACAAGGGTCTACATTCTCTTTCGGCAGTACACAGGATAAAGGAAATATGCACAGGAGGTGGACATTTTTCAATGACAAGGAGCTCTGGAATGAGGGATCATGATGAGGGTGAAAGGGGGTAGAATCAGGAGTAATCAACAGAAAGGATGGTGGTTACATGGAACAGCCTCTCGAAGGTGGTGGAGACAAACACAATGACAATATATGAATTCAAGAAAGCATTAGACAAGCTCAGGGAATCTGCGAAAAAGTGACAGGGATTGTAGAGCTGAGTTGTCAGTAGGGATGTGCATTCATTTGAAACAAATGGGTAAAATTGCAATGAGTGAGACTATTTTCATTTCATTTGTAGACCTTAAAAACAAATGGAGCGTACCCATGAATTTAATTACCAATTTTGGTTTCATTTGTTTACTTTTAATAGTCAAGTCTATGGCCTATTCCATGACTGTACTGAGCAATCAGCAGGTGTAGGCAGAGACTAACTGGTAACTATAGCAACCAATCCCTGCATGTGTGACATAGCAGCTTTGTTGGAGTCAAGGCAGGATAAGTTGGCAAGGAGACAGGATGGAAGACAAATCTCAGTGAGGCATCTTTTTAACTAGTCTGTAACTGCAATCTGGATCAAATAATACTGATGTTATACTACTGAAATGTCTGAGCATGTGAAAATAAACTCTATTTTCTCTGATAGATTTTGTAAAGAAGGATTTCTTTTCAGAAGCTCTCTGAGAGTTAAAGAAAAGCATAAAAAATGTAGGCACTGACATTGGCAAAGGGCTTTTTCTATCCTTCTCCTTTGTAGTCAGTGATCTCTCACACTTTGTGATGGAATGACAGAGGCAGTGGCACTGCTTTTTAAGTTCACTGGAGTGGAGATTGAAGCAGTGTCAGTGATTTTTGAGTCTCTGACATAGCACAGTTCAGTATAGTGAAGTTAGCAGACAGACTGAAGTGAAGCACAGCTTTGCAAGCCTTCTTAGCTTCCTAACATATTTTTTTTGTGTGTGTGCAAAAGGAGTCAATTAACAGAGCACAAACATACACTGTATATATATGTGTGTGTGCGTGGGGGGGGGGGGGGGGGGGGGGGGGGACAGAGGCATTTTTATGCACACTGTGAAGGATAGCCTTAGAAAGACAGAGACTGAATTTGAGCTCTAGCAAGCTTCTAACTTTGTTTGGAAAGTTAGTAGTGCTTATTAAGCATTAATGTGAACTAAGTCTGTGAACTTGATTGAGTGTGCATAAAAGACACACTCATTCAGTCCTAGATGGGTATTGTGAGTGCTGGTGCAGTATAAATAAATTCTATTATGATATCAAATCCTCAAATAGGCCCTTCAAATTCCATCATGCCACTGTGAGGAAACGGCAGAGGAAGGAATGGCAGGGGTAGAGACTGGGTGTTGCTGCAGAGCCAGCTCACCCTCTGAGAAGTGCAAGCAGTACTAGTAGAAGTGAAATTAGGGAGTCTTGCCCCTAATTTTAAACCACAGAAATCCTGGAGTAGAAGCCAGCTGAAGCCAGAAGAAATTAAAATTTAGAAAGAATATGCCACTGCCACCTGTTCCTTTCCCTCTTGTTTTGAGGCAAGGCAAAAGACAGTATAGTCATCAGAGGCTAGTGTTATCAGGACAGGGGCAATGATGAGGCAACAGAAATGCAGTACCCAAAGCCAGCAGTGTACTCCTCCATGATTATTTTCTGAAGTAATGGAGGCTGTATTTCCAAGAATTGATTCTGAGGAACAATCTTGTCTGGGATCCCCTGAATCAGAAGCTTTTGAAGAACTAGTAGCTTAAGAAAATTTGGAAAGTGAAATTAGTAGCATCCTCACCTCCACTAAGGTCATGGAGGAGACAGATGATACTGTGTTGAGATCAACGCTCAAGAAGAGCAGGTAGTACAGGTAGAGAGCATGAGTGATGCCCCTGGCCTTTTTATTTGCATCCAAGAAGACAAATTTGCTCTTCACAGAGTTGCTGTTCCATCTAGATGGAAAGAACCTTCTCAGCATCCTCACTATAGAGTTGCTGTGCCATCTAGATGGAATAAAGCTGTTCAGTAGGTCCTCATTACAGAGTTGCTGTGCCATCTAAATGGAAGAAAACTGTTCAAGTTGTCCTCACTACAAAGTTGCTGTGCTACCATGCACAATGGATGGTGTTCTCTCAAGTATTTTCATGCAGCACACTAACTAAGAAGCCATCCTTGAGGCTCTGCCCTATTACAGCCTACTTTAAGTAGCCTACAATAACTTTGCAGCTACTGCCTCTTGCCAGTCTGTCCCTTCTCCTTCTCCATGCTTCTGGGTGTCATCTGTTCTCATCTCTTTCAAGGGCTACCGCCATGCTGCTGAGTGTCCACTCTTCTCATCTCCTGTAAGTGCTGCCTCCATGCTGCTGGGTGTCCACTCTTCTCATCTCCTGCAAGTGTTGCCCTCATGCTGCTGGGTGTCCTCTCTTCTCATTTCCTCAAAATGCTGCCTCCATGCTGCTGTGTCTCCTCCTGGGCCTCCTGCCTCCATGCTGCTGGGTCTTGTGCTACGCCTGCTGCGGTGAAACTGCACTCTGCGGTCCTACTCCTGCTGCCTACATGCTGAATTGTTTGGTCATACTCTTGGTGCTGAACTGTTTAGTCTTACTCTTGGTGCCTTCATGCTGAACTTTGCTGTCATGGCCCTTGGGCTGTCCTCTTTGAGTGCACTCTTTCAACCTGTCCTTTGTTTTGACAGCATATAGTAGTTGTTGCGAGTGCGGAGGTGCAGTTGCTTCTCAAGGGAGATTGTGAGCCCTTGGATCACGGGCAGCTTAGGAAGGAGCCCAAGACACACTGCGCGAGGTGAGCAAGCATGGGCAGAGCAGGAGCGAGGCTAGACTGAAGACAAGGCAAAGAATGTCTGGAGCAGGAACAAGGTAGGCTCAGCCCTCCACTGGACCTACACGCACCAATGAGATCCAGCAATGCAATGCTGGTCTCGAGCATAGCCCTCCAGCCACTGGATAGCCCTTCTGGACCCGCCGCTTGGGAATGACAAGTGCAATAGGCCAGACAGAGGCTGAGGGCAGGAACAAGATGAGACAGGAACTAGAAGACTCAGACAAAGACTCAGGATACTCGGAGAGTCAAAGACTCAGGTTACTCGGAGGACTCAGACAAGGTTTCAGGTTGCTTGGAGGTCTCGGGCAAGGATTCCAGATACTTGGAGGTTTCAGGCAAGGGTTCAGGATTCAGGAGAAAGTACTGGGTGAGTGCTGCAATGCAGCGCACCTTACACAGCCATCCATGGCTGGTTGCGTACCACGCTGAAGGCGAAGCAGACTCCAGACGAAGCAGTGGAACTTGAAGCCAGGACATGACAAAAATTCAGGAGAGGCCTGCACCGGGGCATGCCCTACACAGCTGGTGGTGGCTGGCCATGGACTATGCTGAAGCGTAGAAAGTTCTGGCAGTGTCTTAGGCATGAACGGAAGCAGGCACAAGGAACTCCGAAGACTGGGACCCTTGCCGTGAAGAGGAGGAACAGGCAGCAGCAGCAGCAACTTCTTGCCACTCGAGCAAGGACCCCGGTGTTGGCTCCATGCCGTGAAGGAGCAGGAGCAGCAGTCCAGGTGGCAGTGCTAGGCCGCGGAAGAAAAAGGGATGGCGGCAGCAGCGGCAGCCTGCCACGAAAAGTGAGAGACTGCCTGTGGCTAGGTCCGCAGCCAGGATCCTAACAGTACCCCCCTCCTCAAAGACCCCCTCCTCAAGCCTCCTATCAACAGCTTGGAAGGGTGGAGGTATCACTCCATACCGTCAGGGGGAGATCAAGGGTCCAAGAACAGTAGCTGGAATTTCTTGGCAAGGGACTGAAGCGATGAAGATACTTGAAGCTGAAGACATGACATAGAAGGTTGAAGATTCATACAAGACGTAAGCAAACACTGAAGGCACAAATCAGGCAAGGAACGGGAATTACAGGACAGCAAATTTGCATCTCAGGTTCTTGTAATTGAAGTGAAAGAAATTGAAGCAAAGAGTCCAGGTAGCGGATCAAGATGCAACAAGGAGTATAGTCAGGTTCTTGTTTCTCAATTAGTCAAGACAAAAGCGAGAAGCATATAAGCATCACCTTCTTGGTGGTAGCAATGGTAAAGATAGATTCGGCATCAAGCTAAATTCTTTAGATGCAAGGGTGGAACAACAGGAGAGTGAGCAGGTGAACTTGCAGGTTACCACATGCTCTTGGGTAGGCATGATACAAGAAGGACCCAGTGGGATAAGGAAATCCAATGAATATTGCACAGACGTTGGAAAACTGATCGTGGAGGCATGGATATTCCTTTCGATGATAGCTGGACATAACTGGAGTAAGCAAGTAGAAGGAAGCTCAGAGTCATTGATTCCAGACTTTAGTAAAGCCAGGTGGTAAGAGAGATCCCATTAACATGGAGGAGAACGTAGTATCTTGGGAAAATCCGCATGTAATACAGGCTCCCATATGTTGGTGAAGCTATTCCCAAGAGGAGCTTGATAGTCGATAGACATCACGGTGATACTTTATGCAAGGTATGAATTCATTGTAAAGGATTTCCCAGATGGATGTATAGATGAAGTTCATCATAGCTGTAAGCGGCACTGTAAGTGAAGAGTAATTCTTGATGAAGGTCCTGAGACCTAAGAAGTGTCTGAGAGCTTTTAACCCGGTGGGCTGCACCCATTTCTTGATACTCTCCAGCTTCTGTGGGTCCATTTGGAAGCCTTGATTGGAAACAATGTAGCCTAAGAAAGGCACTGACTCCTTGTGAAATTCACAAGGAGGATAGCTTGGCATAGAGATGGTTCTCTCGGACTCTCTGTAGTACTGTCTTAACATCCTCCTGATGAGTGGTCATGTCTTGCGAGAATATCAATATGTCATCCAAGTAAATAACAACACACTTATAGAGGAGATCCTGGAAAATGTTGTTCATTAAATTTTGAAAGACAGCCGGGGCATTGCATAGGCCGAAGGGCATCACTAGATATTCAAAGTGGCCGTCCTGAGTGTTGAAGGCTGTCTTCTACTCATCGCCAGCTCGAATGCGAAGTAAGTTGTAGGCTCCTTTCAGATCCAGTTTGGAAAAGATTTGAGCTCCTTGTAGTCTGTCGAATAGCTCTGAAATCAGAGGAGGGGGTAACGATCCTTTATTGTTATTTATTTGAGGCCCCTGCAATCTATACATGGACATAATGTACCGTCCTTTTTGCCCACAAAGAAAAAGCCTGCACCAGCAGGGGACTTGGATGGTCTTATGAAGCCTTTTTGGAGATTTTCCTGAATATATTCGGACATGGCTTTATTTTCTGCCATGGACAGGGGTTGCACCCTACCCTTGGGTGGCTCCGTATTAGGCTTCATATTTATAGCGCAGTCATAAGGTCTGTGAGGTGGAAGTATATCTGCAGCTTCTTTTGAAAAGACATCTTGGAAAGATGCATATTGAGGCGGCAACCTCGGCATCCAGACTGGGGTAGTAGGCATACAGGGTAAAGGGGCTACCTCCATCATGCATTTATCATGGCAGTCTGGACCCCATCTTGACAGTTCCAGTGTAGCCCAATTGAATTGAGGCATATGCTATTGCAGCCAGGGTAATCCCAGTAATATAGGGTGCATGGCCTTCTCTAAAACAAAGAAGGAGATGATCTCAGAATGGAGGGCACCGGTCCGTAGGCACACTGGTTTGGTGCGTAGTGTTCCTTCACCCAGTATGGGCTCTACATGGATGGATGAAAGAAGTAGTGGAGACTTCATGGTGGAAGTGGGGATCCGTAGGAGCTCCACTAATCGCTTTAGAATAAAATTGCCTCCTGCCCCAGAGTCCACTAGGGCAAGAATCTGGTACTCTAAAGGTCCGCAGATCAAGGATACCGGAAAAGAGAGCAGAGGAGAAGGAGTGGTGAGACCTAAGAAGAGTCCTCCCGCAGGACTTAGGTCTGCCAGTTTCCCGGATATATTGGGCAAGTTTGGGCAGCATGACCGGCTTGTCCACAGTACATACAAAGCCCCAATTTCTTCCACGTTCTTCTCTCTTTTGAAGTCAGATGGCTGTGGCCTAACTGCATAGGTTCTTCTTTGCTGGCTGTGGGACTGGAGGAACAGCCCTGGGAGTGGACTTGACTCGAACTTCACTCAGAAAGGGTCTCCTGGGAGTCTTGGTCTCTTGAACCTTGTCGCGAAGTCGGCGATCGATCCTTGTTTCCAATTTCACTAGTTCAGCCAAGGTTTCAGGCATCTCACGAGCGGTGAATTCGTCTTTCAGACGGGAGTTCAGTCCTTCAAAGAAGAGGGTCTTCAGGCATCTCGGGTCCCAGGATAATTCAGACGTTTGTTCCCTTGCTTTAGGTGAACCAAAGAAGATCCTGCAATGGTATACCGGGCAGGATCATTGAAAACTGACTTAAACAGTTCGAGAAATCCTTCAAGGTCACGAAGAATTGGATCCTCGCACTCCCACAGAGAAGAGGCCCAAGACAATACTCGTCCATCTAGATACGACAGGATATAGGTAGTCTTGGCATAGGCTATGGGAAAGTGGCCAGGTTGTAATACAAAGTGCATGCAGCACTGGTTAATGAAGTCTCTGCATTTCCATACTTCTCCCGAGAAGCGGGCGGGAGCTGCTAGAGGCACAGTAGTCTTGACCGTCACCTCAGACGGTTTAGCTTCTTTACCTGAGGTGGAAGGCGAGTTCATCTGTGTGTGCAGTAGAGTAGATACGGCATTTCCTTACCGTATCCCTTATTTCACTCCTCCTCTTTAATGCCCAATCTTTGCAACAGAAAACTCACCTTCTCCATGACCTATTAACTGACTCCAAACCTGATATTTGTGCTGTGACCGAAACATGGTTTAAACCCTCTGATACTCTCCTCATCCACCAATTCCCCATTGAAATATATGATATTTTCTCTATTCCCCTCAAAAAGAAAAGAGGAGGAGGCTTACTCCTAATCGCCAAGAAGGAACTCAAACTCACACTGCAAACTTGCCATATCCCCACCCAATATGAAGTAGGTCTCTTCAAATCAAACGCACTGCAAATCTGCTTGATCTACACCCCCCCGGGTCTGCTAGAAAAAGACCCCTCTCCTCTCATTGAATTTCTCACTGACTCACTCTCACCTGACATCCCTACCATTCTCCTTGGCGACTTCAATCTTCATGTTGACTCTATCCCACAATCACCCCCATGCGAAGCGTTCATCTCTTCCCTAGATGCAATGGGCTTCACTCAAATCATTCACTCCCCAACCCACAAGGCTGGACATAACCTAGACCTTATCTTTACTAACTCCCTCATCAACACCATCCACCCCCCTTCATGCCTCCCTGTCCCTTGGTCCGACCATACCATTATAAAAACTACACTTGCACTCCAACTGCCACCCCCGTCCACTACCACTCAGCATAAATCCTTCCAGTTCCGTAAGACCTGTTCTTTAGACTCTCTCACCACAGCTTGCTCCGACATTTCCAATTGCCTCGACTTAAACTCAGCTGACAGCGCTGTTTCCTCCTGGGCAGAAATTACCCTCAAGATTGCAGACAAGTTATGCCCATTCTCACAAAAAACTGTCACTTCAACCCAATCAAATAAAAAACCCTGGTTCACCCATGAACTTAAAATCCAAAAAATCCACCTCAGAGCAGCTGAAAGACGTTGGCGAAAACACCCCTCTCCTGCTACCAAATCCATCTACTACCAACTTATGCATGCCTACAGGAATGCTATCCAAAAAACAAAAAAAGAATATTACGCCAAAAAAATTCACCACCTACAATATAACCCTAAGGCCCTATTTACCTTAATCTCAAATCTTACCAAACCCAACTTGACCCTTCCTCAGGAACCCCCCACTCAAATACGCTGCAATGAAATAGCTCTCTTCTTTAAGAATAAAGTGTCCAATATCACTGCTAAGTTCCCTACAAACACTAGTAATTTAACACTCCCCATTACCCTCACACCCACCCCTCTCTCATCCTTTGAACTCTCCTCAACTCTTGAAATTGAGAACATCCTAAAAAAGATGAGACCTTCCTCCCATCCTTTTGAAACTATTCCCACTAAACTCTTACTCTCCATTCCTAAAACTATAGCTACTTCACTTTCCAAAATCGTAAACCTTTCACTCGCGCAAGGCTTGGTTCCTAACTCTCTAAAACAAGCCGCTGTCAAGCCCATCCTAAAAAAAAACCCTCTCTCGATCCTACCAACCTATCTAACCTCCGTCCCATCTCCAATCTCCCTTTCCTTTCAAAAGTCCTGGAGAAACTAGTAAACTCCCGTATTTCTGACTACCTTGAACAATTCAACATCCTCCCACCAACACAACATGGTTTTCGTAAACGCCTCAGTACGGAAACCCTACTCCTCTCCCTAACTGATACTATAATCAGAGGAATGGACGCTGGCAACTCCTATCTCGTTGCTATGCTTGATATCTCTTCCGCGTTCGACACCGTCAATCATAACATCCTTTTCAACACTCTCGTCAGTATTGGAATCGCCGGTACAGCACTAGCATGGATTAAATCATACCTCCAAAACCCTAGCTATACAGTCCTTACTGACAATATCGAATCCTCACCTGTAAACCTTGACTGTGGTGTCCCCCAAGGATCCTCCCTTTCTTCCACCCTGTTTAACATTTATATGCTCCCTCTCACCAACCTTCTTTCTAACCTGGGTTACACGCACTTCATCTATGCCGATGATGTGCAAATCCTCATCCCCTTCACAAATTCTATTCTCACCGCTCTCCAAAACTGGGAGAGCGGTGAGAATACCTCCATTAACCAGCTCCGACATGCACTTATCCCTCAACCCCAAAAAAACTGAACTCCTTTTCATCTCCTCCAAACATTCATCCATTCCTTTGCCCCCCACCCTCTCCCCCTCCACTTTCCCATCCACCTCACGAAACCTGGGTGTCCTTCTTGATAATCAACTCACTTTCAAACCCTACATCAAATCCATCCTCAGCAGCTGCTATTTCAAGCTGCAAACCCTCAAAAAACTCAAACCCCTACTTTATTTCTCTGATTTCCGTACTGTACTCCAATCTATCATATTTTCAAAAATAGATTACTGCAACGCCCTGCTCCTTGGCCTCCCTGCTACCTACATCAAACCTTTGCAACTACTTCAGAATGCCACTGCACGTACCTCACAAATGCTAAAAAGAAAGATCACATCACTCCCACCCTCATTGATCTCCACTGGCTTCCTATACAATCACGCATCCTATACAAAACTCTTACCCTCATTCACCTACTGTTCCTCCCTCACACCTCCACAAGACCAACTCGCTCCTCCCTACGTGGAACCCTCTGTGCTCCCCCTATAAAATCAACAAGACTCATCTCTACCACAAACAGAGCCC
Organism: Rhinatrema bivittatum; assembly: GCF_901001135.1. Taxonomy (NCBI): domain Eukaryota; kingdom Metazoa; phylum Chordata; class Amphibia; order Gymnophiona; family Rhinatrematidae; genus Rhinatrema; species Rhinatrema bivittatum. The sequence goes on along the minus strand of NC_042615.1, from coordinate 438,375,681 downwards.
TTTCTCTTGCAGGCCCCACCCTCTGGAGCTCCATGCCCCTTGATCTACGCACTGAAACTTCCACACCCAAATTCAAGAAAAAACTCAAAACTTGGCTTTTCCTACAAGCCTACCCCTCCTCACTCTTGCTTACCAACTCCTCTGCTCACTAATTGCACTGAAAGTATTTGTTGAACCTGTACATAGCGTTTTCTCGTTGTTACTGTTATTTATTTATCCTCCTCTCCCAACTTATTGTTACCCCCATTTCGAACCCAACAACCATTTATTCAGTTTTCTGCTTGTTATTTTGACTGTTCTATGTTCTTTGTAAAGGCTATGCCTAATTATACCGTGGTTTTAAGTTATCTGTAAACCGACACGATGTGCAAACGGTTGTCGGTATATAAAAACTTTTAAATAAATAATAAATAAATGAATGCAGCAGTCACTCCCTCCAGCACAGTCTGCTGTTCGGTGATCCGCTGAGCCAGGCCTGGAATGGCCTGCAATGCAGTGAGCTGAGCCGGATCCATGGAGTTAGCAATCTGTTGTGGTTACGTGTGTTTTGGTGGATCCTTGGGTGCTGTGGAGATGACCACGCTCACGTGGAGGAGCCCTGTGAGGAGCCACAGCACTGGGCTAGACTCGTACTACACAAAACACAATATATTTCTTTATTAGACAGCTTGAAGAGAGCCACCAGAGATGGCAGTAGTGAGGCAGTCTCGTAGTTGCAGTCTCAGGGACCTCAGCAGAGGGAGCCCTACTCTCCTAGATGATGTCAGGAGGTTCTGCAGCAGGTCTCCCAGTAAGGAGATACTGTGGATGAGATAGACTGAGAGTTAGAGTAGTGTTTGCTGTTGATATGCGATTCCACCAGGTATGTTGTAGAAGGTACAGGCACCGAGGCAGGGAGAGCAGGCCCTGTAAGGCACCTGAAATAAAGCAGAGGGCCCTCGAGGAGCGGGTACCCAGGATAACAGTTACCCCGAAGGGCAGAGAGAGAGCTTCCTGTGGCAGCATGGAAGCGGCAGAGTAGCGTAGACAGGAACGGATTTGAGTCCTTGCTAACTCAAGGAGCTTGCAAATTAGTGAAGGTAATATACCCGGATGGCGTGATGTCAGCATGAGGGAATGCCCTCAAGGTTCGCACCAAGGGTTGTACAAAGACGTGGGTTGCACGCACACCCTAGTAGGTACCTGGGAGGAGCAATGGTGGGAGGCTGCACCATAGCCATTCCATGGACACCAGAGAGGTCGGCTTGAAGATGCGGTGGTAGCCATCCTTCCCAGGAATAAGGTGAGGCAAACGGTGCGAAGCCGTCTAGGACTGACGGGAGCAACACTGACAAAGCATACTTGTAAGGTAAGGCTGACCTTACAGGTAACATCCACATCCCAAAGGCAGGCCACTATAGGCATGGCAGGTAGTCCGTGGAAGTCAGCCTGGTCCACAGCACCAGCAGCACCCCTCTCCGGCCTGTGCCCTGCACCTGTGCAGATTCTGTACCAAACAGTACCCACTCACTCCTCTTCTCTACATAGTGGAACTGAACGTTTGGTTACAGTACAAATGAAGCTCCTACAATGTTTAGGAAATGTGGACCCTCCCTTTGTAGGCAGATATAAGCGCTCCTCATCTAGGTTTGCACAGAAAAGGTATTGTTCTGCATATGGGCGAAAGATGGTAGACATACCATTCCTGCACCTACACAGCACAGAGGGAGAGTGGCAACCTCTGTAAACTGTACATGATATCATATATGGAGAGGTGCTAAATGAGAACAGGGACAGAAAAAAGGAAGTCTGTAATAGAATGCTCCCAACACCTGTGTGACGTCATAAGACAAGCTATCACCCCCCCCCCCCCCCCGACACACACACACACCCACACCCACACAAACCCATGCACTAGGTACATGTAGCGTGTAAAGCTGCATGATGGTAAGCACTCATCTGAAGTATCTCTATAGGCATAGCATTACATACTCCTTTACAGTGCCTGTTCCATGCATCACAGCATTCCCACATTCACTGGGCAGTTTATTTAAGAGCACAATCTCCCTTCATTACTTTCCAGGGATCTGTGCCAGGCCTAGATGTGGGTAGGAGGCACACCCCATAACCATACCTGCTCACCCTGAGATTTCTCAAGATTGGCGGGGGGGGGGGGGAGGGGGGAGCAGCCATTTATCACCATCATTATCATTCCTATATTCATAATCATTGTTTTAATCACCAATTTATCACTATTATTCAATCATTATAATCAGTATCAATATTTAATATTAATCATCAATTCATCAGGCAGACCAATGAAACCCTACCCAACCCACCCACCCTGAGGTTGAAAGTGAGCTCTTACTGAGGTGTATATATAGTCATCTTATTTACCTTTTCTCTCTCTCTCTCTCGCATAAAAGTGCTGGCAGCCATACTTTGTTGCAGGATCCTGTTCTGCCAGTGCACTGATCTTCTCAGGTCCCATATCTCTCCCTGCAAGTGCCACAGTTCACCTGCAGACACGCTTGCTGTAGAATCCAGTAGTGGTGGTGCTGCTAGCAATGTTAGTGCCCGTGCTGAAGGCGCTGGTGGTGTCTGAGGCTGCAAGATGGGCATAGGTAGGCTTCTGGCCATCACGTTGTCTGGTGATGGAGAGTCCACAGGCTGTTGTGGTGTGCTGACTCCTGGTAGATGCTGGTCTGAAGGTTGCCAGTCCAGATTGCCTTCCTCCATTAATGTTGCCAGATCGAGGGAAACCACAAGTGGGATTATTGATGCTAGGTGTTGGAGCTAGAACATTGACTGTGAATGCTGTGCCTCCTGCTCCTTCTCATCCTCCTCACTCCACTGCATCTTGGCATCCATCTGTAAGGGCGAATATAGCATTGATTGTGGGCAGCTGGTCCGGGGGCATCCTGTCTGGTTCCTGGGGCTTCCCAGCTGGGTCCTGGGCATTCCTGGCTGGGACTGGCTGCTCAAATCTATGGAAACAAAGAAAAGAAACAAAAAAGAAGACATAAGTACATATGCCAGCAAGTATATAATTTTTTATTGGCATGAGAGGTGCACTGCTTGATTGCATAGTGAGCATGTTAAGCCAAATGATGTGCGCACCCATTGCTGCATGCCCATTTAGGGGTTATGCTGAACTTACCAACTGCAGCTCACATCATGTCCAGCTACTCAGCCATGCCCTCAAACATGTCTGGTCCCAGCCTCTCCATTAGTTGCTCCTCTATCTCTGTTAGCTGTTTTAAACAGGGCACTTCTCCTCCCATTGTCCAGTTGAATTTCATTCTTGCTGCCACCTTGACCTTGCGCTGAGCCTTAATGTCTCTATATCAATGAGCAACCTGCTCTGCACTTCTTGCAATGCTTCTCCATCTGGTGATGGACTGGGCAATATTTCTCTATATCTGCTCTTTCACTGCCTTGGAGGTCTTGGCCACCTGATTGCCCAAACAGATGGGGATAATTATGGAGGACCCCTTACGATGATCAGGTCATTCTCCTGCATGTTGACATTAATGGCCCTGATATGAGCATGTGATACTGGCTGCCTGATGAGGATGGCAGTTCCTCTTCCGGAGAGGTGTCAATCTCTGTCCCACTTCCCTCTCACCACCCTTCCACCCCCCTCCTGCCCCTTCCCTACCAACTCCCTTTCCCTCTGCCTGTCTATCCCTACCCTTTCCTACTCCTCCCCCTAAACTCACCTGCCTAGTCCCTTCCCCCTCCCGACCCTCCTATCCCTTCCCTGCTGCCTCTCTCTACTCCTACTACTCCTTCCCCTGCCACTCCTGCCCTCATCTGCCCCTTCCCTCTCCAGCCCCCTCCCCTCCTTTCCTCTCCTCGTGCCTCTTCTCTCCTCTCTTCCCACGCCTCTTATGCTACATCCTCTCCAGAACCTCCAAGCACACCTCCTTCACACACATACACCTCCTCTATGCACACACACACACACACACACGCCTCCTCAGCACACACACAGCTGCTCACCACCTTTGCTGTTCGCCAATACTCCTCCACACAACCTCTACTCCTCCACACCACCTCCACTCTTCCAAACAAAAAAACAGACAAACAGGACAAACTGACCAAAACGTTTACTCCAACAAAGATGACAAAAGACCAAGGCAAAGAGAAACAGATGAGAACAGATAAGACAAAACAATCAGAAAATTGCTATCTAGAGCCTCCAACTACAACCAATACACTCACCAACTTTCCTCTGACCAAACAACTGACACACCCTCAAACAGGCACGTGCAGGAAGCCTACTTTTGTAACGGTGGAAAAATATTGTGCGCCGCGATTGCGCACCACAGTGCATGATGACGCAACACTGCATGCGTTATTTAACTATGCGATTTGGCAGGCTAACTATTTGAATACATATGCCCCTTTTCTTTCTCGCACGTGTTGTTCGCTCGATAAACAAAGCATTTTGATGACTCTAGGCCTAAGGTAGGGGAAGGCATATTCAGTCCTTGAGTGCAACAAGCCGGTTGGGTTTTCAGGATATCCAAAATGAATGTGAATGAGATGCATATGTATGCAATGGAGATGGTGCATGGAAATGCATCTTATGACAACCCGACTGGCTTGTGGCATTTAAGGACTGGAATTGCCTACCCTTCCTCTAAGGCCAAAAAAGAAACAAAATGCTAGGGACATAATTCCCCACCTTTCTTGGGGAATCCCCAGCCAGTCAGGTTTTCAGGATATCTGCAATGAATATGCATGAGAAAGATTTGCATGCACTGCCCTTAGATTTCTCTTATGCACAATTATTGCAAATATCCTGAAAACCTGACTAGCTGGGGGTTCTCCCGGACAGGTTTGGGAGCCACTATACTAGGGAAATGTTATTGTTGAACAATATTAGGAGCATAGTAATCTACTTGGACAATTTAGTGTCACTCCTGATCTTAATTCCTTCATCCAGACCTTTGTGTGCAGTATATTAGATAAAAATCATAAAACAAAATGATAACACTGGCTCACCAGATCCTCTTGTACTACAAGTGTTGTGGATAGCCATGCTGCAGCTACAAATTATATCCCCACCGTTGCTAGCATAAATCTTGCAAGAGGTTCTAAAAACTCAAATGATAAAGTTGATTTCGAAAAGAATGGTAGAAAAATAACTGGATTTTTTAAATCCAGTGATGTCACCTTATAAGAACATAAGAAAATGCCATACTGGGTCAGACCAAGGGTCCATCAAGCCCAGCATCCTGTTTCCAACAGTGGCCAATCCAGGCCATAAGAACCTGGCAAGTACCCAAAAACTAAGTCTATTCCATGTTACCATTGCTAATGGCAGTAGCTATTCTCTAAGTGAACTTAATAGCAGGTAATCTAGTTTAATAGCAGGTATCTAGTTTGCACTGCGACCCAGTTTCTATTGCCACTTTCAACGACGTCATCGAAGTATGTCCTTCCTGATGTTTTTGACTCTCACGATTTTGACAGATGCTACCACTTGACTTCTGTTTTGGCACTCCTTATTACTAATTATACCTCTCTGTTTTCTTCTCACTCTGGTTTTTTGCTTTGTTTACCTGATATCGAATAGTTTGGTAAGTTACCTGTTTTGTACATATTCTGTACCTATTTGTTTTCATTATTATTCACTTTTTCCTTTCTCTGTTTCTTTTGTACAAATTTTGCTGCAAGCGTTTGCTTAATTCCTTAAACCATTGGTGGGATATTATTTTGTTACCATTTTCACAGGATTATCTCCTGCATTTGCTCTATTGCCTTCTTTGTCCACATTTTGACTTGTCATATTTTGTGTTTTAGTTTTGACTTGGTCCATCCCGATGGAGTTTCTCGAAACGTGGGCCCGTGTCAGAGGACAGCTAATCTCTCGGCAGCAACCATTTATATCAACCCTACTGAATAAACTTCACCTGTGAATAGTATAATTTGATGAACAGTGAGGTATTTTCCCCTACTTACTTATCTCCAGAAAATTAACATTCCATCAACTCCCATTCTCTCAGAAATCAAAGTGTAAACAATTAGTCCAGACATGTATTGAGGTCTCTTGCTTTCAAATCTTAAGTGATCTCAGTTTCTAAGCTGGTCCATGTTGGAGACATCACTGTCTTTAGAGAGGACTGGATGATCTTAATGAGCCTTCCTACTCTATGAGAACTGTCTAATCCTTGGAAAATATGATCTGCATTCTTTTGCATTTAGTCTTCCAGTGTTTCCTGTCTAGTCTTAATTCATCCACCCATAATTTCACATTAACTTATTGTGTAACATAACATCACTCTGTCCCCGCCACCAACACCACTTAGTCCTACACATGAGAAAAATATGTCCCAATAAAAATATATATATATTAATGATTTCAATTTGCAAACATGTAAAAGAAAAATAGTTGAGTCCACCATAAATTTCTTAGGATATGCAATGGCAATAGTGATTTAATGCTGAAAAATCATTTAACTCTGTCATTATCATTAATGGTTTCTTGTATGGCACCTCCTCTCACAATAAAATTGGCAGCATTTACTTTTTTTGTGGTTAATATGGTTTCCTGCCAAATAGTTTTAGCTATAAAGCTTGCACTACCAATAAACACATATAAACCTAGCAAAACTAGAAAAAATCTGTATCTTTTACGTATATTTTAAAGATATAGCCATTCTTATCATAACAATCTTCCATAAAATAGAGAAACTAAATAAGTATTTCATAACTGCTTCTGATTTGGTATATAGTTTACAATAAAAATCTTCTTTTGTACAAAAATACATTCTAGGATAGTAAAGGTTTTATAACATCTCTATGGATCCCAAGATGTGTACAGATTTAAAGGAGAGGCTGTCTGACACATTTTTGGAGCATAACACTGATTTTAGTGAAGTTTTCTGGTATGTAAAAAGCAAAACCCTGATCACAAGTCAGGCTTCTTTTTGGTGGAATGAGCTGCCTTCTCAGCTTAAACTTTGCTCCAATTGTAAGCTGTTTGGACTTTGTCTAAAAACTTTGCTGTTTACTGAGATAGTTATTTTTTTCCCCATATGTTATTATTTACATAGTTTAGGGATCTAATTTTTTTATTCTTTTACATTTTAATGTATTTTAATGTGTGATGTGTATTTTTATTTCTGTTGCTATTACTTGCTTTGTACTGATTAATTTTGGAAAAGATAATCGTAAATGCTGTAACTAAATTAAATTAAATGTAAACATCTATATTAAAGACTGTTAAAAGAGAACTATTATATATTGTCATGCTTTTTTATAAATAATATTTATTATTCATCCTTACAGTGCAATAAGACAAAAAATGTGACAATATACATACTACTATGGGTAATGGAAGCATGTAACCCCCAGGCTGGTTGTACCCAGATAGTTGTACCAGATACAGTTTCGGGTGGCAAATTTCCCACAATGTTAAAGTGTATTAAACTTCAGGATCCCCTCAGCAGGGGAAAGATAACTTTCAAGACTCTTGCTTTGCAGTTGCTTAAGGCCCAGTTCAAATTATTGTATACAGCAAAGATATAAGAGCACTGACAAGTGTGAAAGTCACTGTGCAGTAAGGATGATACTGGAAGCTTTGATGGTTTCCAACAATACTTTTAAGTGAGATGTTTGGAAATGATGAAAATATTCTTTACAACTTTTTATTTCAATTATCGATGTTATAAGTACTTCTGAATGCATTTGTGACTTCTTAAAGTCTTGTTCAAAGTCCAAGATGGTAAAGTCAATTGATTCAGCCTTTAATATGATGTTTCCCCCATCCTATTGGCACAGGGCAAGTCCAGTGCTTCCGTCCCAATGCAGGTGAAAGGTGAAATCCATTTTACACTGTCATTTATCTCCTACCTCTTCATGTTGTAGATCCCATGCTGCTAGCACGTAATAATAAGTAGTGGCTATTTCTTAAGTCTACCTGGTTAATAACAATTTATTAACGTCTCCTCCAGGAATTTTGTCCAAACCTTTTATAAACCAAGCTATAACTGCCTTAACCCCATCCTTCAGTAATAAATTCCAGAGCTTAAATGTGCATTGAGGGAAGAATTTTAAAAATGTTAATCATGCTAAAAGGCCCAAAATACGTGAGTATCTGGGTCACGCATGAGCAACACATATTTGAAAAGCCACCAATTACATTCATATATGCACTGCACAAGAAAAAAACAAAAAGGGTGCAGAAAAGGGGCGGGTCATGAGCGTTGCAGGGCAGGGCCAACAGTTACGTGCGTTAATCCGTGTTTTAAAATTGGCGGCTGCAGCATATGGGCGGCGTGTTAGTCATGCTATATTTACTACTGCTCCTGATGAGATGTAAGTCTGCAGAAATCACTTTGAGTAGAGAGCATCAGTAAATGATACTCCATCAATCTGAATGGATAACAACTAGCAAAAATGTCACTATTTGGCTCAGTCAGGGAATAAGAGATGTGGATTGTGAGAGAGGGGGTTCAATCAGGGTTTATCATTCTAGTTCTGGGCTGAAGGCTGCTGCAAATAAACAGATTTCCAGTCACTTCCTGAAGGTGAGGAGTTCAAGTGCAATTTGGACCACTAGCAATAGAGCATTCCAAAGGGTAAAGTCTGATCCTGAGAAAATTATTTTCCTTGTGTTTGAAAGTTGCATCTCTTTAGCGGCTGGTACCAGGCATTAGGTGTGCCTGGGGTTGTGAACATAATGACAGGGAAGTATATATAGGATGAGTTGGTTATTGAGTTAGGGTGATGCCAGGCCCTTGAAGACCAGGACCAGGATTTTGAAAAGGATGTGGTAGTAGGTGAAAAGCCAATTGAAGATCTCAGAAGAAGGGTGATTTGCTCAAAATTTCTGGTGTTTAGCATGGTTCGTGCTGCCGAGTTTATAAACTGCAGATGATGAGTCAGCTTTTAGGGTAAGCCCAATATAAAGGAAGAAGCAATAGCTGAGATGGGAGATTGCCTGGACCACTATTGTAAAGGCAGGGTAATCAAAGAATGGGCAGAGGTGGTACAATTGATGCGCTGAATGTGGCCATAATTGGTTTTCTTTCCAATCCAGTAACACCTCAATTTTATAAGGTTTAGCTGTTGAACATATCCGGCTATCTTAAAATTAACCACTTAATATTTTCTAGTTAACTTTAGGACAGCTGTGCTATGGTTCTCTGAAAATAAGAATGCTTAAAGCCACTAGCTGTAGAGAAAAGTTTTTTCTTAAAATACTATAAAATATAAATCTTAGACATTAAATAAAAAGGTACCTCATGGAGAGGCAGAGTGCCATGCAAGGCACTAGCATAAACTCCCTCTCAAATGATTTTACTGTTAACACAGCATTCTAAAGAATTTCAGTTGTATATTTCCAACCCTTAAACTAGTTTACATAATTGTCAAAATTTCCATAATTGGCTTTCTATTTTAAATAAATTAACTGAATGGCCATATGGTAATTTAATTCTCATTCTGCTTTTCTTGAAATTTTCCAGCATTATCAACTTTGGGTTTGTTCTAAGAATATTTTTCATATTCTTAAATAGAATATAAACTGACCTCGTTTCTGTTCAAAATGTTCTACAACCTTGTAGCTCAGCATCTTCTGACAGTCTATATAAACAACTACAACATTGCAACACAGATGTTATGTTACAGTGCTATACTTGTAAGCAATTATAAAGGCTAGGGATGTGAATCGGGCTTCAGATGATTGAAAATATCGTACGATATTTTCAAAATCGTCAGAAATCTGGGGCTCCCCCAAAACGATAGGAAAACCCCATGATATTGTTTATGGGGGTTCCCTTATCATTTTGGGGGAGGGTGGGAAAAACAGCACACAAAATTAACCCCTAAACCCACCCCGACCCTTTAAAACTAATCCCTTAGCTTCCCCCATCCTCCCGACCCCCCCAAAAAACTTTTTACAGGTACCTGGTGGTCCAGTGGGGGTCCCGGGAGCGATCTCCCGCTCTCGGGCCATCGGCTGCCACTAATAAAAATGGCGCCGATGGCCTTTGCCCTTACCATGTGACACTGTATCCGTGCCATTGGCCGGCCCCTGTCACATGGTAGGAGCACTGGATGGCCCGCACCATTTTTAAAGATAGCGCTGGCCATCCAGTAGCCGATGGCCCGGGAGCGGGAGATCACTCCCGGGACCCCCACTGGACCACCAGGTACCTGTAAAATGTTTTTGGGGGGGTCGGGAGGGTGGGGGAAGCTAAGGGATTAGTTTTAAAGGGTTGGGTGGGTTTTTTGTTTATTGGCTTGGGCGCAGCCGATAAACAAAACCGCAATCAGGCCGGATGAAAAAAAAACCACGATGTGAATCGGAACCGGAAGCCGAACTGATTCTAGTTCCGATTCACATCTCTAATAAAGGCTGCTTATGAAAAATTTTCATTTAGCTGGATAAATGATCCAGCTAAATGCATTTGAATATGGATCTCTAAAAGATATTCATACTACATTGGTTGAAGGTAATCTCTGAAATGGTTGACTGGGTTTAACTGGAATTTTTTCTATTTACTACTCACCATGGAAAAAACATTTAAATGATATCACCACTTCAGTTACAGTGACACCAAGTCTCTCAATTACTAGAAACTTTGCAAACCCTGCAAAAAAATCACTCAGAACCTGTATAGCAAGCTTGCCATACCAACACAGGATTAACCCCCAGAATTCAACTCAAACAACAACAATCCTGCATGAAAAGGCAACACTGTAAATAAATAGTCCACCTGGACCTAAAATACCAATATGCTTTCTAGTGAGAAAACAGAACAAGCTGGACTGCAACAGATTTCTACACAGAAACTACATGCTAGCCAAATATTTCATCCCTGATACACATAGAGACCCTCCCTGAATATAGAATAAGGGATCACAAATTAGAAATAGGAATATGCAGTTAAAAACCTAATTTTTCTTTCTTCTGCTATCATCTCCATTTCTCCCCCTCCCCCTCCCTTTCTGTTCCCTGCAGAGAGGAGAAGGGGGGTGGGGGGGGGGGGGGGGAGAGGAGAAGGAGCTGGATTAGGGAAGGCTCTGTCTACTCCAGGCTCACCCCATCCAGTTCCTTGCCTGCTGCCTGGGAAGGGAGGGTCTGGAGTAAGAAACAGAGGGCTGATCTCTGCTGCCTGAGATTTTGAGCACTGGCCAATATTTAGGCTGCTTTTACCTATGCGCAGTCCTGTGTGCTTATGCCCATAAGTAAGAGCAGCCTTGCTGACGATGCCCCCTTGGGCTTGACTCCTGGGGCAGACACCCCCTTCCCCCCCTGCCAGTCCCACCTTTCATAAGGAAATGAAGATTTGAGACTGGGCAGAAGCTGCTTGGGTCGTTAGGATCTAAGATGGGTCTAACAAGTTTGCCAACTTTCCTAATTTTTTTCCAGACTGTACAGATTTTGGGGGTAAAATATAGAAAAAAAAGAGAGAGGGCTAAGATGTTTGGAAATGTCCTGATTTTCTCTCTCCAGCTGGAGTTTAGAATCCAATCCGCTCTTGTGATTGTACAGTACATTAGTGGCCACTCCATATTAAATAAATAATATGTGTTGGATACTTTTATTTTGCATCGCTCACAAAGGCATCAGTTCATGATTCTATGACAAACATTCAGTAATGTATCTGTCTTGCCTTTAAGGAACTAAAACTTACTGATCCATTGTGAAAGAAAAGCTCTTAAATATATGTGGATTCTTACAACCTTGTCCCCCCAAACTCCAGTCTTTTCACAGTTACATCTGACAGCCTCCATTCCAACTGTTCTTCTCTAGTTCTGCCAGGAGGTTACAGGTGCTGCTGATTAATTGGACAGCAACTGTAGTCAACACAACATTCTAGAGTGGAATTAATTTAGGGAAAATAGCCTCTTAGTGTTAAAAGTGCTCCATTTTCACTGGTCAAACTGATCCAGCCCTGACTTTAACATATTGCATATATGAGCTTGCAGATCTAACATCCCTAGGAAATTCAGGGCCTACGAATCCATGTATGCAAAAGAGTAAATCCAAAACTGGATCAACCAGAATATCAGTGCTTCAAAACCCAGCCCTTGAGGCCCACCTACCCAATCTGGTCATCAGGATATCCACAATGGATATGCATGAGGCATGTTTGCATACAGAGATGATACAATATATACAAATATATCTCATGCATATCCATTGTGGATATCCTGAAAATCTAACTTGTTTATGACATTTTAAAACTAATAGTGCTCTGCTCTTGACCAGTGGTTCCCAAATGTAACCTAGAGGATTCCTAGCCAATCAGTTTTTGATTTATCCACAAAGAATATGCATGAGTTAAATTTGCATGCAAAGGAGGCAGTGCATGCAAATCTATCTCATGCATATTTATTGTAGATATCCTGATAACCCAACTGACTAGAGGTCCCCTAGTACAGATATGGTTACCACTACCCTAGACTATTGTGTTACTCAGGAGTTGATTCATTCGCATTCATTTGGACTGGTTGCACAATGAATATTTGGAGATATGCACATTCTGGAAAAATATTAAAAAAAAAAAAAAAAGTCCTTTCACAGATTTTCACCATGGACTGTAAAAATATTCTGGACATGCCAGAGATATAGCTTCTGTAGAGACACTCACATCTATCTCTGACTAGAAATGTCAGAGTTATCCTGCAAAATTCATAGCCAGATTTATACAGCACTTAGAGGCTTCTGAGTCAAATATATATATGCTTGCCTCAAAAGAAAAGTAACTCTGACACTTCTGACCTCTGCCTTCATGTAAGTCCATTCATTTCAGTAAGCGTTTTTTGTTTTTTTTAATAGAACCAACCTTGGCATTGGAGGCCAGCTGAGTGTGGCTGCTAGCCATGGGTAAGGAAAGGCAGCATTAGCACGCCGCAGAGTGGCAGAAGCAGGAGCAGTGCGGCGATCGGCGGCATCTCTCTTCAGGGGTTCCTCCCGGCATCTGGCTGTGTCAGCACAGGCTCGAGGCTGGAGGTAAGAGCGGCGGTCCATGGGCCTGCCCCACGGACCGTCTCACGCAACAAATACTTTAAAATCCTCAGCTCAGCATGCGGCGGTGGTCAAGAATACAAATAGAATGTTGGGAATTATAAGGAAAAGAATGAAAAACAAAATGGAAAATGTCATAAGGCTTCCGGGTCCATGGTGTGACCGCACCTTTTATATTGTGTGCAGTTCTGGTCACCCCACATCAAAAAGGATATAGCAGAATATGTTCAGAGAGTGGTAACCAAAATGTTAAAGGGGATGGAACGGCTCCCCTATGAGCAAAGGCTAAAGAAGTTAGGGCTATTCAGCCAGGAAAAGAAACGGGTGAGGGGAGATATGATAGAGGACTATAAAATCATGAGAGGTCTAGAACGGGTAAATGATGTTTTACTATTTCCAATAGTACCAGGACTAAGGGACACTCCATGAAGCTGATAGGTAGCACTTTTAAAACAAATCGGAGATCTCTTTTTTTTCACTTGGTGCACAAAATGTGGCATTTGTTGCCAGAGAATGTGGAGAAAGTGGTGTACCTGTGTTTAAAAAGGGTTTAGACAAATTTTCTGGAAGAAATGTCCATAAATCATAATTAGCCATGTAGACTTGGGAAACGTCACTACTTATCACAGGCAATTAGCAAAAAGGATTGGACCTATTCTTTGGGATCCTACTGGGTACTTTTGATCTGGATTAGCCACTGTCCATCACTGTCCATCAAGCTGGGCTTGATGGAACTTTAAACTGATCCAGTATTACATTTCTCACGTTCTTATGCTGACCTATGTCGTTATTCATCTTACTGATTTTATAAATCACAAATAAAAGAATAAAATATAACCATCCATTCCCTATTCCTTCCATTCTGCTTTCCTCTTTCAGGAACAGAATGAAAAGGGGAGGGTTTCTGATCCCACCCCTCCCCCTTTTTCAGGCTGGTGATTACCTCCTTCAGCTGAAACTGTTTCTGCTTTCATTTTTCAGTGTTTCCCATGTAACAACAGTGTCCCTGGCTCCAGGGCATTCTAAGAGGAAATGAAAATATCTTCCCCGTTCTCTTAGCAACTCTTTCCCTTAAAAGCTATCGATTGCTGGCTGCTGGCGTGTGCGCAAGAACCAATGGGATAACAACAGCAGGGATAGTCATAGTTGGAGAGGGACCATAAAGGCCCACCACAGAATGTTTCCTTTGGAAGAGAGTCTTTCTGGCAGTGGTGTTACTCGGCTTCACAGGCAGCTGTTGTGTGCCTCTGTTTAAGCTATGAAAGGCTGCTGCTGAAAGAATTATGAATTTGATGGGGAGGGGGAGTGAGGAGACAAAGAGAGAGAGAGAGAGAGAGAGAAAGAGAGAATAGGAAAATAATATTGCCTCCAGGGGTTACAGGTAAACTGCTAGGGGGATTATACAGCCTGTCACCAAACGTCATCACATGCCATGCATTAATTCTTTACTATAACCTGAAAAACAAAAATCTAGTCAGTTTTGGTTTTACACCATTCCTGAATGGAATGGACACAGTAATGATTTACATTCTCCAGTTGCCGCGCCGTGGAGCTGTCTTTGCTGGCCTGGCATGTTATGGGAAACCAGGTATGGCGAGAATGAAAAGTGGTTGTGTTGTTCAGCGGTCAGGGACCCTGCAACAGCAGCAGCAGCCAGAGGATCTTTCAAAGCAAAAGAAGGGTCTGCCGGGGATAGAAAAGGCAGTATAAAAGAGCAAAAAACAAAACAAAGAAAATAGCTGGGGAGTTTCTGAAACTGGGAAGGAGAAAAAGAAAAATGTTGCAGGCCAAGAGGAATTTCAGGTCAGCTGGACCAAGGGTGTGCAAGCCTGGTTTGCAAGGTAATCAAAAAGTGCAGATGATCACATTTCCTGTGCTAGATATATGCACAATCTCTTCTGTGCATATTCTGAAAGCCAGAATGGTTTGGAGCCCTGAAGGGTTTTATTGGCACACCCTGTGAGACAGATTGTTATTGAAAAAACATCAATTTAAGGAGGTAGAAAAAAATTCTGGCGCTGAGAAATTCATTTGCTGAGTAAACAAAAACGTCTGCATCCTAATTTTACTGAATGTTGTGAGTAGAGGGGAGAAGTAGAGGTGAGCGCATCTTGTCATTCTGATGGAAGCAAAGGCCAGCCCCCATCTTTGCCTAGGAAGTATGTTGAAGGACTCTTTTTGCTTTAGAACCATATATTACATTTTTAGAGAAACAGACATAACCTTTTCACAGAATATGGAGATGACTAGAATATACATATAATGTATTAGCTAATTATGATTATTATTATTATCGGTGTTATTTATTTCGGTGATGCTAGTCCTGATTTTTATACTGCATTTAATTATTTATATATTTTTTATTTTTATTTTCCCCTCTTTGGGAATGGAATTCAATAAGGGCGTGCTATCAAATATTAAACAATAAACAAAAGTGTAGCTACATTTAAGTGTGAAATTAAAATAAAGTGTCTGCGGTAAACACAAAGTATATTGGCTTTCTTGAAAGACAGTCGTGGTTTACGGTCATTTTTCGGTAAACGACCTATGGACATGATAGCTTCCTTTATAATTCATATCTCTCACATATTCTTTCATCACCCTAAATGGCTCTGAGCTGGACAGAGTTTCCAATCTTTATTGACTTCCTCTTACATGAGCAAACACAAAAAATGTGCCATCCAACACTGCATTACCTCCAGTGGTGGTAGGGTGGCACCTCAAGCTTTCACTTTTAGAGATGGGAAGCCAGAAGTATGGGACCTCTCCCATCTGTAATCTGTGTGATCTCAGCCAGCCTTCTGGCTCACATGACCTCCAGGCATCCTCAGTCACTGAGACATTGCAAACAGTTACAGACAATTCTCAAAATACAAGCAGAAGCAGAAACCCAGAAAAGCCCAGCCTTTACTCATGAGAGATTACGGTCACAGTGCAGGATTTGTGAGTGATGAAAGCGTGTATAGTGTATCTCAGCTTTCTAGGAAGAATTTCTAAGGCTTCCAGAATGAATCAGAGGCACATTTGAGAAATTAAGATTTGTATTTCTGTTTCTCTTTCTTCTGAAATATTTCTTGATTATGATTCCATGTCCATCATCAAATCTTGTTGCTTAATATGAATGAATGAAATAAAATATTTCTATGGTCTAGTGAGAAACCATTTATTTTATTGTCTGTATCTTTACAAAACATTTGTACAGGGAGAATACAACTGCACACACAGAGATTATAGGCAATAGCATGAAACCAAATGTGAAAGTCCATTCCCCCAAAATATTAAAATTAGCAAGGGAAAAGAGGAATAATGAAAGCAAAAGACAATGAAGAACCCAGGCGAAAGCATAAAATAAGGGAGAAGAGTGTCCAGGGAGGACAAGGGTGGGCAAAAATGTAAAGTGGATCTGGGGAGAGGGGAAGACCATAAAATCATTACAAGGACTGAGAGAAAAACAAAAAAAAAAGAAAGGTTTGCCCCAGAAAGAGCAGAAAACTAGTAGTGTAAGTACACAATGGAGATTGAAGGCAGACCTCATACCAAGGCATACGAGTTAACTGCTACTTAGCAATTGGTATACCGGCAGTATAATCATAGGTCTCGTATCGAGTTCTACTAATTTTGTGAATTATTGGGGATCATAGCTTATTTTCTATTGTGTCTATTCATTGCTATTCCCTGCTTGTTATTTTGTGCCTAAGGATATGCGATTTCATGTTTCACCTATTCACATACCACATCTTCTGCCTACACAGTCTGCCCTAACACATTGTCTCTGAATGAGGAGCCAATTTACAGCCAGGTATTGGCATTCCCTTTGTAAAAAATTAAACATTTCTCTAGATTATGCAATGGCATACCAATCTCAGGCAAATGGACAGTCGAGCGGACAATTGCAACCTGAAGGGTTTCTTCAGAACTTATGCAAATGACTGTCAACATAACTGGGCAGTCCTCCTATCATGGGCAGAGTTTTCCCACAGCTCTCACATCTGCACCATCACAGGCTCATCACCCTTCCAAATTGTATATGGAAGTCAATCTTCACCCCTGTTACCCATACCATTGACT
The DNA here is from genome assembly GCF_901001135.1 of Rhinatrema bivittatum. NCBI lineage: Eukaryota > Metazoa > Chordata > Amphibia > Gymnophiona > Rhinatrematidae > Rhinatrema > Rhinatrema bivittatum. The sequence goes on along the minus strand of NC_042615.1, from coordinate 438,358,640 downwards.
GTTCCCTCACCATGGCCCAACTGATTGCCCAAGAGCTTCAAGAACTCTGGGTATGCACCAATGACATGCTCCAAAGGGTGGCCAAAAGGGCAAGGAAGACTACGAATTGGCATCGCAGACCTTCACTGCAGTTCAAGCCAGGGGCAAAGTCTGGCTCAGCACCCTTCACATCAGGTTCCAGATGCCCTCCATATGGCTTGCCCCTCAATAGATTGGGCCATTCCTGATCCTATGCCAGCTTGGCCCAATAACTTATCAACTACACTTACCTGCTACTCTCAGAATTCATAATGTATTCCATGTTTCACTTTTAAAACCTCTAATCCTCTCATGGCCCTCCAGGAGAATACCAGAACCTCAAGAGGTATCCTCAGAAGATAATGTTGACTATCAAGTTGTTGCATTCATGCCTGCTCTTCGCCCTTGCTCCACCCTTTCTATTTGCATGGCGACTTCCTCTAGGTCTGAGGGACAGCTTGCTGCCGCGGCGTCTCCCTGCTGCGTCTCCCGGAATCCCCAGGCTGGCCTGACGCTGCGGATCTGCCATGTTCCTGATGACGTAAGGGCGCACGCTCCAGAGTTTGTACTGGCAAGGGCGCAAACCTCGGGGGCGTCCCCCCGTAGTGGTATCATCAGCTTCCAACTTAAAAGGCCTTTGTTTGCTACCAGGAATCGAGTTAGCAAGGACTCGAATCTCACTCTTCCTGGTTACAATTCGCTTAGCTACTCTGCCTTCTTGTACTTACCTGGGGTACACGCTCCTCGGGGGCTCCATTCTCTCCTTTTGATTTCAGACGGGATCCGGTACTCACTCCTCGAGGGCCTACATCCCTGAATGCTCAGAAGGCTCCTTACTGCCTGGAAATGATCGCAGACTTGAACACTGTGAGTTCTATTACAGATAGGAACCGGTACTCGCTCCACGAGGGCCTATGTTCCTAATCTCTGAAGAATCTCTTCTGTCTAAGACTTTCTCACAGGTACAGAGATCATGAGTTCTTATTCCAGACTGCATATAGGAACCAGTACTCGCCTACGGCTCCTGTTCCTGAATATACTGAAGACTCTCTGTTGCATAGAAACCATTACAGATATCTACATGGACCGCCGCTCTTATTTCAGTACCTGAGCCTATGTTGACACAGCCAGATGCCGGGGGGACCCCTGAAGAGAGATATGACTGATCACCACAATGCTTCTGCCACTCTGCAGGGTGCTGATACTGCCTCCTCCTTACCTGTGGCTAGTCACTGTGCTCAGCTAGTCTCTGACACCAAGATTGGCTCAGGTCTTCCCTAGACATGCGCACACCCAATTTTGCTTTTCTTAAAGGGCCAGTGGTGGGAGCAGACAAGTGGCACTCACTGATGACATTATTACCAGGGGACTACTTAAAGGTCAGTGCTGTACTTGCTCCTTGCCTCGGCAATAGGGCAACTCCATCAGATTAGTACTTTGCCTCTGCATTCCTGGTTCTTGTTTCCTGGTTCTTGATTCCTGCTGTGTATTCCTGAATTACTGTGTCCTGTTCCTGGTTCTGTGGCAGTCCTGTTTGTTTTGAGTTCCTGTCTTTGTGGTCAGTCTTCTCATCTGTCTTCAGTGTTTCATCCTCTTCCAGTGGTCCCTTGATCTTCATGACCTCCTCTTCATTCCTTGTCTTCTTGGATTGGGCTCCTGGCTTGACCTTGGATCGGAATTCTGGCTTTGTCTTCGGATTGGATTTCTGGCTTGACCTTGGTTTGGACCTTGATGCTGCTTGACCTCTGCCAGCATCTGACCACTGCCTGTTTACCGTCTCTAACTAAACTCCACCTGCCTCTAACCTCTGCCCAAACCATGACTCTAAGCAAACTCTACTTGCCTTTGAGCACAGCCTGTACCTGACCCTGCCTGTTCACAGCATGCCCTGACTGCTGCTCATCTCCAGCTCCACTTCTTCTCGTGCTGTCCTGTAACATCTCTTACATAATGGATCTTCACCTTCACAACATCCCACATCTAAGACTAGCCGGGGTCAATCTAAGGGGAATGTGGGCTGGTATTGGTGACACTTCAGTTGGGACTCTGCTTCAACCAGATCTGCCTGCCAATAGTAGGGACCTGCAGGGCTTCCCCCTGAAGATTGCACCAAATTTACCTCGGCCTAAGGGTCCACATTCGCAAAAGTATTGTCCTCAGTGGTTCCAAGATCCATTTCCTGGGTGGTGATGCCTAAAATGGAATCCAGCATCATGTAACTATAGTCTGGTTTATTCTTCCTTACATGTATCACTTTGCACATTACATTTCATCTGCCATTTAGATGCTCAGTCCCCCAGTCTTGTAAGTTACTTTTGCAATTCCTTACAATTGGTTTATAATTTAATTGCTTTGACTCATTTTGTGTCATTTACAAATTTGATAACCTCTTTCATCACTCCCTTTCCAGATAATTAATAAACATATTAAAAAGCACCATTTCTAGTATAGCTCCACTGAAAGAAATGACCATTCAGTTCTAATCTCAGTTTCCCATATTTTGCCAGTTACCAATAATAGGACATGGCCTCCTAATCCCATGACTTTTAAGTTTCTCATGAGGTGCTTTGTCAAACATTTTCTGAAAATCCATATACACTATATAAACCAACTGACCCTTGTCCACATGTTTGTTAACCATTGCAAAAAAATCTAATAGATTTGTAAGCTAAGGCACACATTTGCTAAATCAATGTTGCTACTCTCCCATTAGTCTGCGTCTATCCAGATGACCAGTAATTTTGTTCTTCAGAATAGCATCTACAATTTTGCCCAGTAGCAATATCGAGCTCACCCAAACTTAGTTTCTCGGGTCACCCTGGAACCCCTTTAAAAAATGAATGTTACTTTGGCCATCCTCCAGTCCTCAGGTACCATAGCTTATTTGAATGAGAAGTTAGAGATTGCCAGTTAATAAGACTGCAATTTCATTTTTTTAGGTCTAACATTTTGTTAAAAATATATCAAATGGCAAATAAATAGGTACAGGATCTATTATAATTACATGGCTGAGGAAGATGAATTACGTTTGTACCATCTGGCTGTGGAACAGCTGCACCGAAAAGGAGAAGCAAAGTAAGCGCCAGCTGTTTTCTTTCATGGCAATTACAGTTTCCAATCATTTTTTGATGGATGAAGTGGTCTGAATGTGCAATAAGACATAACAATTTCAGTTTGTGAGAAATGTAACAGCTCTTTTATGCAGAAAAATGTAGGTCAAGAAGCCTTTTGTAGGTGACACCTTCCCACTGACTGAACCTAACACATTTTTTACTGAATTTTGAGAGCTATGTATGGTTCCTTTTTGGGGTATAAAATGTAGGCAGAATAATCTGCACAATTTGACCTAGCAGCAAGAGCAGAAATTACTGTTGTCTTATAAGTTACCATTTTAAATGAGTTGACAGATGAATCATTATGAAATTTGACATTTATTATTTGTACGCCAATTTGGGCAGCCTTCTCAAGTCTGGGGAGCCAGTATATGCATGATGAGGTTGATATTCAAAAGCCATTTAGACGGATAACTGGCTTGATGATATCCATTGCTGTATGTGGTTATATTATAGTCGCATAACTCATTATGCAGCTAGAATTTAGGCGCATAAATCGGAAACGTTCTGGAGGCAGCTGGGAAGCATTTCTGGGCAAAGCAGAGTTAGCCGCATAAGTTATAACATATGCGGCTAACTCTGGTTGGGCCACAGGATGTCCTAAAGGTAGCCAGTTAGATATAACCAGCTAACTTTAAGAAAACGTATATATTCAGCAGCACAACCGTGCCGTGGGAAAAGCCCTACAGTGCCCACTGCTGACATCAGACACTGAGCCCTATAAAGGGTCTTTCATGTCCTTCCCTCACTGCCTCAGGAACAGGTCCACCTACTCCTGAGTATAGAGCGTGTTGCTTCCAGCGTCTTGACTTCAGTTCCTGTGTCTTGTCTTCAGTTCAAGCCTTGTGTTGTACCCACCTTCTCTTCAGTCTTTGTCCAGTTGTCCTCACTTATATTCTGTCTTCATCTCCTTCCACACTGCCTACCTGTTCTTCTCCTTGCCTGCCTCCCCTGCCTCCTCCTTCTCTCCTTTTGAACAGATACCTGGTTTGATCTGGGCCTGATCTCAGATACTCCTGACCACTGCCTGCCTCTGACCACTGCTTGATCTCTGATACGCCTGACCTCTGCCTGCCTCTGACCTCTGCCTGGACCTTTGACATGCCTGACTGCTGCCTGCCTTCAACCCTAACTTCCATGGACCTCCTCTTCTGCCACCAACAGAGACCCCATCTAGCTCTGGCACATAAAGGCTCAACCCACAGGAAACAAGGGCTACTATAGGCAAAAGACCCACTGGGTCTCTATTTCATCTGGGTCCACCTGCCGACAGTTGGAACCTGTAGGGCTCCTCCCTGCAGGTAGAGCCAATCCTGCCTTGGCCCAAGGGCCCACAAATGCAATATTCAGCAGTGATTTGGCTTTCCTGCCATCTTTTTTAAAGTGTGGAATATATCTGATCTGGGTTTCCAAGTTGGTATTTTTAAATAATGACCATGCCTGATGTAAACTCATAAGCTTTGTAGTTGATCCTATCAATTTTTTTATTACAGTCTCCCTTTTGAAAGATAAATGCTATCACAGTAGATTTCCTTAGTGTCTTTCCTCAAGTTATCAAGACAAATTTGATCATATTATGATCACTACTGCTAAATGGCCCCAAAACCATTACCTCTCATACTAAATCATGTGGTCCACTAAGGATTAGATCTAAAATAGCTCCCCATCTTGCAGCTCTTCTGCCAACTGCTCCATGAAGCAGTCATTTATTTCATCTAGAAACTTTACCTCCTTAGCATGTCCTGAAGTGACATTTACCCAGTCAGTACAGGGATAAGTAAAATCACCCATTATTACTGCATTGCTAATTTTGTTAACTTCCATAATTTCTGTTAGAATTTCATTATCTGTCTGTTCATTCTGGCCAGATGGACAGTAGTACACCCTTGTTGCTATTCTATCCCTCTTCTCACATGGAATTTCTATCCATAAAGATTCTACAGTGCAGTTTGTTTCCTGAAGGACTTTTATCCTGTTTGACGCTATGCCCTCTTTAACATATAGTATCACCCCTCCATCAGTTTTATTCATCTATCATTGTGATATAATTTGTACCCTGGTATGACAGTGTCCCTTCTACAAAGTCTCTGAGATGCCATGTGCAAATTAGGGATGTGCATTCGTTTGCGACAAAATAGGAAATATAGACGATATTTCCTATTTCGTCATGGTTCGGGGGGTCCCCGAAACAAAAGGAAAACCCACAAAGTTTTGTGTGGTTTTCTTATCATTTTTTTGGGGGGGCGGGAAGGGCACAGAAAAAAAACTCCCCAAACCCACCCCAACCCTTCAGATTTAATTAATCGGACGAACCGCGGGAAACAAAATGTATATAAACTAGGGATGTGAATCGTGTGCCCGATCGTTTTAACGATCGGGTTCGGCTGGAGGGAGAACAAAATCTGATCGGTAGAGATTGAATCGGAATCGGTTCCGATTTCAATTCACATTGCTAATTTATTTTTTAGTGAGGCCCGAGCAGATAAAAAAAACCCCACCCCGACCCTTTAAAATTGACCCCTTAGGTTCCTCCACCCTCCCGACCCCCCCCCCCCTCAAAACCTTTTACATGTACCTGGTGGTCTAGCGGGGGTGGGGGGGGTCCGGGAGCCATCCCCTGCACACATACCCTCCATGCCGGTATCAAATGGCGCCGATAGCCTCTGACCTACTATGTCACAGGGGCTACCGATGCCATTGGTCAGCCCCTGTCACATGGCCATCGGCGCCATCTTGTGCTCCTACCATGTGACAGGGGCTGACCAATGGCACCGGTAGCCCCTGTGACATAGTGAGGGCAAAGGCTATCGGCGCCATTTTTCTTACTGGCTGCCGACGGCCCGCATGAAGGAGATCGCTCCCGGACCCCCGCTGGACCCCCAGGGACTTTTGGTAAGTCTTGGGGGACCCTCCTGACCCCCACAAGACTTGTCAAAAGTCCAGCAGGGGTCCGGGAGCGACCTCCTGCACTCCGGCTGTCGGATGCCAGTACTCAAAATGGCGTCGATCGCCTTTGCCCTCACTATGTCACAGGGGCTACCGGTGCCATTGGTCAGCCCCTGTCACATGGTAGGAGCACAAGATGGCGCCGATGGCCATGTGACAGGGGCTGACCAATGGCATCGGTAGCCCCTGTGACATAGTAGGTCAGAGGCTATCGGCGCCATTTGATACCGGCATGGAGGGTATGTGTGCAGGGGATGGCTCCCGGACCCCCCCCACCCCCGCTAGACCACCAGGTACATGTAAAAGGTTTTGAGGGGGGGGGGTCGGGAGGGTGGAGGAACCTAAGGGGTCAATTTTAAAGGGTCGGGGTGGGGTTTTTTTTATCTGCTCGGGCCTCACTAAAAAAAAAATTAGCAATGTGAACGGGTCGGCCCTGTGACATAGTGAGGGCAAAGTCGATCGGCTGGACCCCCAGGGACTTAACAAAAGTCCCTGGGTGTCCAGCGGGGGTCCGGGAGCGATCGCCTTCAAGCGGGCCATCGGCAGCCAGTAAGCAAAATGGTGCCGATAGCCTTTGCCCTCACTATGTCACAGGGGCCGACCGTCGGTCCCTGTGACATAGTGAGGGCAAAGGCGATAGGCGCCATTTTGAAACCAGTCCAGCAGCGAGGGTATGAGTGCAGGGGATGGATCCCAGACCCCCTGCTAGACCACCAGGTACATGTAAAAGGTTTTGGGGGGTGGGGGAAGCAAAGGGGTCATTTGTAAAGGGTCGGGGTGGGGTTTTTTTATCGGGCCATTGGCGCCATTTTTATTAATGGCAGCCCACGGCCCAAGAGCGGGAGATCGCTCCGGGACTCCCAGTAGATCACCAGGTATTTCTAAAAGGTTTTGGGGGGGGTTCGGGAGAGTGGGGGAAGATAAGGGATTAGTTTTAAAGGGTCGGGGTGGGTTTAGGAGGAATTTTGGTGTCCCGGTTTTCCCGCCCTCCCCTCAAATAACTCCCATTAGTGGACACTAACCCCATTAACGATTTTTCACGATAAATCGTGGGAATTTCTATTGTTTCGCGCACTCTAATGATTTTTCACAATTTAAAAAATATCTGACGATTTTTTTAAATCGTCAAAAAACGATTCACATCCCTAATATAAACCTTTCTGCTCTAGTTCCTTTATATTGCAATCTTCCATCAAGGAAATGTTTTCAGTTTTACTTAATTTTCTTTTAAGGAAAGTCACCTTTTGCTTTAAGTTTCCCCAGGAACTTAAAGCAAAAATTCTGGGCAAAATCAAAGCTAATAAAAAGTCCAAAAACTGAGCCCGTCACAGGCACAGTTCACCAAGCTCATGGCCTTCAGGCTCTGTTAGCAGCGTAGAGGCGCAGTCCCATCTCAAGGGAGGATGTGAGCCCTTGGATCAAGGCGCGGCTCAGAGAGTGTTAGGATTAGTAGGTGTGTGGGCCCTGGGCCGAGGTGAGAGATTGTACCACCCACAGGGAGGAGCCCTGTGAGCCTCACCGTCGGGAGGTGAGGACTGAGCAGATGTCAGACACAGCTGTGGAATAGAGTCTTTATTAGTGAATCATAGAGGCACTGCCCGTGAAGCAGGGAGAGCAAGAGAAAGTCACAGAGTCTGTGTGGTGCAATATACCCAAGGGGAATACCTCTGTAGTGAAGACACGGCAATGGTCCACAGAGCGGGGTACTCCGATGAAGTTCCTCAGTAGAAATGATATGGTATTGGTCCGTAGAGCAGGGCACACCAGTGAGAGGTCCTCAGAAGAGATAACACGGTAGTGGTCCGCAGCGTAGGTACACCAATGAGGGTTCCTCACTTAGAGATGACATAGTAGTGGTCTGCAGAGCGGAGGTACTCACAGTAGCGAAGGTTCCAGGAGAAGTCCCAGGAGATGGGGGCAAGCAGTAGTCCAAGGCAAAAGGCCCTCCGAGGAGCAGATATCCAGAGACGAGGAAGGGCCCCTGAGGAGCGGGTACCCAGAAGTTCTCACTCCAAAAGAGCAGGAACTGGAATGGGAAGTCCGTAGTGAGCGAAGCGGATTCAGCAATGAGGGAACTCATTGCCAAGTCGTAGGTAGGCAGGGCCAGCCAGCTTAAATGTCCTGGAAGGATGACGTCATATAGAGGGGACGCCCCTGAGGTTCCCACCATGACATGCTTAAAACTGGCCCGTGCATGAGCGCGCACGCCTAAGGGATTCCGAAGGCAAGATGGTGGTCGGTAGCGTCCCCGGCATCCAGGGAGGCCCGAGAACAGTAGGCAGGTCAGCAATAGCTGGCAGAGGCCGCAAGTCTTCCCAACAGAGTCAAAGCTGTAAAGAAGGAGGTGAGCAACGGCAGTCACAGCCATCTGCGACCAATGGGCATAACAGGGAGGAGCCCCAAGACACACCGCAAGAGGTGAGCAGGTATGAGCATGGGCAAATCAGTAGCAAGGCTGGACTGAAGACAAGGTGAGGAAAATCTGGAACAGGAACAAGGCAGGCTCAACCCTCTGCTGGACCTACATGCACCAATGAGACCCAGCAATGCAATGCTGGTCTCAAGAGTAGCTCTCCAGCCACTTGATAGCCCTTCCGGACCTGCCACTTGGGAACGACGAGTGCGTGAGGCCAGATGGAGGATGAGGGCAGGAAGAAGATGACTCAGACATAGACTTGGATACTCAGGAGACTCAGACAAAGACTTGGATACTAAGGACACTCGGAGGACTCAGACAAGGATTATGGTTGCTCGGAAGACTCAGACAAGGATTCAGGTTGCTCCGAAGTTTTAGGCAAGGATTCAGGACTCAGGTGAAAGTACTAGGTGAGAACTGCATTGCAGTGCTCCCTACACAGCCGCTCATGGCTGGTTATGGACCATGCTGAACGTGAAGCAGAGTCCAGGCGAAGAAGTGGAACTTGAGATTGGAACATGACAAAGATTCAGTAGATCCTGCACCAGGGCACGTCCTACGCAGCTGCCTGTGACTGGTTGTGGACCACGCTGGAGCGGAGCAGGTTCTAACAGACTTGGGTATGGATGGAAGCAGGCACAAGGAACTCCGAAGACCGGGACAGGATTCAAGACTCAGGATATTCAGAAACAAGGCATTAAAAACAGAAGTCTTCCGGAGGTTTGTGCTGCAGATGAGAAGAAGGCCTTTTACCACGAGGCACCTTGAACAGCCCCCCATGGGCGGCCATGGACCACGACAGTGGCACGCCAGGAGAGATGGACTGATGAGGGACCTGGGAACTGGACGAAGAGCTGAAGATGAGATGGACAGAGTCAGGACAGGAACATCGGACATCTAGAACATGGAACATTGTACAGGACACAGGACATCAGGACATCTGGACACAGAACATCTGGACATCAGGAGAACTGGACATCTGGGACATCAGGAACATGGAAAAAGCAATGAGGGATCTCCGACGAGGGCTGAGACCAGGAACATCAGGATGAAGAAGTTCAGGAACACAAAGAACATGGAACAAAGATCCATCAAAGCACAGGAAGACCACGGAGGACCTGGATCAGGAAGAAGACGACAGACGCTGTGAAGACCGGATCCGAAGGCCCTGAAGAACTGAAGAAGGGCCCTTTTATAGGACTGAAGCAGGCAAAGGCTGATGACATAATCAATGAGGGACACGGGGTTTTCCCCGCTGCTGGCCCTTTAAAAGTACAGGAATGGTGCACGCCCGTGCCTATGAGAAAGCTGAAAGGCAGGAGCCTGCGGCGGCGCCCTGCCGCTTGGAATGCCAGGCAGGCCGCGGAATTGGCGGTGGCACCCCTGCCACGAGAGGATGGACAGGCAGGGGCAGCGGCGGCTTCAGCTGCGAGGGAGAACTCCCGACGGCGGCACTAGGACTGCGGGAAATCCAAAACGCTGCAGCAAGGCTTGCCACAACGGATGGCATTGGCATCACTTGGAAGGTAGAGACTGCTTGCAGCTAGGCCCGCAAGCAGGATCCTAAAAGGTATAAAGGTAGAACCAGGGTAGCGTGGTCTAGGAAGGGATAACAGGAGTTGGTTGGAGCATGATCAAAAGTGACAAAGGGAAAATGATAGAGGCATTAAATCATGCAGTGAAGATAAAAAGAGCTCAACTAGGAAGAAGATTAACCTTGAATAGCACAAAGGTAGACAGGCAAAGGTATGGAGAAGCAGACAATGATAAAAGAAACTGCAGTGTTTCACGTAGCCTTAAAAGGTGTACGAGTAAAAGAGGAGATGAAGAGGGTCAAATAGTAGAAATAATAGCACAACTAAGGTGAGAGGAAGGGTGCAGATATAAAAGGCAGTGGATAGAGTAAATGTGTGATGACAGAATGTCAGGATATAATAAGGGCTGATACTTGCCAAGTTCTTGTGGCCTGGTTTGGCCTCTGTTGGAAACAGGATGCTGGGCTTGATGGACACTTGGTCTGACCCAGCATGGCAATTTCTTATATTCTTAAGAAGGTAGATATTGGCAAAGCTTACGTCTAAAGATCTAAAGAGCAAAAGGATATAGAAGGAAGGTGATGTAGAGGAAAGGGCTCATAAAAATAGACTGCTTCAGAAAGTAGACCTATAAGTGTCATGACACTTTTAAGAAGTGGTACAGAGGGTATGAAGAAGAGGAACAATTTGAAAAAGTCAGGGAGGTTGGAAAATTCCAAAAAGTTTAATTTCTAAAGTTCATTTCTTTACTTCACAATCTGATATATATGTATATTAGGGATGTGAATCGTGTGCTCGATCGTCTTAACGATCGGGTTCGGCTAGAGGGGGAAAAATATCTGATCGGTGGTGATGTGAATCGGAATCGGTTCCGATTCACATCATTTTTTTTTTAAATTCTTTATTTATCATTTTCCATTTACAAAAACTAAACATTTTGCAAATTTGAAAAGCAGAGTTAAACATTGCACAAATTCAAAAACCAAGGAAAAATGCCCTAAGCTATTAGGAAATATTACACTCTTATGTCCATAAATCAATAATTTCTATTAGGCTCCAGAAATTTATGAGAGTACATCCTACTCAATAAGTATTAGGGATGTGAATCGTTTTTTAACGATTAAAATTATCGTCTGATAATTTTAATATCGTCTTAAATCGTTATAGAACACGATACAATAGAAATTCTAACGTTTTATCGTTAAAAATCGTTAAATCGTGTTAGTGCGCACTAACGGGAGTTAGTGCGCACTAACTCCGAGTTAGTGTGCACTAACTGAAAATGATACAAATTGACACTTTCCAGGTCAGTAAAGGTCAGTTAGGAATGAATATGTGTTCCTATTGGCTGGCTGCCCTCTTATCTATTGATGTTAACCATGTTCCCACTGAGGTGATGGTTGGGGGGATGGGAAATGGAAATGGAAACTCAGGAACACTAACAGAAAATGATACAAATTATTGACACTATCCAGGTCAGTAAAGGTCAGTTAGGAATGAATATGTATTCCTATTGGCTGGCTGCCCTCTTATCTATTGATGTTACCAAGGTTCCAAATGAGGTGATGGTTGGGGGGATGGGAAATGAAAACTGTTGGTAGTTGACAAAAAAAGTAATGTGATCAGTCAATATGACTAGAACCTGTGCCCTATTCCTGATACCAGGGGTGTTGTGATCTTCCTGCACTCAGTGCCCTATCCCTGATACCAGTCTGAGACAGCTCCCTCCCTGCATTACTAGTGAGAGGCTGGCTTCACAGACAGGGGGGAGCTGCCTGACACTCACTCCTGACTTCCCCCATGTCCCAGCTAGTGAATGGTGTGTGGGTGAGGGGGGGGGGGAGGATGGTGAAGTCTGAGACAGCTCCCTCCCTGCATTACTAGTGAGAGGCTGGCTTCACAGACAGGGGGGAGCTGCCTGACCCTCACTCCTGACTTCCCCCATGTCCCAGCTAGTGAATGGTGTGTGGGTGAGGGGGGGGGGAGGATGGTGAAGTCTGAGACAGCTCCCTCCCTGCATTACTAGTGAGAGGCTGGCTTCCCAGACAGGGGGGAGCTGCCTGACCCTCACTCCTGACTTCCCCCATGTCCCAGCTAGTGAATGGTGTGTGGGTGAGGGGGGGGGGGGGGGAGGATGGTGAAGTCTGAGACAGCTCCCTCCCTGCATTACTAGTGAGAGGCTGGCTTCACAGACAGGGGGGAGCTGCCTGACCCTCACTCCTGACTTCCCCCATGTCCCAGCTAGTGAATGGTGTGTGGATGAGGGGGGGGGGGGAGGATGGTGAAGTCTGAGACAGCTCCCTCCCTGCATTACTAGTGAGAGGCTGGCTTCACAGACAGGGGGGAGCTGCCTGACCCTCACTCCTCCGGGGTATTGTGATCTTCCTGCACACAGTGCCCTATCCCTGATACCAGGGGTGTTGTGATCTTCCTGCATGCAGTGCCCTATCCCTATTAATACCAGGAGTGTTGTGATCTTCCTGCACGCAGTGCCCTATCCCTAATACCAGGGGTGTTGTGATCTTCCTGCACACAGTGCCCTATTCCTGATACCGGGGGTGTTGTGATCCTCCTGTATGCAGTGCCCTATCCCTGATACCGGGATGTGTGCAAGAAGATCCCAACACCCCCGGTATCAGGAATAGGGCACTGTGTGCAGGAAGATCACAACACCCCTGGTATTAGGGCTAGGGCACTGTGTGCAGGAAGATCACAACACTCCTGGTATTAATAGGGATAGGGCACTGTGTACATGAAGATCACAACACCCCTGGTGCCAGGGATAGGGCACTATGTGCAGGAAGATCACAACACCCCTGGTGTCAGGGTTAGGGCACTGTGTGCAGGAAGATCACAACACTCCTGGTATTAATAGGGATAGGGCACTGTGTGCAGGAAGATCACAACACCCCTGGTGCCAGGGTTAGGGCACTGTGTGCAGGAAGATCACAACACTCCTGGTATTAATAGGGATAGGGCACTGTGTGCAGGAAGATCACAACACCCCTGGTGCCAGGGTTAGGGCACTGTGTGCAGGAAGATCACAACACTCCTGGTATTAATAGGGATAGGGCACTGTGTGCAGGAAGATCACAACAACCCTGGTGCCAGGGTTAGGGCACTGTGTGCAGGAAGATCACAACACTCCTGGTATTAATAGGGATAGGGCACTGTGTGCAGGAAGATCACAACACCCCTGGTGCCAGGGTTAGGGCACTGTGTGCAGGAAGATCACAACACTCCTGGTATTAATAGGGATAGGGCACTGTGTGCAGGAAGATCACAACACCCCTGGTGCCAGGGTTAGGGCACTGTGTGCAGGAAGATCACAACACTCCTGGTATTAATAGGGATAGGGCACTGTGTGCAGGAAGATCACAACACCCCTGGTGCCAGGGTTAGGGCACTGTGTGCAGGAAGATCACAACACTCCTGGTATTAATAGGGATAGGGCACTGTGTGCAGGAAGATCACAACATTCCTGGTATTAATAGGGATAGGGCACTGTGTGCAGGAAGATCACAATACCCCTGGTATCAGGGTTAGGGCACAAGTTCTAGTCACATTGACTGATCACATTACTTGTTTTGTCAAGCTACCAACTGTTTCCATTTCCCATCCCCCATATACTGTCAGTGGGAAGCTTGGTAACATGAATAAATAAGAGGGCAGCCAAGAGGAATACATATTCATTCCTAAACTGACCTTAACTGACCTGAAAAGTGTCAAATTGTATCATTTTCAGTTAGTGCGCACTAACTCCCAGTTAGTGCGCACTAACTCGAGTTAGTGCGCACTAATCGGAAAAAACGATTTTTAACGATTTTTTAACTAAAAAATCGTGCCTAACACGATTTTCTTGCCCTGCCACACGATTTCTATCGTTAAGACGATATGGAAAACGATTCACATCTCTAATAAGTATATAACATAAGGAAAATAGAGGCAGGGACAACGAATAATATACATTTCAATGTGCACTGGGTGTAGATGTAGCTGGTTTCCTAGCATCAATAAAAGTTCTTAACTGTTCTGAGGAAAAACATATAAAAGTTCCCCCCCCCCCCCCCCCCCTCTCTTCAGCACGCATTTACAGGGAAATCTAAACATATAGTAAAAACCTAATTCAAGAACCTCCTGATGAAGGGCTAAAAAACCCTTACGTCTGGCTTGTGTAGATGCGGCCAGGTCGGGGTAGATCTTAACATTCGCATTCAAATATGAAGTAGGAAAATTCCTAAAATACTTTTTCATTACATTTTGTAGATCTGACGAGGAAATAAAAGATACTAGGACATAAGAACATAAGAAAATGCCATACTGGGTCAGACCAAGGGTCCATCAAGCCCAGCATCCTGTTTCCAACAGTGGCCAATCCAGGCCATAAGAACCTGGCAAGTACCCAAAAACTAAGTCTATTCCATGTAACCATTGCTAATGGCAGTGGCTATTCTCTAAGTGAACTTAATAGCAGGTAATGGACTTCTCCTCCAAGAACTTATCCAATCCTTTTTTAAACACAGCTATACTAACTGCACTAACCACATTCGCTGGCAACAAATTCCAGAGTTTAATTGTGCGTTGAGTAAAAAAGAATTTTCTCCGATTAGTTTTAAATGTGCCCCATGCTAACTTCATGGAGTGCCCCCTAGTCTTTCTACTATCCGAAAGAATAAATAACCGATTCACATCTACCCGTTCTAGACCTCTCATGATTTTAAACACCTCTATCATATCCCCCCTCAGTCGTCTCTTCTCCAAGCTGAAAAATCCTAACCTCTTTAGTCTTTCCTCATAGGGGAGTTGTTCCATTCCACTTATCATTTTGGTAGCCCTTCTCTGTACCTTCTCCATCGCAATTATATCTTTTTTGAGATGCGGCGACCAGAATTGTACACAGTATTCAAGGTGAGGTCTCACCATGGAGCGATACAGAGGCATTATGACATTTTCCGTTTTATTCACCATTCCCTTTCTAATAATTCACAACATTCTGTTTGCTTTTTTGACTGCCGCAGCACACTGCACCGACGATTTCAGTGTGTTATCCACTATGACACCTAGATCTCTTTCTTGGGTTGTAGCACCTAATATGGAACCCAACATTGTGTAATTATAGCACGGGTTATTTTTCCCTATATGCATCACCTTGCACTTATCCACATTAAATTTCATCTGCCATTTGGATGCCCAATTTTCCAGTCTCACAAGGTCTTCCTGCAATTTATCACAATCTGCTTGTGATTTAACTACTCTGAACAATTTTGTGTCATCTGCAAATTTGATTATCTCACTCGTATTTCTTTCCAAATCATTTATAAATATATTGAACAGTAAGGGTCCCAATACAGATCCCTGAGGCACTCCACTGTCCACTCCCTTCCACTGAGAAAATTGCCCATTTAATCCTACTCTCTGTTTCCTGTCTTTTAGCCAGTTTGCAATCCACGAAAGGACATCGCCACCTATCCCATGACTTTTTACTTTTCCTAGAAGCCTCTCATGAGGAACTTTGTCAAACGCCTTCTGAAAATCCAAGTATACTATATCTACCGGTTCACCTTTATCCACATGTTTATTAACTCCTTCAAAAAAGTGAAGCAGATTTGTGAGGCAAGACTTGCCCTGGGTAAAGCCATGCTGACTTTGTTCCATTAAACCATGTCTTTCTATATGTTCTGTGATTTTGATGTTTAGAACACTTTCCACTATTTTTCCTGGCACTGAAGTCAGGCTAACCGGTCTGTAGTTTCCCGGATCGCCCCTGGAGCCCTTTTTAAATATTGGGGTTACATTTGCTATCCTCTTTCTAATTTTGCTATCCTCTTTCTAATTTGCTCTTTCTAA